>NW_025765492.1:0-617212 GCF_003918875.1 Haliotis rubra
GCAATTTGGAAATTAACACCTATCAGGCTATACACCATAAACAAAATGCATTGATTTATGGCCCGAGTTCGGTCTCTGTCACATTATGTAATTACACAGACAGGCAGGTGTGATACTTGAACACATGACATGTTATGATGTCTGTTGATTGTAAAATGTTATACACAAAAATGAGCATGTATTTACAAAACCCAACATCTCTATATATACACACACAAATGAGCCGTGCGGGCTTCTGCAAATGAACCAGCCGTTACACTTGAGTGCACACCCACCCGCTCTGACTGGGTTCGGTATCCCGGCTGCTTCGTTTCTTGGGAAGTAAATTTAAACCCAAAATTACAAAATATTGCACTTTTGATTTGCGATTGTACACTTATAATTTTGTTTTTATGTTTTTCATAACCAGCAATGTATATTATCTGTCATGAATAAGTGATAATTGTGTTTTTAATTATGTTTGATTTTGGTTGCATGTGACCTTTTCAATCATGATCACGAATTTGCATCACTCTCTAAAAGGAACAAGTTTTGACACAATTTTCACTAACAGAAGTTTCTGTGACGTCATATGAGGAATAGGTATAGGGCCGATGCAGAATTCATCTACATTTCAGGGGTATATTATCATGTTTACAGGTTTGTATAACCTGAAATCGTGACAACTGTTGTGGAAAATGAAAGCTATATGTTCTCACAATCTACTGTCATTTAATTTTGTCTCCTGCTTTGCCTAGTTTCCGAGTTACAACTTGTTTTCATAGACGATTCTGTCAAAATCGCTTGGTGTCGTTAGGCCTTATTTGTATAATGACTGATCCAAATTGATCCCATTTCTGTGTTTTTTACCTCGATATTTAATCATGTCATGTAAAAATCTGTTTGTATTCTCAAAACAGTGTCGGCCCATAAGTTTTCACATGCAATACAGCAATTAATACTCCCTTGTTGTAACCCGTGTTAGGTGGTATAAACCTACACATGTTATTTGTCATCATTCACTTGATGGTCAGTTAATGAATTTATAACAGGTATAACTAGTGGTAACACACTTAGATTACGCAACAAAGGTTCCCATTTCGCATTTCTTGTGTCTGGAGTAAATATTCAACATTGTAAACATCGATCAAAGGATTAACCGATAACTTACGCTGATTGATTAATTACTTTTTATCTTATACCGCGGATTTGTCAAAGGTAGTGTTTATGTATGTAGATTTACTAATCTATACTGAATACACTCTGTCGTGTCGGTGTCTGCGTAAAACAACGTCCTTCTTTCAAAGATTAACCGGCAATACATTGATTGAATACCCATTATTGGCTAATTAAATTTACTGTTTTTAAAGAAAGGCGGACATTATGCAATTGGTTGCCAGGTGTGCTATCTTGGTAGACCAATGAAACTATACACCCAATGTGAAATACCTGAAAAGATTTATCACTTTTTCGTATATTAAACTGTTAAAGACACATCACTTGGAACAGCTGCAGATGAATGGCATATCACTCGTTTTTGTGGATATTGATGGATACATTCCTCGAACAAGATAATAGCCTGACATTGTTCCTATAACTTTTAATCTGTTTTAATTTTAATATTTGCATTTTGTTTTATTCATTTGTCGTAGCATTCAACAGAATCATTGTTTTCACCGTGAAGTCTAATGAGACAGACAACATACGCTAGGTGTGTTATTGCGAATTATGATTCACATTGGCAAACTATAAAATGTCTAGATATTACAGTTCTGTTATAAATTCACTATAAGTATCAGCAGATCGTCTGCTTTTCATTTAGTTTCAAAATGCATACAAGTATGATAATAAACTAATTAGGATTATAAGACCAAACATAAAGACGTACAGTGACTAGTATCTACATACTGGTGAGTGGACGTTAACCATGTGTATGTAGCAAGAAATTTATCGCGCAGTTTTGTGACTTCGACCCCCACCTCGCTTCCGTGGAAGACATCGTTATGTTATAAGTTGTGTCATGCAAAATCCTTTTGGTTATGATTCCAATACATATTTCACTGCGAGTAGAAAGTAGTTTTGACTTTCTAACTTGATATAAACAAACCATAATCTCATTAATTCTAACAGACTTTAGCCTCGTCACTTTACGATTTTCAAAAATGGCGGCGCCCTGTCGCGAACATCCGCCAGTCTGAGGATAAATGCTATTTAGGTTTGTTTTCACCGAGTTACAAAATCAAAACTACTTTCTACTGGTAGTAAAATATGTATTTGATTGATGGCCAATAGGACTTTGCATGACATAACTTTATAACATAACAATTTCTCTCGTGGCAGCGAGGTGGATGTCAATATAACACTACTTACAATATTATTGTTACTTCGACCACAACCTCGCTTCCGAGGAAGAAATCGTCAAGTTACAAGTTGTGTCATGGAAAATCTTTATGGTCATCAATCATATACATATTTTACTACAACTAGTAAGTAGTTTTGATTCTTTAACTTCCGTGAAGTGATCTGAACACAAGTAAGATATCGTTTCAGGCTTCCAGAACGCTCACTTCGCACTCACAAACATAACCCATTTAGCACAAACTGCGGGTCCTGTGGAAATCTGTGCATGGTGACACCATCGCCCGACCCCTAGGACCAATTGACGACAAAGCAACGATTCTGCCACACTCCGGCACAGCGATGACTTAACATAACATCACTGCCACAGGCTAATTTGCATATCACGTGACCGGACTTTTCTCTTGTTTGTAGTCAAACGCGCATATTCATAATAAGAAGAGACTGGACTCACGAAAGCTTTTCGGCGCTCTTCATAATGTTTTACATTGTTACATATATATTCTTCCACAACTGCGACAGTAAAGGTCTATGACAGTACATATTTAGATATCAAAGTGGCTGCATCGTTTGCTCTCCATCAGCTTCGATGACAGCACGTGGAGCCGTACAACCAATGTAAACAAAGGATCGCTACGCAAATCGAAATAGTGTTACATGTTTTAGGATATTTTCTCAGTGAAACTAAACCATTCTGTTAAAGATGTTTAGTTAGATGTGTAGACTCGTCAAAAATAAAACAGTTAAAGTAATCTGTACATTATATTGAATGGACATTGCAAGATGTGACAAATCGTCTGTGGCAGAGATACTATGCTGGCTTTGCCGCATGGAACTCTGGGTAGGAGAGTGCGATTCTGCATGTCGTCGTTGATGTCGAGAAATCATCAAAATGATGAGCGTGCTACACACTTTCTATACAACTAACTGAAAATCGTTCCTCATATGACGTCACTGCAGTGCTCTGGCGACAGAGTTACGTAACCTGTCTGTGGTTTCGTTGGCGGGCGAGAGTGAAGCAGGCGACTTTTGGCAACTTTTAATCGCTCGGCATTAATTAAAACACAAGTTTTTAAGAATGAATTTGGTGTTCCGCATAAGTCGAAGCACAAATCTTTCATATGTAGTCGTTAAAAGAGTACAAACAAACAAAGTTTATTTGTTCTTTAATGACCTTCTCCACTGTCTCATAACTGGGAGTCTCACATTAATTAATGGTTCAGTGCACACAGGTGGTGCTTCCACATCGCTACAATGAAAGTGGGATCAGTTGCCCAGTGCTTGAAAGAGTACCCACAGGAGTCATTGATGAGTAGATTAATGAAATAGATTATAAGAGATTCTATTTACACAGAAGAGATAGTTCATGAAATATTTTATTTATTCAGAAGAATATGTAATTATGATAACACATTTGTATTGACTATTATGAAGTTTGAAAGTCATATATATAAATATAAATCAATCATGAGAAGGTTGTTGAGTTAATTTAAGCATTTTCCTGCGAAAATTTGAAGCGTTGTGTCATGATGATATAATCGTGGATAGATTCAACTATTTTCTGGTTTACACAAGGAGTAAATTCTTTGTTAACGTTCAAAATGGTATCCAGGTTATAACGGGTAGTGTCGGGTAAAAGGATTTGACATAAGAGGCAGTTCGACTGTAAGTTCCTTTGTATTTCAGAGTCTATATCTTGTAGTTTCGGAGACGGAGTAAATCTGAGTAAGTAAATTAATTTCTCTTTCAAATGATCATGCGAAGTTACCTACGCAAAGTGTTCATATTTTAAAGACATTTACCTGAGTATGTTAATCAATTCATCTTATAAAGTTTCATTTTGACTTCCACAAGATTCAGTTACATAGCAAATCAGTAATTAGCTAGGGTTAATCCATCTCTATCAGACAGGGAGTATGGTGAGTTTTCTTCGTTAATTACCTACTCCACTGTCTCATAACTGGGAGTCTCACAATTGGGAATTCTCACAAATGGGAGTAGACCGACTCACCTGGCATCAGATGCATGTGCTGCCCACAGACACAAGGGTCCTCTCAAAGATATTTTATGCTTTTCCATTTGTTGTTGAATATGTCTAATCTATTGATTAATGTCTTTCTATCATAAGGCTTATTTTGAGACGTAAAAGGGTGATACCCATTGAAAAGCCAAAATCATCCATCGTATTAAATGTCTCAAAATATATATAGGTGGCACGACCCGAATATCGACAGGTCTGGGTATTATTTGTAAATTGTTGTGACATGCCATTTACTCCCCAGTTTAATTCCCCTAAAGGATTATATTATCTCAGCTGATAGCTCTATCCCCAGCCCGACCCCCAACCACCGTCTGCGATACCCGTCCTAATTTTGCTTTTGACACGACCCTCCTACCTGTTTTTTTAGTGATAGTGAGTGGTGAGTGAGTGAGTGAGTTTAGTGTTACGCCGCACTCAGCAATATTCCATCTATTTGGCGGCGGTCTGTAAATAATCGAGTCTGGAACAGACAATTCAGTGTTCAACAGGATGAGCATCGATCTGCGCAATTGGGAATCGATGACAGGTGTCAACCAAGTCAGCGAGCCTGACCACCCGATGCCATTAGTCGCCTCTTACGATAAGCATGTGTTACTGAAGATCAATATTCTAACCCGGACCATCATGGGTCTTTAGTGATAGCGAGACTCCATGGTAGCTACATCCTTAATAGTTTCAGTATTAAAGTTGTTATTTTTTACGTCAGCTATTGTTTATAATGAAGCTACGTCCAATTTCAAAATGGGCATTGAAAAAGTGTCCTTTGTAATACAATATCATCGCACACTAATTTGCTTAAAGCCATGGTCTGATCCAAATAAGTCGATTTGGACTTAGAAAACAACAACGCATTGCTCATTTCTGCACTAATCTCTCTCCTCAGTAAAGTCCCTTTTACGCTTAATATATATCTCCCTACCACCCAGACTGTAGTTAGGCCGAACTTAGTTTGACAGATATTTCACTCTTTCACATATTAACTACATAAATTGTAGATATAGATGGGAAAAAAAGCAGTTTGTTTTGTTCTATTTCCGACAGTACTTTTAAATAATAGTATCTTATTCTAATGGAGGTCAATGGTATGAATGGTATACATACATGTACTTTGTAGTGTTATAGAAGTGTGTGCATGCTTTAAAGCATAAACGATCTACATTTAACACTAGGCCATATGCTATGATAGTAAACTGCTTGACTGTTCATTGATCAAGTCAGTCATCGTATCAGTACGGAACTTATACTGTCATACTAATGACTTTTTCTGAAAAGTATTTGACACATTACTTTTGAAATCGACAAGAGACTAAAACAGATGTGATTACCAATAGATGGGTAATTGAAGATACTGACTCGACACATGTATATTACATCAGGGAGACTCTATAAGGGGAGTGGTCACTCCTCGAAAGCTCCTAAGCTATGCCTCGGCTCGTCACGTGACCAGTGCAGCCAATATGGCGAAAAGCGTGGTTTCTAAGATTGAGCCCGGTTTATTTTCAACAGCTGATTACATACGCTGAGTGTGTTGTGACAACTGAAAACCTACATGTAGAAGATAAGTTACCTTTTCTGTCACTTCATTTTAAGTCAAATACTTGTTATTAGTGTCAGTATAAGTACAGTAGCTTTGTAGTAAAGTTTCAAGTGGGCATGTTGTAGCTCACTGGCTTCAATTCTCAGTACACAGCGAAGAAAGACTAACTTATATCGCTAAAAAAACTTCTTTCACATATTCGTTTAATTTTAGAAGGGAAATATACCTTTTGTTAAAAGGTGTTTGCAAGTAATAGTGATATTTTTTATAACTAAAAAAGTTTTGTTAGGGTGTATTTGAGGTGTGTGAAAAATATGACATATCGCCGATCTGCCATTGAAATACTACAGGGCGTTGTTTAAGTGTTTCTAGTTAGTGTTCAAAAAACATCTTTCACATACACCTTTAATTTTTATGAGGGGAATATACCATCAGGTGAAAGTTGTTTGCAAGTAATAGTGATAGTTTTATAATTTAAAAAATTTGTTAGTGTGTATTTGAGGTGTAAAAAATATGACATATCGCCGATCTGCCATTGAAATACTACAGGGCGTTGTTTGGAGTGTTTTCTAGTTAGTGTTCAAAACATCTTTCACATACACCTTTAATTTTTATGAGGGGAATATACCATCAGGTGAAAGGTGTTTGCAAGTAATAGTAATAGTTTTATAATTTAAAAAAAAACTGTTAGTGTGTATTTGAGGTGTGTAAAAATATGACATATCGCCGATCTGCCATTGAAATACTACAGGGCGTTGTTTGAGTGTTTCTAGTTATTGTTCTAAAACATCTTTCACATACACCTTTAATTTTTATGAGGGGAATATACCATCAGGTGAAAGTTTTTGCAAGTAATAGTGATAGTTTTTTGTTTTGCCTTTTGTTAGTGTGTATTTGAGGGTGTGTGAAAAATGATGACATATCGCCGATCTGTTCTGATACGCCATTGGTGCTTGTGATGCTTGAGTGTTATAGTTCTAAAACTTCTTTCTTCTTGTTGATCTTAGCATTTGACAAAACTGGAAAGGTGTTTTGCAAGGCTTTGTGATAGTTCTAAACTTTCTGTTCTTGAGGGTCTGTGACAGTGTCAGTTAACATTCTGTCAATGCCCATGTCATTCCACACATGCAATAAGATATCTGAATTAGTTACTAATGTAAAAAAATGTCTCAAAAGCAGATTTTTTTATAAAAGGACAGCTGATGTTAACATGTGTTCTACCGATAGTTTTGCGTTCTTTAACATGTTTGGGGAGGGATGGCCGTGGTGTATCATTTATTCTTTCATTCATTCACATATGTTCTTTTTCTTTGTTCTTTTGCTTAATTTCTTTCATTCATTCACATAAAATTCCTGCTCTTAATTAATTCATTCATTCATTGTAAAATTCCGACCTATACAATACACTGGCTGAAGTACTGTTAAACGCAGCCGAAGTTGCGCTGGGACCGAACCAAGTCACTGTGTGCGTTGGAGCATGACGAGGCACACGTTAATTAGTACAAATGGTAAAGAAAGCAAGCGAGTGGACCTATCCCTGTTGTAGAGTATCCCTGATTACATATAGTAACGAAAACGTTCTTTGTGTTCAGCGACTGCATTACGTCACATAGGCACTGCCGAGCTGTTTGACATACTCTAGTGAATCATAATGACTAATAGAGATGTCCAATAATGCAAACAAGGATCATAACAATATGAAGCATTATTTCTGAAAAGAATAAATAGTTTCTATCTTGACAGCTTTGTTTGCTTACTC
This sequence comes from Haliotis rubra, assembly GCF_003918875.1. Lineage (NCBI taxonomy): Eukaryota > Metazoa > Mollusca > Gastropoda > Lepetellida > Haliotidae > Haliotis > Haliotis rubra. The sequence continues at coordinate 7,675 of NW_025765492.1, forward strand.
ATCTTTAGTAAATATACCAACTTTGGTGAACATGTATGGCAGCAGGGGGCCACTCACACTATGTCAGATGTAAACAACACATGTCAAATGGTGAAGTCCGAAAGGTGTTATTTCATATATAATATTTCATAAACACAGTTTATATCTCTGTAGTGATCAGTGCTTCCGCACTCGTACATCGGGTTTCATCGGATTGGCCATCCAGTGATACTCGCATGTTTCCGGGTGTGATCGGGGCACGTGATCAACTTACCCGCCAAATCTGACAGGTGACAGCTGACAGATCAAGATGAGACACAGAACCGAACGGACGATAATCACAGTATACTACAGAACGCTCGATCTCCCCATCATCTACGCTTACGAAGCAAGGTAAGCGCCTTTCCCTATCACTAGGCTTTCACAACAATGGCGCTGTGAACAGGATTAAGCCTTTGTGAAATTTTGTGACAAGAAAAATATGTCACACGACAATGGGAAAGGACTGATGAATGGGTCACGTGATGTCCTTATATAGAGCAAAACTCGCTGTATGGAGCGTTTTAAGCTTTTTCAATGGCTAATAGAGTAAAACCCCAATGCTCTTTAGTTATATATTTATCACTTTTCGACCGTAAACAAATTCATCGCAATGTAAAAACATAGTAATATCAAAGGGTGCTGATGTATCCACTATCCATGTGCTTGTTCATGTCAACCGCTGGAAGCTGCATGCCTCGCACCCGGCGTATTACGTGTAAATTTCATGGTGTTGATTGCAGTGTTGCGATGTACCTAGCTGTCAATCACTGTCGCTGGATACATGGCAACGCTGTAGCAACGTTCACATGGCTTTGCGTGGTTTGTATTTATTCAAATTTCTGTCAACATATTTATATATGTGTAGTGTTACCAATATGTATCCATTTATATTAGTATTGTATATATTACATGGATTTACATTAATGCACGTTATAAAGTGGGTAAATATTCTGCAGGTCTTTTCATTGATGAATGGGTTAGCAGGTATGTATTCACTGTGCATTATTGTTTAATACAAGGCTTTAGGGTTGACACTTCTGCACTCAGTTATTCTGATGACTGACAGCGGTCAACTGTCACCTAAGTCTGGGGTTATAAGTTATGTGTATTAGGTTTTATTATTATACAAGGTTTTGGGTTGACACTTCTGCACTCACTCACTCTTGTCAAGACTGACTGACAGCGGTTAACTGTCACCTAGGCCTGGTGTGTATATTTATTTGTTTATTAATTATATCCATTTGGTAAGTGTGGTAGCTTGTTCAATATGTAAGTGTTTATTTATTTGTCATTTTATAATCATGTTTATGCCATGCATGAAATATGATTGTGTTATATTAGCTTAGGTCAAACGTTAGATTGTGCAAGTGTTTCACCCTAGTGTGGCCAGGTTGCATTTCAGCATTGGACGCCCGCTGACCGTACAGATTATTCTTGGGTATGCCATTTGCCATAGTTTATTGCTGGTACAGTTCTGTTATCTTGCCTGCAATGTTGTGTGTGTGCATCTGTAAGTCTGGTAGTGTTAGGCAAGGGTAGCTTACGCTTAGCGGCTGAGTTGTTTGTCCTCCGGGGAACGATATCGTTCACTTGGTTCTGGTTTGTGAAGCCTGTAAGTCCGGTTGCTGACAATATGCCGTCCACTTTAATGCTCTGTCCTTCATACGAACGGCAACATTCTACTGGTCCGCAGTCAGTATATTCGGCAACGTGGAGCATTCTTCACGATCAACTGGCGCTCTATCCTTCTTCGGACAATGGGCATCGCAGTCTGCTGCCATTGCCTCGCCCTGTCAGCAACGTGTAGCACAGTGTTGTTTGGGTTGGTATCAGTGGTGGCTGTGGTTGATCGTATGTCTCGGATCTTCTCTGCCGCCATGGTCTCTTTGCTCAGGTGTAGACTCGTCACATGGGCTGTAACCTCCACCTTCTATCCTTTGACATATATAGAGTTTGTCTTATCCATAATATTGGCAACTCTTTAGCTAGGTTAGTTTAAGGTTATACAGCTACCATATAAGTACCCATAGGTCAGCTTGGTCTTACCTCAGGTTGTAGTACAAGAGCAAGAATACTGCAGGGAAGGCTCGGACACTTATGTTCCTTTCCCAACTGTATTCGTTCCAAAATGGGGTTATTTATAACTTGTACTAAATAATCATATATTAAGTATGGTTGTTGGATTATTTCAGATAATCCAATCATGCCACCAGTATTTGTTAATCTGTGCTCTGAGGAGGAACTCAGGCTTATTCCGGGAATAGGGATGAAACTGGCCCGAAAATTGTGGAACTCAGAGAGACCCTCGGTGTACTGACGGAGGAGGATTTCCGTGATCTCCCTCTATCAGGAACCCTGAGCAGGCTCTTAGCGCCATCTCCTTCGCTGTGGAACATCCTGGTATCTCAACTGCAGGCTCTTGGTCTCCGAGGATGGTGGAGCAACAGGCTTCAGGGCAAGCTGCACCATCCACATCCAAATCTAAATCAGTTTTTGGACAGTTTACCCCTGTCACCGAAGGTACACCAGGTAGATTGTCCGATACTGATCAAAGGTTCCAGAAACCAGTCACCAGTACTGACGCTGATGCTATTCAGTCCAACTTAAGACAGTTGGAATATGCGGAAACCAACTTGCAGGCCAGGCGTAGAGGACTTACTCCACAGAGTCATAGTGCTCTCTATGACCAGTGGCAGGCGGCCTCTCATGATTTCAACAGGGAATTGGAAGCTTTTACTGATGTTCTTGCCAATCTGGAAGCCAGTGGCCCTAAAGATCCAGTATCTGGCCGTCTTGCCAAGACACCCATGCTTAACCCTGATTCTGTGGTACATGGTATGGACGTGTCACGGCAGAGTTCAAGGACAAAGCCCAATACTGAGGAGATCGACCCTCGGGTCCTCCAAGGTGCTGATGGGAATGTCCATCAGAGACATGCTCTAACCCCTGGGTATAGGGAACGGAGGGGGACAGGCCAAACCAAAAGAATGGCCCCTCAACCAATCCTATTTAACTCAGCCCAGGGGAAAACACACGTGAAACCCCATCCACCCAAGGGACAGCTGTATCCAAGTCCCATCATCCTCAAGCTGTACGAGATGACAGTCTACGAGAGAGGGCATCGAGAAGCAGGGAAATCTCCGATAGAGAATCAGAAGGAGATGAATATCTGTTTAAGCGGAACGGGAGCGACCCCGTTGGGCCTCCTACTTCCAGTACCCCTGCTGGGCCTAGAGAGGAAATGTATCTGGAATCTGGGACAGAAGATGGTTTGTCAAGATATACAGATGGGTACCCTAGGATTAACCATGCCTTAAGGGATTATCCTGTATATGGAGACACACATGATCATTCGTATGGTAGCCATCAACGTTCCCGCTCCCAAAGGTCTCACAGATATGGAGACTATATCGACCATGAGCCAAGGGAGTATTATTCCGGAGAAGGTCCTAATCGATGCCGGGTGGATGCTACACATCCTGTGGCCCGCAAGCCAATCAGTTGCGGGGAACTCCAGCCACTCCGAGATCATTCTGGATATTTTGCTGATGGTCTCGCACCTGCCCCCAGAGATAGGCAGAGGATGTGTAAACCTCTACGTAACGAGAGGGTAGACAGGATCCAAAGAGCTCCTCATCGTCATCAAGCCGCCTGGAGAGAACCGTTAGGCTACTCTTCGGAAAGCGACTTAGATGAAGTTCAGCCTAAACATATTGGGAGGAAACATCGAGCAGATGGGGATAAACCAACAGCTTCACTACCGCGGATGTTATATGACGGTAGTACAAGATGGTCCTCCTTTATATGAAATTTCAACGTTTTGCTCGCTCTCAATCATGGAAGGATGAAGAAAAGTTAGATCAGTTGTGTTACTGCCTAACCGGTAAAGCAGCTGATTTCTTTGCCTTATTGATAGAGAGGGATGAGTTCATCTCTTTCCAAGGAATGGTGAAGAAACTGGATAGGCGGTTTGGGAAACAGTGTCATGCAGAGACTGCCCAACTGCAGTTTCCAAACCTTCGTCAGAACTCGGACGAGTCCTTGGAAGAATGGGCGGAGCGCGTGTACTCCAAGTCGCGATTGCTGCCTTTCCGATTTACCAGATGACTTTGTGGAACAACAAGTGGTGCGGAGATTCTGCCAAGGATGTGCTAATAAAGAAGCTGCCCACTATGTTTCAAACCTGGGATTGAGAACTCTGGAATCAGCCATGGATGCTGTACAGAAATACTTCCAGAACACCCAGGCAGTATATGGTAGACCAGTCATTAGGCGAGATGTGAAGCAATCCAACTTGGCCAATGATTCCGAGGAAGATGAATATTTGGTGTCGCAAATGACTTCTCAGTCGAATCACACTCCTTCTCAGGATAAGCGGCAAACTCCATCACAACCCGTAAGGTACAATGTGGTGGAACGTTTGACCCACCTGGAAGCTCGGGTTGAGGAGATGTCAGCAGACATACGGAAGTTGACAGCCATCATGAGTCAACGTTTTAGAAGCCCCTCGTCATCACCAACAAGAACGGGGAGTGCTTCAAATGTGGGAAAACAGGCCATTTCCGCAGAGATTGTCCAATCAATTCTAACGACAGTAAACGAGGAGAGAAAAAGGTCACGTTTAATGCTCAGGAAAAGGGTGTTAAAGCAATACAAGATGCAACTGAGGCTTTAAACATGTCTAACCTCGATCCCAGTTGAAGAAGGCCAACAACCACAAGTCGCGGACAGTCAAAGGTTGAGACTCCTCGGACACAATATCTGCCATTGTTAGACCCCACTGGACATGACATGCCTTCAATGACCTCCGGCAATTCGTCCATCGCTCATGAGTCAACTAGTTCCTCGGAAGAAGATAGTTCATCACTTCCAGAGATCACAGTTAGGCAATTAAAAAGTGGATCTATGTTTTTGGTACCAGTCCGAATCCAGGACCAGCATACTACTGCAGTGGTGGATACCGCGGCTGAGGTTACCATAATATCAGACACTTTTTATAAGAAACTCTCATGGAAACCTGAGAAAAAACAGGACATTAAGTTGAGAACTGCTGGGAGAGACTTACATATGTCTTCCTTTGTGACAGAACCACTCCAGTTGCAACTAGGGTCTGAAACCTATTCGATTCCTGTGGTAGTGGGTCCCATTCAAGATGATGTTCTTCTGGGACTGGACTTCTTAGTTCCCCAGGGGGCTCATCTGGACTTGACTCAACAAGTACTGCAGATTGGATCAGATATCATTGAAATGACTCTATGCCGTTCTCAAAAGGTACCACAAGTATCAAGGATCTCGGTATCAAAGAAAACCGTTATTCCACCCAATTCGGTACGACAACTTGAATGTCCTATATCAAAGCAACTCACAGATTTCATCATAGAGCCACGCCTAACAAAACCTGATCTACTGATGCCCAGGACGTACCAAAATGGAGGAAGTACCCCATTGTGTGTCTGGGTAATCCTTCGGATCATCAAGTGGTGTTACAGCCTAGTCAAGTCTTAGGGGTTGCCATGGAAATAGATCGTGTCGAATCACCCTTTGAGCAATTGACGGCTGTCAAAATAAATAGTCAACCCAACATCCCTGCTCATCTGAGAAGTCTGTTTGAAAGGTCATCTGAATTACTTCAAGGTCAGGAAGTTCAGCAATTGGCACAATTACTTACAGACTATCAGGATGTATTTGCAAAAGATGACTTGGATCTGGGAAACTTTACAGCGCTTGAACATTCCATCGACACCGGGAATGCCAAACCAATTAAACAGCGCATGCGAAGGACACCACTTGGATTTGAAAAGGAGGAGGAGTCACATCTTAAGAAAATGTTAGATGCTGGAGTCATCCAACCTTCTGTATCAGAGTGGGCTGCACCCCCTGTATTAATACGCAAGCTTGATAATACAGTACGTTGGTGTCTAGATTTTCGCGGTCTGAACGGAGTCACGAAAAAGGATGTATTTCCGCTGCCACTGATAGAAGATTGTCTGGACACACTCGCGGGTAACGTCTGGTACTCGAAGCTGGATGCAAACTCAGCTTATTGGCAAGTCAAAATATCACCAATGGATCGTGAGAAAACAGCTTTCATCACCAAGTATGGTCTTTTTGAACATGTTCGGATGGGATTTGGCCTCTGTAATGCTCCAGCAACATATTCACGAGTAATGAATCTTGTATTGAGAGGATTGACCTGGGATATTGCTCTGGCTTTCCTGGATGACATTCTGGTGATGGGCACTGATGTCGAAGACCATTTGACTAATCTTCGATCTGTATTTGAGAGGTTCCGAACTTACCAGCTCAAGCTGAAACCACGGAAATGTGAACTGTTTCAGCAGAGGGTAGAGTTTCTTGGTCGTGTGGTTAGCCAGAATGGGCTGGAGGCTAACAACGAGGGCCTTAAAGCAGTGTTAACCTGGCCTCGCCCTACTTGTACAAAGGATGTTGAAAGGTTCCTTGGTTTTGCCAATTATCACAGAATGTTTATCAAGGACTACGCCTCAATGGCAGTCCCATTGTATCAAATCACGGGTAAGAAGGCATTCCAATGGAATGATGAGCAGGAGCAATCTTTCTCGTCCTTGCGGCATGCTCTTACCCATACACCTGTGTTGGCATTACCTACCAAGGAGGACCCCTTCATCCTAGATACAGATGCCTCCAATGAAGCAATCGGTGCAGAGCTGATCCAAATTCAAAATGGTGAAGAGAGAGTTGTTTGTTTTGGCAGTTTTAGTCTGACTGCCGAACAAAAGAGATATTGTACAACCAGAAAAGAGCTATTGGCAGTAATTAGATTTACAAGACAGTTTCGACACTATCTGCTGGGGCGACGTTTCACTGTTAGGACTGATCACAGCAGTCTCCAATGGCTATTAAACTTTCGGAATCCAAATGGCCAACTGGCTAGGTGGCTGGAAGAATTGAGCCAATATGACATGGTAGTGAAGCACCGTCCAGGAAAACTGCATGCCAATGCTGATGGTTTATCACGAATTCCACAAGAGGATAAATGCCACAATTATAAACCAGGAATAATGTTGGAAAATTTACCTTGTGGAGGATGCAAATATTGCACTCGAGCTCATGAAAATTGGAACAGGTTTTTCGAGGATGTAGATGATACCATACCTCTGGCCCATGTTGGGCAGGATTGCCTCTCTGATGATGACTCACCAGATGATTGCGGCCTGCCGGTCTCCTGTATGGAAATACAATCCAATGGGGAGTCGGGGTTCTTATTGAACACCACCCCAGTGGCAGTAAGACTTGTAGGAACCGACGACGGGCAGAAAGAACAATTTGGGTACTCTACTCAGGAGATCATCAATCAGCAGAAATCTGATCCTGACCTGGCAATTATAATGGATTGGATTCAAACTGCTAAGGAGCCGAGTGAATCAAGTCTCTTTCTGACCAGTCCTGCAGCGAAACACTATTGGCTGAACTGAAATTTATTTCGGATTGACAGTCAGGGATTGTTACGTGTTGATCCTCTCATAAAAGAAAAGACAACACGAGGCATGGCATCCCTGGTGGTCCCGAAATCATTACAGCAAGAAGTGCTAAGGTTAAACCATGATATAGCGGCTGCAGGACATCTTGGAATGGAGAAAACTATCTACAGAGTCAAAACCAGGTTCTACTGGCATGGCATGGTACCGGATATCAAATCGTACGTAGGCACCTGTTCAGCATGTAGCCGAAACAAAGGACCTGTACGACATGCCCGGTCACCAATGATCAACTTTCATGCAGGGGCACCCATGGAAAGAGTTCATCTTGATTTCATTGGTCCCTTGCCCAAGAGCAATTTGGGTAACCAATACATCTTGATGATGGTTGATCAGTTCACCAAATGGGTGGAGTGCATAGCTTTGCCTACCCAAACGGCGGAGGTGACAGCCAAAGCTGCCGTAGACGGTTTTTTCTCCCGATTTGGATGTCCTTTCCAAGTATTTACGGATCAAGGAAGGAATTTTGAGAGCAAATTGTTCACTGAGCTTTGCACATTACTTCAGATACACAAAACCAGGACAACCCCATATCGACCCTCTGCAAATGGACAAGTAGAGCGATTTAATCGCACTCTCTTGCAAACCATTCGCCCACATTGACGCAAACCAGACAAGGTGGGACGAATTTCTGCCACAACTGGCAGGAGCATTGAGATCTGCAGTAAATCGACAAACGGGATATACCGCCAATATGCTGATGCTAGGTAGGGAAATCAATCAACCTGCAGAGCTAGTCTTCAGTGCCACACGGGAGGAATCTCCATCTTTGGACCCCGACACGTATGTAAGTCAGCTTGCCTCAGCACTTGGTGAGGTACATCAGTTGGGTCTGTAAAAATTACAAACTACTCAGTGCCAGATGAAGAGGGATTATGATTTGAGGATTCTGTCCCGGAAGTTTGAAGAGGGGAAATGGTGTATATACTGGACACTGCCTCCACTGTGGGGAAGTGCAAGAAGTTGTCTCCATCCTGGAAAGGACCAGGAATAATAACTAATAAGATTTCCAATACATTGTATGAAGTCCGACAAGGAAGAAGACAACATCAGTACATCATCATGACCGCCTCAAGCCTTGTCGAGATCGTGTAATTCCAAGTTGGATCCAAAGGTTTTCTAAAACCAGGAGTTCTATAGAGGCCCAAGAGGATCTTAACTTGATTGGCTCTTCAACAATCAAACTAATTATTGTATCTGTAACAAGCCAGATGATGGAAAGTTGATGATAGGCTGTGACCAGTGTGACCAATGGTTTCACGGAGCATGTGTAGGAATCACCAGGAAAATAGCTCAGACTCTGGATAAATACATCTGTCCTCACTGCCAAACAGGAAGGGACAATTCACCTTAAAAGTAGAAAATTGCTATTTTTCCAGAAACATGGTATTCCAACGACGTACAAGATCTGTAGAACGTCGCGGTGCCAGGAGTCGAGAGCTGTCCACCTCTTACTGGGCTGGGGATGGACAATCAGAATCCCCGGAGTCCCTGTCAAGCAGGGGAACCACCCCTTCTTCTCCTGGGCATCGAACATCAGGAGTGGACCATGCTCATGGGCGTGAGGCAAGATCCTTGACCCACAGGCCCCATACACCTGCACACTCTCCCTCACTAAAGCGGAGTCACCAGCCTCAGGTTTCATCACCACGGAAACGGCATTGTCCGAGTCCTGACCATAGACGAGTGGCCTCGGTGGTTTATCTCCCAGTAAACCGGTGGGACAGACCTCAAGAACGTCTACCTTCCAGAAGGCCGGCCGAGACCTCAAGCCGACGATCTCCGCTCAGACAGACGGCTGTGTACTATAACTCGTCTTGGCAAAAGCAACAACATTCGCCAGTGAGAGGGCTCTCAAGACGGGAGAGATGTTCCTCACCTAGAAGGCAAGAAAAACATCATTCGCCAGATAGGAAGTTGTTGAGACGAGAGAGAGGTTCCTCCTCGAGGAAACAGGTCCTTGAGACGAGAGAGAGGCAGAAGGCAGGAACATCGTCCCTCACTGAGACGGGAGCAACAACGGCCCGAACCATCCTCTTCCGCCAGGTTGATCAAGACCAATAGCCAAGGGATGAATGTGTCGATAACGAATAAGGGAGCTCGATTTCACAGCAACCATCCTCATGGCTTAGGATCCATTTGCCCCATCAATTCTTACGGTATGCGAACCAGAACATTGCGCCATCATGTCCATAGAGCTCATCTCCCCCACTGTCTTCGGGACTCAGTAAAGGCCTCGGCGGAAACAACTTCCCACATGGTAACAGCCATAGAAGACCTGGCTCGGCAGATCTTGGGAGCAGGAGCTACCTGGACGGAATTGCATCAGTTCGTCCTAAGGAATAGCCTTGTTCCCAAGGACATACCTCTCAGAGGAAGCTGCTACGGGCACATTTCCCAGCTGTGCCAGATGAAAGGTTGGCCCTTACCCCTAGACGCCACCAACCTGTCTTTGGAGAGTCCGGCTTGCCTGATTCACTGGAGGGTTTTGGCGTCACTGTTAAACGTAACATCTGAAATGGTCAGGATCCACTTCCACAATCTGCGAACCATCCTGCCACTGGCCAGTCCATCTCCGGTTGTGCAAGCCACACAATCGTCAGAGCCATCGGAGATGCGGACACCTCCACCTTCACCATCCGTACAACAACGGCACAAGCCACCAACTCTGGAGGGACTTCCCAGGGGCTTTGACACCCACTTCCATTCAGACAGAATGCGCAGCAGGCTCCACCTGGACGCTGCCACGCCCCTGGATGAAGTCCTGAATCAAGCAGGTCAACCACTAGATGAATCCTCCTTTGATCTCGTCAGAGCCGTTCAAGTTTTTTGTGATCCTCCAACTTGGCCCCAAGATCCAACCTTTCATCCATGTTGGAAAATCGCCGTTGGACTACATCCAAAAAATGTGAGCTCCTATTGCTCTAATCAGCTAGACAAGCTCAAGAGTGTGCTGTCCTCACCGGACGTCATCGCCCTGGGAGAAGTTGGCCTTGACTTTACAGCAGGGAATTGGGAACAGCAGGGCAAAGTGTTGGAAAAACTCTTCAAGATGGCGGACATCAACAAACCAATCATCCTTCACCTCCGTGGAACCGCCAAAGACCGGTATCAAAGGGCCCCACTGGAGGAATGCATTAATATCGCCCATGCAGCAGGAATCCAACCGAACCAGAAGTTTCATCTGCACTGCTTTTCTGGATCCTGTAAAGAAATGGCCCTTTGGACCAAGAACTTCCCGGAGACCTGGTTTGGATATACTGGAATGGTCGCCAGCTTTGACGAACATCAGCTCTCAGCCCTGCGGTTCCTGAATGCGAAACGGTTTGTGCTGGAAACGGATGCCCCCTACCTATGGCCTCGCCCAGGTCACCGAGGGATTAACAGCCCAAGATTACTCGGTGATGTGGCAACTCTGGTGGCTGAGGCTCGACAGAGTACTATGGCCAATATCCTAGAGCGCGCCTACATCAATGCTAGGCAGCTCTACAGGGTATGAAAGAACACTCTATGACATGGGATTCCCTAATCTGACTTGGTCAGGACTGGAACTGAGTCCACCGACCCGGTCTAGATTCTAGGGCACCCATAAAAAGTCCATTTTTATCTGACTTGATCAGGACTGAAAATGAGTCCATCGATCCGGTTTAGATTCTAGGACTAATAGACTAATTAATTCATCTAATAAGTTATGTGAACCGACTCGGTTGCCACCAAACAACCTGGTTGGGGATTTTCTTATTTAGATGTGTACTCTAAAATAACCATGAGTTACGTGAACTGTCTCGGTTGATAGCACAATACTGCTGCCCAACCCTGCAGGGATTTTCTCATGTCCTGATGAGGTCACCTGTTGGATGCTCCCTAAGCCAGACAGACTCACTGGATTCCAAGTGGGGATGCAAGTCCAGAAAAGAGGGAGGAATGTAGTGATCAGTGCTTCCGCACTCGTACATCGGGTTTCATCGGATTGGCCATCCAGTGATACTCGCATGTTTCCGGGTGTGATCGGGGCACGTGATCAACTTACCCGCCAAATCTGACAGGTGACAGCTGACAGATCAAGACGAGACACAGAACCGAACGGACGATAATCACAGTATACTACAGAACGCTTGATCTCCCCATCATCTAGGCTTACGAAGCAAGGTAAGCGCCTTTCCCTATCACTAGGCTTTCACAACACTATTACTAATACAACAAAGATTAGCGAAGGCCGTATGTAACCATAGACGGATCCAGAGGGGTGGAGGGGGTGAAGGTGCAGGGGTGTCATGTACGTTTAATAAGTAACCATTGAAACTCTCATGAAAATGAAGAGCGCCCCCCACCCCACCCCCACCCCAACACTCACACACACCTTTCCCAAGAAGCTGTATCCGCCCCTGGAAACATAACTTAATCACTTCTGATTGGTTGCAAAGTATGATAATATTTATACACTATATTAGCTATATGGTCCGTCTATCAAGTGGCACAATATGTGAAGCCCAGTTCTGGTGTCCCCCGCCGTGATATTGCTAAAAGCGGCGTAAAACTAAAGTCAGTCAGTCAGTCTATCAAGTGTATCAAGATGTATCATGTTATTGACGTGCATGTCTCTGGCCTGTCTGAGATGTCTTTTGCCTCAGGCTAACGATGCAGCCGAGTTGAGAAGACTCCGTGAGGAAAATAGAAGGCTGAAAGATGAAATCAGGCGTCTAAAGGGAATGGTAAGTCAAATGATTTTACTGAGTGTAGGCGTGACACAGCTGTTAACAGTATATACGTTGCACGACATGATGTTCTTGCATGGAGGCGTTGAACATATCGATAATCAAACCCGGGGCTTCCATGTGATGAGCGATGAGCTCCGCACATCACCTCTTGATCGTAGGACTTGTGTATATTGATGTTTAACATACTCTCAGAGGTGAAATATTTAATTTGACAGAACGTGAACCTTTCGATTTGGGAAAAACTTCGGAATATACATCAATTGGTGAGACTAAATTTCAACGATGAGGAAAACAATCTTAGAGTGGCATTTTTTAAAAAGTGGGATGTGACTTTGAGTATGTTTAGATACAATTGTAGAAACGTGTTAAAACTCATCCTTATCAGATGAGGCATATATATTCAGATGATATGATTTGACTAGAATGAAATTTAAGGGGATACGGGCAGAAGTCTTTCGCTGGCAGTTCGGTATTTGCATACAGGCACTGTCAACAACACGGACAGCACATGGTTACATCAAAAAGTACAACAAAAAGTAACCACAAAATATGGTGCTTCGATTCAGGTGCATATACTTGTAGAGCATGCAACGTAATGGCTGATAAACGAAATTTATGGCATGTATTCAATGTCGATGTGTTTTGCAGTGTGGCCGTGTTTTGCAGTATTTTGTATCTACCCTAAGAGCTATAATGTCATTGAAAGTATGGTAAACGTATATTTGGTTCATCGAAGTTGTAATATCATCGAAAATAAGACAATTATAGTATCAGACCATGACAGTTGCAATGTCATTGATTATGTTTTTATGTGTACAGCGATGGTTGTGTAATATACAGTGCAAATCAAGTATAATTTATAACGGTTGTAAATATCATTGAAAATACAACAAATCTGGTATTGATTCGTCAAATTGTTTCATAGGATTGAATATGGGAGCGTGAATGCGCTCTATATTGACACGTACGTTAGTCACCCAAATTGTTACGTTTGTTTGTGTAGCGGGACATAACACCGACAACAGCTCATTCAACAGTCCATCATCAGCTCCATCTGCAGTTTCATCGGCAGCACCATCAGCAGCCTCATCGTCAGCTTCATTACAAGCACCATCAGCAGCTCCGTCCGCCGCTCCACTAGCAGCGCCACCGACAGCTCTACCAGCAGCTCCATTAGCAGCACCAGCAGCACCACCACTAGCAGCAGTTACATTGGCCACAGCAACAACCGCAGCAGCTCCGGTGACTATGAATGTGGCGACACAAACTCTTACAGCAGTGAGTATGCTATTGGAGGTCATCACTGGGAGTTTGGTTCACTCGCATTGAGAGGCATGCATCCTTAATAGCTGAAAGTCTTTAGTTTCGCTTGACACAGATTTAGTGTCTTGTCCGTCCGCCCGTCCGCACGTTATTCTTCAATACGAGTTCTACTTCAACATCAGATTAGGTTCCCAGAAGCAAATTGTTTTCTGCACTGTCAAATATATCTGAAGCATATTAGCAGCTGTTTACGTTTATATATTTTATTTCGCTCCGGAGTATTTCATGACTGTTCTAACTGATCAAGAAGAACTGCTTGACATTCTTCTCTACATGGCTTTCTTCTCAAAGAATTCTGAACCCATTTCACATCGGTACATTGAAGTAGTTCTACATTATTGCATTTCATAACTTTAAAAAACGTTCATGAATCCTTTTCGTGTTCTTTGTTTCATTCAGGCTCAGGCAGCTGATGAAGCAAGACAGAGACGCCATGCTAGATATAGGCAAAGGGAAGTAAGGCAACAACTTCAAAGGCAACAGCAGCACCAACAGGAACAACGATTTCAGCTTCACCAACAGCGCCGACAACAACAGCAGCAGCAGCCCCGACAGCAGCATCAGCAGCCCCGTTTGCAGCAGCAGCACCGACAGCACCAGCATGCCAGACAACAGCAACAACTCCGACAGCAGCAGCCCCGCCTGCAGCAGCAGCATCAGCAACAGCTCCAACAGCAGCATCAGCCCCGTTTCCAGAGGCAGCGGCTACAGCAGCACCGACAGAAGCAGCAGCAGCAAAGACAGCATCAAGAAACTCCCTACGAGGAGCTGCTACGTGTTTTCGATGAGGAGAAGAGGACTTCGGTGAGACATCTTACCTGACTTTTGAGAATGACGATTGCTGGTTTTTAACGTTCCCAAACTGATCATGCTGGTTGTAAGAGCCCATACGGCCATTTTGTAAGTGTACCACGAGGGTGCAGGTCGTTGCTCATCTTATCAATTAAAATAGACCTTGTTGACTGCAGCACAAGACTATTCACTCCTAATTACCAATCATCTTCAAATCTGTTGATGAAACAATCTTACCATTGTCGCGCTTGGGCCTTAACTAGTCTCAGTTAAGCGTCAAAATGTTCCTTGTGTTAGTAGTCTTTAGTAAGTTTCCTGGAGACGCAGATCAACAAATTCAAGGCGTTCATTTATCCTCACTCTGACACCCCTGATGAAACTGAAAATGCTCACGTTAAGTAGGGAGTACACCAACATGTTAAGTAGATCCAACGGTAAAAGTTACTGTGACCCATGGACTGGAGATAATGTCTAAGAATTGTTTCCTTGTAGACAAGGGGCCGAATACGGAAGCCAGCCGGGGTCGTCCAGGTGGCGTTAGGAGGAGGAGTGACCAGTAAGTTGAACTCCATTTGTTTCTAACCTTGATAGAAATGGCTTCTCACCTTTGCATTGTGTATATACCATATGAAGTAACACCTATGATGGTGACTACGATGTTTAAGATGCTTTCACCTTCTTTCTTCAGATGTCATTACCGTACAACAACGGATCTTCATGAGACAAAGACAAGGTTAGAGGTCTCATTCTTTGTGTCTCGCCAGCGGTCCAATGTCTCCATCATCCAGGTTGTCATCTATAGCTGTCATCGACACCCAGCCTCCTCAGCCAGTCCCCGAAATTGGCATTCTCAGTCGGTAATCCCAGTTATCAACCTTAACGCTGCCATCAGTCCCCCAATGGCCACTGACTACAACGCCATCCTTCTGCTAGCTCTCCAGGTATACAATTGTGATCATCAAACCATTTAAAACTTTTTAAGAAACATTTCCTGAGTGCAGATGATTTCATCATTTACCATGGTCGCTGCACTGCCTTGAACTATTTTTTATTCACGGTTGAAAAATGCTCTAGGCGTCCCATATCAAAACCATGTATTTGGGAACATACAAGTTAACTCATCTTTAACAAAGGCTTTATGTACAGTGATTCTGAATACTTCCTTTCAAGAGTTTAGACTCACTTCAAACATTCATTATATGTTATGTAAATATATATGGTGACATCCAAGATTGATTTTTCCACTAACTTGGGGAAACCAACTGCAAACCTTATGCACATGAATTGCACGAGGACCCTGCATCAAATTGCTGCAACGTATGTGCAAATATCGTACATGTTAAAAGCTGCGTTTTGGTGTAACGTTTTGTTCAGAATTCGCGAGTTTTCACTAATTATGACGATAATCTTTACGAATTTGTTTTACAATACATCAATTAATGTGTAAACAGTACCTTTAAACAGTGTGAAATATTTATAAAAAATCAGTTTAGAAAGTTGCCTGAAGTAAGTGGCTATATTTACACTAATGAGTCTAAACTTTTGAAAAGAAGTATATTTCACCTCAGGTGTGCTCAGTCAAGACTTTCTTCATTATCAAACCATACGTTATATCACTGAGGATAAGACGTATATAGTATTGGTCGAAAACAGTTGTAACGTAATTGCTTATATGTATAGTAATGGTTGTGTAAATATCATTGAAAGTGCAATATATAATTTAATAACGGTTGTAATGATCATTGAAAATACAACATGTCTGGTATTGATTCGTCATATTGTTTCATAGTGTTGAATCGACAGTGTGTGAATGTTCACTATTTTAAAACGTACGTAAGTCACCCTATGCATTACGTTTACTTTCTTTTTCCAGGCTGAAACAACACTGACCGCAGCTGTGACAGCTCGAACGGCAACTGTTATAGCAGCACCAATGGCAACCGTAACGAGTATGGCCACAGCAACAACCTCAGCACTCGGCAGCATCACCGGTGAATATGGATGTGACGACTCAACCTCTTCCAGCAGTGAGTATGCTATTCCAGTTGATCATACACCACTGGCAGCTTGGTTTCCACTAACATTGACGCATGCATTCTCGATAGCTGAATTAGTCTTCAGCTTCGCACTCAGACACGGCTGAGGTCCTGACGCTTATTCTCAGTTAGCCCCAGAGTACCTTAGTGAGATTTCTTACCTGACTTTGGAGAATGATTCTGCCAATGTTTCCCGTAGCATCCCCATACGACGTCTCGTATTTTGTTCATGTACCACAAGTGTGGATGTCGTTGCTGAATCTATGAATCCATGTGGATCCAACGGGTAAATGAACCATACTGCTTGGATCGTAGAAAGGGTCTAAGTATTGCTTGTTTCCTTGTAGGAGGGAAAGAGTACAGAAACCGACCGGTGTCGTCCAGGGGGCGTTGGGGAGAGGCGTGTAAGTTGAATGCCATGCATGTTTTAACTAATTGATATTAATGGGCTCTTGCATTCGCTTTTGGTATATGACATATGCAGTAACAACTACAATGTTGACTATGACGTAACAATGCTTACATGTTTCTCCTTCCGCATTTGAACCGAGCCTTTCTTTCTTCAGATGTCATTATCACACAACAGAAATAGACAACGTTAGGTGTCTCGGTCAATCATCAGTCACCACCCGTAGCAGTCTTCTACCGTCAGCCACCTAACTTGTCATCCTCAGTTGGCATCCATCACCCCAGTAATCCCAGTAATCAACCACATGCTGCCATCAGTCCCTCCATGACTGCAAGCGAGCATCCTCCTGTTTCCTCTTCAGGTATGCGCAGTAATGACAATCAAACCACTCGAAACTTTTGAGAATCATTTCCTGACTGCAGATTATTTTATTTGACTGTGCAGTTGTCTTGCACTTTTTGGGTTCGCTTTCACAAAACTATTTCCCTCTGAATATCAAAACCATCATTAAGGAACATTACAAGTTAATTTATCATCTCTAACAAGATCTTAACAATTATTCTTATCCTAACAAAATACTATCTTTTTTCTCCTCAGGTGTGTTGAGAGTCCAGAGCTTCAATACCTCCGCCATTTACACCGTACATGTGCAGGAATATTACAGCTTCGTATACTCTATAATAATTCCCACGATCATGCCATCCAATTAGGATGCGAATTTATTGGAGTAATCACCGCTTCCTTTCACATAACGACCTCGTTGATGGTGTATCGTGTACCTACTGATAACCGGGCAGCTTTGAGATGTTGAGGGGTGTTTCATGTTTCATGGCTCACACTCCTACATGAAAGACCCGCTAACACCTTCTAGTTGAACGATGACTTGGTGGTATCCGTACGCATTGTCTCAAGTTGGCTGTATTTGGTGAATACTTTGAACGACAACTGTCAACATTCAATACCATTGCCACGAGAATGTCAGATCATATTGATATTTCGTTTACATTTGAACTGTATCATGGTTCAGTTTAATGTAGTATTTTACTTATCCGTATACTAAGCGTAGAGGATGGAGTATCCTAATCATGTGCGGTCATGTGGTTGGTATCATGAAGTGCGTTGCTTATTTTACCTGTCTTATCGGATCCACGTCTGTCGAACACTGTCCCATCAGATGCAATAAGTGGACCACACAGCCCTGGGCCTACCAAAATTGACAGTGTCTAGGATATCGGCCAGAGATGCCTCACTCACTGCGTGATGAAACTCCAGATCTCGGCCAATCACTGAGACACTCATTCCGATATCTGCCAAAGGCTAAGGTGTACGTGCAGACCTTAGAGGACTACAAACATGGACATAGTCCTGTAACTCGGCCAGATGCTGTCAAACATCAGGTCTCAAGCATGGATGTCTGATTCTCGAAGGTGAGCATTCATTTCATGATCTAATCTACAAATGACCCTGCCAAATGGCCTATACCCTACCAATGAAAGAGCAATCATTGAATCAGCCCACTATGCGAAATAGCCAATGGCGCGCTAGCCCGTTGCTAGTAAAAATCCTGTCGGGCCAGTAACTCTCCAGAGTCACTGACCCGATTGGCTAGTGAATTTTCATATGGTCATTTTGTTAATATATCTCTCTCCGACTTGTTCAGTCGTAATGCACGTTTAATGTTCATCATATTAGCAGCTTAATGATGAAACCTGTGTCTACAATTAAATTTCGTGCTAGTGAATTATTTTGTGGGCAAGTAACTTTCAGGCATAGGTAGCCCGACTAGCTAGCAAAATTTAGAAACTATCTCGCAATCTGAATCAGCCTCGGATATTTCGTATTTGATTCGTGTGTATATATTCAAAAACCTATACCAGAGTGTATGCAAGAAGGATGGCTTCAATTTTCAATTCTCAGACGAATATCAAAACAAGTTTCCATCATCTTTAAGAAGAGCTTTATAATTATTCTAGTCCTAACAAAATGTTATCGTTTTCTCCCCAGGTGCATTGAGAGTCCAAAGCTTCTTTACCTCTACCATTTACACCGCACCATGTGCAGGGATCCATACCACTTCATATACTATTATATAATGATTTCCACGATCACAGTATCCGATTAAGATGTGAGCCCAATCTCCACTTCTGTTTTCATAACCAAGAGGACTCTTTAGGATTATTTGTTCAACCAAATCGCCCAACTCTTTGATGGTGTATCGTGTACCTACTGACGACCGGGCAGCTTTGAGTTGTTGAGGGGTGTTTCATGTTTCATGGCTCACACTCCTACATGAAATCCCCGCTAACACCTTTTAGTTGAACGATGACTCGATGGTATCCGTAAGCATCTTCTCGGCTGGTTGTATTTGGTGAGCAGTTTTAAAGGCAACTGCCAACAGGAGATTCAATACCATTGCAATTAGAATGTCAGATCATACCGATATTTCGGTTACATTTTGAACTGTATTATGTTGCTCGGTTTATCGTAGTATTTTACTTATCCTTGATGCTGGAAATAGATGATGAAGTATGTTCCTAATCATGTGTGGTCATATGTCTGGTATCACGAAGTGCTTTGTTCATCTTACCTCTCGGATCCACTTATGTCAAATACTGTCTCAAGGAATGCAATATGCGAAACAGTCCCCAATCTACCAAAATGGACAAAGTCTAAGGCATCAACCACCAGAGATGGTTCAAATCCAGATCTTGGCCAACCACTTTGACAGACTTCCCGATGTCTGCCAACCACTAATATCTACGTCCATATCTGTGACGACAACAAACATGGACCTAGTCATGTGACTCAGCCAGATTATGTCAAACAGCAGATCTCTAGCATGGATGTCTCCAGAAGGTGAATTTCAAGCAATACATGCAATAATGTTTCGAAATTGTAGTTTCCTTTTCTGTTTAGGTATTTGTTCCCAAATTTACAATTCTTTCCATCATCTTATCTGACTGACTGAGTTTAGTTTTACGCCGCTTTCAGTAATATTCCAGCAATATCACGGCGGGGGACACCAGAAATGGGCTTAACACATTGTGCCCATGTGGGGAATCGAACCCGGGTCTTCGGCGTGACGAGCGGACGCTTTAACCACTAGGCTACCCCACCGCCCCCATCATCTTATCTACAAAACCCGATCAAATTGCCTATAGTCTACCACTGGAAAGGTGAACTTTGAAACAGCCTCGGGTGTTCTATATTTCGATTCATATATATTCATAAACCTGTCCCAGACTTCTGACAAGAAGAATGACTTCATCTTTCAAATAGTCAACTTTCCCTTTATATCGGACACTATCCAAGCATCTTCTGCCTTTGGTACAGAGATTGCACAAATTTGCAGGCAAAGCCATTCATACATGCTCTTCATAATAATTCAAATACCCGCAGAATCTGTTTGTTGGGCGCTACTTACATTTAATATCATAAGGAATATACACTGTCATTCATGTTTTTCTCACTGTTTGCATATTTGTTAGTCGGCCCAGGTATATGTGATTCTCATCCCTTGTACAGGTACCATTGCTACAGCAGTAGATCACACCTGTCTTCCCACCTGCTACACCTGTAACGTCAAGCTCACCATCAGCATATGCATGTTGTCTATGGTAAGTAATTTAAACTTCGATCTGAGCAATTATTTTGTATATTTTAAATAAAACACTGATATACATACACATTGTGAGAGAAGAGGCGTTTAATATTATTCTATATATTTCAAGAAGGTCTTGCCCAGCTTTCTTCAGCATTTACTCCCACATTTAGTAGGCAACCGGAGAAGTTATGAGTTACGAATCTCCGATGATTTAGCCAACCATGTTCAAGACTGAGGCACTCAACGTCATCTCTTATTCCATCAGCAGTTAGAATGTAAAAAATATTCCCTTAGCTATTATAACTTGCGACTCTGTTGCATCATTTAAATCTTATATCCACGTGAAAGACAAGTGTGTAACTAAATATTATTCATATGGAATAAGGATGTAAAATGTTTTGCACACAAGAATACACTTAATTATGGTATATTTAGAATAAATGTAAAAAATGACGCATCATGTCAGTGTGGCCATGGATGTGAGAATGTTATTCATTACTTCTTTGAAAGTCTATTGTATACTATTCAAAGACATGAACTGTTAAAGTCTTTAGAAAATATCGTTAGATATAGAACACTGATTGCTATTAATCTCATCTTACATGGCAAAACAATTTCTAGAAGAGAAGACTGATATCATTTAATCACAACAAAGTTCAAGATACACATAATCAAACTTCTCAGTAACGAACCTGTTTCAGGCTCACTCTGCCCTGTTCACAAGACAGTGGACTGTTCAATTGTACCTGTAGGTGTTACCCTAATTAACAATCTAAAGTACTGACGGAAATAGGAGAAAAAATGTTTTTAGTCTGTTACTCTGTAATAACTGCAAATAGCATATGTGGAAATATCCCACATCGGTCTAACTGGGCGTTCAGTGGGATGCGTAATAGGATATGCAGAAAATCATGTTTACTCATAAAATCCGACAAAACTTAGAAAAAATACGAATAGTTGCTGTAAACAATAGATCGAGTATAGATGGCAATTAGGTCCCTCAACCAGCTATGACGACGGACCGTCGACTCACCTGGTATGAAATGCATGATCTGCCTATAGGCACAAGGGGTCATCCCAAAGATATGTTAATGCTTTTTTCATGTGTGATGAATATGTCTCATTGATTAACATCTTACGTGTCTATATTTCATAAAGTTTGTTGAGATATGTAAATGCGTATGATACCCATAGAAAAGCTTAAATCAGCCATCGTAAAAACTTCATCGAAGTACAAGGAAGGTTACATATATTGAATCCATTGTTGCAAACCCAACACCATTCTCTTCCCACAGAGGTTACTCCTGTTATATCTTCCTACGTAACCTCTGTTCTGATACGGCCCTTTCATGGTGTGAGCCTTCAAGACTCTTGATTGGAGGCAATCAGATTTAGTTGTGCAATCAGCGACGTTGTTTCAAAAGTGATCATTCGCAAGGTCTCGGTAATTTCCGTATGCTTCAAGAAAACTAAACTTCTTCCCCTGCGCGATGCGCAAACGTTTCTTCTAGACAGAACTCAGTCATGTTATGGCGGATCAGTGGCGTCTCCATCGCCCTCGTTGACAACGGACAAGCTAGCCATTAAACGTCTTGTGTGTAACATCAACACAAGTCCCCGGCAGATGGGGGATATTTGTGACCCCACATTTGCTTGTGTTAGTCAAGTTGAATCTAAGTCGATGTAACACGTGTTCTGATTGGATAGAAAGAAGGGAGGTAATTCGTGTTGCGATCTTTTGCCGCTAGGGGATTGTACGAGAACCGGGAAATATGGCCGTATTAGAACAGAGGTTCGTAGGACGATATGGCAAGTAACCTCTGTGGGAAGAGAATGACGCAACACAGGCTATCTACAGCTTTAAGAGATCACGCAATATAAATTTTCCACTTGACTGTCTCTTATCTGCTTTTGATACGATGATTCTACCGATTTTAACGTATGGTTCAGAAATTTGGGGATACGAAAATTTAAGAGTGATTGAAATGCAGTCTACATTTCAAATTTCTTAAAATGACGGCTGGACTTCGTAAATCTAACCCAAATTTTATCATCTATGGTGTACTGGGTAGAACCCTTGCTTTGTATGAAGATATTCCAGCGCATGTTATCATTTTGGCATAAACTTAATTAACCCTGGTTTTTTATCTATTCCCGACAGTACTCTAGCTATCTCCCACCTGATCTTACCTGTCTCCCACCTGCTACACCTGTAATATCAAACTCACCTGTCTCACCATCAGGATCTGCATGTTGTCTACGGTAAGTAGTTGAAACTTAGATCTGAGCAATATGCTGGTATATTTAAAATAAAACAGATACACATGCACATGCGCTAGCTATCTTCCACCTGAACATCCACCAGGCAGCTAAAATAGATTGTGTACTCAAGACTTAGAAGGCATTTGAAGGAAGACAAATCGTAGCCACTTCATGATGTCGGCATCGTGTTACATGTAAATGAATACAGTAGTCACCACGCTTACATTTGTTATTCATTCGTCAATGTTACAGACTTTAAACTCATGTATCTTTATCCAACAGGCATCATGTCATCCCTCCAGAAAGATGTCAGGATCTCTCCAGGTCCTACATGATACAGAACACTGACCGGGGTGTTTTAAAAAACTGTCAGTCATCAGTACATTCATTGATCTCAGTGTAACTCTGTGATTTCAAAAAGTCAGTGTCCCTGGAACATGAAACACATTACATTTTGGCAGTACCCTAAAGCAGTCTTTCTTGAATACAATGGGAAAAACGTGTTAAATCTCTATCTGTTTCAGGGTTACATTACCAAATAATATCTGATCTATGTGTCAGGTACATTTATGTAGGTTTACTGTTACTAATCACTGTCTCTTTCGGGCTGTGAGGAGGGTGGATATATACAGGTGTGGTTGAGCCATGCTACCCTGGATGTATTCAGTCAAGTGACATTCTAAAAAACATTATATATTTTGTCAGGTTTGGTAAATCAAATGCACATAGGCTTTGGTGTATTAGATATCTGGCAAATGGTCTACATTTGAGAATGTAATTGATTTTGCCTGTCAGGAGAATGGAGTGACATTCTAAAAAAAACTTGTATATTTTGTCAGGTTTGGAATTCAAGTATACGTTTTGGTGTATTTAGATGTCTGGGAAAGCATCTCCATGTGAGATAGGAATTGATTTTGCCAGTCAGGAGGATGGATATATACAGATGTAGTTGAGCCATGCTGCTCTGGATGTATACATTCTACTGACAGTATAAGGAAGTACATTCACAAAACGCACATAGCGTGTCATACGTGGGTTAAACAAGGCAACTCGGCATACATACGTGTCATATTTGGGAGGTATGCAAATGTTTAATGAAAGATTAAAACCTGTACCAGCAATGGTCATTGTTAAGCCAGGAGTGAGTGAGTTTGATTTTACGCCGCTTTTTTTTTTGCAATATTCCAGCAATATCACGGCGGGGGACACCAGGAATGGGCTTCACGCATTGTACCCATGTGGGGAATCGAACCCGGGTCTTCGGCGTGACGAGGGAACGCTTTAACCACTAGGCTACCCTTCCGCCCCTGTTTAGCCCGGAACATTGTACAGCAAGCACAAGAGATGTGCTGAGACTCCCCCAAACGCTGTGTACACAAAGATGTACAAAATGTACAAACTTTTTCATATTCTTTTCCATGTTCCATGTTCCACTGTGTTGATTTCAGTCCCCGCCCTTCCTCCACCCCACTCTTCCTACACCCCAACCCATCCTCGATACATAGGATTGTATATTCAGTATCTGTAATTTGACAGCGTCACCCGATTGTGTACATAGTACATTGCTGTTTTTCGTCGTTTTCTGTTATGTTGAATCTCATCAATAAAGTTGTCACTATATAGGATATTTTGTTGTTTTTACAAACTGGAAATCTCAAATGTTGTCAAATACTCTGCAGTTAATTTGCTGAATTGTCTCTTAATCGAACCAGGATCTGCTGATCGTGGACTTAAGACTGGAGTTCCATGCTAGTGCTGTTCAGTTTCACAGCAGTAGTAGATAAACATAGCCTGAATATTTTCCTGGTTTGTATTTATATGAACATTAAGCACACCGAACTTGGGTTTCTAAATTTCCCAACATTATGGGTACAATCTTTCTACGAAGAATTGAAAGCATATTACAAATTTTCCTCTTAAGTTGTTGCAAAATTCAAATCACCGATGGTATAGTCGGAAAATTGGCTCTGATTCAACAGATTTCATATGAAACATAACGCCTCCACGGGTTTCTACTTATATGACCGAAGTGCCAAACACGACAAACTGGAGTGGGTTAAGGTGCTACAGTTTATTTAAGACTGATAATGACTGACGAGACAGCAAGTTGACAAAAGTCAAAACCACTTTAATTCCAAATTCAACCCCTTTCTATAGTTATATTTGTCTGGCCAGTGCTTGTAATAGCATCACCCTGTTGCAACTGTAGTGAGTGAGTATGGTTTTACGCCGCTCTTAGCTTTTTCCAGCAATATCAGGGCGGGGGCAACCAGAAATGGGCTTCACACATTGTACCCATGCGGAGAATCGAACCCGGGTCTTCGGCGTGACAAGCGAACGCTTTAACCACTAGGCTACCGCACCGCCCCTACAACTGTATTAATGCTGACTGATGTTAAAGGTCACATGCAACCAAAAATCAAACATAATTAAAACACAATTATCACTTATTCATGACATATAATATACATTGCTGGTTATGAAAAGACACATAAACAAAATTATAAGCGTACAATCGCAAATCAAAAGTGCAATATTTTGTACTTGGGTTTACTTCCCAAGAAAAGAAGCAGCCGGGATACCGAACCCAGTTTCGGTGTAGGTACTAACACCGTTAGCAAGTGATTAAAACTTGCTTGATAACGGTGTTAGTACCTACACCGAAACGTCGCACTCATTGCAGTAAAGAAATTGACTATCCATAGAATTTGGTTTTCCTTCATCTATACAACTTCTAAAATGCCTCTCAGAGAAAATACAGTAGAAACTTGAGCTATAGATTGCCAGCAATTGAAGTTAGAGCGCCACATTAGGGACCATGGGGATTTTCAGTAGTTTTGCTACCCGCATGGACCGTGCTGATCCCTCCATTGGCGAGAGTTAAGAATAAAACGTATTATGTGTCTAAGAAGAGAGAGATATAATATTCTTTGAATGTTATGGGCTTGCAATACCCCAGGGAGAACAGACATTTACAATACTTGACAAAACCCTGCAAAGGGCACAGCACAGCTATGACCAGTTTCAGTATATAATCATTGCCTACCAAACTTCAAATGAATGACGTAATTCTATTTCTAATACCAAATGGGAATTATCTCTCTTATACGCCTTGTGGTGTAAGAATCACGGTCTAGCATGACCTGCTTAACTGTGTTGATTTTTCTATAAAAATGACGATGCATATTTATTTTCAATAAATATTCATGTGTATATATGGAATAGCCAAAACGACATCGTCAAATAATGACGATAAAATCTGGACAGACAACTCAAGTAAGTATAACTGATTGTTAGTTTCGTTTCATGTAATTTATTTGTACTTACTTTGCGTTGGAACAGGAATGTAAGGTTTTAATCACAGGTTTATAATCGGAGTATGAGATAAGAAGTGGTGTCACGTATTTGTTGAGTGCTGACTATGCAGAAGCATCAGCCATTGTGTTTTTGATGATTCTCATGTAGCTAGGTAACCATGCAACAAAGGACTATGTCTTACAGGCCAATAGCAAGATCATTATTGAATTCAATTATTTCGACTAAATGTGAATGTTTACAGGATATGTACGTTTTAATAGATTGAAGCCATAAACATGAGTCTAAAGTATTGTGATTTGCTTATGTTTGGACTGTTTATTGATATAAATTATATTTAAGAACAGTAAATATGGCATTTACTTCTGCTCTGCAAATGGACTTGCCATCTGGTAATCTGGATCCAGTAAATGTAAACTGACAACTGAACCACCATACTTGGATCCACCGGTCTGGGAAGATAGATTTGTAAGTATCATTAGTGTTTCGTAAATCAATATTTTGTTGTTGGTGAATAATTTGATTTCTTTCAGATTTCCGCAACTCTAGAGAAATGTTGAGTAGGGGCTATATTTTCAAGATATTTTTTATTTCATTTTGCCACCGGATTTGAAACCGTGAAGGTCCCGGGTTAGAATTGGTCTTCAGTAACCCATGCTTGTCGTAAGAGGCGACTATGCTTGTCGTAAGAGGCGACTAACGGGATCGGGTGGTCAGGCTCGCTGACTTGGTTGACACATGTCATCGGTTATAAATGATGGAGCCGTTTAACACAGTTGCTAAACTGTACAATGTGACAGACAAAATATTGCGATCCTCTGATCCTGATTGTAATGGCAGCATAGAACCCATGTGGACCTGACATTGCCTGTCAGGAAAACACTTTGATATACATTGAAGCAAAAGGCCTCGCAATCCAAAGTCTTGTAAATCTTTTAAAACACTGTAATTACACGCAGTGTGTCATATGCTTTTTCTAGATCGAAAAATATAGACACTTCGTCTTGTTTATTAATTATAGCATTTTGACAAATGATTCCAAGCTTACTTAATAATGATCGATGGTACTTCTGTTTCATGGGGACCACGGGGACCACATTGTAGAAAAACAAGATATTTGTTTGTTAGTACCAAGCTAGTCTATTATTCAATATGCGCTCCATGGTTTTACAAACGCAGTCATAATGAAGGTGGTCGAGAATTTGAAGGATCGGCATGATCACGTCCAGGTTTAGGTATTGGGACAATTATTGCCTCACGGTATGAAGAAGGGAACTTTCCAGAAGTCCAAATGTCATCCACATTTATAAAAGAGACTGCAAAGATGATTCTGGTAAGGGTTATAAGAGTTGATAAGGTTATGTTAACAGCTCCTGAAGCAGCAGCGTGAGATTGTTGAGAGAAGTATGCAGCTCCTGACTAGAACATATTTGATGGAAATCTTCCCCATTGCCGAATTGAAATTCTTTTCTTACTGTGTTATATTCTTTTGAGGTACATAACTGAAAGAGGAAGAATGTTTGGCAAAACTGTTTGTTTGTTAATAACTGGTCCTCGTTTTTGAGAGTGTGAGTAAACGACTGACTGACAGAGATAGGTTTTGCTTTTTGCAGTATTCCAGCAATATCACGGCGGGGAACACCTGAATTAGACTTCACACATTGTACCCATATGGGGAACAGAACTCGGGCCTTCGGCTCGACGAGGTAACGCTTTAACCACTGGGCTACCCCTCGTTTTTAGATAGATGGTAAATATTAAATTTAGAACCCTCACATTTGATTTTCTGGATCATATTCCACACTGCATACATCGGCGTACGTGAACTGATTTTGGATAGACAGTTTCGCCAATATTGTGGTTTACTTTTTAAATGTACGTCGTGCTTTAGCCTTTAGAATCTTGAATTTATTTAAATTGTGGATCATAGGGTGGCAACGGAAATGCTACTTAGCCTTTTTCCTCGCCTTCCTAGCTTGTTTGCAGCCATAGTTAAACCATGGTGTTCGTAAGTGAGGAATTGCAGATGACTTAGTGTCTCGCCAGCTATGTCATGTGATGTAGTTCGTCAGACAATAAACAGTTTATTGCCAAGGAACATCAATAAAAAATTCAGGTTTAAGGTTGTCACTACATATAGATTTATATTAAGCTCAGTTACTGTAGCATTTTTTAAATTCCGTCTTCATGATGGAGGAACATCAGATGGGGTCGCAGGTTTTAGAATTGTAAGAAAATGGTCTCTTCCGGAGAGGTCGTCCTGGCCTGACCATTCAAATTCATTTCCTAGGCTTGACTCTGTAATCGACAAATCAGGAGTTAATGAAGCCGGAATTTACAAAGACCACAGAGTAACGGCGTTGAGATTTGTTTTCAGTGTTAAATGGGCTGAAAACAACATCTCTCCTCACAATCATTGAATAATCATCCAGTGACGCTATCACCCGGAGGAGAAAAATAGTGATAGACGTTGAAATTAAGTAAGTTAAAATTATCCGTCTGCTTAAGATAGGTTTCTTGTAAGCAGAATGTCGGCGGTTTCAAATCTTGGACTAATTGCTGAAAAACAATAAAATTAACCCTCAGTCCTCTACAAGACGTTATCTCTTCGGGGGATAAACAGGAGATCCCCTTCTTTAAGGGAGAAAGGTCGTGGACTGGCTATTTGTCCCTTTTGAGGTTCAGCCACTTTCATTCTTTTTGTTAGTTTCACTTTTCGATTTGAAATGGGTCTTTTTATTTTGTTTCTCATTTGTGTAAGCTGATTAAGACAGTAACTTTTTCCTGAAACAAAGAAGAACCCTTCTCACAAGATGCCTTTGAATGATAGTGAACTTGAGGTCTTGTGGAGGCCTCACTTCGACTGTGTTATATATCAAGGTAAGGGCAGAGTTTTTCACCCACGTGTAGTCAGTCTTGCAACCTACTGAATGACATAGGATAGAACCAGGAGCTGAAGCAGAAGCTGAGCCAGTACGAATTTCTGTGGTTCCAAAAATACATTACGGTCATGTTTAGACTGAAGCTCCAATATAGGGCATTTTCTTGAGTGACTTCCAGAGCAATTTACACAGGCAGACAGGTTTATGACAGGGTTTGCTGTCTTCACATTTGCCACCACATCGGTGACTCGCAGTTGGGTTGTGGCATGATATTGATACGATAACATGTGTCAACCAAGTCAGAGAATCTGACCACCCGATCCTGTTAGTGGCCTCTTATGTTAATTCTAACCCAGATATCACGGGTTAACGCCTTAACGGATTAGGAATGTAGGCACATACTCTAAAGTGACAATAGCCAGATTTAAGTGGGCCTCATGAAAGACCAAATGTAAATAGATATATGTTTGTTTCTTTAATTACGTTTTCTTTTCAAGACATGAAACGGTTCACAGCAGTGGCTCTTTGTGAGTGACACGATGTCAGCCTCATCCATGTCTGAAAGATAAGGTTCTGCATCACGGACAATGTCTTTACTACTATTGAGTGTCATGTGAGGTGAAGCCTTGACAGGAACATTAGGCAGTAATCTGATTGAAAGTAGAATTTAGGATTGAATTTGTTTGTTTTTTGCAATCAGTCACTAGAGAGCCGAAGACCGTAGCTTTTTAACCTCTTTCACGTCGAGAGCAAGCCCTTCTATGCCCTTTGGCAAAAGGATTCAATTTAAGTGGACCATCATTCAGAGAAGGCATAACAAGAAAACGACACCAATTATCAGCGCTAGTGCCAGCTGTAGCAGCCTCAGTTTCCGAAGATAACAAATCGACAGATTCGTGTGGGGTGCCGTGGTAGTAACGAATATTGCTGACCCTGCTAGCTCTCCACCCGCCACGGAGCGTCCACAAAGATAGCTCACATCTGTGGATCGCCAACAGACGATACCAAGGCGACCAGGAAGGTATTCTCAAGAAGGAAAATATCCTACCAGACTGCCACATGGGCCTACTGGCAGAGGACAGTAGGCAAAATAACACTCAATAGTTTGTGCTTTTAGACAGAAATGACCAAGGAAAGAAACAGGATTGTGAAAAATCAAATGTGTGCAAAGTTACTTTCCGGACCCAGGGCTTGGCGTGATCAGCCGATTGATATACGTGGGCCCATTCTACCACCCCGTCCAGGTAAAGTAAGGGTCGAAGTGGTGTATTGAGGAAAGTGACGCTATTCCTGGAAGCAGTACACCTCAACCGCCCAACCCACGGCAAACAGGTAGCCCATTTGGCCGCCTCTTATAACGAGCAATGTGGGTGCTGGGGAGGGGTGGGGTTGGAGGAATCAGCTTTACCCATCACTCATCACAAAGGGGATGCTCTTCATAGTTGCCGCCATAAAACGTCCTTTTCTCATTTGTGGATATTGAATAACTATATTGGATTTCGACCAGTTATGGATAAAAGGAAACATTCACTAAACCATTAGGAATGTTTCCATATGTTTTTAATTTTCCGCGTTATTCACCCGTCTTGTCAGATAATTCACATTCTGTTCAATAAGATTAAAGGGAATATGTCTCTTCTTGAATAATACAGTAACTGTATCTGCGACAGTGACCCACATGCTGCTGAATAAGATTAAAGGGGTGCCTCTTTTTGGGCACAACTGTATCTGAAACAAGCTCGATATGCGATCTCTGTGTGTACAAGGGTGCCGTTGGGTGTGAGTGTTGAAACAACGCGGTTGTTTGTGTCTTGAGCAACAACAGTTTATAGATTGCACTGCGTGTTCGAAGGCAATTATTTTGAGAGGCGGGTGTTTGTGATTTTTGTAAACGCGATTTATTTGCTTGTTGACAGGCTTGATTGAGTTTTCAGCGTTGACCAATGCTTAACTTCATGTAATGCTTCTCCTTATAGCCAATTATTGTTTCTCATGGTAACAGTTTTGTATTGGACACATTTTCGTTTCGTTAGTATAATACTTGGTCAGACTCGCTCAAATTCTCCTTCAATGGATCGTTTTTTACTCCACATATTGAACGTTCAAAACACATAGCATTGACTTCTTTGCTTTTAGACACGTGAAGATCCGGGGTAGAATAGGTCTTCAGCAACCCATGCTTGCCACAAAAAGCGACTATGCTTGTCGTAAGAGGCGACTAACGGGATCGGGTGGTCAGGCTCGCTGACTTGGTTGACACATGTCATCGGTTCCCAATTGCGCAGATGGATGCTCATGCTGTTGATCACTGGATTGTCTGGTCCAGACTCGATTATTTACAGACCGCCGCCATATAGCTGGAATATTGCTGAGTGCGGCGTAAAACTTAACTCACTTATTGCGTCTTATGAACGAAATTTAGCTGTACTTTCCAATGTGGCCGTGAACTGATCCTATTAAACACTTTCTCGGGATGAAAAGGCTTTTAACATATTTTCTCCCATTTTTTCCATTACCAGGGATATGTTTTACCATGTCCCAGTAGGAAAAGATCTTTTAGATAAAGTTAATCCTCATTTCATTTGTTTAAAGATATAGATCTCATTCATAAATTATTACGTACAATGTGTATATTCTATACATTGGTTATTTTAATAGTTGAATACGTGGTATGTTAATGTTCGACTAAATTTCTCCGTCGCCGATGTATCAGGAATGTCACTGGTACAATAAGAACGTCGCTGAAGTATCTGGAATGTCACTGGTACAACAAGAACGTCGCTGAAGTATCTGGAATGTCACTGGTACAACAAGAACGTCGATGTATCTGGAATGTCACTGGTACAACAAGAACGTCGATGTATCTGGAATGTAACTGGTACAGCATTCTATACGATGTCGTATATGACATTCACGTTTTACTCATTCTTTCCTTTTAAACGGCGATAATGCCCCATGTGTATTCCTTGTTAGTGCCAGCATACCATGAAACATATACTTTTAGATTGTCAGGATACGGCATTGATTCGTGAAACATATTTTAATGTTTCTAATTTAAAATAACCTTTTGCACAAATTTCTAGCCATAAAATTTATACCTTTTGAAAGAAAGTGGTCTTAATGAAAAGATATAACTTTTAGCAGAATTGTTAGTTTTTGCTTTATCAAATTATTGCTGATATTTGACTGATATTTTGAATTGTACGTAAGATCATTCGTTTTAGTACTGTTCTTTTTATGTTTCCATGTAGAAATTCATAGTTACCAGTTCTCGCCTCGAATAGCTGGACAATTGCTGATGAAACGAAAGCAACATTCATTCTTTCCGTGTATAGCTAGATGACCTATCAGTCATTCGTTGTTGTGCCCAGACCACAAAGCAGCACGACTAGCTAGGTGTCAAGCTCGTCGCCGCTGGAATTTGAGATCAAGGGGAAGGGTCCACTCGTTCGAAAAAAGTTGATCTCTTTTGTTCATGACTGATGGCAGATCTCGTGTTTGGCGCCACAGAAACATTGCATACGGAATATCATAGAGCAAGTACCGTTTGGCAGTTGTTTTCCGATTGTATGGGGTGCCTCTCACATGACCTTGTGACGATCACTCAAATTCTGAATGGGCATCTTAGACGGTGTTGTTGATTACATTTCGATGACCATCCTCTGAACACAAGGCCAGTCTTCATGGTCGGCCACGTCTTGCACTTCCCTTTGGGGATTTCAAACGTCAAGGTACGTAACAACTAGTCAAGACACCATACAGTATGTCTTTGACAATATTGGTCGCAGTACAAAATCGTGAGAAATCCTTGAATCGAGAAAGAAACGTATTTACCTCAACGTCAAATTCAACGTTGATTACAATCGGTGAGGAGGAGGGCCAGGAATGTTATTGCAGTTGGCGGAATGTACACCAGATATTAATATTGGGGGTGTTTGATCGGTATATGTTTTCGTGAGGATCGATTGCCAGAAGATTAAGAATGACTGTTCTTGGTAACGGCATACAACCACCATTATCAGCGCTACAAAATAAGTCATTTTTTGGCCACGTTTGCTTCTATAAATAAACTACAGTTTATCGTTCTTGTTGCGTTTAGATTTGCCATTTCATTATTCCTCCAGGTCAGCTGATCCGGATATTTAGGTAAATGGAGGTTTGCATACGTTCCTTTGCTATGGTTTATGGTAACATATTGACACTGTGTCTATATACATGTAGTTCTAAACATAATCAATTCGTTACATGTTTGCAGCTGTGTACGAGCTGAAAGTTCGTGTGAACCTCTCGGACATCAGTCTCATGATGTACTCGTCGTCTGAGCCCTTATACACTCACATACATTGTACCTATTAGTGACAGATTCATCTCAGTATGCACAACCTAATCTAAACAAGCGCATCGCCAGGTAGACAATTACAAAATCTCTATTTAAGAAGTAAAGTGCTACTTTTCATAATGTTTTGGGAAGTTATATTCGTGTAAAGCAGATACAAAATGGTATATGTTAGTTTAGAGATATCTCCACTACAATGGTTTCCCGTCGCTCTTCTTAAATCTTTGACGTGACCGTTGGTCGATGGCTGTTCCGTGATAAAGGCATTTCTTTTTGTCTTTATTCTGATAGAACCTCATTTGTATTATCACGATGTAACGAAATGATGATGCCTGTGAAACTGGCCCCCCTGACACTAATCACAAGCGATGTGTGTATAATCGACCACAAACATGTCATTTCGAGGGTACAGCTGTGCGATTTGATTGATCAGTAGCATCAGCATCATGAACTCCACGTGGTCGAGTCCAGGAAATAGGCCTTTGGCACATTCGTATTCTTTTGGGAATTACTATCAGAAATGATAAAACTGTCTCTGAGAAACGTCATCTCTGAAGGGTATTAGGACACCCCAGGGTAGCACAAAAAGCGACTGTCAACGAGTCCTTTAAATGGGGATTTAAGACCCCTTTGTTTTTTAACAAGACGTAATTCTGACAAGAGCCAATGGAAATCAAACAAAAACAATACCCCGTTCGGTGGTTCTAATCACATAGCCGTTAAGATTGACTCAATAGATATCACGTCTTTCGTGGCTGTAGTGGGAAAATACTGCTGCCATTTAGGTGAGGTGATCTTGGGTTTAACGTCGTGCTTGAGAATATTTCGCTCATATGACGACGTGCATGCGTGTGTATGTGTATGTGCGGCTGCTTGTACTAGCCCAGACTGAAGCTGGTTTTATATAGTGCTAGCCCACTGAGATACCATGCCGCAGTAAAGCATGAATACCCCACTCAGACAAATTATACTGACTCCGAGCCGACCAGTCCTTGTTGTACCCATTAATGCCGAGCGCCAGGCAGGGACCAACAAGTACCATATTTTAACGTCTTTTGGTATGACGCGGTTGGGCTGCCATTGAGAGAAGTAAAACCTAGTTTGGAGTGATGCTCATTAGAAAGTCATGACAGAGTCGCATTCCTTCTGTTATGAAATGATCCCACCGTGGTTGTCTGGTCATTGTGAAGTACATCCCCTATGGTTAGCGGTTGTCTGTGATATACTAGTATGCCCATCAAGATTAAATCAGTTGTGTGAAAAAGCTGCAATGGTGGTTCCTTGTGCAAACGGTTTTAACATGTAGGTAGTTTTTACTAAAGAAGTTCCACCATCTGTGTTGTTTTATCGTTTAGGTAGGTCTTATTTGAAGAGTTACATCATTTGAAGAACGTTACATCATCATAATAGTTCGGTTAAATAATAGAGCTAGGACATAGTTGCAACAATGCTTACAAAGTCTTTGAATGGCTTTCATGTGCAAACGGATACTCTTTCTGTCACATGATGGCGTTTCGGAGTATATTCTTGCTCTGTCATCAGGTGAAGGAAAATTCAGGTCAGTTTTGTGGAGTTTTCTTGAGAATCAGTTTTGTTGACGGAAACAGGCGAGTTAATGATTGTAGCTTCCTTCGACGCGTGTTGGTAGTGGCGGTGGATACGACTTTAAATAGTGGCATCCTACATGATGGTGTGCTCTTTGTTCTTTGCTGATGTGTTCAGAAATGGCGGATTTCTGGTCGTGTTACTTGACAGATATCTTGTTTTCGTTGAGTCTCATAGGTAAATGCTGTCGGAATATTTTATTTCGGGAAATTATCTTCTTTTCTGGGCTTTTAAACATGAGCAGTGATTTCCTTTGTCAGTTGTATTTCCTGATGTAAAAGATATTCCGCAAGAGTCAGCCTTGTTAATAGGTGATTACTGTGCCTTTATGGGAACCAGGCTTTGTACCACTACACAGTTGATTGCCACATTTGTCGTTGATGGTAAACATATAAAAAGTATTATTCTACTTTGCATGTGGTCGTGTACAGAAGATTATCCGACAGCCACAATCAAATCTTTTCGTGGAGTCATCCTTGAAGATGAATCTATTAGCATTTCAAATCATGGCTTTTCTGAAGCTTAAGTTCAGGCCATTTGCAAATTTTATGACAACAGAGAGCAGTACATGTTTTTGTTCATAGATTGTGTTAAACCTGTTATCTCTTTCGTTGAACGGATATCAATCAGACCTCATAATGGTCCCTGTTTCTGGCATCTCCAGCTTCTAATACCATGTATAATTGTAAACGCCAGATTGTTCTGGATTTGACTTGACAGTAAAGAGCTGAAAACTATTTACATTTTGCTGCGTTAACGGCAGCCCGTAGCCTAAATATTGCGCTTGTATCCTCAGCCCTTAACAAAATAACAGTAGGTATGGCGTCAACTTTTCACCAGCCTACATAGCCTATTCCTCTATACATCTTAGCATTCAAGGGGCATGGGGTGGTAGCGTCCCACGTTTGAGTGCACTTTCAGTTAAGCTAAATAAAGACCATAAACGAATCAAGGATCGTTATCGATTTTAACATCCGACGAACTGTTCGTTTACATTTCTTATAGGTAATGAGTCAGGGCGTACTGACACTATCCGAATTCGAAACACAATGAATTTGCTCATGGTGAATACTTTCACCAGAAGCATTAGGAGACCAGGCATCTGTAACTTACAGTGGCCTCTTGTACATGTCGTGTCGGTTTCAGAACTAGCTCATTGATATACCATGTTTATCATGGATACCCCACTCTGACACAATGTACGGGGGCCGTGGAATAGCCAAGTGGTTAAAGCGTTCGCTCGTCAGGCCGAAGACCCGGGTTCGAGTTCCCACATGGGTACAATGTGTGAAGCCAATTTCTGGTGTACTCCGCTGTGATATTGCTGCAGTATTGTTAAAAGGGTCGTAAAACTAAACTCACTCACTCACTCAAACCCACCCACACACCCTATCACTCACTCACTCAAACCCATCCACCCACCCACCCACCCACTCACTCATACCCACCCACTCACTCACTCACTCGGACCCCGAAACGACCAACCCTTGCTTTATCCCTCTCAATGCCGAAAGTCAGAGTAACACCACGTAATGGCGTGTAGGTCCTATTTGTCTAATTAGTCTGTGAAATTAACAACAAATAAATAAAAAATACATTAAAAGGTAGAATAATTGATCTGTGCTAAATTGTATCATTTCTTTTTATATACTAATGCACATTAACAAATGAATCGTTTTATAATAAATACGATATGATTTTATATTAAACTCTCACATAAGCTTCTTACGAGGCGGGGCGTTGGGGTAGCCTAATGGTTAAAGCGTTCGCTCGTCACGCCGAAGACCTGGGTTCGATTCCCCACATGGGTACAATTTGTGAAGCCCATTTCTGGTGTTCCCCGCTGTAATCTTGTGCTGGAATATTGCTAAAAGCGGCGTAAAACCATACTCACTCACTTCTAACTCCTCTGTTTATCTTGGGTTTTGTATGACAAAAAGTCAGAGATATGTAATTTGGCACAAACCTGTCTGGTCTCTTATTTGAATCGAGTGTCGGAGATTCGCTTTACCAAGAGGATCTACAAACTGGATAGTGTGAGAACTCAACCAAGCCTTTTGACATGACACGTCCCGGACAGAAACACCGACCTTCCTCTCTCCGGACAGACCATTGACCTTACATATAGCAACTTGTTCAAAAACATAAATTAATGAACTCCTCAATCACTTCTGTATAAGGGGCGGTGGGGTAGCCTAGTGGTAAAAGCGTTCGCTCGTCACGCCGAAGACCCGGGTTCGATTCTCCACATGGGTACAATCTGTGAAGCCCATTTCTTGTGTCCCCCGCCGTGATATTGTTGGAATATTGCTAAAAGCGGCGTAAAACCATACTCACTCACTCACTTCTGTATAACATCTCCTTTACGCCTTTATAACATCCTAAATACACATATACGACGTCCCGGTTAACTGGGTGCATAGAGGTGTACTGACAGAATTACAAACACAGGTATTACTCCCGACTTAGTTATTGGTTAACCGATCGGTCAGGTATTCAACTTCCAACGTTTGGCCTGAGATCCGCAGAGAGATGCATGGCCTCCTGTCTTATCTGATCAGCTATGTGAATTTATACGCCAACTGCCTCTATCCAAAAATAACAGGTGCTCCACCAATATGTTGTAACTAATTTGTAGTTTGTATGTTATTGATCACGTTGCTAGGATACACCCAATGTACATCTTACAAGCGATAGAATTACGAAGAGTATTTTGCGGTATTCTGCATATTCCGCTTCCAATGGCATAAACCCAAGTGTGGCGATTGTTCGTTTTCCTCCCGATACATAATATAGAACTAATATCTTACTTGTCTCCTATCTGACAAGCAGTCATAGATTAAATACATAAATTCAGCGACATTCTTCAATTTTGGGATTGCGAATATATTGACGTCCATTAGGTGAAAGACTAAGCTTCAAAGGGCAGCGTTTCTAAGGAGGCTATTATAAACTGTATTCATAAATTATGGATGAGGATATGTTGTGATGACCTTTCCGAAGACAGTAATGTGCCTGCCAGCAGACGATTCCGCTTCAAATTATGGTCAGATCAGAAAATAGAACGATGCACACAACGTTAAGAACAAGTAAATGATGTAAAGTTTGGTCGGCCAGTTAAAAATATAAAGGATAAAAACAAAGAAATCCTCATTTTTTGTAAATCTACATAAAAAGAAACATTTGTAGCTTCGATTCTGCTGTATTTGACCTTCTTGGGAGTGGCTGTGGGACATCTGCAAAATCAATACAAGAAACATGAAAACACTAATTCTGAATCTGGAAAACACTTATTCTGCGTCTGGAAAACACTTCCGTTTTCTTTGGTATTCGGGAAATGGCAGCAAAACCATTTGTTGTCAAATTTGCTGATTTCAAAACCATAAAACAAATTCCAGTGCAAGCAAAGACGGTAGAGAACGTCAAAATCAGAAGTTATTATCACAAAGTGAGACACATGTTTCGTCACTCCTCATCATATGATGGTGCATTTATAAATGAAATGTAAAGGAAGAAGAATATTACGATATTACACTTAGTCTTCGTGTGAATGTTCAATTGTCCTCTGCCTACAACCTTCAGCCCGGCATTGGCACAGAAAGTCAGCAGTTGAAAGAACCGAGTTCGAGACGGTGAAATAAAAAAACCCAACATTTTTCGGGCCGGCGGCCAACTTTCAGTCGGTCGGGGGATGAGAAACACGAAAATAAAAAATGTTGCCCTAAGTGTGAACATGGTATATCACGACAGTCTACATTGGTATAAAAAAAAGAATACAATACGTTAATTATGTGTTCGATGTTGTTCCCAGATGTACTTTTGTTATGGTGCTTCATGCTTAGCCAGAAACATTCTGAAAAATAGGTTCAACTACGAATTCTAAATCTTCCTTGAATATAACCCTTAGTTTTTTAAGCCTTATGTATAGTATAAAAGGGATGTATTCTGAAAGGAAGTGAATTTCAGCGTGTGGCAAAGGTTAGAAATCAGCGTAGACCCTCGGTGTGTTTAAAGTTGATATCATACAGTATAGACTAAATAGGCATAAACTTAATATCGACATGCAGAGTAAAGGGATAACAACGTGCAATAAGTTTGATGACAGTAGCATTAGATTTTACACTTTACAACAATATAAAAGGTAATTGTACCTGCAGGGTGTTAAAGTCAATCGTATTGTTGACATTTAAGTAGACGAAAGCGACAGCCCATTTCCATGATCATGATACATCGCCACTAAAAGCAAAAATCATGTGTATGATTCTGAATGATAAGCACCTGTTTATCATGATCAGAGTCCTATGGGTCCAGCCTCGCCAGTGGCAACAGTTACAGACATCTGCGAAGGCAAATGGTTTAAAGTAGAACTATAATAAAATATTATAATTAGTGCAAGTTAGAATACGGAATTCCTTCGAACATCAATTTTACAGCCTAAACTAATTTTTATTTGAGGCTTCAAATGTTGTAACCCTGATCAATCAAATTTTAAGTAATCTCGTGAAGCTCTTTGAAATCTTTGTGGAATGAGGGAGTTTAATTTTACGCCGCACTCAGCAATATTCCTGCTATATGGCGGCGGTCTGTAAATAATCGAGTCTGGATCAGACAATCCAGTGATCAACAGCATGAGCATCGATCTGCGCATTTGGGAACCGATGACATGTGTCAACCAAGTCAGCGAGCCTGACCACCCGATCCCGTTAGTCGTCTCTGACGACAAGCATGGGTTACTGAAGATTCTAACATATTGGAACATAACAGAGCATCCTCGTTTAGATTCAAACATTGTGTTATCATGACCAGAGAATAAAGATATATCGTTAGCTATCAGAAAGTTGAAGCCACCACACTTAACAAAAGTCTTCCTGTCTTTTGTCACTCTGAATCTTGATATCACGCTGGACATAAACAAATTAATCTATGACAATACGTATGCTAAACACACGTGGCTTGTATCTTGTTGCAAGGACCTGTAGTTTAACAGCCAGAATGGATGGATCTTAAGTGCTGAGGTTGATTTGTAGTCTGTTCAGAACTGTTATTATGCAGACAGGTTGGGAACCACAGTGTTTGGGGATTTGATATAACAAATATCTGCCCGATAAGAACGAAAGTGGAAGGCATGGGCATACAAATGCAGATATGAAGAATCAACGCCAGAAGTGATGTAGGTCAGATGTTCACCTCTTTCCTGGAACCCACAGATACAGGTACTATGGTAACAAGTCAGTACAGATACATATGTTGTCAAGAACTTGCCAAAGATCTTTGATGCTCCCACGCATACAATACGTAGATGTAAGTACATGTATATGTGTGTGTGCGTGTGTGCGTGTGTGTGTGTGAACAACATTTCATGATGATGTTTCCCTGTGAACTTTACCTTGGCAGGTGCAAATTTATATATTATCTAGTCATGGGACATTACTCGGGGGAATTCTACCCGTATCCCTGACACTTCGTGTGGACATATTGTGTTATAAATGTCACTTTATAGTACAAATAATCCAAATCAGTGCCTTAAAACACGTGTCTCGACATGTATTTCCCATTTACATGATAGACGTTCGTCTACATCTGCTGACAGCTTTCAGGATGTGTACTGTGTGTGGTGTACTATTGGATAACGTGCTTTTAGGTATTGATTCGGATTAGGTTGATTCAAACCTAGTCCTTCACTCTTTTCGTCTGCTTATGAGTTACTCAAAAATGAGAGTGAGGAAGTAAATGCACCTCTGCTAGAAATTATCTGCCCCGAACAACTGACAGAATATCCTGGCACTTATGTCGCGAACACTGACATTGTAAAGAAAAATAATTGTTCGTCTTTATCAAACACCATTATCAAATTACCGCGGACACATTATGTATGTATATGTACTTCGTCAACAGAAACCCCAAATGTAGGTGACATATCTTCGTCTTTCGATGTGAGCCATGGATCCCCTGAGAACAAGAACGAAGCAGTCTGCAAGTACGGCGTTATACTGGAAGACAGTTTCTTGCGTAAATTTCCAGTTCAATTTGTTTCTCTATCGCTTTTAGAAATCGTTTAAATAAAAACGGAGGGCGGCCAGGCCATTTAAGACATTTACAGGAGAGTGACTGCAAGAAATCGATAGACACAGAATGAGCGAGTCCACCTAACGCGATACTGCATGGAATGTAATAATGTTTGAGGATACAAATGAGAACTCGATTTCTCAACAACTTTCTTGCTCTGAAGCCGAAAGTATTATGGTGGAGTAACACGGTGAGCCGAACGGATTCGTCTAATTTTAATGCTACTAGTTTTAGAAAGTTGTAAGGAACGTGCCAATTTTAGCATTGTTAGGAGAAGAAACCTTGGCATCCTACGTTGAAGAACCAAACCCAAAACAAACCAAGACACGACGATGTGCACGGAAACAGTGAGTGAGTGAGTTTAGTTTCACGCCGCTCTCAGCAATATTCCAGCTATATGGCGGCGGTCGATAATCAACCGAGTCTGGACCAGAAACGCAGTGGGCAACAGCATGAGCATCGATCCGCGCAATTGAGAACCGATGGCATGTGTCAACCAAGCCAGCGAGCCTGACCTCCCGAACCCGTTAGTCGCCTCTTACGATAAGTAGGGTTCATTCGAACGATTACGACAAGCCCGAAGGTTCACGGGTACACAGACACAGAACCAGGGCCCCATTCCAGACACGATCTTAGCGCTAGGAGGATCGTAACTCCATACTTGAATATTACCCGACGACAGTAGTAGCGATAAGGTTGTTTTATGGAACGGGATCCAGATGTCGTTGAATATCGTAGGAGACAATACGTTGTGAATGTATAACGGGACAGAGCACTAAGCTAATGGTAAACCGAACTATCTCACTTTGACTCCGTGTTTGTAAGGCTGCTGCTGTATGAATGTTATCAGTCGTGTATTCGTGTTATATTAGCAATATTCTTACATTATATATCTATTTGTTTACTACCTCTGTGTTCTGGTGGATGGACCATTGTCCTTGTGGAAGTTGGATTGATTTATCCCGGCGTCACGCAAAACGACATTATAAGACATCTGCAAACACACACGCACATACACACGTACGCACATATGCACATACGCATCCATGTCTCGATAAAGTACGAAAGTCTTAAACCCCATTTTACCTGAGTCTGTTTGATCAATCATGATACTTTGTATGATGACAGATGATATTTCGGTATATATATATATCAAATTATCATGATATTTAATAATCGCCATATCATTTTTAGTTTTTACTAGTGCATTCATTCAACGATTTGCTACAGGTATGGTAGGGCGGTGAAGTAACCCAATGTTTAAGGTATTCGCTCGTCATACCGAAGACCCACATGTTATAATGTGTGAAGG
This sequence comes from Haliotis rubra, assembly GCF_003918875.1. Classification (NCBI taxonomy): domain Eukaryota; kingdom Metazoa; phylum Mollusca; class Gastropoda; order Lepetellida; family Haliotidae; genus Haliotis; species Haliotis rubra. The sequence continues at coordinate 49,873 of NW_025765492.1, forward strand.
CCACCTTGGTTCCCGCGGTATGGTAATGCTGGAGTATTGCTAAATGCGGTGTAAAATACTACTCAGTCACCTTTACGACAGTAATAGGTAACTGCAAGTTGCCACAGCTGCCACATGCTTCCTCCGATGCACGACACGCGCTAACATATCTGATGTTGTTTATGCGTGAAGGTCCGGGTTAGAATGAACCTTCAGTAACCCATGCTTGTCGTAAGAGGCGACTAACAGGATCGCGTGGTCAGGCTTGCTGGCTTGGTTGACATATGTCATCGGTTCCGAATGGCGCGGATCGATGCTCATGGATTATTGCTGAGTGCGGCTTAAAACTAAACTCACTCACTCAGTCACATATTCCTATATACTCCAGTATATTTTGCAAAAGGTTATGAATTTCTGAATTTTAACAGAAACAAAGTAAAACAATTACAAAAGACTCACCCACTCACTCTGATGTTGTTATCAAGGTATATTGTGGTGGAGAGTATCACACGGATGGACATCTGACAGAATGTTTGGTGCTCTGTGGGTTCACCGACCACTCCACACACTACAGGTTTGCATAAAGTGATCGTCTCATTGCGTGACCATGTAACATAAGCATTGACAGATACGAACAGAGAAGATGAACAAGTCGTCAATGTACTCAGCATTGATTTATCTAGGCGACAATGAGATAGACGACCCCCTCTCAGAAGCCTTACAACTATTACAGGTACATACATCAGTGACATGGGATGTGCAGGTACTGTCAATCAACCCTCAGTACAATTGCACTCAGGCAATCCTTCAGAAAACAATCATGTAGAATTAACGACGGCCAGCGTTTAACCCACTCAATCAACACTAGTACCCCTGCACTCAGGCAGTCCTTCTGAAAGCAATACTATGGACTTAACGAAGGCCGATTTTTAACGCGAGAATAATACCATCATAACTATTGGCACGTCATTCAGTATACCAGCCAATTCAATCAGGAGAATGTGGGTTCTGAACGAATAAAGTATCTGAAAACAGCATTTAGCCAATATAGGTGTATATATGTTTACGTGTATGATACCGAGAGGCATTATTCACATGGCACAAAATTTCGACTTTTCAAGTCCATGTCAGTTAAGCTTTGCTCCTCACTCAGGTCAACAAAGGATATTTCTCGAATATGCCTTGATGACTAGATGAACTCATGTTGCTGTGTTTGCCTTGCACTTGTGTCATCTTCAGACACTGATGGTATCCCCAACAGAACATCTCCGCCAAACGTGCTTACACTGATTATGTAAATCAGATATTGCTCGTCTATATTGACGTAACAAACTAGATCGATATTTCATTATACTCGTTTTACTGGAAAGATTTCAATCTGCTTGATCATAAAATTTATAGTAGAAAATAAGAAGATATTGCTCTGTGCCCCAAGGGAACCTATTTCACTCGATTAGCTCAAGTGAGTGTAATAGTTTATGTTAAAACATCCTTATCAAACGAGTCATTTATCACCTAGCATCATCCGTTTTTACTGATTCCATAAATCAAAGGAGAGGCAAGAGTGGTGTTAAAATGTCCGTATTTACGACTACCGCTTACACTGGAGATAAACAAAATGTCTCCCATTTCAACACTTTTTCAAACTGAGAAACGAATTCCCATTACCGAAGTATCAGAGCACCAGCAAGCATCTTATCTTTTAAAAAAACTTAATATCTCTGATCTTGATAAAAGAAAAGTAAAAACTACGTTGTTATGAGGGAGTGAATGCGCTTAGTTTTACGCCGCTTTTAGCAATATTCCAACAACATTACGGCGGGGGACACCAGAATGACCTTCACCCATTGTACCCATGTTGGGAATCGAACACGAGTCTTCGGCGTGACGAGCGAACGCTTTAACCACTAGACTACCCCACCGTCCAGGTTGTTACGAAGGGATATGTACCATGTCATAGTATTGAAGATCACTGCGTGCTGTGCCGTGTTGGACTATACTTACTTACTTTTCAGGGCAAATTGTGTAAATGGCCGGGACTACCGGTGCGTACACAGGACATGCGTACCCTTTTCGCAAACACCTGGTGTTATTTTCACAGTTCGAGCAACATTTAAAGCATAATAATCTTACTGAAACATTGCAGTTTGCATACAAGTCAAGTCATATCATGACATACATTGGGCAACAGAAAGCTACGCTTTTTCTCCTTGATCTGTCAGCTGCTTTTGACAATACTACATTGCGACACAGACTCAAAGACTCATTTGTGGCACAGCCTTTCAGTGGATCAAGTCAGTGGATATCTTTCTGACCGTACTATGTCCGTTAAAGTTCGTGATGAGCTTTCTGTCACATTCAAAAGTCATCAGTATGGTGTTCCTCATGGTTCTGTTCTCGGACCACTTGTATTTACTTTATACATTCGGGTCCATCGGAGATATTATCAAGAAAGCGTCTTTGAACTTCCACCTGTATGCTGATGATAATCAACACATATATGTCCTGAAAAACTGCAGAACTCACTATCAACATCGCAAGACTCGATTAGGGCATTGATGACATACGGCATTGGATGAGTCTGGATTATCTTAAACTGAATGGCAGGAAGACGTTTTTGATTCTCACTTCCAGGCAATAACTAAGAAAACTTAATCATAGGTAGGATTGACCAAACTATTGTTTTGCCAACAGCTAGCGCTCGTACTCTTGGTGTCACTAGTCACTATGGACACTCACATCTCATATCATGAGTAGAGCATGTTATTCATTGCATTTATAATATCAGCAAAGTTTGCAATCTCCTGGATACTTCAACAGCTAACTTACTGATGCAGTGTCTTGTGTCTTCCAGGGTTGATTATAGCAATTCTCTGTGTAAATCTCACAGATAAAGCCATAGCCAAGTTAAGGCGAATTCAGAACTAGCTGGATGCATTGCAAAGATTCCTACAACAAAACACATGACTCCTGCTTTAAAAACCTTGCACTGGCTTCCCATCTCCCTTCGACTAGTCTTCATTATCTGTATTATCATCCATGACTGCCTCAACAATGATAGCTATCCTTCATACCTTAAGGATCTCCCAGTATTTTCCTGAACGTGCACATTGATCCTCCAGTGAGGTTCTACGTAATCAGCCTGGGTCTACAAGGTGTACTTCTACGATGTCTGGCCGTCCCTTCTCAGTTTTCAGTCCTCGGTTATGGAAATCTTTACCATCTGTACTAAGAAACACCAAATCCAAAGACCTTTTAATGTTTCTCCTTAAAACTCACCTTTTCCGCCCAGCATTACACTAGACCTTCAGGATTGTGCGTATACCATCCCAAAAAAGTGGTATTGGATTTACAAGATTGATAAAATGCAAATGATGAAGCCAAGGAGGAAACAGATGATGAAGAGAGTTAAGGGAAAATGTGAAAATTTATTCCATTCCTTATGTCATATGTATTTGCATTGGCTAGTAGTATGCTTGCAAAATGGAATATCCCATACGTTTTTTGAATGGCATATGTGCTTGGAGTTGTTTTTTAACTTTCGTTTTTGTCATCGCGTCCGTGAGCACCCGTTGATGAATACTAGGCGCTTATGAAACCAATTATGATGATAATCACTCATGTTCAGTGGTTCAAATACTCTTCGCGGCTAGTTTGAAACCTGTTTCTGAGGATAGTCAAAGTCAAGACTGCCTATACCATGGCACTGACGGTTGATATTTACAGGATATAGTGATGGTACGAGGGGCGTTCAAAAGTAGTCAGAGTCACTTAGAAAAAGATACCAATGCAGCTGTTTTCATGTTTTATTTTCCTACATATTATCTGTCAACCTCAAGAAATTGGTTCCAGCCTCACGATCTCTTTATTGTTTGACTTTTTACCTTGGTAACCTCCCAAAACGCAAAATCTGCAATAAGTGCATCACAAACTTCAGGAAACCAAATATGCAAGAAACATTTTGTGTGTTTAAGGTAGGAAGAAGACCGCTGAAATCAAACTTCGATGTTAAAGTGCATAAAAAAGCAATTTGAAACTACAATCCCCCTTCATGTTTACTGAAAGAGCTTGTTTTGGAGACATGACCCACCCCTTTCAGATGAAGTAATCATAAGGACCTACAGTGTAACTTTTTCTAATGTTTTCACTTATTCATACATGATGCCAAGGGTTCAAATTAAATACTGAGTGGTCACACAAGTGTCAGCTCTCAGTATATTGTAAACAGTGACAGCTTGAATATCTGGACACAATGTTTTTGAAAGATTATAATGGGGGAGTCCTTAACACACATCCCCCGTCTAAATATAAATCATGCAATCCAAATCCTTGAATGTTCATTATGACGGGAGGTACAATACTATATCGGACATATTTTTATGATATTTTCTATGGGTATACCATTATTCAAGAAGTACCAAATGATAGACCTTTTCTTCATTTTCTGCATTTTTAAAAGAAATATTACACCCCAGTGTGTTGTGATGATTGATATCTCGTTAACCACATTACCCACATATGTGACATTTTGGATGTGGCTTTGCTAATAATTCCTTCAAAATCAAATGTAAGCTTTTCAAACATTGGACATCGAGACTATAGTTAGGCTGGATACTTTTTGAACGCCCCTCGCATATACACTCTGTTGTTTGGAAGACCCGTTTTCCTGACTGTTACAGCGTCATTAGTGTTCGAAGTGACCCGTGATCATGAAGGTTCGGGTTAGAATGAATCTTCAGCAACCCATGCTTGTCGTAAGAGGCGACTAACGGGATCGGGTGGTCAGGCTCGCTGGCTTTGTTGACACATGTCATCGTATCCTACGTGGGCAGATCGATGCTCAGATCGATTGTCTGGTCCAGATTCGATTGTTTACCGACCGCCGCCTTATAGCTGGGATATTGCTGAGTGCGACGTAAAACTAAACTCACTCGAAGTGAAGCTGTTACGGTGCGTAGTCGCTGTTGCATCCTGGTTAATGGTTACGTTTAAAACACGACAGTTTCTGGCCTGCATAACGCTGTGTCCTTTAGTCTATTAACCTGGGATGTAGAACAGAAGCATTGTTGAACAAAAAGTAGGATGTTGCTGTAAGCAGCTAAATTGACTTTTGAAGCCACTTTCTACAAAAATCAGAGAGAAAAATGAAAGCATGTTTTATGATGTATTGCTTTAGAAGACAACGTATTTCCTTTTTTATGGACATTTCTAATGCATCTGTGCAACGTAATTCGATTGCCAACTAGCCTGTCGACACCTCAACTTCTGCAACTCTAGGTAGTTCACATTTAATTTCTGCGTTTTCTTCCTGATACAAGTTACGCATTAGTCCAAACATAAATTGTTTGGTTTTGTTAAACTACAAGTACACTTCCGATAACCCCACACATAGGTGTTATCCATAGAAGCAAGATGTATGGACTCATAGAATTTAGAGACATGTAGGATTTTACTGATATTAGGAGTTGCTGTGTATTCATGTGATTATACAAATAAAATATACTCCAACAACATGATACAAGACACTTAACTTAAGCTTGATAGGGATGTGCAACTTCTTTATTATTTACACACAACGTTTCTGGGCTAATACTTGCCCCTTCATCAAGTGAATGACAGTCAATAGTCCAACAACATGGTTATTGCTTTTATTGGTTCGTGGGTATTCTATAAACAGAGCTATCTGTAATCTGCCTAATAAAGGTAACCCGTGAATATATGGGTTAGAATTTAGTCTTCAATAACCCATGCTTGTCGTAAGAGGCGACTAACGGGATCGGGTGGTCAGCATCGCTGACTTGGTTGACACATGTCATTGTATCCCATCAATGCTCATGATGTTGGTCACTGGATTGTCTGACTCGATTATTTTCAAGCCGCCTCCATATCGCTGGAATATTGCTGAGTGTGGCGTTAACACCAAACCATCAAACCAACTTAACAAAGCTGATAATATGTTTTGTTAAGGGTTAGGTGGCGGAATAATAAATGGTTAATCTCGATTACGGGGTGGTGGGGTAGCCTAATGGTTAAAGCGTCCGCTCGTCACGCCGAAGACCCGGGTTCGAATCCCCACATGGGTACAATGTGTGAAGCCCATTTCTGGTGTCCCCCGCCGTGATGTTGCTGGAATATTGCTAAAAGCGGCGTAAAACCAAACTCAGTCAGTAATCTCGATTACGTTCTTTTATGTAATATTTATCAATACGAAAGCGAGGTGGTTCGGTCTGACCTCAGGTACATATGCGATCAGAGTTCTAGCTTCTGATTGGGTTTAAGGGTTGTTTCATGCATGTATATTTACCTTAGTATCTGTGGCACTTTGCCTCCAACCCTAACACAGTCAGCACAGCACTTCAAACGCTAGTCTTTTAAAACAGTAAGCTAAGCTATAATAGCTGACCAGATTAATATTTTATTTGAATTAAACTCATGCAATACCACAAATAAATGAGTAAACTAGTTATTTAGCCAAGCAAAATTGGGGCCGTTTTGCAAAGGGGCCGGTTTAGCCTGATCCCGTTATTTATAGTATAACATTTGTCATTATTGTATGCATTTTGAGTGTATGCATCTGCAGTTTTAAGAAAGTGGCAAATGTTAATTGCAGATGCCAATTGGTAGGAGATGTGGGCCTTATTTCCAAAATCGATTCCATAAATTGGTGAGGCTAATTATATTTTCGTTCCTTCCGCAACAATGTGGCATTGTTTCTGACTGTAACGTATGTGTTTGTGCAATGCAAAACTGAAGATAGTTTATAATGAATGCAACCAAAATATATGCTCTATGCTAAACGTGAAATAGTCTTAAACTCTTAACACAGGTCATACCTAACTGTTCTAAAGGACCATGAATTGTATAATGGGAGATAACCCTTATTACCTCAACGGGCAACCCATCAGTAAGAAGAAACATAAAATCTCCTGTCCTGCTGGTCTTTCATCCCTGTTGGAAGAGTTCGGGTTCGGGAAGGGCGGGAAGGGCGGGTAGGGTATCGAGAAGGTTGAGAGCATGCTGTAATTATAGAGAACTGGGCAACTTCATTTTACACACAGTTACATTATACAGAGCTTAAATCCATAATACACTAGCCATATTTCAGCATCTACCTTGCCGTCAAACGCCATTAACCCGAATTATAGTGTCATTTTACCCTGTCACTGTTCACAAACTGGCTTTCTTTACATCACCTCAGCCACGCAGCAAGCTTGATTAGCATGAACAATGGTTGGCGCAATTTTCCCATTTTAGTTGAAGCGCGTTTGCCTTAGTTGAGTCAATGAGTTACTTGAATTTTCACTTGAATCAAAGAAAACGTAAGTTCTGAATCTTGTGATAGGTAACACAGACATGGACATCTCAGCTGTGATTATCGGGTCTTAACCATAACGCATTGAGCACATCGTTGATGAAAGCTGATGAAATGCATTGAATTCCAAATATGCGACATTGCAAACGTCAGCATTGTTGACACGACTGCCATCTATGATCCCGATTAGTGACGAGGTACACTAACATGGAACATTCGATATTGAGTTCTGTCACGACATGTTGTCAAATGAGACATGTAGGCAACACAGCCGCTTCTGTCCCACCTACATCAGTGGCTGTGAAGGGATAAAGCACTGGCAAACAGCTTCTGTGCATGTTGGTCGTTGTTTCGAATCCTAATTTTACCGTATTCTATCCCAGCTCGTGTTGAAAGGTTTCAGAATGACAGATGTCCTTGATATACATTAATTTGTAGCTTACGGTCTCCATCATTGAACTGGCATGTGGATGACACATAATGCTGCTGAAAGTGCTGTTAGGCTTGTAATTCTAGATAACTATAAATAATCGATGTTTTGACATAAAGCACTACAGGGTATGTTGTAGTCTGATCAAAGCTATGGTTATGTCAGATCAAAGACGTGTTTTTTTTATGAGCTATTCTCATTTACAATGAAAGGGATTGTGTGTGCATGCAAAGCTCAGGGATATCAATAATAAAGAAGTTTTATAAACCAGATTATTCTAGGGATGCTCAGATCTTACAACTAGAGAAAACTCATGCCTCCAAGCACATGATTAGTGACGTCACGCTCTCCGCGGGTTGCACAGCGACGGTAATTTTACTCTATTATTCTTTTAAATAAGTAATGGTTTAGCCCCTGATAGTCAGTTCATCCATCATCAAAGCGAAAATGTACGATTTTATTTACCGCCGATTAAGACTGTTAGTAAAAGATACAAGCTGTATAAAAAGCTAGTGACCTAAAATATTCCTATCGTTTACTTATTGGTATATACTTACAATTTTGTTTTATTATTTCCATCTTTTGAAGTTATATTTTTCCATCCATTCTGAACATTCATAAGTTAAGTGTGCATCAGACTTTATGGCTATTGTTGTAAATGTATTAGCAACACATACATAGATACACATACATAGATACATTTATACACACCTACATACACATACATACATACATACATATAAATACATACATACATACATACATACATACATACATACATATAAAAACATACATACATACATGCACACATACATACATGCACACATCCACATCCACATATACACATACATACATACACATATACATACATACATAATATTCATATACATATACAATACATACATACATATACATACATACATATATACACATACACACATATACACATACATATATGAATATGTATACTTTTATAATGTATTCAATTTTCAGGAATCAGTGAAGAGAATTTCTAAACAGTAAATGGAAAGAGGACCAGAAAGCATAAAAGCGTGCAAAGTTACAATTTGAATATGCAATAAACTTGGAGGTTTCGTAATATCTTACTATTTCTTTTTGAATGGTTAAAAAGCTTGGTTTAGTCATTTTTCTATTAAATTTGTAAAGGAGAGATTGTGTTATCGTGATATTAACATTCAAAGGATTATTATGTTAACCCTTTAAGCCAAACAATATATGCTCTTCATTGAAGGTGATTCTGCCTTCTGTATAATTGCCAATCCATTCTAATAGCTTTCCCCATATATCAACAGAATGTAAACATTCACATAAGATATGTGAAATTGTTTCATTTGGTTCGTTACATAAGGTACGAGAGGCAGATGGTACATAACCAATCTTAAATAAATAACTATTTGTGCTCAGGATGTTGTATAGAACCTTCAACTGAAACCATCTTAATTCACTACTTGGAGTACATCATTTTACCATCATATTATAGTTTATCCGTTCTGAATCAGTATATGTTTTCCCAAGGTAGCTTTCCCACTTTCTGTACGTCTTAAGTTTTGTAAAATTAGTCTCATGCAGAAGTACCGTACATCCAGATTTATTATGTATTTTTGAAATGTTGAATGGCAATATTGGCCCTTGAGAAATTTTCAATAAATGATTCTTTTTAATATTTTGTAAGTCACGAAATTCTACTTCTATATTTTTTAACAAATTCATTAAACTCATATATTTTACCATGTTCATTAATAAAATCATTCTAAATCAGAAATGTTATACCCTTTTTATGCCAGTGTGCAATATATATGGGCTTACCATCAATTTTTATGGAATTGTTATACCAAACTGATTTCCTCATAATGTCTTCAATGGTTGTTTCTTTAGTGTCAAAACAGTTCAGATATAAGCACTATAATAGCAGTATCTCTTTCCAAAAGGTGTTATGAATATTTGGAGCAATATTTTCTTAGATATTTGATTAAAAAAATATGATTGCCCACTTGAATTTTCCAGTAAATAATCTTTTAATCCATCCTAATTTATGAGCTGCAATTACATTTTCTACAACAGATACACTAACGCCACCATATTCTGGCTGTAGTGACATTACCTCATTCTTGATCTTGTCTGGTTTGTAACTTCCAGATAAATTGAAAACATTTTTTCTGAAATTTTTCTATTATATGTTTTGGCGGAGTAGGTATACTGCTGAAAAGATTATTAAGCTTGGGTAGAAACAAAGATTTTAATACTACATTTCTGCCAATTGGTGTTAATGTTCTCTTTGCCCATATATTTGCCGTATATACTTACAATTACATAGGTCCGCAACAATCGTAATGGTCACATATATGGTCCCTCGAAGTCGTTGATGATTCTATTCAACTGCTGGGGAAAAAACACATTTCTTTCTCTCGTGCCTCACTCACATAACCATTGATCACAAAATGGTTATGACTGCATAAGGTTGACGATATCACGCTCAGCAGGATACCCATCTCATAAAACATGTACAATCATCTTAGATGCATGTTGCATCTGAGCAAAAAGGGAGCAATCGATCACGTGGTTAGTGGGAGCTTAAACACGTCTGAAGTAGTGTACTGTTACTCCTATTTTCTGTGTTTACAGTGGTAAGTTTGACATCACTCGCTCTGAACCTTTTCCAAGTATGTTTAAAATCGTTCATTTTATAATCGACGTCCCGTTTCTTCCATATCCTGTGTCTGTGTAAAAGAAACCCAAAGACTGATTCCCAGACGAAGAGGTCACCTCATCTCATTACCTTGTGTCATTGACGTTGTGACTTTTAGTGGTCTGTGTTCTGTGAATTTGTAATTGTTCCACGAGTGTATCCTACAGGGTGAGTGTTGATACTGTTTTGTTCATTCTTTAAAGTACAATGCCTCTATTTTCGTTGAAACCTACTAAATCTGATGACGGGTCCTCCAGTACACCATGTTTTCCCTGGAGGATCCTCCGAAAATGTAAACGTACAACTGCCGTCACTCGCTCAGTCTCCCGATCACCTTCCCCTCAGCCCACCACCTCTAGTCCCTGTAATCACCCATGTCACATTGACAACCCCCACTGTGATAACCGTTGTTGCTCTCCCCTTCCATGTTCCTCCCCGCCCGCTGACCACCCCCCACCCCGTGTCTGCTGCACAGACCTCCAGATGCCACAGTTTGATGGACATGATCCCCGCTCTGCATCTTCATGGCTAAGCAGATTTCAGAAAATTGTCAATATTCAAAATTTCGCAGATGAAGAAATCATCAGCGTTTTGCCCCTATATTTATCGCAATCTGCGCTGATTTGGTATGAAGGACTTCCCTGTAAAGACAATATGACATGGCGCGAGCTCAAACAAACCTTTCTAAAAGGGTTTGGTCCCACATCTATCCAACATATAAATCGTAGAAATGTCCTTATCGACAGGAAACAAAAAGAGCATGAGTACTTTCGATTATTTTTTCAGTCAATTCGGCACGAGGCATCACTTTTGAAATGTAACAATGACCAATTCATAAAAGACCTCATTTTCAGAAATTAACTTCCTCACTCATATCGTTGAATTTATTGCCACCAGGCGCCATGACATTTTGTCGGATATGATAGAAAGTGCCCAGGTAGCAGAGGACACATACCAAATGTCTGGTATGGAGGGAATCATGTCTCTCATCTCATCCATTAAAGTTAAGCTGGACAGACTGGATGAAGAGCAGCAGAAGCAAACTAATTACGTTCAACCCTCCCCTTGCAATGCATTCCACCAACCCCTTCCCCTGCCCACAGTTTTCCCCATCCCAGTACCTCCAATCCCACCCTAGTGTATCATGAGCACTGACACCCATGTATACAAGTGCATCCACTGTGGGCTATATCATCTCAATACCCAGGAGTGTCGTCTCAACCTATTTTCAACACCACTTTAATTAGTGTCTTCTTTGTTAATGCGTTCCGTTTCATGTCCCTATTCTCTATGCTCTCTATCGTAACATATACCTGTATGTGTATGTTCCATCAAATCAGTTGTCTGTTCTCCCGACCACCGCTTTTTAAATAGGCCGTTGTTTGATTAATGTTTGAAGTTGAAAGATGTGTTTGAAATATGTCTGAGATTGATTTGCCATGCCTTGCGTTCATGGGAATGTTATGCCCATAAGCTGGAATATGATGGGTTTTTTATATAACTAATTCTGATATTTGATATGATGTTATAAGGACTTGAAAGTATGGTGCGATGAGAGAGAGAGAAAATAGAAGAAGTTCCATGTTTATATTGTGTGAAAGCTTACCTATCTAGGAATTTGTTATTCGTGCATAGGATAAAAGGTGAGGCGAAACATGCAATCTTTTGCCTGGATTTCTTGCCAATTCAAGCACATTATACTGTTATTTATGTTATTGTGTTAGAAAAAGGGTTCCACGACACAAGTCGTTAACTGTCCCATACAAATTTTCAACAAATATTGTCATTCTTGTGTCGATGTTTCTGTCAGTAAATCTCAGCTGAAATCATATTTTTAATTTTGATTCATCAGGGTGTTTTTAAACAATGTCTATTGTATTAGAGAATATTCCCACTACTGAGGAGTGTGTGTAATTACTGTAACATTAGTTATAGCTAGCTAGCTATGATCTTAATTTGTCAATGTGAAAACATATTGATTATGTTTATCTAAATTAAATGTATTTTGTAATTCAATTGCTACCTCATTCGCGTGCACAATGCTTATAAGGACACGTCCTTTTTCACAGAAGGGGCGTATATCGTACGCACGTTGACGGGGTATGGGTTAATTTGCGAACATTTCGTTCTGATTAGTACTGCAGTACCTCAGCTTGGCTAAAACCTGTTTAAGCATCCCTTGGCCGGGACATCACTGTTGTTATGTGACATCGTCACATTGATGTTGAAGGGTAACTCCCTCGCTGTTATGCCGTTATACTTTATAACCCTACCATGGTGACATCGGTGTCCTCACATAAAAACTACATCCCATAAGAACTACAGCTTAAAACAACACATATTATGGTCAAGTGCACAGATTAACTACATGCTGTCACCTGCGTCTGCTAAATGGATTTGCCCAACAGAAAACAAATAAAACAAACAACCCACATATATAACATTGTTGCTGCGGCAGTGCAGGTTGGTTTTGATAGTAAATACCGACTTCTGTCTTCGCAACCGTGGCAGATGGTGAAACCACAGGTCGATCTTTCCCTTACAAGAAACAAAAAGTCAGAAACAAATCCTTTGCCAATTTGTGTTCCAACAGCAATACAACCAGTTACGTTCCCAGCATAACACCCATAGATCCATTTTAACAGACGGACCCAAGGACGATGGCCAAGTTACCAGTGCTACAGTCATTGGATCCAAGACTGTTTCCTCCAGAATTCCTGACAATAGTTCCATTTTCACTGCTGAGGCCAAAGCTATCTCCACAGCTTTGACCTATATTAAACAAAAGAACCGTTCCAAAAACTTCAACGTTTTTACAGATTCATTATCTTGCCTTCAAAATGTTACTTGCAGTCACCTTATCATCCTAGACATGTTAGAACTTTACAACGATATTTCTACTGGCAAATGTGATATCGTCCTCTGCCCATGTGTGTCTCTTGCGATGAGGTGTTCACCATCAAGCATAGTCTGCTTGACTGTGTGGGCTTTTCGACTGCAAGGGATTCACATTATGATGCAAGAAATCTGAAACATCTATTTTCCCGCGTGAGCGGGCATCTGTTTGTTAACTACCTGAAGGAAGTTGATCTGTATAATAAATTGTAACTCTGTAATGTGATTAACAAATCGCATGCTTTTGAATTTAGTGCTATGACATTTTCTGTTTTAGTTTTTAAATGACAATGAAATGAATATATATGTTTTTGAAATAAAACTTATTTAGATTTTGTACTTGAAATGTTTATTAAAGCAGACTTCTTGTCGTCTCTATATGGCTGGGAAAATGCCGATGTGACGTAAAGCCCATCTCAACCCAACTCAACTCTGGTTATTACATTACCTTTACAACAACAAAATTACTGGTCAATAGGATTTTAAGCATGTAGTTCTTCAGGGAGAGCTGATGGGCTGTGCCCATTACATGTCATGGGGATGCGTCTACTCAGATAATTAATCCCTAATTAAACCCTGTAGTTAATTTGGGATGTAGTTCAAATGGGATGTAGTTCTTATCGGAGTAAACCGTGACATCGCTCTGACGCCATACCTCTACTATACACCTGGAACTTAATTAAGCACCCCCCCCCCCCTATTTTCTGGATGATGAGAAACAAAACTTGCTGTAACTCTCTCACTATTCCAAAGATAGTGGAACCTGAGCTATTGTGAAACATACGATCTATCGGCAAATGAAAAACAAGACAATGATTCCAATACGTGTTGTTTCAAGAGCGTAACCAATGTGATTTGGTCACTATTGATTCTTGATGAAAATAGTCACTGAACAAGTATGGTCGTAGCATTGCCAATGGCTGACTATTACAAGAAATGATGCACAAGGAATGTCACATGTTAACATCTGATGGGTGTGGCATCAGTATCGGGTGTATCCCCCACGTGCTCCTCATCATGCTACTGGTAAACCTTCTGATACGATCAAGTGGCAATTGCCGCCATTCTTCATGCAAAGCAGCTTCCAGCTGTGCAAGATGCTGGAGAGGGGGTTCTCTCAACCTCACACTGCGACCAAGAAAGTCCCAGATGTGCTCCAAAGGATTCAAATCGGGGCTCATTGCTGGCCAAGGTAATGTCATGATAGCCTCATTCTGGAGATGTGCGGTCACAGCACGTGAACGATGCGGCCTGGCGTTGTCGTCCATGAATATTGGGTGAGTAGCCAACGGGTGGTTGTCAAAGTGAGGCACGACAACTGGATGGAGAATATCCCGGATGTACTGCTGACCATCAAGATTTCCTCGGACAGTCACCATTTGAAGTTTACAGTCGTGTGAAAGACAACCCCAGATCATAACGGATGATCCACCATAAGGAACAGTAGGGTGGATATTCCTGGGCACGTAAGCAGTTTTTTTATGCCTCCACACTCTCATTCGACCATCTGTAACGTGTAAGAAACCCATGTGAGAAAACTGGTATCACACATATGTGTGAGATCGATTTCTAATCCCGTGATTGGCTACTCCATGGTGATGACCTAGGGTCAGGTTATGACGGACTACTTTCCTGATTAAAATTCATTGATAAGTTACTCGTGCTTCAATCGAACAGAAACCTGTTACTCTTGCAAAAAAATACCCCTTTACACCTACCTGTTATTTTCGCGATTGCAACATAAACAGGTATCTATACAATGAGTCACAAGTAGAATAAATATAACACGAATCTATTTATTTTCTAATTCTTTTTATTAAAACTTTTGATTTCTAGTCATGAATTCAAAATGGCTCGAACAATCAGTGATACCTGTGTAAACAATTATGTGAAAATCACCGTTAGAGATAAAGCCTGGGATTCCCTTCGAATATTCAAAATGTACAACATTGGTACTTTTACTGGAGAGATGCGACAAGTGTCATGTGTCGTCTTGCAAAAATACCTGACACGATAACGCCAGTGCCTGTCCATTGTGAGATCGATTTGCCTCGTTGTTTCTTTGATGCATTGATGAAGATGACCTTTTTCACTGATAAACATGATGAAGACCCACTTCCAGCTCCGAGATACTATGTGATTCCAATGTTATCAAATTCACTCATGACAATCAGAACCAAAACACACTCGTTGAAACAATGTACAACATGGAACGTTTTGCAAGGCTTCATGAGTGCAAATGGCGGCACACGTCTTTTCTATTCAATCGAACATGTACAGGAACGGTTGATCTACACAAAAGTCATTGCTCAAGACATTCCTCCGACGCATGATAATGAAAAGTTTATGTCTTGATAACATACAGGATGTAATCAACTCACATTTCATACTGAAAACTCCGTAAATTCCATTACATTCCAAGTGGCAGTTTCTGGCTCGGGAAAACGAGAAGGCTGTGGCGAAGAAGAGTAGTCCCCCATTGATAGTGAACGTAACCTCAGCAATGTCACATTCAAGCACACTGGGTGCACCTAATTACACACACTCAAAAGTTTTGGCTCCAGTCGATGGAAGAACATTGAACGTAAACTAGTATACACAAGTACAGGTCCCCAATGTGCAGAGATAATCAAAACAATCTTCCGATGACGACAACCACCAAGCGATAACGATGACGTCACACGCTCAAATATTTTACGCTTGCAAGAATTAAAATCATCCACATTTGCATGGTAACATCATCGTTTTAGAGGGTTTAATTAATTTTCTGTGATCTTATCTAGTTATCATTATCACTATTGCCTTGATGTTGCGAAGAGGTGGCAGAAACTTTTTTGTGGAGGGTCACCATGGGGATGAGTAGTGATTAGGAAACCAAGTGACGTCACTCATTCATAAACGTTGTGTTGTGTATTATTGCGCACCTACGATGAGAAAAATGAAATTTGAATCTATTCGACCATAAAATGGTGCGATTTTATGGTGTGTAAGAAACAGATTACTGTACTCGTGTCTGTCAGATACCATTTATCTTACAACTCGTTGTCGCTCGTTAAATACGTTTTGAAACAACTCGTTGTAAGATAAATGGTATCTGACAGACTCTACTCGACACGCTAATGCTTCCAGTTTCCTTGCGTACACTTACTTACTTCAACAACACTTGTACAACAATTCGTACACATGTATGCTCTTCCAATCGCAATATGGATACATTCCCTGACGTTGGGATGTGGTGGTTTAACGAAGTGGGATAGATTATTTTTGGTGTTTGCAGTGTGCGAAATAGCCACTGGTCCGCTAGCCCGTGGCTAGTAAAATTCCAGACGGGCTCACTATTTTTAGCTCCACGGTTACTGGCCCGACTGGCTAGTGAATTTTCATGGGGTCATTTTGTAAATATATCACTCTCTCCGACTTGTTAAGTTATAATACTCTTTTAAATCATGTAAGATTATGGCCTGATAAAAATGTTAATCATAATAGCAGCATAATAATGAAACCTGTGTCATGCCAACAATATCATATTCTCGTCTATTTTCGTAATCTTTTGCTTAGTTTCTATATTCAAATTTCGGGCTAGTGAATTATTTTGTGGGCTCGTAACTTTCAGGCATAGCTAGCCCGACTGGCTAGCAAAATCTTGAAACTATTTCGTACACTTGGTGTTTGTTTTATTTCCGATTGGCTATCTAATGTCATTTGGTTTGTTCATTGCAGTTAACTGCTTTACGGATTATTGTTTCCTATGTTCCTTGTATTATTCCTTCAAATGGAACTACGACTGCTTTGTCAATTGGGCTTATGTTAATCTGGTCAGTGTGCTCGTATTTGCTGACATATCACAACACATATTCATAGAATACGTGACGGCAACATTCTGAAGACAAAACATCGAAGACACATTCATGAAACATAAATACCCAGGATATCATCCGAAGCCCTCGTAAAATATGTCAGTGCTCGCCACTGACTAAAACATTCCTCTTCTATGCTGTGTGTCTGTGCGTGCTGTCCTTCTGTGCTTCGTCAACTGTGAATAAGTGAGTTAAATTTTACGCTGCACTCAGCAATATTCCAGCAAATGGCAGCGGTCTGTAAATAATCGAGTCTGGACCAGACAATCCAGTGACCAACAACATGAGCATCGATCTACGCAACTGGGAACCGATGACATGTGTCAACCAAGTCAGCGAGCCTGACCATCTGAGCATGGGGTAATGAAGATCAATATTCTAACCCGGACCTTTACGGGTTCGTCAGTTGTGACTGATGAGATCAGGTTTAAGCGCTAACGGTAATGTTAAAGTAACAGAATATGTGGTTGACGTGAAACGCATGACACAAGACATTGGCGACATTGAGTAGAGCATTGCCAAAGCACGTGAGTTAGTTTGCTTTAATCAATAATCATATCAGGGCTTGATGTGTGAAAGAATCCACGAACTTCTGGAGGACACAGGCGTTAAACGTAATCAAGATTAATCTAGGTTTCTAGACAAATATTATATTCATTGCGATAGCTAGAAACCTGAGGCGTCCAGAACCCAAGAATTATTTTTACCATTTCAGTCAGTTGTTTGCTCTCCCACTGCGGCATGCAATTAATCATGTCCCGCCATTTGTCCATGCTGTTTGAACATGCAATCAGCGAAGTCAAACAGACGTTTCTATATAGTCGCCTCTTTCAAACAGCGATGGAGGTTGTGAATCGATTGTGACCTTGGTCTGAAGGTGGGTATTCCAAGAAGGATTTGGTTCATATTAAGAACTCTCAGTTGAATACGACATGGTTTATGTGGAGCTCGTACGTGATCAATTTTAGATGAAATTTCAGAAGAACGACTTCGCTTATGTAACTCGAGCATTTGAAACCGAGCATACTTCATGTTCATGGTTAATAACAGGGTCTGAACCAGCCAACATTAGCTGCGGCCAATAATGTTGTTCGAATAAACCTTGAATATGTCTGGTCCGACTCTCTCACAACTTGCATGTACGTAATAGTCCAGCGTTGCGATGTTTCGAGCATTTGTATTTGACTGACGTGGCCATGGTTTCTCGATGTTCATGGACAATGCGATCAATAGGTTAGGTTGATATTGGACTCTCTTGCACTAAAGGCAATGTAACGCACGCACGCTTTCTACCTCCCGGCAAAGTGTGTGGTCACAGTTTGACACCTACTTTCTAAAAGACATTTCTCATTATGAGAAGAAGATATCTAACGGCAGTGGGTGTTTATAGAATAACCTCATAAAATCTTTCTGTATCGATCATGTATCACAGCCTTTGGGAGTATCTTAAACGTAATTTCAGGAGGGAGAGGCAATCTGTAATTCTGAGTTGTCAGTAGATCATTCAAATGTCAAAATTGTCTTCATTTAAGAAATTGTAGGAAATGTGCGTTTCCCGAGCCAGCCAGCTCGAGCGGAGATTACGTAGTAAACCAATCTAGCGATTGAGCAATGCTTGTGAACTACATAGCATGAGACCCGTGAAGTAACTAATGCTTGTCGTAAGAGGCGACAACGGGATCGGGTGGTCAGGCTCGCTGACTTGGTTGACACATGCCATCGTATCCCAATTGCTCATGCTGCTGATCACTGGATTGTCTGGTCCAGAGTCAATTATTTACAGAACGCCGCCATACAGCTGGAATATTGCTGATCGCGGCGTAAAACTAAACTCACTGACTAATTAGGCTGAAGCAAAAATGTTCTGTTCGGTGAAACTATGTATTCTACACCCAATGGCAAAAGTAAGCAAATAAGATAAATAGAAACCGTTCACCAGTACACATGATAAGGTGCTTACAGAGAACAACATGGTTTCCTTTGTTTGTGGTGACAAACTTTTCACTCAGCGAAAGTACAGTGCTCATTTCGTGACCGCCATGCTTATGAGAACGTTTGTTATATGTTCTGTTAAGAATCTGTGGAGTCATAGTATTGTTGGTAAATGTATAGGAACTTGGTACTTCGGTGAAGTAAAGTTGTAGTGAACTTGTAGTTTTCTAACACATGCAACCAACACTGGCGTGTTAAACACAATTTTGAACGATTTCGTTTCTGGTTATCCATCTTAAACCATGTTGTGACAACAACACGATGACTCACCCATTAGCACCAGTCGCATCAGGTCAATCGGCATTCCGCTTGTGATGATCCAACACGTATACACTGTCATCCTCTTCTTATTGAGGTTATCTTTCAAACATAGTTTATGCATTTAAAATGAATTAAAAATGAAAGTAATTTCTGTTCAATTTCTCTTCGAACAAATGTCTGCTCTCATTATTGCGGTAACGTGTGAAACGTGTGAAAGGTAATTATTTAAATAGACAAAAATGCTCGTATTTTCTATTAAGTTACCCATGAGTTCAGTGACACACATGTCCCATAGACATTTCAGAAAACATTCCAGTTAGACGACGTGGAATTAAGCCTTATGTGAGTAAACACTGTTCAGAAATTGAGGGACAGCAATGGTCCATCAAATCAAACAATGCCGAAGTTTTGTAACAAGAACATCTAGTTTTCGAAAATATACTGTCACATATATTCTGTTCATGATCAGCACAAACAAAGAGCCGAAACAGTTTCAGGAAACATTCCATCAAACACAGCAGCATTTGTAAAGCTCTCAGTGCGTGATGTCCATATTGCCAGTAGACATCATTCAGCAATCGACAAAACTATGGAAGTTGGCGTCAACCCTTTGGTTGCCTCGTACCGTAGCTGGCGACATTGTCACACAATTATTCTTGTTAAACATCCAGGTCTGGTTTCATTCTAAACACTGCAAATAGAAATGCATTTGGGCACCTCTTTGTCCGTGTGACTTTCAAAAGGGAGAACATGGCTTTTAGTCGAATGGTGGCTTAACACCACCACATGTATATATTGTCCATCCATGAAATGGGTCATTATTGATGTTGCCTTTATTCCACTGTTACATTTTTCAAATTTAAATGTACAAGTATATTTCTCTGCGAATGAAATGTACTGAAGGATTTTACTTGTACTGTTGAAAACTGTTTGTATCTCTAAAAAAAATGATCCCGAGAAGTCTTTCGATATACTTGTTTCTGAAATTGGGACCTTTAAGTTAACTACTATTTATCACATTCTTGTTTGCTGGAAATATCAGCCTCATCTGGTTACTCCCACCAAGGGGCGGTGGGGTAGCCTAGTGTTTAAAGCGTTGGCTCGTCACGCCGAAGACCCGGGTTCGAATCCCCACATGGGTACAATGTGTGAAGCCCATTTCTGGTGTCCCCCGCCGTGATGTTGCTGGAATATTGCTAAAAGCGGCCTAAAACCAAAGTCAGTCAGTCAGTCAGTACTCCCACCAAATACATATTAACTAAAAATGCCAATATTTGTATTATTAAACAGGGAATTGTATATGGATATTGTGTCGTGTTCCCGTGTAACCTCATTGAGCATACACAAGCGTGTGGAAACAGGCGTTTTACAAACAGCCATTATTATTTATTATATTCCTGCATTGTGTTCATTTAAGATAGACAACGGTACATTTGTAGGAAAGTAGACTCGTAAATAACGTTTTACATCCTTTTCATGAATGTCGAATAGGTCAGCAGTAGTTGCATCAAAGGTTAAGCGTGATTATATCAGAAGTCGTATCAGTAAGCGAGAGCCATCAGCACTCAGACGTCGCGTGTTCAAACGCCATGCCAAAGGTCAGTACAACGTTTCGTGATGTATAGAGCAGTACGGAACTGTGCTAAGATCAATATCAGATGTAGAGGTTCCTCAATTTACTGTTATAAGGTAGAAATGTATACCCACAACATTAGAAAATTACAACAAATTCATTATTTAGATTTCTCATGATTGCTTCAATTTCACTGGTGTTTGTGGAAAGTAATGGGGGCAGTATGTCTCAAGAAAAATCGATAGATATATGTGTAATTGCTGATTGTTTCGCGTGATCGTTGCCATTTAATTAGTTGGTAAGAGCAGAACACATTAGTCCTGATAGACAGAAAATATTAAGCTAACGTTAAGAAGATTAGTAAAGTCATAATTGATGAGTGATGTCCGATGTTTTTTTCCGATTACGACACACATGAGTTCATGGTCAGATGTACTTTTTAACTAGTCATAACTATGTATTAGGACATGTTGATCAAGATGAGGACAGGTTCGAACAATTGAAAATAATAACTTTACTACGAGTAGAATGGTGCAGAGTTCCAAATGACCAAGGCGAATCACCGTCAAGCGGTTTCCCAATATGGGATGAGCCTACGATAAGGTAACTGTTGTAGGGTCCACTGACATCTGAACGCAGTTACGACATTACCTGACAGAACTACTGAGCTACGATGAGACAGACCCGTGAAGATCCGGGTTAGAATTGTAAGAAGCGACTAACTCGATCGGGTGGTCAGGCTCACTGGCGTGGTGGGCACATGTCATCGTATCCCAATTACATAGAACGATGCTCATGCAGTTGATCACTGGTTTGCCTGGTCCAGACTCGATTATTCACAGACCGCCGCCATATAGCGAGGTGCGGTGTTAAACAACAAACCAACCAACCTAAGCCGAGGGTAGTACAATGTTTCCTCGATGGAACTGTGTTCCGATTCCACCTGATTGGTGAAAACATGAAGCTGACGTCACGAACAACCATGATGCAAGTACGTTTTTTCAGATGAGCATTTATTGAATATTTGAAATTGTCACTGCGTGGAAAGAATTCATTAATGATCCGATTGTAGGGTTTCCCTTGTGTTTACGCTCTACTGTGTTCATATATTGCAATTTTCCACGCTCACGTCCAATAACGCCTCTACGTTATTAATTAGTTTACGGATATTTTCTCAAAACCTAATAATATCAATAATAATGACTATTATAATAGAATCTTTTAATAAATGTTTTTGCAAGAACATATTGCCTGTAGGTTTGGGAACAAAATTTAATTTCATATTCGTAATTGTTATGGCTGGAATGTTAAACCTTTTATAGCAGCCACATGGGAACGTGCTTGCAGTACAAGTGAATCTTTGAAAGTTATTTGAACAAACAACTTCTGGTGATTGAGGATTTGCCAACTGTCGTAGGCAGACAGGGGAACAGAATTCATGAGCGTGATGATCAGTCTTGGCATTAGTAAATATACTTTAAATTGGAATCTTTTTCCATATTCTCCTAATGGTTAGGACATCCATAAAAAACAAGTCATAATAGATTATACCGCAAACGGTATCTTCAGCTTAAGGAATGCCTGGCTGCTAAATGAATCTGGTCTTTTGCTGACATATGTGTCTGTGGGGACTGCGGATCAGTTGTGCCGTCGGCACATTGTGCGTGTCCCAAAATCCCTGTATGATGGCCATCGGTTTTACGCTTTACTTATTGCGTGTACTCATTCAACACTCGTTACGGTTTCGTGAAGGTAGAGTGTACACAAAGGTTCCATGAACAAGCAACACTCTCATACTTTTAAGGTTCAGTTCAGTATTAAATGCAGCAAAGATACAATGAAGTATATACAAAAGGCAAAGAAAGATATTCGTTTACGTTAGATTGATGTGGCACAATGCTGATGACACAGGACAATAAAGATCGGAATTTCCAATCAGTCCATTTTCATATTCAAATTGTTTCAACTTCACTACAAAAGCCATTAGATGCAGACTGACAATCTACAGTACTGGGCCCCGTTCGACAAAGCGATGTTGGCGATACGACTATCGTAAGCCTATGTTAACGTCTAATAGTTACGGGACCGCCTCCGTGGTGTAGTGGTTAGAGTGAGTGAGTGAGTGAGTTAATGTTTAACGGCACATCGGCAATATCGCAGCCATATCGTGACGAAAACAATTTATACAATAAAAAGTGAACATATTTTGAAGATTAAAACCTGTCGACGATGTGTAGTGGTAAGAGCCTCCGCCCGGAGAGCGGAAGGTCGCGGGTTCCATCCCCGACCGCGTCATACCAAAAGACGTTAAAATATGGTACTTGTTGGTCCCTGCCTGGCGCTCGGCATTAATAGGTACAACAAGGACTGGTCGGCTCGGAGTCAGTATACTGTGTCTGAGTGGGGTATTCATGCTTCACTGCGGCATGGTATCTCAGTGGGCTAGCACTATAAAACCAGCTTCAGTGTGGGCTAGTACAAGCAGCCGCACATACACATACACACGCATGCACGTCGTCATATGAGCGAAATATTCTCAAGCACGACGTTAAACCCAATTTCACCTCACCTCACCTCACCTCTAACAGTTACGATTATCTTAACGCTTAGATCGGATTGGAAACGTGTCCCTGTTTATCACAACTGAGACGGCATCTATGGTAGCAGATGGAACTAATGGAATGCTTCTTTAGTGTTAAACAGACCCGATGACCTGGGTCACCTGAAGACCGACTGGTAATAGTTGATGACAATATGTACAAATTCGATGGCATAAAAACGATTGCTATAAGATACAGTAACATTTGATCAATACGAATATTTCAAAGTACACATCGGGTAAACACACTGAACGTTAAGATCAATGGATACAAATAGCAAAATCTGTACAATATATTTACCCTGTTGTTTATATATTCACTTCGCTCCCGACCGGTGTCGTTTCAGGCATGTGATCCCGTGCAGATACGGGAATACAAATGTTGTTCAGCAACCCATGCTTGCTTTGAGAGGCAATGAACAGGAAAGAGTGGTCAGGATTGCTGACTTAGTTGATGCATGGCACCGTATCCCAATTACGTGGATCTTTGCTCTTGATGAACATCTATGTAATGTCTGGTCCAGACAAGATATTTACAAACAGTTATACATATGAGGGTTAAGGTTGCCTTTTGGTCTACTGCGCATCCATTTGCTGTATGGAGTCCCCGTGACAGGATCCGAAGGTCGTGAGTAACGCCTATTGTTTGAATATATTGTCCTGCACGTTCTAAAACATATCATGTCAGGTAAGCAATGCAGGTATTACGAAATAGGGAGGAGGTAATTTGTACATTGCGGAACTCTGATCACAACAATATGACAATGGGTGTCCCTATTGCCATCTAAAAGATTGTGCAGTCAGTGCAAGCCATCGCCTTACTGAAGGGTGATCTTTGTCAGGTCCCTTTGGAACAGTAAACTATGGAGTTGTGAGAACAACAACAATCATTGCATTTTAATACTACCTTGTGTAAGGTATGGTCAATCACAGTGTGTCATTTGTTTAACGTAAGCCATTGCAGCTACAGCCTTAGGTCGTTGTCGGTGTAAACGCTGACGTAGCTGTTTCTGTTGACGTTGGGTTGTTTGGAACAGCAGCACAAAACACGGTGTAGGCTTTGTCTGATGGCCTTGCTGAGCATCCATACATACGGAAGCACTACAAACGTGGAGAAACTAAGCCTGGAGGACACAGCCCAGAACGTGTACATGGACGCACAAGCGTCGTTGTCGTCCTTGGAGCAGTAGTTGAAGGCCGTAGAGAACACCGAGAAGGGGAGATTGAGAGTGATGACAATGAGACACGCCACCAAGATATCGATCGGGAACTCGTTAGGTCGTTGTGTAAGAGAATCCCTACCACGTTTGATAATGGTGCAGAGTAAGAGCAGCATGCCGAGGAAGAATACGATGACCGCCTGGGGCAGGTAATGGAGGAGGCCAAGCATGGTACGGTAGTTCTCCTTCAGGTTGAAGTCACAGCTGGTGGGTTGGGTCTTTCCGTACACCACGAGGGGGACGATGAGGATGGCACTCCCGAACCAGCTACAGAGGATCAACTCTGTAGCCACACACACTCTGATCTTCTTTCCCGTTGTGTGGGGGAGGAGCATGTCTAGGTATGCGTCAATACACAGTGCAGTTACTAACATTAACACCACTGACACGTTAAAGTAACCGATGGATTCTAATACGATTGAGAAACAGTTTTCAGGTCCAACTATGTGATGGTTCGTGATGGAGCTGTATGTGTTGGTTGTGCCGAGCACTCCAATCTGGATCAGGCAAACAATGCAGATATTGACTATGATAAAGTGTTTGGAGGAGCGTCGCAATTTGGGCTCCAGCAGGATGCCGACGATGACTGCGAAGTTTGTCACGAGGCCAGAGATACAGAAGATGAGCTCGAATGAAGCCAGGGCTTTCCGGTTGATGTAATGGAACATGCTTACGGTTGTGTCGTCCTCGTCACCAAAGTTCTGGAACAAAACACAATTCTTTATAAGTTACGATGTCATTTGTTTGTCAGAGATTGCCATTTTGATAAAGCAGGAGTATTGCTGACAACAGCGTTGAACAGCACAAGAACTAGTGTTTGGGTGCAAAACATTTAAACAGCATTCATCAAAAACTTTCAATGTGTCCAAAGTCCACCGAAATTCCTTTGTTCGTTTAATGTAGCAATACATCCGATGAAAGCCGCCAATTAATAAACCCCCCTCCGGGCAGGATCCCCTGAGCGATCTCTAAATGTCAATAAATGCCTCTTTTCGTCTCTTCTTCCACATGGGTCAATGACCTTGCAATACATAGTGTAACATCTGTAATTTCAAATACATGACTGATATGGTCAGTCAGAGTACAAGAAGGTCGGATGGCAGAAACGGACGTAATGTACGGCTAGTTGGTGTTTCAGCCAATGCTTCAGCAATGACTACGTTTACGATTGGGAATCGCCGTTTGACTTCCTGTGTGTGAGTGGTACACCAAGAACGTTGACCCCATAGTTCCGTGAGTGTGAGTCCAATCCCATTACTGCTATTACTTGTCCCATTTTAACTTATTTCAACCTACTTACAATAAACTGCTCTGCTGATGTCTTTTTAAACCTCTCTATTGTGTTTAGTCTTCTAAACCATCCTGAACTACCATCTAACGGCACAAGCGTATTGGACAAGAGCAGGAATACAACGTGTAGATAAGGTCACCTTCATTCGGTGAGAAGAGGGTGTGCATTGAGAGGAATTTACTGAGACAAGTCGCATGTCAGCATGAATGCGATGCAATACCACGCATCCTACAACTGCCTACGATTTGACAGCTAGATTCTTTTCAAGTTGGTCTCGGTCTTAGGGGAGGTTTCTCTAATTAAGGCCTGTAAGACCAAAGGAATAAAGTACGCGTCGTTGGTTACGTCAAAGGGGCTGATGGGCATGGTAGTCTTCAACTAATTCTCTCTCAGTGGTCCTTGTTAACCTCGTTCATGTTTGGTCATTCCTCTCAATCAAGACGGCGCATCCATACTCTCTTTCAATAACTTTCAAGACACATAACGGTGTTGACAATGGCGATAAAAGGAAAAAGAACGAAAGATATATGAAACAAAATATGATGAAGACCATTGCCTCGTTAAAAGATTAAAACCCTAATTGTTACACGGACCATGTGGGAAATATTCGTCTCGAATAACTGATGGCAGCGCGTTCCAACCCTTCGGGGCCACCCCAATCCAGAATGTCCGCACCACAGCATATGTGTTGTCCAAAGCCAATGGAATAAAAATAATTGGTGTATATATGTTTTTTGTAGAAATTATATTCATTAACAAATAAATGCAAATTCAACTTTTTGTAGCATGAGGTTAGAACAGTGACACACTGAACAGGTAATTATATGCCACTTATCCACCTGTAACCTACCTATGTTTTGGTGGTTTTCTGTATAAAACTCTAATTACTTGAAATGCGTTATTTTATGTTCAGTTTACGGCTCCACAGATTGCAGAATAATTTTAAACACAGATCAAATAAAAAAACACACGGTCAGTTCTTTATAATTTGCTCTCTTAGAAATATAGTTTGAAATCTTGCTCTTACCTGAAATACACTGCAATAACATATAGTTTGTTCTGAACTACTGAAACACTAAAACATCGCGAACGTTATTCAAATTTCCATCCAATATTGTTCTCATCAGGTTAAATCATGCATAAACCTATTAGAAGATCGCACGTTATTTACAGCAACCGAGATCGGATTACCAATATTGATGCCCTAAAACGGACCCTTTTGACAGAGGCTCTTAAGGCTGACCCGTTAAACTGTTCCATGTGTAAAATATTCCCAGTAATGCACCAATGTACTACTCCTATGTTTAATTAATTGATACAATGCTAAATATATAAAGGGAAAGAACGCTGCAACTGAAAACCGCTTGTGATAAATCATAGCCAAGGCCTATGTACAAATTTCCATTAGTCCAAGAAATGCCAGAGTCAACCCATGCTTGTAGTAAGAGGCGACTAACGAGATCGGGCGATCAGCCTCGAAGACGTGGATGGTCCTTGTCGTCGTATCCCAATGCGTAGATCGATCCGCATTGTGTCAGTCACTGGATTGACTTATCCAGACTCGATTATTACAAACATACAAGAATCCGCTGATCGCGTCCATTTGCAATGACATGGCAAAGTGCAATTGGGTATGTGCCCTTTCATTTCATTTGTAGGAAGTACAAACATTCGCTGATGCTCATCTAACAAAATACCCATGCAGCAAAAGAAAGATATGGGTAGTATGAACGATCTAATTTTGCCTGATCCAATATTTCGAATGAAGGTAATTATAATTTTATAAAGAAAAAAATTACATTTGTATGTTGATTAAGGCCACACACAGCAATAGTTCAACTATAAGAAGAAGGCCAGCGAATGGATTGAGCCTGGGGTAAAAAACTTACACAATAACAATAACTGAAATGATCACGAGTTCCATCACACGTTGCTAAAGTTACATAACCTGCCCATTTTGGTAATACAGAACAACAAATGAGAGGATCAGAGACAATTCATCGTCCCTGAATGGAATGAGAGCCTTTTGCATTGAAAACATAAATGTCTTACAGTCTGTATATGTTTTGATCAATCATACCTTATGCTGCAACAGACTTCAGTGTGGTAAGTGTAATGAGGTTCATGTGTTAAGCAATAGCAAGAACAATAAAATTAATAATATACGTGTATAATTTAAGTCGACAATGTTTGTCCAAAGGTATTTTTCGAATCTGTATGGGTCATTTGATGGTGAAGACAAATTCCAACCGACTCGCAGAGAAACAAACATTTAACGACCATCATTCAAAGTAACGTATACTATTTTAGATAACTTCGAGCTGATTCTACGTGAAATTGTGGAACTGAGTGCCCGAACCGAAACTTTTTCATCAGGGCCCAGAACCAATCATGAAATCATTATGAAAAATACGAAGAAAAAATATGAAAGCTGTAAAATCATGTCACAGCTTCCAACTGATGACAAACATATTGTTAACCCCCTGTGATGGCATCAGGTGCTTGTATGAATATATGTATATATATAGATAGATAGATAGATCCAGCAGCTGTGAGCGTAGGAATATATGTACTGAAATAAGTCCTGTCGTCATTTTAGCTGATCAGCCGCTTATAAACATTTACCTTGTCAACCACTGAGTATCTACCGAGACATATTTCATACAGCGAAATGAATCACTGAAAATTCGTCATAACAACCGGGTGTTTTGTAAAAAGCGTACAATGGGGGCATCAGTTTGCATTAATAAATACACAGTCACACAGTCCCTGAACCACATTATTGTGCTTTCTGCCTAGCCCATTGTGTAATGTTAAAACCCTGAATGAAGCACGTCAACATTTCATCAGGTTCTTCTGCCTTCTCACCGAGATTCATTTTCAATTTAAAAGAATTTATCGCTATCCAAATTTTATATATTCATAGACTAGGCATTTGTCTAGCTATATCGTGGCATAGTTCCGCGCATCACTTTGACAAGCGACTTGACAAAACAAGTAAATTTCGTTTTAATATACAATTTTTTAAATCAGCAAACCATACAGCTAAGAGCGAATTGTTGATTGAAATGCTTAGCTGTAAGCCAATAGCCTATCCTTGAAATATAAATAAGACATACATTCTCAAATGTTGCTAAGCAACTACGAAATGTAGACGCCATAAGCCGGGGACTGGTAGATAATATATTGATCTAAACAACAGGAACGAAACTGACCATGAAATTAACAGAAAATGTTGGGGAAACTACGGACATTCCAGACAAATGATCATCATCAGGTGCAGCATGTCTTCCATCAAAGACACGTTTTTCTTCGAGTCATGATCTGTTTTCCTTCAACCGCCGTGACGCTGACTTATCACAAATGGCGTTGTCTTTTGCCCAATGACAATCGACCTCGGAAAACACTGTTTTGTATTGTGAAACGTGCGTAAGTTACATTCAAGGATATGTTGTTTAAAAACAAGTTAAGGAAACAAAAAATAACAATAAATTGATGGTCATGTTGATGGAAGATAATGATAGCTGCCACAACATATCAGCTTATAGCAACATACCTCATTCCCTTAGTTTTTAAGAGTTTGGTGATTACAGTTTCATAACTTAAACATTTCATGCAACTTCAAATCATCACATTCTAATAGAGAACATACAATATCGAAATCTAAACGTTTTGATGACGAAAACATTCACGCAGTATCTTGTACACACCAATGATCTGATGTAATTGATGGCACGAGTAACACAGTTGTCAAAGACGTCGCAACTCGGTGTGGAAAGTTGCGTCCCTTGGGCACTTCAGAAGGTTCGAATCCTGATTCGCATTATGTTCCTAGGTTTTCATCATTCCGTGGTCATGGGTTTCACCTACTTCTCCCCGATCAAAATTACACTTCGTGACATAATTGAAATATTGTAGAGAGATAAGTATATAAGTAGAGAGGTAGACAAACGTTGATATTCCAACTATTGAAACATGTTGAGTTGTTTAAAATCTACAATTTAATTATCTTGAAGCAGGATCTAATTTTGTCCTCATACATTTGAAGAAGTAGTTTGGACATTATAATTTAAGTTGTATTGAAGGCACGCGAAACTGATATTGTTCAGTTAAGTTGATTGAGAGTAGGAGTGGTGTCCAATCACGCATAGCATGACCTCATACACATACATCTACACACAAATAGTAGTGAGTGAGTGAGTGAGTTTAGTTTTACGCCGCACTCAGCAATATTCCAGCTATATGGCGGCTGTCTGCAAATAATCGAGTCTGGACCAGGCGATCCAGTGATCAACAGCATGAGCTTCGATCTGCGCAATTGGGAACCGATGACATGTGTCAACCAAGTCAGCTAACCTGACCACCCGATCCCGTTAGTCGCCTCTTACGACAAGCATGGGTTACTGAAGATCAATATTCTAACCCGGACCTTCGCGTGTCACACACATAGATATATGCATAACACAACTGCATAGTAAGTCACTGCTGCAACAGTAATATGGCTACAGCAATATAGCATTGGTTATGAGCAGAACAATTCACAGTTAATGTCAGTATGCAATGATAAATAACATTAATTGTGTGCAGAGTGAAATGCTTTTGAGCGAATCATTTGATTGTTACCGTACAATCATGAGACCACTGATAAAACAAACACCACTGAGGAAATACGAACATTTCATATCACTTACAGCCCACGTTGATGTGACGACATGACCTTGGCATCTGTCAAGACGCTAACTGTTTTCTCTGCGATATTTTTTCTAATGTCCCCGATCACCATGGTAACAGGTATTTTGTTTCATTTCAATTACCATATTCCATTAAATCTCGAATAGGGTTCAGGTATCTATTGTTTGATTAGACACAACGTCATATCTCCAAGTACATGGAACACCAAGATCTCGGAAGCCATTCAAGTACTTAACTGAACTTTTATATTAGCGTACCCCAAACATCAGTATTGATTCTTTTGTCAAACAAATGAATCCATATTCAGTCACTATTGATTGCCATGAAACGATTACTTCACACAGATACACATACACACGCGTGCAGAAGAATCAAACCGTGACAAAAGCAATAGAACCCAGTACTGATTCACATACACCACATTACACTAACGGCTGCACCAAAACAGAGTACTGGTGCACGGACACCACAATAAACTGACAATTACAGAACACAATGCTGGTGCACGGACACCACAATAAACTGACAATAACAGAACACAATGCTTATGAACAGACATAAACAATAAACTGACAATAACAGAACCCAGAGCTGGTGCACGGACACCACAATAAACTGACAATTACAGAACACAAGGCTTGTGAACAGACACAACAATACACTGACACTAACAGAACCCAGAGCTGGTGCACGGACACCACAATAAACTGACAATTTCAGAACAAAATGCTTATGAACAGACATAAACAATAAACTGACAATAACAGAACCCAGAGCTGGTGCACGGACACCACAATAAACTGACCATAACAGAAGCCAGAGCGGGTGCACGGACCACAATAAACTGACAATTACAGAACACAATGCTTGTGAACAGACATAAACAATACACTGACAATAACAGAACCCAGAGCTGGTGCACAGACACCACACTAAACTGACAATTACAGAACACAATGCTTGTGAACAGACACAACAATACACTGACACTAACAAAACCCAGAGCTGGTGCACAGACACCACAATAAACTGACAATTACACAACACAAGGCTTGTGAACAGACATAAACAATACACTGACAATAACAGAACCCAGAGCTGGTGCACAGACACCACAATAAACTGACAATGAAAGAACACAATGTTTGTGAACAGACACCACAATAAACTGACAATAACAGACAGAACCGCAATAAACTTGACAATGACAGACCACAATGCTTGTGAACAGACATAAACAATACACTGACAATAACAGAACCCAGAGCTGGTGCACGGACACCGCAATAAACTAACAACTACATAACCCAATGTTTGTGAACAGACACCACAATAAACTGACAATTATAGAAGCCAGTGCTGGTTCCGCATTATAGGGACAATTATAACAGAACCTGGACCAGTTCACAGCCATCACGTTTCATACATGCAATAGACCCCAGAGCTGGTTTTACTTCTACAGGCTATTTGACGGCACTCTGTAAACAATCTAGTTTAGGCCAGACAATTCACTGACTGACATCATGAGCATCAGTGTGGATACGATGACATGCATCCACCAAAACAGTAAACCTTGCAAAACATGCCCTTCATAGTCTTCGCTAAGCGTTACCACTATGGCGACAACAGACAATTGCGTATGTAGATAGTCCTTGTGATTATCGCATTATTGACCATGGATGGTCTGACCTTTCGGTGGTAGGCCTATAGTAGGGTTCTCAGCAACTCATAGGCGTCGATCATCCATAATGATGTCAGGTGTTTCTTCAATATTGTGGCAATGGTAGTGAATTTTCTTAGAGGATCCCTCTTCCCCTTTTGTACTCCGAAATGGACACATTGTCCACATTTATTATGACCGTCAGCCAAAGAAAACATGATGTCTGATTATGTATTGGAGTAACATGCAAGCACGGAAATTTGTGTACTTAGTGCAGTCAACCTGTTAAGGTTGTACTATAAATCCTGAACTGGGACATAGATATCATTGAAGGACTGTAGACTATACTAAGAGATGGACTTAAACTTGCCTATTGACATGCATGCACGCGCATTAGCACGCACGCATGCACACACACTCGCGCACGCACATGCACACGCGCATAAATCATGGCTCGGTTGGCCCTTGCTTGTTCGGTTCAGCGAAACATTCAGATCAGCATATCGCCTATGTTTTTGTAAATATCCATAGGTGCGTCATTGCATCTTTGGGGATATTGTTTCGTTGTAAAGCAGTATGTGGCCTCACCAGAATGGCACTGAAAGAACATTTTTGTTTTCTCTTTCTTTTCGTTAACACCGTCTTATGCGTTAAAACATTTTTTCAATTTTCTATTTTAAAAAGCTGTAGACTATAAAACCCATTAATGGTAGATGTTCTTTTCATGCAGACACCCTGTTCCTGTAAACACTCTATATACACCACACATTTAAGATTGGGTGAGTTAAAATATAGAGTCCCGTCGGCACTATTGCAGCCAAAGCGTGACTGGAACATGTCATACATTATATCTATAGATTATAACATCTGTCGACAAAGGACTATAAATCGCCATCACATTTACTACGTGCATGATTGCTAGCTGGATTTACACAATCCCTTTAGCCGCTGCCATGTGTACTCAGGCTTAGTCACCTATTAAAATAACAAGTATATTATAATTAAAAACCTGGTAGTTGAATAGTTTGGGACTTACGTACCCGCTCAAGAGGAAGATAATTTTACAATACTTTAACATTTCAACGCGAGCTGGCGATTAGGTGCCTGACTCTTAGCGTGTTGATTAGAATCCCGGATGGGACTCAACCAAACAAAAGTACTAGAATCTGAAATTTACTGAGAAAGTGTAATTCCACATATAACCTGTGTTACATTTGACCATCTTTCTATATGGCATTGTGTATTCATAGCTTTCAGCCGTGAAAGACGTGCCAATTTATACTTATCAGAGGGGTACACAAAGTCCGCAGTCTAGACTACCAGTTGCTGCCTTCTATTTTTGTGGAAGCCGCGGTTGATGAGTGAGTTAGATCGCTGACTTTGTATGCTGGCGATTAGGAGCATGGGTCCCGATCCACAAAGCATTCGTAGCACTACGCCATTCGTAAGCCAAAGGTAATATATAGAGTTACGACAGGTCGTAACTTTACGAACGCTTTGTGGATCGGGACCCTGACTCTGAGAGAGTGGGTTCTAATCCCGGATGGGACTCAACCCCCCGAAATACTAGAATCTGTACTTTACTGAGAAAGTGTTATGCCCAGTATAACGAATGTTACATTTCACAACATTCTTAAAAACATCGTGTATTGATATTAAAAGACCCCCAGCTTGTGTCTAGGATAAAATGGAGTGCCATCTCGGCATAACTGAGACTTATATGCTTTCTTCAACAAACACTTACTGTTGCACTGTTGAGGCGCAACACAATTACTAGAATCTGTACTTTACTGAGGTCCCCCGCATGGGTACAATGTGTGAAGCTCATTTCCGGTGTCACGGGCCGTGATATCGCTAGAATATTCCTACAAGCGGCTTAAAACTAAATTCACTAAATTCCCAAATATATAGTATGACCAGAAATTATTGAGAATTTTAGGAATATGTTTAATTGGATTTCTAGTATAAACAACCTTGACCAGCTACCAAGTGCTTGGTTTCATTCAAAAGAGACAACTCCGTTAATCTTTTTTCATTAGTTTGTGAAGAGTTATCCCCCTTTTTTACTTGCTAGCAGACGACATTTTCAGGGATCCTCAGTATGGATGATGTAGAGAAGAGGAAGTTGATTTTAGAGTATTATAACAAGGACATCAGATCAGCTAAAGTGATTTCAAGTAGAAAAGGCATCCCTTTGTCCACTGTTTATCGTGTTTTGAAAAATATTGCAAATGGATATGGCATTGAGCACCAGGGAGGCGCAGGTAGGCCCAGAAAATTGACTCTCGGTGACAGGAGGCGGCTTGGTATTCTTGTTTCTAAAAACAAACGAAGGAGTTTAGAAAACTTAAGGCTGGATATGATTGATAGAGGAACTGTGGCTGTCTGTAAGGAGACAATTAGAACTGAGCTGCATGCAATGGGTTGGCAGAAAAGTCGAGGACTTCCATCACCGAACATGAAACCTGAACAAAAGGAGCGAAGGTTGATCTGGTGCTTACAGCATAGAAATTTTAACTGGGACAATGTGATTTTCTCAGATGAAAGTTCTGTGTGGCTGTTTCCTAATACACTGAAATTCTGGACCAAACAAACTGAAAAACCTTTGTATCAGCGCCCAAAGTACAGTCCGAAATTTAACGTGTGGGGTGGCATATCTGTGTTAGGGGCAACGCCCCTCTGTGTATTTGAAGGGAATATGAACAGTGAGCGGTACACAGATATTCTCGAGGGACATTTACTTCCATCTGCTCACGTGTTCTATGGAAATTTTTGGATTATCCAGCAGGACAACGACCCAAACATCGCTCAAAGCATTCACAGGCCTGGTTTCGGACCCAAAATATGACATTATTAGATTGGCCAAGCTATAGCCCTGACCTAAATCCAATAGAAAATGTTTGGGGACTTATGAAGGAAAGTGTCAATAAGAAAAATCTGACAAATATTGCTGAAATGAAAGAAGAGGTGGTCCGATATTGGGACAGCATGGACCATGACTTTCTAACTTCTTTGATCAGTAGTATGCCCCGCCGCATTGAAGCCTGCATTGCTGCCCATGGTGACTTGACAAAATACTAACTGTTCACCTGTCTTTGAATCTGGAGTTATGTTCTGCTAATATTCACATTTGATACGTGAGTAATGAGTGAAAATTTAAAAAACATGTACAGTCTTTAAATTCTCAATATTTTTGGTTGTACTGTAACATGTGTTAGATTCCAATTCTTTAAAAAACACCCAATACTTAAATGAAAATATACATTATTAAAACCATCCCCGACTGTTTTCAAACTTTTCATATGATACATATTACTTGTAGACGATCTCTACATGCAGACACCCTTAACGAGGAAACCCATTCATACCCATGAGTTACCAGGAATTTCCAGAAGCGGAAGTCAATACTGCATATAACAAGCTGTTCCAGGAGCACAGGAGATGTGATTATCTTCCATTTATGTAGACATACTACAGGCGGAATAAATCAATACCATTTCTCTTTGGTGCCAGGAAAACGCAGTCATCGTTTCGAGTTTTATCTGTTGGCTCTTAACGTCGAGGTATTAACGCCTTGAGGTCCTGCCACAGTGCGAAGTATTGATCGACGTAGAACATGTATGGAATGCACTATGTCCAATTGTGTTTTGCAAGTGAATCTTAAAATGCAAATATAATCGCTACAATTACAGCAAAGCGATGAGGCATAGAAATAACAACAAATGTAACAGATGATTCATTCTATTGACAGTGAAATGCAATCAGCATAGATTGGTCCCCAGCAGACACACTTCATGTCAAATAATCGGGACTGGTCCCAGGACCCTTTATCACCCGTGTAGTACTGTAGTGTGGAATTATTCTGACAACATGTTTTGCATCAATTGTAGCAACAAAAACGATAACTGGCTTGCATTTTACTTGCTGTATTGATCGTAGAAACAGACGATGCAGAGGAAAGCATCCCACCTGTTGCTGATGCCGTGCCGGTCGTTCCAGTACATCGGCGTGTGTTGCCACTTAACGACAACTGACTGAGTGGACTACTTAATTGTAAGCGTAGTTCCAATGAACGACGTCACTTGCCCGAAACCGCTGCCACAACCTGACAAAAGGTTGTCCTAAGACGTCCTTAACTGTTGGCAGTTCTCGTAATGGCTGCCGCCCAGGACTATACTTTTACTAACCCGTGTTAAACTAAAGTACCCATCACTGCGTAAAGTACCTGACGTAGCTGCAAGCGCCACTTCAGACAAATAAACGTTGCTGCAGGCTGGATAACATAGCTATTGAAACTTTCTGTCTCTCTTTTATTGCCAATTACAGGAGATGTAAATATATACTGGACCGCAAAAGAAACACCGATAGAAGTTTCTTAAAGCACACACTTTAATTCGCTCTAATTAACAATCAAAACGGAGGATTGAGTTCAAACTTGAAAATTATGGTTAACACATTTCCGGGAATCACATTTAGAGTTCACGCAAACAAAATCACCAAATATGGTACCATTAAGATACCTGAAAGTCAGTATCATGTGTGGCCTTCATGGGCATCGATGGCGGCGTTGCATCATCTGTACATGGAATGAATTAGCCGGTTGATAAAGGACATATAGGCACTTGGGTCCATACTCTGCGAAATGACTGATCGAGTCCAATCGCAGTTGTCGGCCTTGGTTGGCGGTCATTCAGTCCTCTTTGAATCTCGTTCCAAAGGTGTTCTGTTGGATATAAATCGGACTGAGTGCAGGCCATTGTAGTTTGTGGATGCCGTATTCTCTTAGGATGTCCAATGCTACTTTGGCAGTGTGGGCACGAGCGTTGTCTTGCTGGAAATGTGATTTCTGTGACGTCCAAAATGTGGTACAACGTGAGGTCTTATGGCTTGGTCAATATAGCGAGCAGCTGTCACGTCATTTCCTCGCCCTGGACCGAGATTCTGGAACACCACGGGGCCAACTCTCTGGTTCGGACCGATTGCACCCCACACCATGATGCTTGGACCACCCTACGAGTCTCTTTCAATAATACACTTACTGGAAAACCGTTCCCCATTCCTTCGCCATACTCTCACTCTGCCATCGGCTGTCAACAGAAAAAGCCCAGTTCTCCATAGTCGATAACGCCAATTTCGATGCTGAGTTGCCCACTGCAGTCGATTTTGGCGGCGACGAGCGTTGAGGACAGCGCCACGATATGGTCTGTGACAGCAGAGGTTTCTTCCGCGCAAACGTCGACGCACTATATCGGCACTAATGGGTCTGAGTCCTGATTGTCTGGCGTGCCGTGTCCGTCGCTCTGATGAAGCGATCCTGCAGATGGATGCGCACAATCTGTCGGTCTTGACGTTATGATGTTACTGAAATTCGTCCACTCCATACACGGTCTTGGATGCTGCTAGTGTGGCCTGATACTGCTCCTGCAATCGGTAGATTGTCCTAACATAAACATTAAAATGTTTGGCTACCCTCCCTGCAGTCTGACCAACTTACAATCGTCCCAAGGCTTGGTTCCTCTGATCTCTTGTAAGTCGTGCCATGACGATTGTGTCAAAACAAATATGATTTCAGGCGAGTTTGGGACGCGCTTTCATTGGTACGTCTGTCACGATACGCACGTGCATTTTCATTTCCATGAATGTCATAAGGAACCTTTTACCACGTCTGCCTTTTAGGTGCGTTTGGTCGATATGCTTTTTCATCAGGAAATACACTGATGTTGGTAATAACTGTCAATTTGGATTGAAAAACATGTTAACAAAACTGTAAAATCATAATAAAAACACGACCTTGTAACAAAATTTTGCATTTGGTTTTGAAAGGTGACGTTTCTTTTGCGGTTCAGTATATGTTTTGTAGATGTTGCAGATGTTGTATAGATTACAAAAACCCAAATAGTTACATCTGTCTCGTTTAAAACTAACTTTGCTTATGGTTAGCCATCATCAGAAGCATATTGTAACCTTGCCACCATTGTGTTGGAAGATGGAAAAAAGTTGATTTTAAGCATGGTGGAATCCCAATAATGAAACAAACAACATGAAATAAGACCTCACTCATACGTGTAATATTACAGACAGATGGTTTGGGCTTTCTAATACGTGTAAATATTGTGTTTGTAGACTGAACCATAATTAACTAAGAAGGAGTGTGACACGTACATTTTCTGAATTAGTCATGGCGGTCATAAAACCTTTGTATTACCACGCATGCACGACTCTATATCTCATCTTCGTGATGTTAATCATACGTGATCACCTCATACTGAGGCTTCTCAATTTAAAATCGAAAGGTAAAATTAAAAGGTATAATTCATTAATTATGGGATTTATTCCTCATGTATTAACGTTATTGTAGTAAAGTCAATTTTTATCTAATTCTCTAAACGCTTCAACAAGATAATCACAATATGAAAAAATGCAAGCAGTTTCACAAACTATCCTAAGGTTCCTTATCCATTTCCAAATAAGTCATCTTGCAAATCGTAGATCTGCTGTACATTCTGATGTACATACATTTATAATGAGAAACTTATTATTTGTTGTTAAGTTCGCGCACTGCACATCCGACATCAAGTCAGCGAGCCTGACCACCGGATACCACAGAATAACTTAATGGCTGGCAATCAAGAGTTATTGAGACACCAGTGGGCTTTACATTTAGAACATTACGTCATTTATTCCCATATGCCTGTTCTTTCACGCCTTTGAGAAAAGATATAGGCTATTGCAGTTATATAGCAACGTGTGTGACTCTGTGTCTGTGTCTGTGTGTGTCTGTGTGTCTGTGTGTGTGTGTGTGTGTGTGTGTGTGAATCTCTATATGCGTGCTAGTGTGTGTTCTGTGTGTCTGTGTCCATTTGAACAAGTCCGGATAAATGTTTCAAAGTTTCTTTCCCACTGAGAAACCAGTCAGCAGTTTAACATTGGTACTCCACTTTAACACAATCATTTTATCAATGTTTTAAATATAACTGGAGCATATTTTCGTAACGTTAAAACAACAAAAGTTTTAATTTTGTACTAAGGACAAGTTCTCCGAAAAGTAGTTGACGAAACAATTTGCCTGTGTGCCATAACACTTATCATAACATACTTTTGATTGGTGATCAAACACTTGAACTCAAAACGTGTTGTTAACTTGAAGATCGATAACAATTTAAAAACAAACACATATATTACTCTTTTTTGCTCTTCAGTGTCCAAATGTGTGTAGCGTCATCCCACCTTCTGTCGTTAGTTCATTCAGCAAAAGAGATATGAGATATATCATATGAGATGTTGTTGATTCTTATCGAGTACATCATTATGTCATAAATCAAGTTTCAAATTATGACTTTTCAGTTTGTTTGGACGAATGTAAGAACAAATGCGCGAACGTCTTTACGTTCAGTTAATCAGATGCATAGACTGGCGGAAACATGTTGCACATCCTAACATACGTGCATCGAACTGTTTTACCATCTCCCGAGGTAATAACTGTTGGAACAAAATACTAATATTTGACTAGAGCAATAAACATGTACTTAGTTCTTGAAGGATGGTCAGTTGTTCTCATCCGGTCGTTGATATAGGCAATGGACTTATAATTAAGTGTTTAATGTCGTCGTGCCCATTTATAAAAACATAAATTGTGGAGACATTGTAAATGTTCATTTAACGTTGCAAACTTTGCACTTGATACTCTTCCACTGGAAATACAGTATCAAAACGTGATGATAGTTGTAAGTTAACAATGAACCAGAACCATTATTACACAGAAAGGTAATAAAGTATATTGCATTAAATATTTACAATGTGAGCATGTATTGTTCCATTCAAAATAACAACGATGTATTTAGATGTGTTGGTAGTCTTCAGTTTCTGAAACTATATGGCTGTTTTGAACTAAAAGAAACAAATACATAAAATACGTACATTAACGGAAAATTCAGTTTTTAAAACCTCGAAGATACCCGGTTTGAGTACTCTTGTAGTTTCAGTCAAGAGATAGACCAGAACATGACCTGACTATAGATTTGCAGTTCTGGTAGATGATATACATTCGTATATCATTTAAATGATATACTCTTGGAATCTGAAGTCCAGTCATACTAACACTAACATCACATGTAAATTGTGTTATCCCAAAGAATTCTGTACGAACATTTTCAAATACGATGCATATTGTCATTTTATGCTGAATTGTTCACTTTACACACCCATACCTAAAAACCCAAACCCCCCCCCCAACCCCAAAGTAAACAAAACACACACACACATAGGATCTGTTTTACCAGCAAAATCAAATTCTCACTCAAAGACATTTCCCAATAAAAAAAATAGCAAAGTGTTTTGACGGTGTACTTCACACGGTATAGATAATAAAACATTGCCGTATTATGGTAGCAAATCTACGTCAAGAAGTCAGATGTTAATGGACCTACTTGGCACACTATCAAAAGCAATCAAGTCAAACTAGTACTATTATAGAATTTCTGGCCTCAATCAAAATAATACATAAAGCATGATGTGGGCAGACTAAATATCTACAAATCGCTGTAAAAACATAATAGCAAGATAATACCAACAGAAACCGAATACATTAAAAGCGACATGAAGATACGGTTTGGTAAAGCCAATTGGCAGCATTCTTAGCATGTTCTATCAGAATTCGGATGAGACGACTTAATGGATTCGGGCGGTCAGACACAGTGACTTGGTAACTTAATATCATTGTGCTCGGACGATAAGGTAGTTGCTGTCAATACCAATCACTTGATTATACGCAGTCCACAGAAAGCTGCAATACTGGTGAATGCAGAGTTTAAACAACGAAACAAACATACTCATCCCTGTTGGTCATTTAGAGTCCATCCTGAGCAGCACGGACCAGGGTCTGATGTGACAAGCTTCTGAAACTGTTGCCCATCAGTTGTAATAATCTACATACATGCACTGTACTGACCGAGTTATCCCAAGGAAGTCACAACTTCTAAATATACACATAACGACGCCGAGATAGTTTCGCATCCTGTCTTACGTACAACGTTCAAACTGAAAAATCGATATCAGAATAATGGTCCGTGGTGGATGAGAACCTTAAACGGCTAAATGTACAGAAGGCCCATAGCAGATCACCAATCTATTTCAATGTTGTGTGTTTAAAGTGTTGTCTGTATGTGTGCTGAATATCCTCATACATCCTGTCAGACAATCTAATTCAATTGCTTTAAAATACCAAGTGAATAATTGTCCTTGCCCGTATTAACTACTGTGTCGAAAACATGCATTTTGTACACGTATGGCTACCTATGACAACTCTGTAATGATTAAATAACAGTGAGTAGTTATACTGAATCAGGAGAAAACAGGCAGAAATAGGTTTACCCTATCTGTCTGTGTGTGATGTTTAGAAGATCCGGATATAGAACTCACAACGTTTATGTCCATGTAATGTTCTTTAATAAGTCGGTTTGCATGCTATATTATGTAATCTTATTATCGTAACCCCTGAACGTTTGCCAGTAATTATAACTGGGATTGGATCAACGTGCAGAGTACGTACAAGTCGTCTCTGAAACTCGACAGCAGGACTACAGCAGGTGAGCTTCAAAATGCGGACAGGTGTAACGCTGTTCCTCTTTCCAAGCATTAATGAAACATACAACTTCCTTTCATGTTTACCCACACGTTCGACGCGTAACCCAAAAAGATAAACGATGTTTCCACCACCAGTAATGAGATAACAGCCTTGACAAGCATACTGATATACAGGCAAATAAATACGATAAACTACCGCATCAGATTACCTCTGTGGATTCCGCCATGCTGCACGGTTCTGGGGATGCTGCTAGTTCTGTTTACAGATAACGATAGGGACAGATGGCAGCTCCATAGCTTCTCCGACTAGATAAGCTAGCTTCAGCTCCGGGCTTTTTATCCTCTCTCAAAATCGTCAAACGGCACTGAGCTCCACCGACGGGCTATGCACAGCTCAATGTTGTGAGCGGAAGACAGAGGCGGTGTTCTGGCCTGAAGTTCACTGTGGCTGATGGTTCCCTGGCTCTGTCAGGACAGTCGCGGTGTAATTAGCTTCCACTCCCGCTATACAGACGTGAAGCAGCACAGTTGTGTTTTAACAGCTGTGGTGTAAAATTCCACCAGCATAGCGACATGTAAATCAAGCATAAACAATTATGCGTGAAATATACGAAAAAAACAATTATGCGTGAAATATACGAAAAACACAATAATAATATTCATACAGAATTCACATCGATGTGAATATTCTGTAGCTTAATGTGTGTATTTGGAATATTTTCAAAAGTGTCGTTTTATTTTGATCCACTGGGATATTTTAGCTTAATTGAAACAGCCCCATCAATATTGTGTGTGATTTGACGATGTATGGCGAATATGTTAAATGTATCAATTGACGCGTAATTGATTGTCTTGCAATTGGCAGCTGACAGGGTACCCAATTAATACTATAACTAGAACATTTTACATTCAGATATAAATTGTGTTGCGTAAACCTCTGTCGTTTATCTGTAAGGCATTGCTACAGTGGCTGTGCCCGAGATCAGAACGCGTATTGATTGTGAAGTTAAATGCTGACAGCCGTGGTGTCCTCATCCATTATGCAGAGGCAGAGAGTGTGTTTTCTATTACATGTAACCGCCAGTCTGCATAGTGTTCGGGTCTACGCAGTCAGCAATAGTTCCTTGTAAGACCAAACAAGCTTTGTTATGTATCAAGTTTCGATATTTATATATGTCATCTGATACAACCATTTGTGTTGTGATCTGAGGCAATGTTTTCTTTTGTTGTCTGAAACAATATTTTGCTTTGTCTCTGGATGCAGTATTTCTATTACGCATCGGACATAATGTATATTTTATCATTGGTTACAAACTTTGGTTTTGTCATATGATTCTGA
Source organism: Haliotis rubra (assembly GCF_003918875.1). Taxonomy (NCBI): domain Eukaryota; kingdom Metazoa; phylum Mollusca; class Gastropoda; order Lepetellida; family Haliotidae; genus Haliotis; species Haliotis rubra. Next base: position 93,262 of record NW_025765492.1, read on the forward strand.
AATTCCATCTCAAAGAGGACGTCGTTTTATCTTCTGATATAATGCTTCATTTTGGCACCGTACACAATTTTGTTTTTTATCATCTGATGAAAATTCCTCCCACTGGATTGTTTCAGTGGATAATCGGGACTGTTCGTTCTCCAGCATGGACTGTGTGTTAAATGTCATGATGTTTTGGCAAGTAATGTTCTGTCGTGTCAACAAACGTTTGATCCCGTCAGAGGCGCGTTCACATCTTACGCATAGGCGGATCGGGTGGTGGTGTGTGTGTGTGGGGATTTGCAGGGTTGCGCACCCCACCCCACCCCCTTTTGTCCTGAACGTTTATTTACTGACCATTGAAACTCTCGTGAAAATGAAGTGTGCACCCCTACTTTCGCCAAGAGTGTGCACCCCCTTTCTCAAAAAGCTGTATCCACCCCTCTCACGGTCATATACGTTGTTCTATTGTAGTTTGATCGTAATGCCATGCTCCCCCGGTGTACTACGGTCAACACAGCGGTGCAGTAGGGTCAATCACGGTCTACTAGGGAGCTCTAGGGTCGGCCACGGTCAAACTACGGTAACAGTAGGGTCTTCGCATTCAGGTAGAGATAGTTGGAACATGTTGAAACGTTTGGGGTCTAACCACGGCCAAATCATGGGTTTGCTAGAGTATGATCATAACCACGGTGATCTACCTTGAACTACGATTAAATACGTATAACTACGTATAACTAAGGTCAAGTACGGGTCCACTACGGTCTACTACGTTCATTCCCGACTACGGTTAACTACGTGCGTGTCCGTAAGATGTGACCGTCGCTTAAGTCTCGTGGTAAACCGCTTTCACATGTCATCCAAGATACAATTTGTAACATTCCATTGTCATTTACACCACCTGTCCATATCCACCGCTTCACGAAGATGTACAAAACATTGTCCTGCCCTTGTTATAAATGGTCCAGGACAAATCCAGTTGCAGATATATACGCCAATTCAATGCCAGCCAACATATTTTATTTATCGTAAAAATACAAAATTGCAGTGGCAATTATACACATGATTCACTGAAAATCAACACGATTTACGAACAGTGTAAGAATGTCGTCAAGTACCAGTTGTACATGCTACACAACCGGTTTGTTGACACAGCAGTTTCATTTCCTGACTCAAGCAAACAAACAACACCAGAAATCAGAAATAATAGTTTCATTTCTTTATCGCTGCTTAATACTTCATTTCATATCGATCGAGTGTTGTGACGCATGTTGGTTAGGCAAAAAGACGTACATCAATATATATCACCATACACTTACAGATACGTTATTAATGACACATATATAATGCATAGGTAACATAAATTATATAATAAATACGTTAATAAAAAACGGTATGATAAACTTCACATACAGTTAACATGCTCTTACTTTGTCTCACCTATGTCTATGCTCTTCACGTATCATTTCAATGAATGATGCCTTATATGTCATAATTTAAGCAACAAAAACTATATGTAGGTATTACGTACATTTGTTAGAAAATAGAACTGGTATTTAGCGCTGATAGAGTAGAGATCATGCAATTGTTGATTATAAAGAAATAAATGACTGTAAATATCTCGTTAATTTTATCTTTGTTGAAACGTATGTGGAAGTCTGCGTATTAAATATATACTCTAAGGCACATAAGGAGAAGGTACGTTATTTAAAAAACTAAATTGCTGTTTCAGCAACATGGAAACAGCAATATTGTTTTACGTGGTATCCTAGAAATCTTCTGGGCTAGTGAGAATGTACATATCACGTGTACAGGTCTTCCTGAGACAGCGCCCTAGTAGTACCCTTCTTGCCCCTTTCGTGGTATCCTGGCCTGTCAGCCACAGGTAGGGTAGTGCCACATAAATGGAGGTGCTTGTGCAGGTCGCGACGATCCAGAATATCAACATTCCATAACAATCCCCTCCATTGCATGTATTGAACCCAAGTGAGAATATAAAGTCTGGCAGTTTCAGCAGGACCACAGCGGCAGATGCCAAATAGATCTCCTTGGGATGACGCAGAGTCGTGTCAGGACAGCTCCTCATCTTACGACTGAAGCACATGAACAGGATGAGGTTCGCCAGCAAGAGGATCAGACATTGGGGGATGTAGTGGATGACGTTCAACGCCAGCATGTAGTGTTCCTTCATGTACACGCTGCATATGTCGCTGTAGGCGCTGACGTTCATTAACGGCAGCAGCATGAACGCTGATCCGATGACGATGAACACAACACATTCCAACGCGATGCAAATTCTAAGGGTAGGTTTTACTGGAGGGTTCAAACAAAAGGTTAGGGCAGAGTCAAAGGCAACCGCAGCGACCAGGAGGACAGCGACGGAAATGGAGATATAGCTAGCGGCACTGATGAAGAAGGACACGCCACATCCGTATGTGACGGCAATGTTGTCGATATTGTAGATGTGAGTGTGCACGATAAAAGCGCTGAGGCACTGCTCCAAGAGACACAAAAGGCTAAGGCAGGTGATGATAAAATGCTTAGATGAGCGTCTCAGTTCCGCGTCAAGACAGCATATGAGAATGAGGAAGATGTTACCGATGAAGCCCGCGACGGCAAAGATCACGCCAAACGTGATAAAGACGTTACGTGGGATGACGTCATAGAGACCAGGGCCGAATGGATCCTCCGTGATCGAGTCCGACTGAAATCGTAACATCACAGTGGTGTGTACAAATGAGGCATGACAACAATAAGAACGTACTTAACCTAGACAACAAGCGCATGAGAAGTATATGGATAATTTTACATTGTCTCTTTGGCTTTTGGGTGATATAGTGATGCACATCATAGTATAAACGTATAATGGATCATGGAAGGATTAACAAACTTATATGAATAATCTAAAACAATTACATAAAATATTGCATATGTTATATTTGGGATAACACTTTCTCAGTAAAGTACAAATTCTATTACCTAAATGTAACAAAGGCATTGTGTATTTATAGCTATAGGTCATGGGAACCGTGTCAAATTAAACTAATAAAAGGGGCAATCTAAACTGCCAGAGATTAGGTGCCTGACTCTGAGAGTTTGAGTTCGAATCCCGGGTGGGACACAATCGCTCAAAATATTAGAACCTGTACTTTGGCTGTGGTGAGGTGTATGTTACACAAAAACCTGCTGAAGCGGTGGTGAGGTGTATGTTACACCAAGAACCTGCTGAAACTGTGGTGAGGTGTATGTTACACAAAGAACCTACTGAAACTGTGGTGAGGTGTATGTTACACCAAGAACCTGCTGAAGCTGTGGTGAGGTGTATGTTACACTAAGAACCTACTGAAGCTGTGGTTAGGTGTATGTTACACTGAGAACCTACTGAAACTGTGGTTAGGTGTATGTTACACTAAGAACCTACTGAAACTGTGGTGAGGTGTATGTTACACTAAGAACCTACTGAAACTGTGGTGAGGTGTATGTTACACAAAGAACCTGCTGAAGCGGTGGCGAGGTGTATGTTACACTAAGAACCTACTGAAACTGTGGTGAGGTGTATGTTACACAAAGAACCTACTGAAACTGTGGTGAGGTGTATGTTACACTGAAGAACCTGCTGAAACTGTGGTGAGGTGTATGTTACACAAAGAACCTGCTGAAACTGTGGTGAGGTGTATGTTACACAAAGAACCTGCTGAAGCTGTGGTGAGGTGTATGTTACACAAAGAACCTGCTGAAGCTGTGGCGAGGTGTATGTTACACAAAGAACCTGCTGAAGCTGTGGTGAGGTGTATGTTACACAAAGAACCTACTGAAGCTGTGGTGAGGTGTATGTTACACAAAGAACCTACTGAAGCTGTGGCTGTATGTTACACCAAGAACCTACTGAAGCTGTGGCGAGGTGTATGTTACACAAAGAACCTGCTGAAGCTGTGGTGAGGTGTATGTTACACAAAGAACCTGCTGAAGCTGTGGCGAGGTGTATGTTACACAAAGAACCTACTGAAGCTGTGGCGAGGTGTATGTTACACAAAGAACCTACTGAAGCTGTGGTGAGGTGTATGTTACACAAAGAACCTACTGAAGCTGTGGCGAGGTGTATGTTACACAAAGAACCTACTGAAGCTGTGGTGAGGTGTGTATGTTACACAAGAACTGTGGCGAGGTGTATGTTACACAAAGAACCTAAGCTGTGGCGAGGTGTATGTTACACAAAGAACCTGTGTGGCGAGGTGTATGTTACACAAAGAACCTACTGAAGCTGTGGCGAGGTGTATGTTACACAAAGAACCTACTGAAGCTGTGGCGAGGTGTATGTTACACAAAGAACCTACTGAAGCTGTGGCGAGGTGTATGTTACACAAAGAACCTACTGAAGCTGTGGTGAGGTGTATGTTACACAAAGAACCTACTGAAGCTGTGGCGAGGTGTATGTTACACAAAGAACCTACTGAAGCTGTGGCGAGGTGTATGTTACACAAAGAACCTGCTGAAGCTGTGGCGAGGTGTATGTTACACAAAGAACCTACTGAAGCTGTCTATTGAGGCTGTGGTGAGGTGTATGTTACTCCGTGGATCTAATGAGGCTGTGTTGAGATTTGTGTTTCAATATGTAACTACAGGGAGTGTCCTGACATGGATACCGCGACAAAGTGGTACTGTGGTTGCCACTCGATATATGCTACTGAAAGGACCTATTGAACCTGTAGTGGTATGTTCGAGGGATATTTTGTGATAACATGCATATTACACACATGACTTTGTTGAAGCTGTTGTGGGATATATGGTACATCAGCACCTTATAAAGGCAGGGTTGAGATGCATCCTATACCCCCGTCCTGCCTAGCCTGTGCTGAAAACTCACTCACGAAGGACTTACCGAGGCAGTGGTCAGCTCCATGATAGGCAATGTTCATTTACCCTCAGAGGCCAAGAGTCTGGAAGAAACAGAGCACTCCATTATGTATGTACCGAGCAAAAGAAGCCATCAATGCAATCTTTTTTTTTATGTTGCGGCTTTAACCAAATGCATAATTTGACAAAGGAAGACAAATGGCCAATTCCTTTCAGCATTATCTACAACAGTGTCATCAGGACGGAGGTAGAACGCTTCCAATAACGCTGATGATATTCAATGAATATAATATGATTCAGAATATATAATTCATTATAGTATTCACTGGAACCATCAACGTACATCAGTACTGGTGATGGTAGTAAACACATATTGATGTTGGTATTAAACAAGTATTGCACAGCAGTATTGATGTTGGTAGTAAACACGTATTGCACAACAGTATTCATCATGGTTGTAAATACGTATTACACAACAGTATTGATGTTGTATTTATGTTGGTATTACACGTATTACACAACAGTATTGATGTTGGTATTAACACGTATTACACAACAGTATTGATGTTGGTATTTAACACGTATTACACAACAGTATTGATGCTGGTATTAAGCACGTATTACCCAACAGTATTGATGTTGGTATTTAACACGTATTACCCAACAGTATTGATGTTGGTATTAAACACGTATTACCCAACAGAATTGATGTTGGTATTTAACACGTATTACCCAACAGTATTGATGTTGGTATTAAACACGTATTATACAACAGTATTGATGTAAGTATAACCCACGTACCATATGACATTATTGATATTGGAATATAACACGCATCGCCTAGCATTATTTGGGTGACACGTTAGGAAAAGCATAACATTATCTGACGTTAGTCTATAACACTTATTACACGACTATTGGTGCTGATGTTAGTGAAACGTGACATGGATACTACCATAAGCAGTCAGTCGTAACACTTGCAACGGTTCACACTTAGTGAGTGAGTGAGTATCGTTTTACGCCACTTTTAGCAATATTCTAGCAATATCACGGTGGGGCACACCAGACACATTGTACCCATATGGGGAATCGAACCCGGGTCTTGATAGAGGCTTGTTCCAATACATCAAGAATTTGTCTTGGATGTTCAGTCTGGTGTATTTTGCGACCCATAATTTCCCAAACATGCTCTATGGTATTGATATCTGCGCTGGTGGGCCCAAGTAGAGTTGCTACCGTCGTTGACGTAAAATATCGGCAACGGCACGATGTGGCCTAGCATGTTCGTCCATGATGGCCTTGAAGTATGCTTATCGAAACGTGGTTTTAAAATCATGTCTAGGATATCAGCGTTGTCCAAATTAGATTTTGTTCCAGTGACGTCGAGCCTGACACTGTGCTACTCGTGCTTCTTTGTGCTCTGAGGATAACAAAGAACGTCTGATAGGTCATATATAAATTTCCGACCGTTTAGAGACGATTTTCGACCGTTCTGTTGCACAAACGACGAATCCACTCTGTTTTCAACATGCCATTTGACATGAACGGATGAAGTTTTGAGATTTTGAGAAGGACTGTATCCTCCCTAGGAGTTGTGGATCACCCGTGGTCAACCTGAACGCTGACGGTCCTTAATTAATGGCATTAGTTCCCTGACGTTTTCTGGCCCATCGGCTCATAGCTGATGGATGAGAACCACGATCTCTTGCAATAGCCCTCAATGACATGCCACTGTTGCCAACACACCACATATCGACAACATGCCACCTTTGAGCAGTTGTCAGTTGAGGAGGACGAATATTTCCTTATCAACAACAACTCAATTGATTTGAAGACGAGTCTACTGAGGCGTGATAGTGGCTTAATGATGGGCACACATATTGCATGTAGTTCTCGCCTTTCATCGTAGCAGGTGCATATCTAACATCAAATCATAGTACGCTCCATGGGTTAAAATAATCATACAAACAAACATAATTATGATAGAAATATAAATACATAAATTGCTACATGGCGGTTCAAAATCGTAGGTATTGCGATACTTTTTTCAAGAGCATATAGAGCGCTTTATCAGAATTATTTCACGCTACGTGGGAGAATATGAGATTATATAAGATGAAATATTTAAATGAATCTGTCTGAAAACCCCATATTGCAGAGCTTGTACTGCTTCCTGAACCGATGTTTCGTAAATAAAATGTTTATATCACGGACGGGTTTTGGTTTGAACCCAAGGCACGAACCAAGTCTGCTATCACTACCACTTGAACTGTCCGACTGTCTTATAACTGTAGAAAGCAATTATGAAAGGCACCAGTAAGATTGTTATGTCAATATGCGTGCAAGATGCCACGGGTTATTGCTCAGGATATAACCTCGATCGTCTATCATTATGTTCTTAGAAATGACTGAGTGCCACGAGGCACTACTAGACAACGTTTTCAGAACGTTTGTACAGACGTATAATTACCCTAATTATTTTCGGAACGGATATATCTCTATAAACCCACAGTAGATAAATAAAAATGATCCTTATATCTATATAGTTATTTGAGCGCTGCCTATATTGACAGCAAAACTACCAGACGTTGTATCTCCTGAGACATTATACCATCAATGCGAATAGTAGCTCGAATATGTTGAGACTCAGTCCACCCTGCAATCTCATGATATTACTATAACAGCTAACTTTGAACTGTAGTAATAATAATAATAGCATATTTGTAACGCGCATATATACATGCTTATGCATGCTCAAAGCGCACAAATAAAAATGCAAGTAAGGCAAAGAGCTACAGTTCAAAGGCGTGTGTTTTTAGATTGGATTTAAAGGTATGAAAGTCACAACAGTCTCTGATACTCTGTGGGAGACTGTTCCAGGCCATTGATCCTGCATGGACAAAGGACCTGTTTCCATACTGCACTGTCTTTACTTTGGGAACAACAAGCAAGGTCGTATCCTGTGAGCGGAGAGATCGGGAAGGCGTGTACACGGTTAGAAGATTGGATAGATAGGAAGGCGCAGTTCCAGTGAGACAGCGGAAAACAAGGCATAAGAGTTTAAACTTGATCCTGAACTCGACTGGAAGCCAGTGGAGAGTGTACAGTATAGGAGTAATGTGTTCATATTTTCCAGAGCGAGTCACGATGCGGGCGGCGCCTTTCTGCACTCTCTGTAGCTTGGCTATCTGGGTCTTTGATGCACCGGCCAGTAAACAGTTACAATAATCAAGCTTACTCATTACAAGTGACAATACAAGAGTCTTGGCAGATTCAACTGTAAGACATTGGCGAATATGTCCAATGTTGCGGGGTGACATGAAACAGGTTTTGACAAAATGAGATACATGAGAATCATGTGACAGGATTGAATCTAAAGTAACGTAAAAAGAGCATTAATGTTGTACTACTTACGTCTTTGAAAGGTTACAGTGGACGGTGATAAATATTTTTTATATCAACAAAGACTAAAACAGCTAACACTATCAACGATGTATTACAGGTTTCAAGCACTTGATACAAAACCCACGGCTCTGAAATCGATCCCTTGTTCTGTACTATCGTTCTAGAGAAAAGGTTAGCCAATGTTTTAGAAGACGGGAAGTTCCAAGTGACAGTGACGAAAATAATGTCCGAGGCAATTAGCTATGTCATCAGTGATTGCTCCTGTGAACACTGAACTTTAAACGTGTAGAGACGAGTATCACCTGCGGGGCAGGATATGCTCACCTTTACTCTGACAACCAGGTGTCATCAGTACTCGATAACGATTCAAATACATGAGACATGAAGGAGTACAGTGGAGATTACCTGAAGTTATGGAGAGGAGAGGTGGCATGAAAATAATCCATTTTGATGTATGCACACCGCTGATAATGAGCAGCATTATTGAGCGCGTCAGCATGGAGATCAGCCAAATCAGCAAGTCTGATATTTACTCGGATTTAGACTGATCCAATTTTGTCGATTCTACGGCCATATTAGAAATCGTATACATATATAATCGTTCAGATGATCTTGTTTCAACTGTGTACGCGACACCTGATTCATAACAAGGTCAACAAGAATGGCCGCAAATAGCTACAACACTGCTGACGCAACTCTAAACAATATTTACTCCCTAACTGACTGACTGACTGAGTTTGGTTCCACGCCGCTTTTAGCAATATCCCAGCAACATCACTGCGGGGGACACCAGAAATGGGCTTCACACGTTGTGCCCATGTGGGGATTCGAACCCGGGTCTTCGGCGTGACGAGCCAACGCTTTAACCATTAGGCTACCACACCGCCCCTTACTCCCTAACACACGCACGAGTAGATTATACATATAGAATACTAAACACGCTCCCCTGTAATACCAGCTTCATGAATTTCAGAACCATTCCTGGTAACCTTCGCACGTGTTTAGTATTTATTGTGAAAAAAGAATGCAGTTCCGCCTATATATCCATTATCGACTTATTGGTATTAGACAATGGCATTTTCAACGGGTGTGTTAAATCTAACAATACTGATGGTGAAGTCTGTCATATTATTCACACATTATCCTATAACCATACACACATACAACTGGCCCGGCAGCCGGGAATGTCGAAATACTAGTAACCTACTTCCGATATAATGTATTCCTGCCTCTTGGTCCTATAAAAGATTCATGAATTTCAGCTCTGAAATTTTATAAGAATCAGTTGAACATATCCCTTAACATTTAATCGAGCAATCATTCCAGGCAGTAAGAATCTTTTGCGTTAATGCAAACATGGCCAATGTGATAACCCCTCTGAACTGTAAACCAAGACATACATACCTTAAATTGATAACAGTCAAAATTAGATATAAAAGAAAAAACATTTACTTTTGTACTTTGATTTACATCATGATATTAGAGTCAATAGAATTTGATAAATGCTTACATCAGAGAATAGCATCAATTGTATTCTGTGTAAAGGTCAGATTACTTCCTAAAGTAAGATCTTTCGCGGTACATGGTTCTCTCCGCCGACCGATCCCAGTTCCCCAAACATCAGGCACTCGTTTACAGGCGAACTGGAATATAACCAGTACTTGTAACGCAAGGACAACGAGTGGTACAAACGTAACCTTTCGTAAATTGATGAGCAAATTACCTGACATTTGCCCAGCATCGTGTGATCGGCCTAATGGTGAAGGTCTGCCCCAAGCCAGTCGGGTCGCTACTGGAAACACTTCAACATGGCCTACTTAGCCTCAGGAACCGGTGTTGGTGCAAGTAGAATATCGTGGAAAATAGTCAGTGTAATGAAACCTCGGAGCGTAAGCCCGGGCCGCTGATATATCATGTTCCACACGTCAGCCCGTGAGATGAAATATACATGCAGCGCTACTAAAAACCATGTTCTCAGCTTTGTTCTTATCCGGTATGTTAAGGGGGAATCTCGACGTTTATTTTCGTTGCACATATGACGATGACCCGCAAGATACAGCTTTTATAAACTTGCTCATGTTTCACATTTTTTAACAATCGTTTTTTACAGCCGACAGGTAAATCTGCCGCAGTCAAGACAGAGCGTATAGAAAGTTTTAGTATGGCACCATTCAAGGTCCATTCAACACGAAGGAAGCTGCATTCACCTGTCTTATTTGGTCCGAACATTCACTGCCTATCAGGGAACTTCTGGAGGGAATCAAATTATTTCGTTTCAGTAATTGATGAAAATATTTTATTATTATTATAAAAGGATATTTATATAGCGCAAATATCCAGGCAACTAGTGCATGCTCAAGGCGCTGGTATTTTTTACCCTCGATCATTGGATGTCAGTCTCAACGGCACATCGTATTATCAATCTCAACTCCCTGGGCAGTATACAACTCTTGCAGCCACTGTGGCTTTCTCATCCTAACGACGTAAAATATCAGGCTTTCTCAACAAATATATAAATGGATTTTATGAAAATATAACTTTAATGACAGAAGATATCCAGTTTCTATTGTCGACAAAGACTCCACAGGGGGTGAAAGACACACTAGTTCTGAGACTAGTATGAATGGATCTCTGAAGCAATGACCAAGGAAATATCATTATCTCCAACAACATCCCCTGTGCCCCCTTCAGAACATGAAACGCTCGCCCCGTTTTTCAAGGAGCGCCTAAGGTCAGTGATGATATGATATGAAGTACGCACTAAAACACATCTCTGGCGCCAGATATTTTGTTGGAATACTGCCAGGAGCAAACCCGATTCTCACACTCGTTTAACATACGCCAATGGAGTAGTGGTGCTTAAAATTAAGGCATGGACATATTGGGACACCTCTCTGTAGATTAATACATGACAGAGTAGACTGGATTTACGTCGTCGGAAAGAAATCTTAACGTGGTGGGAAAAGCACACACTGACGGTCGGAGAAATCAATGGCAGATGTAATTTGAAACATAGGCAGATGTAGCTCACACAGACGTTTGTAACTTATCACCTACGCACGGTGACAATACAATAATTATACCTTAACACCTTGACTGATCACTAGGAAACATGTTACCTATAACCAAGATAGATTTAAATAACACTGACAGATGCAACTGGTAAAGTAGACAGATGCCATTTGTCTCACAACGTATTGTTCTAAACGAGCGTAAATGTTTTCTTACACACCATACAATCACAGCATTTTATGGTCGACTAGCTAGATTTCAGATTTCATCATAGTGAGTGAGTTATAATTTATCGTCACATCGGCAATAGTTCAGCCATATCGTGACGAGAACATTTAATTGTTATACATAGTAATTTATGGTAAATCATAAAAGCCTGTCATCGAAGGACAGTAAAACCGACTAGAATATCACAATATCAAGAAATAAAACTAGCATATATCTTTAAATATGATTTCAGATTAGGACAATACAATATTAAAAAGGCTGAGGACCGCCAACAACTGAATGTAGACCACTATTCTAGGGACCATGGGGACAGTACTTTGGCTACCTGCATGGACCCTAACTGGAAGATTTCATCATAGTGGCGCCCCCTACACAAAACAACACAAATGACGTCACTTGGATTCCTATCGCTACTCATTCCTAAGGTGACCCTCCACAAAGAGGTTTCCTCCAAGGCGATAATGACAATGCAAACTAGATAAGATCACATGGAATTAATTAATCACGCTATGCCGACAATGTTACCATGTAGATGATTGTACGTCTTGCAAGCATAAAATAAGTGAGTGTGTGATTGTTTGGCGGTGTCGCTCATTGCGTTTCGATACAGTTGTCGTCACCGGAAGATTGTTTGGATAATCTTCGCACATTGGCGATCTGTACTTGTGTGAAAGTTTTATCTCCAATGTTCCGCCATAGACCGAAGCTAAAAATGTTGTGTCTGTAATTAGGAGAAACCCGTGTGCTTGAATATGACATTGCTGAGATAACGTTCACTATCGATGGGGGACTACTCTTCTCCGCCACACCCTTTTGTTTTCCTGAGCCCGAAACTGTCACTTGTAATGTCACTCAAGGTACGGTGTTGTGAGATCGAAATGTGAGTTGATTACATCTGCATGTTACGAAGGCATGAAATTTGCTATATTATGTCCCTTAGGCCTATTGTAAGCAGTGGCTTGTGTGTAAATTTACCGTGCCTGTACAGGTGGTATTGATTTTAATGGACGTGTGTCGTTATTTGCATGTTCACTTTTGAAGCGTTCCAAACGTTTTGTGTTCTGTATTGTTTCAACCAGAGTGTTTTGGTTCTGATTGTTATGAGTTAATTTGTTAATAGGAATAATCATAGCAATTGTACTTGCTACAGTGTTGGCTTATCGGTTGAATGAATGACTTCCGATTGCTACAGTGTTGGCTTATCGGTTGAATGAATGAATTGTACTTTCTACAGTGTTGGCTTATCGGTTGAATGGATGACTTCCGACTGCTACAGTGTTGGCTTATCGGTTGAATGAATGAATTGTACTTTCTACAGTTGAATGAATGAATTGTGACTTTGCTACAGTGTTGGCTTATCGGTTGAATGAATGAATGACTTCCTACAGTGTTGGCTGGTTGAATGGATGACTTCCGATTGCTACAGTGTTGGCTTATCGGTTGAATGAATGAATTGTACTTTCTACAGTGTTGGCTTATCGGTTGAATGGATGACTTCCGACTGCTACAGTGTTGGCTTATCGGTTGAATGAATGAATTGTACTTTCTACAGTGTTGGCTTGTTGGTTGAATGGATGACTTCCGATTGCTACAGTGTTGGCTTATCGGTTGAATGAATGAATTGAATGAATTGTACTTTCTACAGTGTTGGCTTATCGGTTGAATGGATGACTTCCGACTGCTACAGTGTTGGTTATCGGTTGAATGAATGAATTGTACTTTCTACAGTGTTGGCTTATCGGTTGAATGAATGACTTCCGATTGCTACAGTGTTGGCTTATCGGTTGAATGAATGAATTGTACTTTCTACAGTGTTGGCTTATCGGTTGAATGGATGACTTCCGACTGCTACAGTGTTGGCTTATCGGTTGAATGAATGAATTGTACTTTCTACAGTGTTGGCTTATCGGTTGAATGGATGACTTCCGACTGCTACAGTGTTGGTTATCGGTTGAATGAATGAATTGTACTTTCTACAGTACTTATCTTGTTCCGACTTTGGCTTATCGGTTGAATGGATGACTTGTACTTTCTATTGGCTTATCGGTTGAATGGATGACTTCCGATTGCTACATTGCTGGCTGAACTGTTGAATGAATGAATTGTACTTTCTACAGTTTTGGCTTGTCAGTAGAATGGATGACTTCTGATTGCTACATTGCTGGCTTATCGGTTGACTGAATGAATTGTACTTCCTACAGTGTTGGCCTTTTGGTTGAACGGATGACTTCCGATTGCTACATTGCTGGTTGAACTGTTGACTGAATGAATTGTACTTTCTACAGTTTTGGCTTATCGGTTGAATGGATGACTTCCGATTGCTAAATTGCTGGCTGAACGATTAAATTAATGATCTGTTCTTAGTATATCGCTGTCTGTATCGCTGGATGAATCAAAGGAAGAAGTTGTTAACATTGATAAGGTTGTATGTAACCTTATTTCGTCACTTCTTGAATGCCTATTCAACAGTTTGCATTGCTAATGGGTGATTGCATCACTTGGTTATCTGGTTTATTTACAAGTCGCCGTATGGCCGAAGTACTGACGGGCTGCATTAGGCAACAAACAAACACTTAATGTATTTGTGCAATATATGCGAGTGCTGAGAACGCCCAATAGAACATGTTATGCTTGCTCATAAACACCTGAAATCATCACCTTTCGGTAACTTTTTCATACAATTTTAACCGTATTTATTGCGTTTTCCGTCCAATAGAATCTGCTTCGACGATAGACTATATCTTCTCTGATGTTTCATCAGGTGCACGGTAATCTTAACTTACACTATAACATAGTAATCTTACATGACTTTGTAACATAGCCTACGATGATCCGACCTGACCACCCATACGATAAACCCGTCTGACTCCGCTGCACAGGTATATACTGATAGGAGCAATACTGAACAGAAAACCTATCTCAGTTTGTTCCTGTGAAAACAATTGATATGTTAAGCGCTCATAAAATCGTTAGTTAGTACGCACCGCGTGTGTGGCCAGCTGACATCGTGAAATAATGTCGAATAAAATATCTACTGCATATTGCACGTTAACAGGTATTGTAAACCAAAAGTCACTGTGTTCTTTAATCTGATTGGTTGAAAAACGTGATCAAATGGTATTTGATTCCCGGAAATTCTCTGCGTATTAATACATACAAACATCGCTCACACCATTGTATTGTTACGTCGTCAGCTGTGATGACGTGATTAAAATCATATTGTGACGTTAAGTCCGAATGACGTCACAAATGAGCAGTTCCAGATTCTACCATGGGCGACAGCCGAAACGGCCGGCTGATGACATTTCACTGCTGTACCCGTACTCGATGTCAATGAGAGCAGACACAAAAATCGTGTGTCGACCTTTCGGTTTACTTTTGTGTTTACAATGTCGATAAACATCATGTGTTGGCGAATTTCCGGGTGTTATTGAGTATTTGAAGCAAGGAAATATTTCATTTGAAACCTCCGGCTGACGCCGTCGGTTCCAAATGAATTCCCGTGCTTCAAATACTCAATAACACCCGGAAATTCGCCAACACATGATGTTTATCTCCTAATTCGGACGCTATATCATTTGTAGGCACCGTTTAGTCACTTTGAATTAGGAATACATCTTTATATAAAGAAACATATTACGCGTTTTCCCGTACAACAACAACGGAATGTAAGCATGGCTAATTAACAATAAACTGACATATTATAGGTCACACTTTGGCGTTTGAGTATCTCAGTAGGTTTAATGCGTGATTGTTTGTGGAACATATCACAAGTAGCTCAGTAAAACAACATCAAGCTCACTCTTAAAGTTGCTCTAATGTTAGCCCCAAGGATCTGGTTGGTTGCTTTGTTGGATAACGCCGCACTCAGCAATATTCCAGCTATGCGGCACGGTCTGGACCAGACAATCTAGTGATCAATAGCATGAGAATCGATCTACACAATCGGGATACGATGACATGTGTCAACCAAGTCGGTTAGCCTGACCACCCGATCCCGTTAGTCGCCTCTTACGACAAGCATGGGTTACTGAAGATCATTTCTAACCTGGATCTTTACTTGTCCCACCATGATCTGAAGTCGGTCGGTTTGATACGACAAAATTAAGAGATACGTTTAATAAGACAAACATTGAGAGATATGGATTTACACACCCTCTCAGGGGGCAGTAATTTTACGGTCCTTCAACACACGTCGAGGGCTTCGCAATGAACAATTTCGGTTAATCATATCCAACCGATTATAAAATATTTAACTATATGCATAAAAATTGTCAATTAATTCCATTTCCTTTAAAACCCCAATACGTAAATGAGCATTAATCCTATTAAATAGATCCTTCATTGTTGATGATTTGAAATATTGATCCCTTGCGATGGAAAGATCAATACAGTCAAGCAGGCAATATTCATACATCATGTGAGAAACAATCCACGTAAGCACAACCATATTTAGTGGCTTCTGTCGTAACACCAGCACCACTCCCTTCCCCTCACCCACCCCCACCCTCCCTCCCTCAAAAGAAGTTCGAAGTAACTTCCCTCCAGCTTACAAACATCATACAATAGTGGCTTCATCCACTTCATATAGTACTCGCACCCTTGAAGTTGTACTGGAAAGAAACCCATACCAAGCTGATGGGGTAAATGATATGATTTTTTTATGATGTCGGGGGCTACCGCTTGAGGCGGCTCGGTAGAATTTCCCCATGCCATACATGCCTATGTTCAGCTGCCTGTATCGTGTTGTATTTAAGTTCAGCAGTCTCTGTTGTAAATACGCTCCATTCGATGGCACGCCATATGCTATAATCTGTCGAAATGAAATGGTATGATTATACCTTCCCTGTTTGACGTTATTTTTAAATACTGACGAGTTCCCCCAAATGCAGTTCTATAATCATGTGTAACATTGACATTCATCGGGAAACGAGGGTTGCCTTGGTGAAGTTCCGTTTAGCCAGGTCACTCGCTACGGTCAGTTTTGCATATGCACAACTAACACTCAACTTCACATTTCACTAACATGCATTTAGCACCATACTTCACACATCTTACATAAAAAATAATGCATTACACTCAATACTTCACACAAAGTACATTACAAAACATACATTACACACCAATACTTGGTGTACGTGGTGTTAATGTGAGTGAGTGAGAGTTTAGTTTTACGCCGCACTCAGCAATATTCCAGCTATATGGCGGCGGTCTGTAAATAATTGAGTCTGTACCAGACAATCCAGGTATCAACAGCATGAGCATCGATCTGCGCAATTGGGAACCGATGACATGTATCAACCAAGTCAGGGAGCCTGACCACCCGATCCTGTTAGTCCCCTCTTAAGACAAGCGTGGGTTGCTGAAGATCAATATTCTAACCCGGATCTTCACGGGTGGTGTTAATGTGAAATATGTAGTATATAGCATACGGTGTAGTGTGCATGATGTGAAATATTTAGTATATAACATACGGTGTAGTGTGCATAATGTGAAATATATGGCATATAGCATACGGTGCAGTGTACATGATGTGAAATATATAGTATATAGCATACGATGCAGTGTGCATAATGTTTATTAAATACTAGTAGTTTATAGCATACGATGCAGTGTGCATAATGTTTATTAAATAGTTTTTTAGCATACGATGTAGTTTGCATTGTGTATGGTGTTTACCTGTGTTACAGGTCGTGGTGTGTGATAAGTTATATGTTGTGTATGATGTGTCATACATGGTGTGAAGTACAGAAGGGACAATGTTTAATATAAGCAGTGTAATGCATGGCTTAGTCATACATACATGTATTTACCGCTTGGTCTTTAACGCATAAGTGGCCATGGTAGTCTGTGATTCGTAGTGAAGTGTAATGCATCACGTGTAGCGTATGATATAGCCTGTAATGCATGTATGATATGTATTGCATGGTGTGTAGTGCATGGTGTGATATGAAATCTGTCTAATGCATGGCATGATAAGAACCACGTGTAATCATGGTGTGTAGTGCTTGGCGTGAAGAACCATGTTTCATGCATGGTGTGTAATGCATGACGTGATGTGAAGCATGCATAACACTGAATTTGTTACACGGTATAAGGATTTCACAAGATTTCTTCAACGTGAATACTGATTTCATTTTGATATACTAGTACGTGTTCTCATATTTGCAGGTATTGGGACACACACACAGATATGTATACATTCACATTCAAAATAGTATGCACATAGATCGGTTTGGGTGAGTAAACGAGTTTAGGTTTACGCTATGTAGTGTTATTATAAGTGTTTCTTAACTGATTTTATCCTTGTTGATAAATTTATTGATTTGTTTCTATCCCTCGCATAATGTTTTCTTCTACATGGGGGCATGTTACCTGCATGGACCCTAGGTGGATCTACACCATCCCTCTGGCTACTGGCGATTATAAGAGAATTTAGCCAAACGATTAAGACAAGCAATTATACTACGGAGTCTTTGAAAGGCATTTAGAAAAGACACAGATAAAGGCGAGAATTTATGGATGTCAGCTTCTTTATTAGAGGAATACGACGTTTCGTAGTAAATTCTTACTATTTCGTCAGGTGTATGAAGGACTCAACATTATCATCAAGTTTCGGTGTTTTACGTCCACTTCTGAGTGTCCCATTTTCGTGGACGGAGCGAGGCTAGCTAATGATTTTAGGATAATAGAAATTAAGAACAGGTTAGATTAATAAGTAATAAAAAAAACTGTCCCCAGAAATATATAAAAAAAAAAAAAAATTATAGGTATACAGGGCATATTACTAAAGGGTAAAAAAAGATAAACATTTTATAAGAACCTGCATTAATAATTATAATCCAGAGCGATCACTCGTCACCAACAGACCGGATTGATGACTGAGAGACCACGCTCAGGTCGTCCAAGGGTGACAACTCCCAGAGAGGACCGATACTGGCCACCCTAGCCCGGCGGAACAGGTTCACCACAGCCAGATCTCTCAGAATGACCTCCAGAGAGTTGCTGGGAACAGAATCTCCACACAGACAGTGAGGAACAGACTCCATGCTGAAGGTCTCAGGTCCCGAAGACCAGTGCAACGTATCCCACTGCCTGCACACCATCGTCAACAGAGACTGAATTGGGCTAACCAACGACGTAACTGGAGAGTCAATCGCTGGCGTAATGTTCTCTTCACAGATGAGTCAAGATTCTGTCTGGACTTCAATGATGGTAGGGCTCGTGTGTGGAGAAACCGTAACGAACGATACGCCAACTGTACGATTGCTGAACATGATCAGTATGGAGGTGGGAGTTTGATGATCTGGGCAGGAATCCAAGTTGGACGACGAACTGATCTTGTGGTCATCAGACGAGGTACCATGACAGGTGTGAGGTACCGAGACGAAATTGTCACACCTGTGATCATTCCGTGGGCTCAGCAAGCAGGTCCTAACTTCATCTTCATGGATGACAATGCCCGTCCACATCGAGCAAGAGTTGTCACTGATGTTCTTCAGACCAACAACATCACCCATATGGACTGGCCTGCAAGGTCTCCTGACCTGAATCCTATTGAACATGCTTGGGACATCCTCGGAAGGCGTGTGTACGGCCTCCACGTTCGTCCTCAGACTCTGGATCAGCTTGAACAGGCATTGCGGAGAGAATGGCAGAACATTCCACAACAGACTCTAGACAGACTCATCTGGTCAATGCTTAGACGTCTTGAAGCGTGTATTCAGGTCAATGGTGGCCATACACGTTATTAAACTTTGGATCAGTGCTCAAAACTGACAGTAAAAGTGTTTTCAGACATTTTCATACCCTGATGCAACACATTTTGCACGGCTTTTTCAGTGACACTGTTTTTGATGATTTGCAAGTCAGTTATTGTTCAATGAATTTTGATTTCTTTGTTGGAAAAAGTGTGTGGATATGCTTTATCTTTGTTATGTTTGATTCAGTTGTAATGATCATGAGTAAAGGCATATGTACTGACCAAAAATACACTTGTTGCTTAATTTTTTGTGAGGAGTATATAATAATTTAAAATAATTTGAGAAATTGTGGGGTGATGTTGATATTTGAATGATAGCGGCAAAGCGACAAAGAAAAGGGGGTAAAACGTTACTGTTTGGGCTTAGTGGGAGGCGCAATTGGGGGTAAAGGCGGCTTTTGGTGGGTGAGAGTGGCGAGGGAGACTTTGACATAGGGTTGGGGTTTTTATGTGCGCTTTAATCGAAACTTTTGGGTTGTATGACTGAAGGCTATTCTATGTTATGGATGTACAGATTTGGGGAGATTTTATGTGTGCCTCTTTTTTGACAGATAATGTGTTTGAATGGGGTGATTTGAGAAGTAATGATGTGGGGTTTGTATGTACGCTTTATTTGAATTGTTTCCTTATGTAGGGAATTATAGTGTTTTTATGAAGGTTGGTATGTTTGATGAGGGTGGTGATTGCTGTGGATATTTTTATGGGGTTTGGGGTGAACAGTTTTTCGAGGTAGGTCACAGATCACTGATAGCGGGGGCATGTGATGTAGATTATCAGTGATGTTGCAGTGAATGCATTTGTCGGTGTGGTATAGTAAGTATACGAGTTGGTAAATGTTTTGCCACTGTAGATTTGACTTATAACTTTGTAGAATTTTTGAATTTTTATAGAAAGGTGATTAAGAATAGCATAGCTTATTTTATCTGGGCCTGTGGCTGGGCCTGTTTTTGAGGGCTGATTGTACTTCGTATAGGGTGAGGTGTGCCTGAGGTGGTTTGTGTGTATATCTCAGATAGTTTTGGGTTTTTTGGGTTTTTTTAATGAAGCTGTGTGATTGGTGGAGCTGTTAGTTTCCCAGAGGTTTGCAGCAATTGCGTTTGCATTTTCTTTTGTTTGTGGCTGTATTCGGAATATTTGGTGATGAGGTAGACTCATGTAAATACAGCTAGGGTCCATGCAGGTCTCCAGTATGTTGATCTAACTACAACTGCTGGTGATACATAGCCCGGTCATATATTTCACTGTCCATAATAGTGTTCTAATTTTAATGTTATATTCTAGCTAGTTTTAATTCTGCCTGTGACATTCTATTTGTTTTACTGTGCTTTGCTGACAGATTTTTAAAATGAAACATTTCTTACCAATATATAACTTGTTTCGGTCACACGATATGGGTGAAATATTGTCAATGTGACACTCACTCACTCACTCACTCACTCACTCACTCACCCACGCACTCACTCATTCACTCATTCACTCACTCACCCACCCACTCACCCACCAATATCTATTTGGTGGGAACATCAGCTTTGAACAGAACTGTACACAACGTCGGGTCGGACCGTGTTTGCAATATCTTCAGTTACATTCAGAAAGCGGATCACTTGTGAACCCGCTGGATGGAGTCCGCAATGCGGGCATCTGTTGTCTGTTCTTCGCTGCTGATTCTGCTGGCTGCGTCCATAGATGGAACAAAGGCATTTGATAAAGGAAAGCGAGCAGACAAAGCATTCGGTGTTAATGTTGCAGTTACACATCAGAAGCAGGCGGTTTCTCATCTCACGTGGAAAGCAGAGGACAGAGGATCTCCATTTTGTAAGACAAATGGGTTGATCGGTTCTACTTCGTCCTGTAACTCGTACCATCTCTTCGCCCCCAAAGAAGAAGGCAATCCAGACACACAGGCACATGTGTCTGATGTCAGATTCTCAATCACGAAAGGTAAGTAAGGCCGTTTGTAATCACAGACTTCTTGTTTGTTGTTTGTTGTCTTACTCGACAGTATTCAGTCTATATGATGACGGGCTGTAAATCATCGGGTCTGGACCAGACAATCAAATGATTTACATTATGCACATCAATCTATATAAATGCGAAACGATGACATGCTTAAATTCAGTCAGTAAGTCGGACCACTTGATCCCGTTTGTTGCCTCTCTCTTGTCGACAACCATTGGTTGCCGAAAACGGTTCTAACCTTGATCTCCACGGATCTGGAGAGAGCTCAGCGTAAGATTTAACCCTGCTGTCTCAGCTTGATGTGGCAGCTGTATTGTTTCAGTTTGTAGAATCAATCATAGTTTTGTTACTTTGTTGATTGCTTATATATACTGTTTGACAGAAACTAGGGGCTTTCGAATGAAACATTTCAAATTCGTGCGCCTGATTTGAAGAATTCCATGTCTAAGTGTAGTGTTATTCTCACTTCTGAGAACAGGGTGTCATTAAATCAGACTAAAACAGTACCAGAAATCGTGATAAAGGTTCACTTATATTTTAAGCAGGTAACAGTAAATTTGACAAGTAATCAAAGCCCCAAACAACACTGATAGAAAAAACGGAACTTTGATTACGATCAGGCATACTTGGCATAAAAGGTGCAAGTATACAGTTAAGAATACCTAGGATGGCGGGATGGTTCCCATGGAAGATTGTACAGTTTTCATGCTGGTACTGCAGAATGTACATTCATTATTTTAAAACACTTATTTGTTTACAGTTAACGTTCATCACATTGGGTTTTTTATAAACAGATTGGTTTGGGATATATGTTTTCCAAAGGCGTTTGATGAAAGGGCAGAGGAAAGTGGAATTCATTGCCAACATCAAACATGTCAAGGAAACTGGATCTATTGTCAAAAGATCGTAGGCGTCATGTTATCTTTAAGCTATCCTTTGAAAGGCCTATGGTATCGTAAGAATGTCCTAAATCTTAGATACATGCCTGCCGCAAGTGTGTTTCATGATATGGACAGAGTTTGCCGTAGGGAACGATGAATGAATTGAAGAAAAGTGGCAAAACCCTTTCAAAATTCATTATAAATGACCAAAGTGTTCCAGGGAGAAGGGAGAAGAGTTCCGTCATTTAGTGTTGTGCGATAGTGGTGTACTTATAAATACAATCAAATATGGGTTCTTTCTTGGGACGTGAACAAAATCAAGCAAATGCATTCAATTTCAAGCTGTATGAACTCTAGTTGACAACTCGTTCACAACATCGGTTAGTCATCGTAGATGTAGGCCGAACGTTCATGACTCTTCGTGTTTCATGTTGTTTATCATTTGGAACAAATCCTCACAACAAAGGTTATCTATAGGTCACTAAGCTAGTAAAACCAAACAAATAAAGTACTCAATTCTGAACAACTTTATTTGTAGAAGTTGTTCACAATGACAGTCCTTCTGCCTCAATTTGCCGGGACATGTTCCGATCTACCTGTAGGACTACAACTCCACGTTGGGTTTATCCACTTTTAACAGTAAATAATGATGGAGGAAAGACCTAAGTAATGCAGCTGGTAGATGTTTACCACTTTTTTGACACCCTCGAGTGAGTGAGTGAGTGAAAATTGTACATCACATCGGCACTATGACGACAAAGTCAGAATATACTGAGAATAAATATGTTTATACTTTTTAAAATGCTTTCAGCGAAGGACAGTATAACAACTAGATTATCACAAACTAATTAAAACTAGTTTGTGATCACTGTAAAATGCTCAGTCATTTTTCAACATTTTTCAAAAATCGGGCTAGCAACTGAGGGTAGATCACCATACGTTACTTTTGCTACCTACAAGGGCCCTACCTGGATTTACATCATTCCTTCAGCCATGAATTAAAACAAGAAAAAATCTGCTATTTAAACTCTGGCAATGATAAACGTACATTGGATGATGTGGTCTTATAAGTACCCTCTTCGCAGGACAATTATGTTATGCTTCAAACCTTCCGAGGGTACAGCCACTAACAATCATAGTATTGTAATCGTTTGACAAAGGGCCGGTGGGGTAGCCTAGTAGTTAAAGCGTTCGCTCGTCACGCCGAAGACCCGGGTTCGATTCCTCACATGGGCACAATGTGTGAAGCCCATTTCTGGTGTCTCCCGCCGGATATTGCTGGAATATTGCTAAAAGCGGCGTAAAACTAAACTCAGTCAGTCAGTCGTTTGACAAAATGTAAAACGAACGTCAGTACACAATCAAAATTTATGAATCAAGACAATTTCCTTTAAAAAACAAGAGTTAAATGAGGATTTAAATTAAACAGATTCTTTAAGGATGATTCTGTGCAATAACAATCCCTTGTAATGGCAAAATCAATAGAGTCGATCAAGACATGCCTGACTGTGATTCGTTCATCACAACGACTTTTAACAAATCGAGTGCCTTCATGCAGTTGGCTTTTAGGTATTTAATGTGTGGCATGATGGTTAAATACGAGTCCAAGATTAGACCCAGGAACTTAGTTTCCTTTACAACTTTGATGGGTCTTTATGAGACTGACATTGTTTGCAAAAGTGTATAGAATTAGTTTTGAAAATTTAAACCAGTTCTCAAGGCACCATCTATGAATTTTGTTGATGCAAATTTGTCAGTGTCTCTCTTATTGGTTTCCAAATTACTGAATTATTTACTATCCGTTTCATGGTTTTACAGACACAACTGGTTAAATATATGTAATAATTTATTAGAAGGATCTGTCTGATACCAGCCAGGCTTTGGTATAGGTACTACAATGGCATTATGCCACGAAATTGGAAAATTCCCTGAACTCCATATTTTATCGAATATGTCCAAAAGGATCTCTGGACACGATTCAGGCAAGTGCTTCAGGAGATGATAGTGAATATTACCAGCCCTTGTTGCTGCATCATGATCTTATGCAAGTGCAGTATGTAGCTTATGTAATGAACATATGCCATTGAAACTCGGGGACAAAATTTGACGAAAAACAATGTGTGCGCGAAGCGAGGGATATATAGTATGACCAGAAATTATTGAGAATTTTAGGAATATGTTTAATTATATTTCTAGTATAAACAACCTTGACCAGCTTTCAAGTGCTTGGTTTCATTCAAGAGAGACAACCCCGTTAATCCTTTTTCATTAGTTTGTGAAGAGTTATCCCCCTTTGTTTACTTGCTAGCAGACGACATTTTCAGTGATCCTCAGTATGGATGATTTAGAGAAGAGGAAGTTGATTTTAAAGTATTAAAACAAGGATATCAGATCAGCTAAAGTGATTTCAAGTAGAACAGGCATCCCTTCGTCCACTGTTTATCGTGTTTTGAAAAATATTGCAAATGGATATGGCATTGAGCACCAGGGAGGCGCAGGTAGGCCCAGAAAATTGACTGTCGGTGACAGGAGGCGGCTTGGTATACTTGTTTCTAAAAACAAACGAAGGAGTTAAGAAAACTTAAGGCTGGATATGATTGAAAGAGGAACTGTGGCTGTCTGTAAGGAGACAATTAGAACTGAGCTGCATGCAATGGGTTGGCAGAAAAGTCGAGGAATTCCATCACCGATCATGAAACCTGAACAAAAGGAGCGAAGGTTGAACTGGTGCTTACAGCATAGAAATTTTAACTGGGACAATGTGGTTTTCTCAGATGAAAGTTCTGTGTGGCTGTTTCCTAATACACTAAAATTTTGGACCAAACAAACTGAAAAACCTTTGTATCAGCGCCCAAAGTACAGTCCGAAATTTAACGTGTGGGGTGGCATATCTGTGTTAGGGGCAACGCCCCTCTGTGTATTTGAAGGGAATATGAACAGTGAGCGGTACGCAGATATTCTCGAGGGACAGTTACTTCCATCTGCTCACGTGTTCTGTGGAAATGTTTGGATTTTCCAGCAGGACAACGACCCAAAACATCGTTCAAAGCATTCACAGGCCTGGTTTCGGACCCAAATATGACATTATTAGATTGGCCAAGCTATAGCCCTGACCTAAATCCAATAGAAAATGTTTGGGGACTTATGAAGGAAAGTATCAAGAAGAAAAATCTGACAAATATTGCTGAAATGAAAGAAGAGGTGGTCCGATATTGGGCATGGACCACGACTTTCTAACTTCTTTGATCAGTAGTATGCCCCGCCGCATTGAAGCCTGCATTGCTGCCCATGGTGACTTAACAAAATACTAACTGTTCACCTGTCTTTGAATCTGGAGTTATGTTCTGCTAATATTCACATTTAATACGTGAGTAATGAGTAAAAAAAAAAGAAATTACAATCTTAAATTCTCAATAATGTCTGGTTCTACTGTAGTATTAGGCTCCATCCGTCCGTCCGTACGTACATACGACTTGGAATATCTTAAGAACCGTTGTAGATTCTTTTCATACATGGTACCTAGGTCCATCACAGTATGCGAAAGGGCCCAGTCAGGTTTGGTGACCTTGACCTTCATTTCAAGGTCGCAAGGGGACATTAACAATTTACCCTTGACAGCAAGATATCTCAAGAACCAATCATTGGATTTTCTTCACATTTGACAGCAAGCACGCTTCCCGTAATGTTCAAGAACAGCGACACTTTGAAGATTTCAGCATGTTAACCTGCATGTTAAGCTTGTCAGCAAGATATCTCAAGAACCGTTCACTGGATTTTCTCCATATTTCACCAAGCTTCATTTAGGGAATGCGCAGGGCCCAGTCGATTTTGGTGACCATCACATATTTTTCAAAGTCACACCGACACTTTGAAGATTTCAGTATTTTAAGATGGTCAGCAAGATATCTTAAGAACGGTTCACTTGATTTTTTTCATAGACTTTCAAGACTTCTCTTGAATGTACCCGTGAAGGTCGTGGTTAGAATGCACCTTCAGTAACCTGCTTGTAGTAAGAGGCGACTAACGGGATCTCACTCACTCACTCACTCTTGAATGTTTTTTTTATAAGGAATTTCTTTATTACAATTTTGTGCATATTTCATACACCATGACATTCATGTCAAGGTCAAAGTGTCTTGAAAATATTTGTGTGTTTGATCAGCTACAGAACAAGATAGCAAGAGAGGTTGACTGGTCATGTTTTTGTTGACATTCCAACTTCATCTTAAACTACGACCTTCACTTTCATGACTTTTTAAGTTTGATTTGATCATTTGCGGCGGGGGATTATGTCACCTTAGTAACAACTGCTTGTTCAAAATTGCCTCTGTTCACCTAGCAAAAAAGGTTATCTCCCATTCTTCAGACAGCTTAAGACAAGAACATTAATTTACGGTCTAATGCACAGCAATCGAGAAAACTGTTACCTAATGGAAGAACCCAGTTAAATATTTCAATTGAGAAAAGGAACACAACCACATTGACATATGTATGTATATAACTTATTCATATGATAGCATCATGTTGTCATGTATAACATGTTATCAAGGTAATGATATGTTCATATATTGTATGTTTATCTCTATTCATATATGTAAATTACAATTAGGTGGTACATTTTATGCTCTTTTGGTAGATTTCTCGAAAGCATTTGACTCGGTAAATAGAAATAAACTATGGAATCTTTCACGAATGCATGGTTTGAGTAGGAAGATGAATTAGAGTACATCTAGTGTTATAGTTTATGGTTAATGTGGTAGATTCCCGATGCCTATATTTTCTCAAGTTAAGGCTATCAAATACTGGTTAAGATTGTTGAACGTGCCTGCACATCGATTTGCCTAAAGGTGTGTCAATATGATGATAGTTTATGACAATAATGGAAAAATAATTGGGTAACGAATATAAAAACATAATGCTGTCTAAAACTGTTTTTGGTAACGCATGATATGACCCAAACTTTAGCTGATACCCTAATTTTATCATGTCACTGACCCAAGGACTTAAGGATATTTACGGGTTGACACGGTTTGAATCGCTGACTCTATCAAACAAATGTTTCTATTACAAGCTTTTTAAAGCGCAAATAAGTTTGGAGTGGTACCTCTCTAAGATAACAGTAAAGAAGTTCCCAGTTGCATTATCACGTTTTTGATGTTCATCTCATGATTTATTTGTAGAAACTGGACATTTTCCCTAATATTAATCGACAAGATAGACTATGTTTGTCCGCAGTACTCAGATCTTAAAGGAAAGATTTACCAAGTTATTTGTATAGATATCCAAACGTTATTACTAACAAGTACAAACATTTATATACTTCCTGCAACATTGCAAAGAAAGAAAAATAATAATATTTGAAAAAAATGTAAAAGTTACTACTAGGGCGATATAAATGTATGTATGTATTATGTACTATAGGCCTGTGGCCCCTTTTAGTTCGGAATAAAAGTTGAGTGAGTGAGTGAGTTAAAATTTTACATCGCGCCGGCAATATTACAGCCATATAGCGATGAAAACAAGGTAATCATTTTAAGATATCTTTTTGACAAAGGTGAGGTGAGGTGAAATTGGGTTTAACGTCGTGCTTGAGAATATTTCGCTCATATGACGACGTGCATGCGTGTGTATGTGTATGTGCGGCTGCTTGTACTAGCCCGGACTTAAGCTGGTTTTATAGTGCTAGCCCACTGAGATACCACGCCGCAGTGAAGCATGAATACCCCACTCAGACACATTATACTGACTCCGAGCCGACCAGTCTGTCGACAAAGGACAGTAAAATAGGTGTATATATCACAGTTTTTAAAATAAAACCAACCTGACCATAATTAAAATAAGAAGAGAGTAGATCCAATAGATGCATTCGTACCAATTAAAACTAAGCTATAAACCACCAACAGCCAAAGGTTGACCACCTTACTGGGGATCAAAGGGACTTACAGTGCTTTCGCTTCCTACATGATTTCCAAGCAGGATTTATGCGATCCCTTTGTCTATCAGTGGTTGTAAGTTATGCTAGCCAATATTTAAAATGCTCAAGCCAATCAAAATTCTAAAACACTAGACAATATTATGAACTTTGATCAACAATAGACTTATATTTCACTGGAAGAAGGACAATATTTTTACACTACTTTAACCCTCTTAGTGACACCGCCATATATGTTCTCAGTTGATCATAATATTAATCCAACTTAAAACACATATCGATTTCAAAATTTATCTATCAGTTCAATTTCACTTAAAAAGCCAAGTATAAAATGAGCATTGACATTTCTAAAAAGATCCATTACACAAGTGGAATGATAATAGAGATCCCTTGTGAGAGAGAAATCGACACAATCTAGCAAAACATGCTTGACATTGATTCTCTCATCACAAGGGATACAGAAAGGAGGATCTTCAGCTTTCGACAAGTATTCATGTGTATAACGAGTAAAACCAAACTCAGTCAGTCAGTATAACGAGTATGGCCAATGCGACACCGTCGAATAATGACCTCTTCAAATCTGGACTTACAGCCTAAGCAGGTGTAACCGATAGTTGGTTTTATTGCATGTAATTTATTGAAACCTACTTGGGTGTCCCACTTCTTCTGCATCAGATCACGGATATAAGATCTAATGACAGGTTTGAAATCACTATATGGTAGAAGAAGTGGTGTCACAGATTTCGTGAGTGCTTTTTTTTGCTGCATCATCAGCCATTGTGTTTCCTACAATGCCAACATGGCTGGGCATCCAACAGAAGACAATGTCGTATTGGCTAGTGGCAAGATCATTGTATAGTTCCAATATATCTAGAATGACGGGATGGTCCGAAGACATGTTTTTCATTGCCTGAAGACATGACAATAAATCAGAAAATAATACAAATT
Organism: Haliotis rubra; assembly: GCF_003918875.1. Classification (NCBI taxonomy): domain Eukaryota; kingdom Metazoa; phylum Mollusca; class Gastropoda; order Lepetellida; family Haliotidae; genus Haliotis; species Haliotis rubra. The sequence continues at coordinate 122,222 of NW_025765492.1, forward strand.
GTTTATGATGAGACTGACGTTTAATGTATTCCAAGGCTGTCTAATAAAAGTTGAATCTCCGTTCAAAAATCTCTCTACTCTCCTGAGCACTGAGTAGGCTAATTAAGCTGTTTCATTATTGCTGTGGGGTGAGGGTAATTAATCCCTCGACTCAAGTGTCTGAAGAATGACTGTCTGAAGAATGGGAGGGCACTGCAGAAAATGGGTACCCGGTGGGATAAGTCATGTGACTATTAACCTTCTAGCGCAGCTTGGGTTATCCGGGGTTATGATATTCAGATTGTGTTTGTGCGCTTTGACCATGCTTAGGCATGGATATATACGCGGTACAAATATACTATTAATAATCAATTTATGTCAACTTTATTAGTCAATAAAGTATCACCGTCCTAGAGATGTTGAACCTTTACCTTTATTGTTTATATCATGTTCCACGCCTTTGACATGGGTGTATGTGAATACGTTTTGGAAACATAGATCCTCGAAGAATTTGTTTAGATACACGTCAAGCCTTGGCATTTGGAATTTATATTGTATCTAATTTAGGATGTCGGCGAAAATATTTTTTTCTGCCTTCTTCCTACACTTTCTGGTTAGTTTGCATTCATTATTAAACCATAGTTTACGAATATGCGGATTTGCAGAGGACTTAAGTATTGTTTTAAATTGTCAATACATGACATCTCATATAATGACTAGTTGGCCATGGTGAAGTTCCTTCGTGATAAAGCTGTCAGTTAGACTGTGAGTTAATAGCTTCAAGAATGGTGGGTAAGTGATCACTTCCAGATAGGTCATCATGGACCATCCATTCGAATTCATTATACAGGTTTGGGTTTCAAGGGTCAGATCGAGGGGAGGATATGTTCCAGTAGCTGGGTGTAAATATGTGTTTAAATCATCAATATATACACAAACATTGTTGTCCTAGAAACTCTAAAGAGCCAATCTTCCAACCATTAAAGGACCAACGTTACTTTACTTGAACTTATTATGCACAAGAGCACAGTCCACCACAATTTACAACTTCCATTTAAATGGATTAAAGAATAAACGTTTCATGAATACAAAGAGAACAGCCAAACCGTCCAACTTGAAAATATTGCACAAGCGTTGGTAAAAGTAAGTCAATAATTGTACGATTCCGACCATATCGTGAGTACTTTCGTAATGACTGACTGACTGAGTTTGGTTTTACGCCGCTTTTAGCAATATTCCAGCAACATCACGGCGGGGGACACCAGAAATGGGCTTCACACATTGTACCCATGTGGAGATTCGAACCCGGGTCTTCGGCGTGACGAGCCAACGCTTTAACCATTAGGCTACCCCACCGCCCCTATCTTCGTAATGAATCACTATCAAATACCACTATCACTAAGCACTGGAAAACGAGCTCATGTATATCAGCATAGGTTTGATAATATCCCATAGAAAACTCCATACATAATAACGCGACACACACATACATTAGTTGTATCATTATATATCGATTCACCTTTTTCAAGACACATTCCATCAACTACAAACTAGAATGATAAGATATATTGAACTATATATGCGAATACTTTTCAGTGTTATCTCTAAATAATATCGTGAGAGCCAGAATTTGAACCTGTGATCCATCTTGATGTTCTCATACGTAAAGATACATTTTCCCCGTTGATGCTATCTGTGTATCAAGTATACAGTTGTTGACGTTGTCAGATGAGAATGCAACACATGCAATAGATTTTCCCAGAACACATTTGGTTATCTGGATAAGCCTACTTCCGATAAAGCTAAAACTTAGTCGAATGCATTCAAGCAGAATTGGGTTTCAGTGAAAAATGTCACCGGATAGGCAAAACGTATGATGAGAATGTTCAAGATTGCCAATCTTTCATGTGAGTGAATATTTTCCCAACGCCAAGTCAATCTTGGAAGATCTTAACTGAGTTACACGTATTGTATGAATGGATTTTAATCCTGTTATCTTACCCATATTCAAAATGCGTCACGCCGAAGACCCGGGTTCGAATCCCCACATGGGTACAATGTGTGAAGCCCATTTCTGGTGTCCCCCGCCGTGATGTTGCTGGAATATTGCTAAAAGCGGCGTAAACCCAAAATCAGTCAGTTAGTCATATTCAAAATGAGTATGTGATAATTATATTATAAGTCATCAGTGTGTTTGTTTGTTGTTTAACGCCGCACTCAGCAATGTTCGAGCTATATGACGTCATTCTCTAGATAATCGAGGTTTGACCAGATAATGCAGTGATTGACATCATGAACATCGATCTACACACCTGGGATACGATGACATGTGTCAACCAAATGATTTAGCCTGACCACCCGATGTCCCCTTAAGACAAGCATGGGTTGCGGAAGTCGGAATTCTAATCCGGATCCTCACGGGTAATATGACATAAGCTTGCATTTCTGAATCACCCTTAGAAGTGATGACACCAGTTGTGCGCGAAAATATGAGATTATCCTGTTCGGGCACCCGACACAAATACATGCAAAGGCAGATCAATTGTTCACTTGAACAGACCTGGGAGCAGATGGTACAAGACAAAATAGTACATTGTAAAGGACATCATCTGAATCAAGATTCCGTCAAAATGTCCTCCACAAAACATTCTGAAAGTCTTCGATGTTGTAACCCTAATCAAACATCGTGTTAATATTCCAAATCTTAGAAACAACATGCTTGGTTGTAATCCTGTGAAGACAACTAAGGTTTGAGCTGATAGAATACTGATCTACATACGAAATGTTGACAATTGGAAGTTTGATTTCTTACAGCGGTCTGGTTTGGTCACTCTGAATATGTCTGGTTAGATCAAAATGCAAATCAATTGGTGGTATCTACGTCTAGTTTAGGTGGATAAAGTGAAAGTGTGAGTGAGTGAGTTAAGTCTTTACATCACATTACTAGGCAATAGAACACCAGCAACCAAAGTAAGACCACCTTACTGAGGATCATGGGGACTTACAGTACTTCAGTGCCCTGCATGATTCCTAGCAGTTTTATACGCCGTCACATTGATGTACAAGACAAGAATGTAGAACTTAAGGTTTGTTTAATTCCATGAAAATGTTTATAAGTACGTTAGTGTTCCACTTCGCTTGAATGAACTCTCTGGTATACTATTTAATACAGGGCCCTAAAATCAGAATGCGTATTAGTGAAGGAACCGGCTTATCAAGAGCTGCTTTAGCCGCAATACGAACCTGGCTTGGCAGCCAACAGAAGACAATGTCAAACTGGCCAGAAGAGAGTTCATTGTACAGTTATAAAATTTGAAGTATGAAGGGATGTTTTGGAGGTAAATATTCAAGTGCTTGAAGGCAGGAGAAAGTTTTATTGAGATTAGTTTTGTCTGTGTTGGATCGCTTTGGCTTCAGCAGTAAAAATGGAGCTGTTATCTGGCATCTTTGACGATATAAGTTTAGATCCGATGACATCAGCAATTGAGACCAAGCCTTGATCTTTGGATCTGTATTTAGTTGGTTTATTCATGTTGATATATTAATTAATTTGTTTTTACGATTTAGTCAGAGAATGAGAAAGTCAGAGACCTCTCTGATTTCCAAAGATAAGTGGACAGAACATGTATAGGGGTAATATATCCAAGTCAACATTAGCAGCAGTAATGTGGGGATTCAAGTGGCGTGACAAGCATTAAAGATATTAATGTAGGCTTGATTTCACATTCAAAATATCGTTTTAAACGATGTTGTTTGAGGGGAGGTTCATCAGCCTCCACATATAAACTCTCTACTGGAGAGGTACCAGAGACAGAGCCTCAGTCGTCGATGGTGTATACTATTTTTAAATACTCTTGGAGGCTCCACCATCGAGCCATAATCTAGTTTAAATCGAATTAGGGATCTGTACAGGTAACGAAGGTTGTATGAACATCTCTCCACTTAGATATAGCAACAACATTTAGTAGATCAAGAGCCTTCAAGCACATGGTTTTAAGATATTTTATGGGATTAAGATGTTAAATGACCGACAAAAATAACACCGTAATGTTTGGTCTCCACTATTACCATCCAGGAATATGTCTATGTCGTTATGCGGTTGATAATTTATACAAAAATGTACACAGTTGGACTTTGTTTTAGAGAACTTAAAACAATTCTCAAGTTACCAATATTGGATTTTATTGAGGGAGAGTTTCTGTTGTAACTGCCTCTTAATTGCCCACATACTTTTTGTAAATACAAGAAAGAAACGCAAATCAAGATGTTGATTACAATATTTAGGGACATTTTATTTTTTTTAAAATTACAAGGAGGATTATTCAGTAGTCAAGGCCACAACACAAGGGTGCAAATTTCATAATGTCACGTCTTGCCCGAAGTCCTGCTTCTCGTAATCGGTTCCTAACTGTTTTGGCCGATATCCTACGCATAGCAGGTATGTTTGATGCCGTAGATGATGCAGTTGTGGTTATGTCTCGTAGATGACGTAAAGTGATGTACCGGTAATGGCCCCTGGTAGTCACTCGTGGTCTCCTTGACCTCGGTCGGTCACGGTTTGTTTCTTGATTTTGATACCGGTTCCAGTCTTGTTATGGTGCGGAAAAACACTCTGGCTACTGCAGAATGTGATTCGGCAGCTTCTGGTCTACTGATAGCGTTGTTCCTCTATGCTTCGCTGAGTCGTGGATTACGAATCAACTGAAAACCCCGCGCTTTGTTTTTTGTTAATACAAGCATGTTTCACGTGCAGTTCATGGATGTGTTTGGGTGACATGTTTAGCATGTGGCTGCCTTTTGGTCAATTTTGCATGTTGTTCTCCGTGAGCAATTCTGAAGGAAATTTCCATCTCAACGCAATTGGTATTTTGTACCGATAACTCTTTGGGGGGTGGGGGGTGTATATGTAAATATCATCAATAAAATGTGACCCACCAATTGAATAAATTAATACCTTTATTTAATACTATTTTCCCTGGAATTAATTGCATGGTCTGGTTAGGTAAATGTTTTTGACTAGAATTTTTTTTTCGAGTTTATAATAATTTTGTTTGATAAACCAGCCGACATTGTTGACAGTTGTAGGTGACGCGTGCGGGCGTGGCCAAACTCGCGGGTTTTTTTAGGTGACAAGACACGAAGGATGTTTAAAAATACGAGTTCATAAGCAGAATCTGAACCCATATACATTCAAAGAAAACGACTCAATACCTAAATAATGCAGATCCTGAAAAATGATCACAATACTTGTATTTGTAATTGTACCCACCCTTGATGAAACCGGAAGCACGTACGCCATGGCACCCCCATATGGAGGTAAAATATGAACGAGTTTCTAAATTGAAACAAATTCTCGTAAAATCCAAATTAAATATATAGTAGAATTAAATTTTTATCACCTTCAATTGGTTACTGTTGGCTGTTTTCAACACTAGTTGTCATTTTTGGCTTGTGTTGTATAATTTTCCCCTCAATAATGCCGCCGGTGCGTAATGAATTTCGCGGTCGGTGATTTTCGAATAATGTTCTGACACGGGGAGATATTTTAAAATGTCAGTTATTATCATAACAATAACATAATATTGTTATGTGTCTATCGTCACAAGGACAATTCTGATGATCGAAGATGTTATGCATGGATTCTTTTTCCTTTCACAGAAACGGATGAAACCAGATCTAGTGTAAGAATGTAATATAACTGGATTTCTGATAAATTGGAATGACGGGATAAAAACACATTCATCGTCTGTGTGAATGCATTTCACTTAAAATCTTATTTTAGATATTAAAACAGCTAAACAGCACATCTTTTGTTCACCAAGTAGGATCAAATTTGAAATAATTTTGGTGCCTCAAAAACAGAGCTTTCAATTCTACCTACTCGTTTTTCACATTGTTTAACGTGTGTCCATTTTAAAACAAAAAAATACTGGTCAACTGAGCCGATGCATGGCTCGATTTAGCATTTGGAATTTGCACTAGTGCAACCTAAATCTGCAAAATGTAACCTCATATTTATACCCACTTCCACACTGTGCCTGTTCATAATTTGCTGTTAAAAACAGATTTCATCTGGGAAGCAGACTGATAACCCAGACTTGCTTCATTATAATGGTCAGGCAAGGTTCTTCCCATACAAACTTGATATCTTTTGAAACATTGGTCACAAATCGAAGCAGGTAGCCTCTTAAACCACAAACATGTAAATACCATGTTTCCAAATGTTATCACAAGTTTTGTCAAGATACAAAAGATAGATACAGAATGTTGTTTTTTGACGAAGGCATTTTGATCATTTTTTTAAACAAACTTTTCTCAATGTACTAGATGGTCGATAGTACTTAGATGTCAACCCAATTGAATGTTTGAAATCAGATTATTGGTTTTTAAATGTCACACTAAACAATTATTGACTATTCGAAATATAGTTTCCGGAGTTAGGTATAAGAACAAGAATGTCATTACGCCAAGAATGGATCTATATTCTTAAAGTCCAATTGAAATTGCATTAAATATGTCTAAAGATATTGCAAGACATGATTCAGGTAAATTCTTCAAGAGCTAACTGTGAATATGAAGGGCAGATTGAAAATGGCGAAGACTACATCAGCCACAGAGTCGAAATTAATGTGTTTTGTTTGCTTCTGTCATTTCTGAAATTTCGGGAAGATAGTTTGCTGAAGCCGAGCGTTTAGCTACTGTTGAACCAAGTTTATTTGCAATACCTGACGCATCGTCCAGAAAGTGACTCCCTTACTTAACATAACGCATGTCATATTTGGGATTAAACTTTCTCAGTTAAGTAGTTAAGTACAGATTCTAAGACTTTTGTTGGGTTGAGTCCCCTCCATTGATCTTAAATACTACTACTGCTGGAGTATATCATCCCAGTATCCTTGGTGATACTCTTTTGTGGTGGGGAGCTGGGGTGATGAACGTTTATTAACTTACCCCCAAAATAATTCAAACGAGTGAGTTGATATTTAACGTCACATCGGCAATATTTCAGCCATTCCGTGACGACACATTAAACCTAAATGTATCTAGAACATAAAAACCGTCAATGGAAAGTACAATAACTGGAGTGACACAGTTATGATTAAAGTAACAAGTAACATTGAAATAATGGCACTTTTAGGACAATATAAAAACAGGTTATAGTTTAATAAATGGTTATGGTTATAAATTTAACGTCACCTCGGCAGTATTTCTGCCATATAGTGACGAGAAAGGTTTTGCATGCACAATGAATAAAATTTGTCATCGAAGGACTGTAAAATAGCTAGAGTATCACAGATGATGTCTAAAGCTAGCGTGTAAATCTAAAACTGTTATATTTACAAATACAATATAAGATAAAAACAGGCTATAGATCGCCAACAACTGAAGGTAGATCACCAAACTATGGACCATGAGGACTTACAGTACTTTTGCTACCTGCATGGACCCTAGCTGGATTCACACCACCCCTTCAGTCATTGGTGGCTGTGCTTAGATTTAGGATTAAATTAAAATGGCAATTGTTCTGCGATTTAAAGCTTGGTAGATCAAAGTTAACTTTGAATTTTTGGGACTTACGTATCCTCTCAGGAGGACAATAATTTTGCAGTTCTATAACCCCCTTTGAGGATACAGCCACAAATAATCTCCATTGCTAATCCAATCTATCAATCATAACATAACAAATGTATATCTAGAAAACATATTAATCATCATTTTTCAATCAATTCTATTTCTTTTAAAACATTAATGATGAAACGAAAACTAGCCCATTATGTATTTATTGCCTAGACTGGGCCACGGGTGAAAAGTAGTCCTATGTAAAGTAGCCAAATGTAAATGAGGCCAGGTCTGTTGTCTGTCTGTGGCTTTCATTGCTTGAAGATATGTACCATTTGGATTGAATGAACTTAGGAAATCCCAACTTTGCAAGATGGTGAACATTGAAATACAGACATATCTATCTTCAGAGGTTCAGGACAATTTGTCAAAAATGAAAGCAAATGCAATGTGAATTTTACCGAGAAAACGATATGTGAAATGCTGGACTTTCTCATTGATAACATCTATGTGAAATTTGGAAACATTTCTCCAAGAAGTAGGCATCCCTATGGGCACCAATTGTGCTCCCCTCCTTGCGGATCTGTTTCTTTATGCATGTGAATCAGAATTTCTGCTTAGGTTGGCATGTGAAGTTTACCGAGAAAACGATATGTGAAATGCTGGACTTTCTCATTGATAACATCTATGTGAAATTTGGAAACATTTCTCCAAGAAGTAGGCATCCCTATGGGCACCAATTGTGCTCCCCTCCTTGCGGATCTGTTTCTTTATGCATGTGAATCAGAATTTCTGCTTAGGTTGCCAAAATCAAAACAATATAATTTGGCCTGGAAATTTAACTTAAGCTTCCGGTACAACTAATTTCGTTCAATAACGATCAAACAGATCTAGCCAATGTCCTTCCCCTCATTTACCCACCTGAACTTGACATTAAGGAGACAAGTGAAACCGCCTCAACTGTTTCATATTCATATCTATGCATAAAGATTAAGAGTGAGAAAAAACTCTCCACAAGGCTGTGTGGCAAAGGCGATGATGTTAACTTTCCAATGGTCAACTTCCCTCTCATGTCAAGCAATATTCCAACAACTCCAGCCTTTCGTGTTAACATTTAGACGCACAATCGACCGTGCACGTTTTATCAGGATTTCACACAACTCTTGCTCAGAAGTTGTTTGATCAAGGTTACAACATTCAAGGTCTCAGTAAAGCTTTCAAGAAGTTTTATGTAGACATATGGAGGACATTTCGAAATTCGATGCATCAGTGACAAAAATGATGTCCGATGCAATTCCCTATTTTACCTCATACTATACGTTTCCGAATTATTTCAGGTGAACAATTGACTAGATTCAGCATATGTTTACGACGCGTGCCACCGGTGGGGCAGGATACGCGCACCTTTTCGCGAACATCTAGTATCATCAATATTTCATAGTGGATTCATAACCACATGCTCTGTCATCGTATCGCATGCTGACAATCACTGCACTGTCTGCACCAGACTCGATTTCCGATTTGTTTACACACAACATCGTACAGCTGTAATACTGTAATACAAATACATACTCATGCTATAGTCACAATTGTACAATCGACTCTGCTTTAAGCAGACATTTCTTATGGATGTGGTAATTGTTTTGTCGCTTCTACTTACCAGCTGTCTCACAAACTGTCTAGTCTATGTCATTAATCAAGGCAACTCAATCACATAATTATGTCTTGTAAATAGCTTCTTTCACAAAGTTCTTGAAGAGAAATGTGATTGTATGTTTGTAAAACTACCTAATCAACGCTTTTAAAGAAAGTAAATTATGGTGCATTCATTGGGAATTAAGCCTATGAGAATAATACTCCAAATACCTTTCAAGTTTCATTCCGAATTACATCTGTGCGCTTAGTATACTAGTATATGGGAAACCATTTACGTGGTCATTTGCAATACACACACTTTCAAAATGAAAGCAGGATTCGCACTTCTAGTCTTGTAGAACCATCATGTGCCATTATTTCATTTACCTTTCAGTGGATGAAAGCAGCGGCGTATATACCTTTGATCTTAACTACGGACCGAATCAAAATGACCGTGAGTATTTGGACTAACACAACACATTGTCTTAGCAACAAAAGTTACCTTTAGCTCAATCGAGTGAAATCAAGTGCGCTCATTTTGTAACCGTTTTCTTCCGCCATTCGTCTAAAACACGTTCTCCTCGCAACCACTGAACTAACACAGTTGCACACTGTGCCTGGATATGTTAAAACGTTCCCAATTCGGATTACAGCAGCATTTATTGGATCAGTAGTAGGATTCAGCTGATGTATTACGCGACTTAAATTAATATTACCTAAAGTTGACCACTCTTTCATAGCAAGAACGGTACACTACAGTATTATACTTTCTTGATGAAAACTTCTTTCTTATATTATGATGCGACGTTTTGGTATACGTTCTGACCCTACGTAATGAGATCCTTTACCGATTGCGAAACGTCACATCATGATATAATAAAGACGTTGTCATCCATAAAGTATCATGTCTCTTTTATTATTCATCAGCTTCTAAAATGTCAATCAAACAGATCACTGTTTCATAGTCTCACAACATATACATTGTCTACATCAACTTGTTCTCCTCTGAAACGGGCAGCCTCAGGGTGGTTAATGTCGTATATGTTCCTTATGATGATGACTTTTGCTTCTCATACTGAGATTGTAGTGTAAGGTTTTATGCCGGGATAGTTCTAATATCTAATCTGAAAGTAATCTTTGTTAAGCAATATTTTTGTTGACATCACTTAACTGTTTACTTCATATGACTTTTAGCTTTTGTGCCATGACTTAATATGTTCGAATGTTTGGATTGCCATTTTCAAACCTATAGGACGTACATAAATCAACTCACTTTAACACAGTCATGGAAACCAAATATGATTTGGGGATTTGTGATATAACTTATTTTGTGTGAGAAAATAGTATTACTGTGAATTATTGGAATCAAAACGAAAATATTCAGGAGTCTTTGGTTCGTTTCGTTGGCTGTACAACAGAATAATACGCTCCTATATAGAGTCCATTACTCCTGGACACACCAATCACTGTCGAGTGCCTTTAGAGTGATGTAGGCAAAGGTGAGGTGAGGTGAATTTGGGTATCACGTCGTGTTTGAGAATATTTCGCTCATATGACGATGTGTATGCGTGTGTATGTGTATGTGCGGCTACTTGTACTAGCCCAGACTTAAGCTGGTTTTATAGTGCTTGCCCATTGATAAAGCATGCCTCAGTGAAGCATTATTACCCCACTCAGACACATTATACTGACTCCGAGCCGACCAGTCCTTGTTGTACCCATGAATGCCGAGCGCCAGGCAGGGAACAAAACAAGTACCATATTTTAACGCCTTTTGGTATGACGCGGTCGGGACCGAACGCGCGACCTTCCTAGGCAAAGAGAGGCTGTGGGTAACCTAGTGGTTAAAGCGTATGCTCGTCATGCCGAAGGACCGGGTTTGATACCCTACATGGGTGCAATGTGTGAAGCCCATTTCTGGTTCCCCCGCCGTGATATTACTTGAATATTGCTAAATGTGCGTAAAACCCAAATCGCTCACTCATTGTATGCAAAGACGTATGTCCACGAATGAATAACGATTTTTCCTCAACATTTAGAACGGAAGTATTCCGATGTCAGAGTGTTCAATGTTTTATGACTGTGGACGACTTCTTTGGCTTTTCGTTTTTGTTTTGTGGGGTTTTATTTGCTTGGTTGTATTTATTACGATCGAGGAAAACATGAAATCTAATCAATACCTATTAGATGTAAAATGTCGATGTCTTATATATTAATGCTTTATCGCCCTAGTCATGCATTGTGTGACTCCCGCCAACCTGAGCCACGCGAAGCTAGCCCGTGTAGTGACAACCACAATCAACACAACACTGACATACACCTGTGATCCCGGGTACAGTAACATTGGCTGGGATGACACCATCACCTGTCAGGAGAGGTTCCTTCTTCTAACTTCTTCGCAAAACATTATATTTAATGTTACCCTGCCTATATATCAAGTTAGGGTGCAGAACCACTGTGCTTGACCCGCTGATATCTCTGGGACATTCCCGAAAGTGATTGCCTCTTTCACTGGACTAAGAGTGAGTGGAGTGAGTTAGTAAATATTTAAAGTTACATCGGCAATATTTCAGTCATATCGTAACTAAAACAAGTTATAAAGTTATAATAATTAAATGTAATTTACAAAAAGCTGTCAACGAAGGACAGTAAAACAACTAGATTATCACAAACATAAATCTAAAACTAGTAATTAACTTAAAACATTTAAACTATAAATGACAAGACAATATACAAAACAGGCTATAGAATGTCAACAACTGAGGGTAGATCACCATACTAGGGACCATGGGGGCTTACAGTACATTTGCTTCATGCATGGCCCCTAGCTGGATGTACACAATCCCTTCAGCTATTAGCATTTTGGACAATTTTAGCTTGAAATTTAAATAACATATATACTTCGAATAAAAATAGTAGTATGCTTAAATTTATTTTAATTGTTTTGGGACTTACGTACCCACTTTGGAGGACAAGTTTACAATACTTTAACCCCCTTCGAAGATACAGCCTCTGAACATCTAAGTTGAAACTTAAACTCTACACAATATCATAATTTATCAATGAACTCAATTTCTTTTAAAAATCCAAGTACTAAATGTGGAATAACATGAATTAAAAAGATCTTTCATTGTTTTTACATCGAAATATGTTTCCCTTGTGATGGAAAAATCAATACAGTCAAGCAAGACATGCTTGACAGTTTTACTAAGAGTACCGTCTAAAATTAAATCCGGGTCTATGCGAGGTGTATATACTCGGCCTCATTAATTAACGGTCAAGCTATTGGTAACACTATTTTTTAAACGTTTAAAATCTTCTTTTTGTTTGAAATATATACAACTGAATAATTTACAAACTTTCTTAACAGTATGCAAAAACACACCAGGTCGTTGAAATGTCTTTATTGTGTTTCTTAACGTCCCATACATTCTGTTACAAATGGCACATTTTTTATTCAAATTGTCAATATGGAAATTCGCCTGCCACTTAATGTCAATTATTTGCACGTGCAAGTCGCCCTAGCCATGGAAAGTGGAGGGCAACACACATGCATTGATGCATTTTGGAATCTGGTCAAAGTCAGCAGTTTGCTGTCCACTTTAATGTGAGTCAGAGTGCTTTTGGTAGCACGTCGACCAGGTCGCTCAAGAGTCACAACAAATCCGCGATGATAGGCACACGATTAACACTGCGCTACGTAACAGATTCCTTTACGCAGCAGAATCTTCAGACAGAAGACTTCAATGTTAACAATTGAAGGATATCCAGGAGCGCCATTCATCGATGCTTAAGGGCAGCCGAACTCCGCTATAGGCGACCTGCAGTTCGTCCACCACTAACACCACGTGACCGGCAGGCGCGTTTGTGATGGAGAGGACATCATGGGTGCTAGAATCAACGTCAATGGTCTCGTGTGATCTTCAAAGGTGAAAGCAGATTCAATTTGTCCTTCCATGATGGTCGGCAGAGGAGATATTGTCGCAATGGAGATGGAATGACAGATGCCACTGTGGCCACGCACAACCAATTGGGCCTGGTTTTGGTCATGGTTTGGGTAGGGATGACTCCTACTGGACGTACTCCTCTGCACGTGGTCAACGGTAATCTTACCGGACAGCGTTGAGATTCTGGCTTCTATAGCAATACCATTCCTGCAAGCTATGCATAGCTGTTATGGTCGACCCTCTTTACTGCAAGACGACAACGTTAGGCCTCATACGACCAGGATTGTCACGGGATTCCTTAGGCAGCAGGGTGCAGACCGGATGAAGTGGCCAGCATGCTCGCCAAACCTCAACCCAATTGAGCATGCCTGGGATGAACTCGGTCGACGTGTGTACACCCCAGAGCTCTTGAGAGGAATGGAATGCGGTTACGCAACTTTTCTTTATGAACTTGACATAAGGAACATGAGATCAAGGTGCACCTGTGACTTCTACGCGCGAGGAGAGCGTACACAAGCTATGGAATGACCAAGTGCTTCATGTTTGTAATTTTCATTTTGGATGGTTAATCAATACAACTGATGTTTGCTGTGCTGTTTGAACTTGTTGTCTGTATGTGACGATGTATCACGTTTATCAACCCCTTAAACATTATGATGGCACTGTTAGTTCTATTATTCCTGAGAAACTTTTCTTTACTATATATCATCTGTGCTATATATCATTTGACCCTTTATTAATGACTCCTAGTATAGTTCTTTAGCAAAGAAAACAATACAATTAAATGGTATCAGTAAGTCATTAAAATGTCACGGATATGTGTAAAAGGCAGTTGTATGATAAATGTTTAGTCTCCCCCAGTGGATTGCGGACCTCCTGACAATCGGAGCAACGCTGAACCCAGCCGTGTGGCAGCCACCACGTCAAACACGACGGTGACTTTCACGTGTGCTAAAGGCTACAGGAACCATGGGGCTAATGACACCATTGTTTGTCAAGAGAACGGTCAGTGGTCACCTACATCGCTGGACTGCCAAGGTAAACCTCACCCTTTTATTCATTACACCCTTAAGATCACTAGTCGTACATCGCAACACTATTGAAGTCTTCGCTTATGTCCATGAGTGTGTTCCAGTTGAAAATTTGAAAGGCATTACTTATGTCTGGTAAAATGGTAAACGTCACAATACATTGTTATTAAATATTTAATGCGATCTTTATCAAACTATATCTTATACTATTCAATTATCATTTATTAATGACGTTCACTATATATTTAGCAACATCAATATAAGACCAATTTGCAGAAAAAAAATGTGCATTTATATTTTCAATATTTTCGCCATTCACCCCAATACACTTACTCCATTTATCCTTCAAGTTTATTAATACAACTTTTATAGAAATCCGGAGATTGGCCTTCTTACCACGCCTCTGTGGCAACCTTTATGCCTGGAAGCGTCTTCCGCGTAAATCAGATTTCATTTGCTGGAACAGCAAATAGTCACTGGGGGCTAGATCTGTGCTGTAGGGTGGGTGATTCAACAGTTCGAATCCACATTCACGTATTTCGGCTCCTGCAATTCTCGACTTGTGAACCAGTGCGTTGTCATGCAAAAGTAGAAAACCACGTGTTAACATCCCACGGCGTTTCTGGCCAATACATTTTCGAAAATCTGTCATTGAATTAGCATAACACTGTTTTTGATTGTAGTTTTTGGTGGCATATATTCAATCAGCAATATGCCTCTTGCATCCCAAAATATGCTGGCCATTACCTTGCCAGCCGATGGTTTAATGCGAAACCTCTTCGGAGGCAGAGAAGTGGTGTGCTTCCATTGCATGGATTCCAATTTAATTTCTGGGTCCCAGTGGCGGATCCATGTTTCACGATCTGTCACTAGAAAGAAATCCGGCTTCGTCAGCAGTATAGAGATCCTCGACAATTTCCAGTTCTCTGATGGCGATCTTGAACTCTAAGGTTACTAGTTACTCATCATGCAGATACTTTGGACATACCAAGATCCTCATGAATAATGGTTTCAATAGTTCCAACTGATCAATTTTGAATTCCTTAGAAAGTTCAGAAACTTTTATTCGTTGGTCAGACAAAATTCTTCTTTCTTCAGCGGCTATGGCTGGGTAGCATCTGAAGACCTTCCTCGCCTTGGGTCATCGTCTATGGACTCCCTTCCCTTTTAAACTGCATCCTTACCCATCACTTTACACATGCGGTCATTGATTTCTTTTGCCTTGCATCCCTCCTTGGTAAGGAACTTTATTACAGAGCCCTGTTCGTGTTTGAGAGAATACATGATTTTGACCACCCTTAGGTGAATGGAGCCATCATATCTTACTTATTGTCGTGTCTGGAACTTGTTATGACACGTGTCAACTTGTTGTTATGACTAGTGTCACACCGGTCACAAGTTGACATTGTTTTCTTACACACAAATACCCAAGTTGCAAAACTTATTGAACGCCTCTCGAAGTTGCACGTTTGTAGAAATTAATACCAATATTCTACATTCCTGCCAAAATGTTCCCTCATTCGCATTATACTCATTGGCATCAAGTGAGGTAATCCACCCAACTGTTCCCTTGTGTTGATCCAATCCGTCATTTCGTCAAATTGTAAATTGTGGTCCATGTTTATAGGAGGACAAAAAACAATCAAGATGTACCATGCAAAATGCCTTTCATTCACATTGTCCTCTCCTTATTCAAGGAACCAGCAAATAGTGAACATATTTCACTAACTGCAATAGATCCAGATTCTTGCATCTTGGTTTAACAGGTTCTAGAGCTCTAAACGAAAATATTCAGGTATCTTTAGTTCTTTTCGTTGGCTGTACAACAGAATAACACGCTCCTATATAAAGTCCATTACTCCTGGACATATCAATCACTGTCGAGTGTCTTTAGAGTGGTGTAGGCAAAGAGAGGCTGTGGGTAACCTAGTGGTTAAAGCGTATCCTCATCATGCCGAAGGACCGGGTTCGATTCCCTACATGGGTACAATGTGTGAAGCCCATTTCTGGTTCCCCCGCCGTGATATTACTTGAATATTGCTAAATGTGCGTAAAACCCAAATCGCTCACTCATTGTATGCAAAGACGTAATGTCCAGGAATGAATCACGATTTTCCTCAACTTTTGGAATGGAAGTATTCCGATGTCAAAGTGTTCAATGATTTATGACTGTGGCCTTTGGACGACTTCTTTGGCTTTTCGTTTTTGTTTTGTGGGGTTTTATTTGCTTGGTTGTTTTTATTACGATCGAGGGAAGCATGAAATCTAATCAATACCTATTAGATGTAAAATGTCGATGTCTTATATATTAATGCTTTATCGCCCTAGTCGTGGATTGTGGGACTCCCGCCAACCTGAACCACGCGAAGTTAGCCCGTGTAGTGACAACCACATTCAACACAACACTGACATACACCTGTGATCCTGGGTGCAGTAACATTGGCTGGGATAACACCATCACCTGCCAGGAGAACGGAACTTGGTCTGAAACCTCGCTGGACTGTAGAGGTAAATTAAAATACAGCCTTTCATGTATTTATAACACGTGAATCATTTACCGTATCTAACATAATACTCACAATCTATCAGTGTATTACCTCCCCACTCTGAACGCTTGGATACTAAAGCAAATAGACCTTGTGGTGATACTTGTCAGCTAACGCATTTAATACAACCTTTAACAACATATTCTTTAATTCTGATCAAAGATCTTTTGATCCTTCAAGTCGACCATTTTGTCTTCATGCAACCACAACTATTCTCCAAATTTACAGTTACTTATGATAAAAAATCAAGCATCTACCAAGTCCACAAGACTGTCCACCCGATCCTATCAGTTGCCTCTTACAATAAAAAGGTTCCTTCTTCTAACTACTTCGCAAAACATTATACTTAATGGTCCCCTGCCTATATATCAAGTTAGGGTGCAGAACCACTGTGCTTGACCCGCCGATATCTCTGGGACATTCCCGAAAGTGATTGCCTCTTTCACTGGACTAAGAGTGAGTGAGTGAGTGAGTTAGTTAATATTTAAAGTTACATCGGCAATATTTCAGCCATATCGTAACTAAAACAAGTTATAAAGTTATAATAATTAAATGTAATTTACAAAAAGGTGTCAACGAAGGACAGTAAAGCAACTAGATTATCACAGACATAAATCTAAAACTAGTAATTAACTTAAAACATTGAAACTATAAATGACAAGACAATATACAAAACAGGCTATAGAATGCCATCAACTGAGGGTAGATCACCATACTAGGGACCATGGGGGCTTACAGTACATTTGCTTCATGCATGGCCCCTAGCTGGATGTACACAATCCCTTCAGCTATTAGCATTTTGGACAATTTTAGCTTGAAATTTAAATAACATATATACTTCGAATAAAAATAGTAGTATGCTTAAATTTACTTTAATTGTTTTGGGACTTACGTACCCACTTTGGAGGACAAGTTTACAATACTTTAACCCCCTTCGAAGATACAGCCTCTGAACATCTAAGTTGAAACTTAAACTCTACACAATATCAAAATTTATCAATGAACTCTATTTCTTTTAAAAATCCAAGTACTAAATGTGGAATAACATGAATTAAAAAGATCTTTCATTGTTTTTACATCGAAATATGTTTCCCTTGTGATGGAAAAATCAATACAGTCAAGCAAGACATGCTTGACAGTTTTACTAAGAGTACCGTCTAAAATTAAATCCGGGTCTTTGCGAGGTGTATATACTCGGCCTCATTAATTAACGGTCAAGCTATTGGTAACACTATTTTTTAAACGTTTAAAATCTTCTTTTTGTTTGAAATATATACAACTGAATATTTTACAAACTTTCTTAACAGTATGCAAAAACACACCAGGTCGTTGAAATGTCTTTATTGTGTTTCTTAACGTCCCATACATTCTGTTACAAATGGCACATTTTTTATTCAAATTGTCAATATGGAAATTCGCCTGCCACTTAATGTCAATTATTTGCACGTGCAAATCGCCCTAGCCATGGAAAGTGGAGGGCAACACACATGCATTGATGCATTTTCACTGTCGTTCACTGTTCACCTATTTGAAATCGCAACTTAAAATGAGATGTTATTGACACTTGCTGAAAGGGGTCAGTCTATAGGCCTTTGGGAATCTGGTCAAACTCAGCAGTTTGCTGTCTGCTGTAATGTGAGTCAGAGTGCTATTGGTAGCACGTCGACCAGGTCGCTCAAGAGTCACAACAAATCCGCGATGATAGGCACACGATTAACACTGCGTTACGTAACAGATTCCTTTATGCAGCAGAATCTTCAGACAGAAGACTTCAATGTTAACAATTGAAGGATATGCAGGAGCGCCATTCATCGATGCTTAAGGGCAGCCGAACTCCGCTATAGGCGACCTGCAGTTCGTCCACCACTAACACCACGTGACCGGCAGGCGCGTTTGTGATGGAGTCGACATCATGGGTGCTAGAATCAACGTCAATGGTCTCGTGTGCTCTTCAAAGATGAAAGCAGATTCAATTTGTCCTTCCATGATGGTCGGCAGAGGAGATATCGTCGCAATGGAGATGGAATGACAGATGCCACTGTGGCCACGCACAACCAATTGGGCCTGGTTTCGGTCATGGTTTGGGCAGGGATGACTCCTACTGGACGTAATCCTCTGCACGTGGTCAACGGTAATCTTACCGGACAGCGTTGTGGGGATGAGATTCTGGCTTCTATAGCAATACCATTCCTGCAAGCTATGCATAGCTTTTATGGTCGACCCTCTTTACTGCAAGACGACAACGCTAGGCCTCATACGACCAGGATTGTTACGGGATTCCTTAGGCAGCAGGGTGCAGACCAGATGAAGTGGCCAGCATGCTCGCCAAACCTCAACCCAATTGAGCATGCTGTTTGAACTTGTTGTCTGTATGTGACGATGTATCACGTTTATCGACCCGTTAAACATTATGATGGCACTGTTAGTTCTATTATTTCTGAGAAACTTTTCTTTACTATATATCATCTGTGCTATATATCATTTGACCCTTTATTAATGACTCCTAGTATAGTTCTTTAGCAAAGAAAACAATACAATTAAATGGTATCAGTAAGTCATTAAAATGTCACGGATATGTGTAAAAGGCTGTTGTATGATAAATGTTTAGTCTCCCCAGTGGATTGCGGACCTCCTGACAATCGGAGCAACGCTGAACCCAGCCGTGTGGCAGCCACCACGTCAAACACGACGGTGACTTTCACGTGTGCTAAAGGCTACAGGAACCATGGGGCTAATGACACCATTGTTTGTCAAGAGAACGGTCAGTGGTCACCTACATCGCTGGACTGCCAAGGTAAATCTCACCCTTTTACTCATTACACCCTTAAGATCACTAGTCGTACATCGCAACACTATTGACGTCTTCGCTTATGTCCATGAGTGTGTTCCAGTTGAAAATTTGAAAGGCATTACCTATGTCTGGTAAAATGGTAAACGTCACAATACATTGTTATTAAATATTTAATGCCATATTTATCAAACTATTTCCGATTATTGTATGCAGAAAACACCAATGAAAATGAATAGGACTCAATTTAGATGATATTAGTCTTATACTATTCAATTATCATTTATTTATGACATTCATTATATATTTAGCAACATCAATATAAGACCAATTTGCAGAAAAAAATGTGCACTTTTATTTTCAAAATAATCTCCATTCACCCCAATACACTTACTCCATTTATCCTTCAAGTTTATTAATACAACTTATATAGAAATCCGGAGATTGGCCTTCTTACCACGCCTCTGTGGCAACCTTTATGCCTGGAAGCGTCTTCCGCGTAAATCAGATTTCATTTGCTGGAACAGCAAATAGTCACTGGGGGCTAGATCTGTGCTGTAGGGTGGGTGATTCAACAGTTCGAATCCACATTCACGTATTTCGGCTCCTGCAATTCTCGACTTGTGAACAAGTGCGTTGTCATGCAAAAGTAGAAAACCACGTGTTAACATCCCACGGCGTTTCTGGCCAATACATTTTCGAAAATCTGTCATTGAATTAGCATAACACTGTTTTTGATTGTAGTTTTTGGTGGCATATATTCAATCAGCAATATGCCTCTTGCATCCCAAAATATGCTGGCCATTACCTTGCCAGCCGATGGTTTAATGCGAAACCTCTTCGGAGGCAGAGAAGTGGTGTGCTTCCATTGCATGGATTCCAATTTAATTTCTGGGTCCGTGGCGGATCCATGTTTCACGATCTGTCACTAGAAAGAAATCCGGCTTCGTCAGCAGTATAGAGATCCTCGACAATTTCCAGTTCTCTGATGGCGATCTTGAACTCTAAGGTTACTAGGTACTCATCATGCAGATACTTTGGACATACCAAGATCCTCATGAATAATGGTGTCAATAGTTCCAACTGATCAATTTTGAATTCCTTAGAAAGTTCAGAAACTTTTATTCGTTGGTCAGACAAAATTCTTCTTTCTTCAGCGGCTATGGCTGGGTAGCATCTGAAGACCTTCCTCGCCTTGGATCATCGTCTATGGACTCCCTTCCCCTTTTAAACTGCATCCTTACCCATCACTTTACACGTGCGGTCATTGGTTTCTTTTGCCTTGCATCCCTCCTTGGTAAGGAACTTTATTACAGAGCCCTGTTCGTGTTTGAGAGCATACATGATTTTGACCACCCTTAGGTGAATGAAGTCATCATATCTTACTTATTGTCGAGTCTGGAACTTGTTATGACACGTGTCAACTTGTTGTTATGACTAGTGTCACACCGGCCACAAGTTGACATTGTTTTCTTACGCACAAATACCCAAGTTGCAAAACTTATTGAACGCCTCTCGAAGTTGCACGTTTGTAGAAATTAATACCAATATTCTACATTCCTGCCAAAATGTTCCCTCATTCGCATTATACTCATTGGCATCAAGTGAGGTAATCCACCCAACTGTTCTCTTTTGTTGATCCAATCCGTCATTTGGTCAATTTGTAAATTGTGGTCCATGTTTATAGGAGGACAAAAAACAATCAAGATGTACCATGCAAAATGCCTTTCATTCACATTGTCCTCTCCTTATTCAAGGAACCAGCAAATAGTGAACATATTTCACTAACTGCAATAGATCCAGATTCTTGCATCTTGGTTTAACAGGTTCTAGAGCTCCAAGCGAAAATATTCAGGAGTCTTTCGCTCGTTTCGTTGGCTGTACAACAGAATAACACGCTCCTATATAGAGTCCATTTCTCCTGGACACACCAATCACTGTCGAGTGCCTTTAGAGTGATGTAGGCAAAGAGAGGCTGTGGGTAACCTAGTGGTTAAAGCGTATCCTCATCATGCCGAAGGACCGGGTTCGATTCCCTACATGGGTACAATGTGTGAAACCCATTTCTGGTTCCCCCGCCGTGATATTACTTGAATATTGTTAAATGTGCGTAAAACCCAAATCGCTCACTCATTGTATGCAAAGACGTAATGTCCAGGAATGAATCACGATTTTCCTCAACTTTTGGAATGGAAGTATTCCGATGTCAAAGTGTTCAATGATTTATGACTGTGGCCTGTGGACGACTTCTTTGGCTTTTCGTTGTTGTTTTGTGGGGTTTAATTTAATTCTTTGTATTTATTACGATCGAGGGAAACATGAAATCTAATCAATACCTATTAGATGTAAAATGTCGATGTCTTATATATTAATGCTTTATCGCCCTAGTCGTGGATTGTGGGACTCCCGCCAACCTGAGCTACGCGAAGCTAGCCCGTGTAGTGACAACCACATTCAACACAACACTGACATACACCTGTGATCCTGGGTGCAGTAACATTGGCTGGCATAACATATACTTTAATTCTGATCAAAGATCTTTTGATCCTTCAAGTCGACCATTTTGTCTTCATGCAAACCACAACTATTCTCCAAATTTACAGTTACTTATGATAAAAAATCAAGCATCTACCAAGTCCACAAGACTGTCCACCCGATCCTATCAGTTGCCTCTTACAATAAAAAGGTTCCTTCTTCTAACTACTTCGCAAAACATTATATTTAATGTTACCCTACCTATATATCAAGTTAGGGTGCAGAAACACTGTGCTTGACCCGCTCATATCTCTGGGACACTCCCGAAAGTGATTGCCTCTTTCACTGGACTAAGAGTGAGTGAGTGAGTTAATATTTAAAGGTTACATCGGCAATATTTCAGCCATATCGTAACTAAAACAAGTTATAGAGTTATAATAATTATATGTAATTTCAGAAAAATTGTCAGCGAAGGAGAGTAAAACAACTAGATTATCACAGACATAAATTTAAAACTAGTATTTAACTTAAAACATTTAAACTATAAATGACAAGACAATATACAAAACAGGTTATAGAATGCCAACCACTGAGGGTAGATCACCATACTAGGGACCATGGGGGCTTACAGTACATTTGCTTCATGCATGGCCCCTAGCTGGATGTACACAATCCCTTCAGCTATTAGCATTTTGGACAATTTTAGCTAAAAATTTAAATAACATATATACTTCGAATAAAAATAGTAGTATGCTTAAATTTACTTTAATTGTTTTGGGACTTACGTACCCTCTTTGGAGGACAAGTTTACAATACTTTAACCCCCTTCGAAGATACAGCCTCTGAACATCTAAGTTGAAACTTAAACTCTACACAATATCAAAATTTATCAATGAACTCAATTTCTTTAAAAACTCCAAGTACTAAATGTGGAATAACATGAATTTAAAAGATCTTTCATTGTTTTTACATCGAAATATGTTTCCCTTGTGATGGAAAAATCAATACAGTCAAGCAAGACATGCTTGACAGTTTTACTAAGAGTGCCGTCTAAAATTAAATCCGGGTCTTTGCGAGGTGTATATCCTCGGCATCATTAATTAACGGTCAAGCTATTGGTAACACTATTTTTAAACGTTTAAAATCTTCTTTTTGTTTGAAATATATACAACTGAATATTTTACAAACTTTCTTAACAGTATGCAAAAACACACCAGGTCTTTGAAATGTCTTTATTGTGTCTTTTAACGTCCGATACATTCTGTTACAAATGGCACATTTTTTATTCAAATTGTCAATATGGAAATTCGCCTGCCACTTAATGTCAATTATTTGCACGTGCAAATCGCCCTAGCCATGGAAAGTGGAGGGCAACACACATGCATTGATGCATTTTCACTGTCGTTCACTGTTCACCTATTTGAAATCGCAACTTAAAATGAGATGTTATTGACACTTGCTGAAAGGGGTCAGTCTATAGGCCTTTGGGAATCTGGTCAAACTCAGCAGTTCGCAGTCCGCCTTAATGTGTGTCAGAGTGCTATTGGTAGACTGTGGCAGAGACTTCAAGCCAATGGGTCCGTGGAATATGCACGTCGACGAGGTCGCTCAAGAGTCACAACAATTCCGCGATGATAGGCACACGATTAACACTGCGTTACGTAACAGATTCCTTTACGCAGCAGATCTTCAGACAAAAGACTTCAATGTTAACAATTTAAGGATATGCAGGAGCGCCATTCATCGATGCTTAAGGGCAGCCGAACTCCGCTATAGGCGACCTGCAGTTCGTCCACCACTAACACCACGTGACCGGCAGGCGCGTTTGTGATGGAGTCGACATCATGGGTGCTAGAATCAACGTCAATGGTCTCGTGTGCTCTTCAAAGATGAAAGCAGATTCAATTTGTCCTTCCATGATGGTCGGCAGAGGAGATATCGTCGCAATGGAGATGGAATGATAGATGCCACTGTGGCCACGCATAACCAATTGGGCCTGGTTTCGGTCATGGTTTGGGCAGGGATGACTCCTACTGGACGTACTCCTCTGCACGTGGTCAACGGTAATCTTACCGGACTGCGTTATTGGGATGAGATTCCGGCTCCTATAGCAATACCATTCCTGCAAGCTATGCATAGCTTTTATGGTCGACCCTCTTTACTGCAAGACGACAACGCTAGGCCTCATACGACCAGGATTGTCACGGGATTCCTTAGGCAGCAGGGTGCAGACCGGATGAAGTGGCCAGCATGCTCGCCAAACCTCAACCCAATTGAGCATGCCTGGGATGAACTCGGTCGACGTGTGTACACCCCAGAGCTCTTGAGAAGAATGGAATGCGGTTCCGCAAGTTTTCTTTATGAACTTGACATAAGGAACATGAGATCAAGGTGCACCTGTGACTTCTACGCGCGAGGAGCGTACACAAGCTATGGAATGACCAAGTGCTTCATGTTTGTAATTTTCATTTTGGATGGTTAGTCAATACAACTGATGTTTGCTGTGCTGTTTGAACTTGTTGTCTGTATGTGACGATGTATCACGTTTATCAACACGTTAAACATTATGATGGCACTGTTAGTTCTATTATTTCTGAGAAACGTTTCTTTACTATATGTAGATGCAAGAACAAAATCCGATACTCGCATCAGAGTTTATTACATCCGTGCAGGTTACAATTTAACAATTCATCAACATTTCATCCTTGAAACTTGGTGAACACTTGGACAACGAATCAGGCTACGATGAAAACTGATGAGCTCTGATGAGGTTAAAAAAACTACAATATAAGCAGAAACAATTTCATAATCTTTGCTCAATAATGCACTTTAAACATATTTACTTTTGGCATTAATAAACTCTACAATGCTTATTGAAATTGTACAAATACATTTGGATGACTAAACATTTAAACAACATTTCGTTGAACTGTTATCAAAATTGTTTATCAATAATTTATTATTAATACAAATGATAATAATGCAATAAAGTTAGAAATACTATGAGTTGAAAGTAACTTACATTTGTTTCTTGACATGCAGTTATTCGCAGACAGTGAGGTGAAGCAACTTTCCAGCATGGTGGTCAGGCACAGACTGAAGTGCATGCTTTTTTAGACCATGTGCTTCCTTAGGGATGTCATGTGATAAACAAGTGTTAGAAATGAGGCTAATTTAAATACTTTATGTAAATTAGTTAAATTAGTTACAAAAGTTTAGTTGGTGTAAGTGGGGTTTGAACTTGCAACCTTTGGATGACAAATCCACAGCCTTAACCATTAGACCAATGAGTTAAGATATTTGCATTTTAAATTTTAGTAAATTTAAGTTTAAGATTAAATTTAAACTTTAAACAATATTAACACATAGAATTTAAGGGAATATTGAAACATGCAATCTTGCATTTACACTATATATCATCTGTGCTATATATCATTTGACCCTTTATTAATGACTCCTAGTATAGTTGTTTAGCAAAGAAAACAATATAATTAATTGGTATCAGTAAGTCATTAAAATGTCACGGATATGTGTAAAAGGCAGTTGTATGATACATGTTTAGTCTCCCCAGTGGATTGCGGACCTCCTGACAATCGGAGCAACGCTGAACCCAGCCGTGTGGCAGCCACCACGTCAAACACGACGGTGACTTTCACGTGTGCTAAAGGCTACAGGAACCATGGCGCTAATGACACCATTGTTTGTCAAGAGAACGGTCAGTGGTCACCTACATCGCTGGACTGCCAAGGTAAACCTCTCACCCCTTTACTCATTACACCCTTAAGATCACTAGTCGTACATCGCAACACTATTGACAATCAGCGTCTTCGCTTATGTCCATGAGTGTGTTCCAGTTGAAAATTTGAAAGCCATTACTTATGTCTGGTAAAATGGTAAACGTCACACTACATTGTTATTAAATATTTAATGCGATATTTATCAAACTATTTCCTATTATTATATGCAGAAAACACCAATGAATATGAACAGGACTCAATTTAGATTATATTAGTCTTATACTATTCAATTATCATTTATAAATGACATTCATTATATATTTAGCAACATCAATATAAGACCAATTTGCAGAAAAAAATGTGCACTTTTATTTTCAAAATAATCTCCATTCACCCCAATACACTTACTCCATTTGTCCTTCACGTTTATTAATACCACTTTTATAGAAATCCGGAGGTTGGCCTTCTTACCACGCCTCTGTGGCAACCTTTATGCCTGGAAGCGTCTTCCGCGTAAATCAGATTTCATTTGCCGGAACAGAAAATAGTCACTGTGGGCTAGATCTGTGCTGTAGGGTGGGTGATTCGACGGTTCGAATCCACATTCACGTATTTCGGCTCCTGCAATTCTCGACTTGTGAACAAGTGCGTTGTCATGCAAAAGTAGAACACCACGTGTTAACATCCCACGGCGTTTCTGGCCAATACATTTTCGAAAATCTGTCATTGAATTAGCATAACACTGTTTTTGATTGTAGTTTTTCGTGGCATATATTCAATCAGCAATATGCCTCTTGCATCCCAAAATATGCTGGCCATTACCTTGCCAGCCGATGGTTTAATGCGAAACTTCTTCGGAGGCAGAGAAGTGGTGTGCTTCCATTGCATGGATTCCAATTTAATTTCTGGGTCCCAGTGGCGGATCCATGTTTCACGATCTGTCACTAGAAAGAAATCCGGCTTCGTCAGCAGTATAGAGATCCTCGACAATTTCCAGTTCTCTGATGGCGATCTTGAGCTCTAAGGTTTCTAGGTACTCATCATGCAGATACTTTGGACATAGCATGATGCTCATGAATAATGGTTTCAACAGTTCCAACTGATAAATTTTGAATTCCTTAGAAAGTTCAGAAACTTTTACTAGTTGGTCAGACAAAATTCTTCTTTCTTCAGCGGCTATGGCTGGGTAGCTTCTGAAGACCTTCCTCGCTTTGGACTCCTTTCCCCTTTTAAACTGCATCCTTACCCATCACTTTACACATGCGGTCATTGATTTCTTTTGCCTTGCATCCCTCCTTGGTAAGGAACTTTATTACAGAGCGCTGTTCGTGTTTGAGAGAATACATGATTTTGACCACCCTTAGGTGAATGAAGCCATCATATCTTACTTATTGTCGAGTCTGGAACTTGTTATGACACGTGTCAACTTGTTGTTATGACTAGTTCACACCGGCCACAAGTTGACATTGTTTGCTTACACACAAATACCCAAGTTGCAAAACTTATTGAACGCCTCTCGAAGTTGCACGTTTGTAGAAATTAATACCAATATTCTACATTCCTGCCATTATACTCATTGGCATCAAGTGAGGTAATCCACCCAACCTTTCGCGTGTGTTGATCCAATCCGTCCTTTGGTAAATTTGTAAATTGTGGTCCATGTTTATAGGAGGAAAAAAACAATCAAGATGTACCATACAAAATGCCTTTCATTCACATTGTCCTCTCCTTATTCAAGGAACCAGCAAATAGTGAACATATTTCACTAACTGCAATAGATCAAGATTCTTGCATCTTGGTTTAACAGGTTCTAGAGCTGCTTGCTTGTCGTAAGAGGCGACTTACGGGATCGGGTGGTCAGGCTCGCTGACTTGGTTGACACATGTCATCGGTTCCCAATTGCACAAGATCGATGCTTATGTCGTTGATCACTGGATTGTCTTGTCCAGCCTCGGTTATTTACAGACCGCCGCCATATAGCTGGAATATTCCTGAGTGCGGCGTAAAACTAAACTCACTCACTCACTCACTCTTGAGCTGCTAATCACAGGGTATGATGGTATAACAGAAGTGAGAAACTGCACAGGGTGCAACAATGCAATAGACTTACAAAAACATTTAAATGTACCAAAATGGTATGCTTAAATGTGCGTGAGTCCCTGTTTGCAAAGCACATGTATATGACATCAGCCAGTCTTGAACCGATTCTTCAAACTTGAGACAAAATTCGTGCTTAGCAAAGAGCTAAGGTCACATTACATAAATGACTTTAACTATATGCACCACGGCTTTGCGTTACATTGCTATTACCTTAATGTTCTTGCGCTTGATCGTCAGTAGATTGCATACGTGCTTTTAATGGGGCAGAACAGTACTCATTCAGATTTCTGACTTTGGGTAATTCTATGATGCGGTACATCACAGCTCTAGTCTGAACAATATCGACGTATACTTGACAAAAGTTGTATCAGGATAATTTCTGCAACTTTCATATACTCTACGGATCCCTAAACCTGTGTTTGTAATTTTCAGATGCACGTGCTCATGATATAGTCGAAATTGTTGTTACAGTTTAAAAACTGCTCTGATAAAAGACTTGTGAGTCTCCTTTAAACCAGCAAAACAAAACACGGAGTCTATAATATTCAATTATATATTGTACTAAAAATAAACAAGGTTACAATGAATGACAGTACAGATTTCTAATAAAATACTATTGGGTCACAAATCTAAAATATTAACTAAATGTCTTTAGCTACCAGGGTCTTGATTCTTGTAGATGCAATGATAGACGTTTGTTGTCAGCTGTTGAAAGTTCAATGTAGACGATGTTAGCAGACAGATGAGCGTATATCCAAAGTAGTTCCACCATACATCTCAGCAACAATCCCGTACATACCCTTTTATACAATTCCAGAGAAGTCTAGCAAAACCCACGCCACGCAACTAGCATTTAGAAATTACTGGAATCCCACGTTTTCCACCGAAAACACTGGAAAAATAACAAACAAAGGGGAGGCAACTCCCCAGCCCACTCTCAACAGCACGAAAATACATAGCATATGTTCAAGGTATGAGTTTAAATCCACATTCAGCGCTTTAAACTTTGGTGACCCATAACAACTAAAAGTTAGTAATGTGACACTATCATTAACAAAAACACACCCACATAACACTCTTTCCTTATGGAAAAGAAGGTTTCAAAGAAACTTTCTATTACAATCATATTAAGATAGCTCACATCATAAGATGACTAACATGAAAAGCATTTTTCAGAATCACCATAATATTATGCCGATACAAACATACAGCATCATCAAGTCATTATGCATTTACAGGCTGGAAAGTGCAGCAGCAGAAACATTGTCTTTGCCTTTAATATGCCTAATCACAAGATCGAACCCTTGCAAAGTTAAACTCCACCTCATAATTCATGCTCTTGTTTTTCTGAAGAAATGTCACGGGATTGTGATCAGTAAAAACTTCAATTGGAGAGTGAGTGAGTTTAGTTTTACACCGCTTTTAGCAATATTCCAGCAAAGGGCTTCATGTGAGGAATCGAACCCGGGTCTTCAGCGTGTCGAGCAAACGCTTTATCCACTAGGCTTGGGACTTTGAAGATGATATTACATAGTGCGTTGTTATTACATAGTGGGTTGCTACATTCCCCACCGCCCCTTTTTCAATTGGAAAAGTAGAGGTACCTTGGTGCAAATGCTGCAAAAGACCTAATGTATATTTCTCATGGTAGAATAATTTCTTTGATGCCTGTCATACTTCTTGGAAAAATAAGTACTAACAGTAAATGAAACACATAACAGTAGACTCTAATAATGAATGAAACGAATTACTGTAGACTCTAACAGTGACTGAAACAGTGAAACAGGAGATTGCGTGCGTGTCTGGGGATTTAAGTCGACCGTTTCAGATTAATGTATATAAACGTATATCAATCATCTCCTACAGGAGATATTAAGTACTACGTAGGAGATACTATGTCCTACGTAGGAGATACTATGTCCTACGTAAGAGATGCGTAGTCCTACGTAGGAGATGCTTAGTCCTACGTAGGAGATGCTAAGTCCTACGTAGGAGATACTATGTCCTACGTAGGAGATGCTTAGTCCTACGTAAGAGATACTAAGTCCTACGTAGAAGATACCCACTTAGGAGATACTAACTCCTACGTAGGAGATACTAACTCCTACGTAGGAGATAGTAAGTCCTACGTAGGAGATATTAAGTACTACGTAGGAGATACTATGTCCTACGTAGGAGATGCTAAGTCCTACATAGGAGATATTAAATACTACGTAGGAGATAGTAAGACCAAAATCCTTTTTCACCGTGGCCCTACTACGCTTCCGTAGTCTGACAAGTGCTATCCGACTGAAATGTTACATTTTTCCCCAAAATGTTTGTAAGTGGCGATACTACATCTGAAAGATTTGACAAAACTTTCTGTAATAGCCTGCCATACCCACGAATCTCATGAATTCTTTCTTAGATTGGGGTACTGGAAAATGTACAATAGCTTCAACTTTAGCATGAACAGGCTGTACCTGGCTGTGCGCTACAACAATGCCCTAAAATACAACTTGTGCATTTCAAAATTCGCACTTTGCAAGATTCAGTCAATTCTGCTTCAGACAGTCTTTGGAGGAGAGCACGGATTCTCTCCAGATGGCTCCCCATGTCGTAACTGTCATCATCATTCATGTAAGCTTCGACACTATCAAGACCAGATGTGACATTGTTGACAAATCTCTGGAACGTCGCTGGTACGTTCTTCTGATACAGTAATCTGATGTAGCGAAGGCGGATATTTTCTTCGCACGGTCTGTAAGTGAAACCTGACAGAAGCCTTTCAATAAGTCAAGCTTACTTATGTATTGAGCTTGATCAATGCAATCTTCCACCCTCGGAATTGGTTAAGAGAGCTTCCACCCTCGGAATTGGATTGACAGCTTGTATGTCAGCACAGCAGCGCCAACCACCTCTACCACTCTTCGGCACAAGAACACAAGGTGACTTCCATGAACTGTAACTGGGTTCAATAATGTCATTGTCTAACATGTATTTCACTTCTTTCCGCAGAATTTCACTTTTCACAGGATTCATCCGATACGGATGTTGTTTTACGGGTACAGCATCGCCTACATATCATGGCTAACAACATAATTTCGGCCAGTCACATCAGGAAATAAGTGAGAGAACCCACGAATCAAATCTGACATTTGAGCTTTCAGCTCAGGGGATAAATGTGATAACTTCCCATCAAGTTGAGCTAACACATCAGAATTTCTTAACTTTGGTGAAACATTATCACTAAGGTCATCAAACTTCATATTACTAACACCCTTATCAATATTGTCAACATGTGTCGACTTGCCCTGCCATCTGAGCTGTCTAGATGAAATCTCGACTCATCAGTGAACAAAACACCATCCCAGTCTCCTGTACCGTAGATGCCGTCTGCATCAGGCAAGACGTGCCTGACGGTGACGTTAGAGCAAAACTGGACGCATTGCAGGTCGTTGTGCTCCCTCAGTCGGTTCCGTACACTCCTGTAACTGATTGGAGGTAAGCCAGGGATGGTCCGACCAGTCAAACTGGCAGTCTGGAAACGATTCCTTTGATGGATCGGTCTAATGTGGTTCTCTTGTTTACGTGTTCCCATTATATTGAAAACGTCTCCATAGAGATGGGATCGTGTTTCGATGGACATCAAAATGCCTGGCCACTTCATTTTGGATCAGTCCAATCTCAGGCATACACACGGCGCGGAAAAGCTGACTTACTGTAAGCCGAGGCATGACGTACGCCCAGTACAGGTTGAAATTAACATGTTTTCCACAACATTTAGAGGCTATAGGATAATCAACCGTTCTTCAATTTTCAATATCAGGTGTGTGAACTTCAAGTGTCAAACATCATGCAAAAAGTGAGTTAGTTCGCTGTGCCACGTGCCACGCGCGGTACGTGACATCAAATTTCATGCAAAATACTAAAAATTGCTACATGTTTATTTTGGGTTATTTTATAACTTTTCAAATAACTTTTATTTTATGTAATGCACACTTACTTTTTCCGCTAGTATATTTAGGGGTACTCAACACTGTCTCCAGGTGTAGATAATATGACTGCCATTTTCAATATTGACAACAACAAAAACAACAACGGGAGGAGTCATTCGTGCTAATCATCTTCTCTGATTCAGCTGAACCTTTGCTTGTTCTCACCCACAGTTTTATACCTGTTCAGATATTCTATTTGTGTCTTCAATACTTGAATAATTCTAAATTGACTATATTTTAATTATCTTTGAAATAACCGTTGGCTTCATCTCAAGATAACTTAACACCCATCTAACATTACTTTGCCACTATATTTTGGAACATATAATAAAGTATATGTGCAAATTTGTACCCAGTGGTGCTAGAAACTCAAAACAGTAACTTTTATGTGTTTATTGCATTATCTACATGTCCTGTATTGCTGCGTCACGACTGCCTTTTGCAACATAGCAACACTATGATGATATCATTAAATTAATAGTTGACATAGATATTGTGCTACGGTATACATAGTGTCGACAGATGCACAAAACATTACATTTTCATTTCATTAGATCCAAAATAGAAATATAGGAGATATACTATCGGATAACTTCCATGAGTGGCATTTGAAATATTGTGAATTACAATATAGACAAACATTATGGTTGAAAACTCAGTTTACTTACGACATTTCGATACAGATTGTTGAAGCGTTGTCACGAAAGCCTCTGAAGGGAGGGAGTATGTGTAGAACTAAACCACTATCCATCCCAAAGAGTCAAAAGAACCATTGCTGCAACTCTCTCACTTTCTTCCATTGAGCCCCCATGAAGGTATCCATTCCCTACATTGGTAAATCATCACATCTAATCAGCAGACTCCTGAAACAAACAAGCAGGGATAGATACCACCTTTTCCGCACCACCCAGCCTCAACAAACTTTTCCATGCTAAAAACCGTCAACAGCGACAACATTTATACAATAAACTGGGATTGTGGACAGGGATACATTGGCGAAATATCCCGACCCGAATGAAAGAACATCAGTCTCCCATCACCAATTCCGACAGCATATCAGCCATCTCTGATCACATCAAATCGAAATATGTGGGTCTATAGACCATATAGGCTTGTATGACATCGCCATTCTTGCGAAAAATCAAAGGGACTTCAAAACGCAAACTCACCGAAACCAGTCACATCAAACGCCAAAAGCCCACCATCAACTATGAACAAAGATACTTCATACGGGATACACCCGAATCGGCCCCAAGCCGAACCGGCCCCTGGATATTTAACCCAAACCGGCCGCGCACCCGAACCGGCCCCTGGGTTAATTAACGGTAATCAGACAGACAATTAATCAGACAGACATGAAGATTTCAATTAATTTATTATATATATACATACAGACATGAAGATTTCAATTAATTAATTCATTATATATATACAGACATGAAGATTTCACTGCAGGCACTGTTGTCTTTCGCGGCATCTCAATGAGCAGTAAACGCAAGAATCGGACACGTTATCCATGATGAACAAATTATGAATCATGTCCTTCAGATAATGTCTTTTATAAGATTATACGCAAGGTGAAGATAACAGTATACGGTGCAGTTGACATTGAGTGAACGCAATCAGTGTCAAGTAAGAGCATACGCTTAAGACAACATGTACATTAATTCGCTCACGATAATCCGTTCAAAGAAATATTAAAACAACACATTCACTTTAATCGCTCAGTGAGACGTGCGTAAAATAACAGTTTAATTTTGGAGCTGAAGAATGTTTTAGTTTTCATGATGTTAGCAGAATTCACTCTGTGAAAGGTGGTTAATGTGTGTTGAAAATCTTGACAAATTTTCCACACATGGAAACATGCGAAAAGATGAAGGACGACATTATTTTTCGTTACTGGAAACTTGGGCATAACAAAGGTGAAACGTGAATTCATTATATTGGATTTATGTGCTATTCTTGTATTGAATTAATGTGTCAATTCTGTGGATACGATACAACGAAATGTAAGTACACGTTTTACTTTAGTATTGTTTTGCAATTGATCTTTTAGATTCTTAAAATAATTACATAAAATGTCCTCTACCACGGGATCTCCGTGATCAGCAGCACTTGCATGTTCACTTGCCTCTCATCGACACTAATATTCGCTAATATATTTTCAAAAATCGATATTACATGTAAAGACATATGAGTAATATGTTTTCGTCATTTATGTTAAAGGAACTTTAATTCATATGTCAATGTAGAAATATTTACTTCTCGGGGCCGGTTTGGGTCAAATATCAGGGGCCTGTTCGGCTTGGGGCCGGTTCGGGGGTAATTCCTTCATACCATCCGCTTATGATGCACTCCTCCACAAAGCCCAATCAATTGTATAAACATCTCCCCCTTTTTAAACTACCCTTTTGATTTGTACGTCTCTGGCTTCCACGCATGTCCCATTGTTAACTCACTGGCTTTAGCTTACTGCATAGCCAATCATGTTAATTATGTTGTTTTCTTTGTTACAGTCAGTATACATGCATTTCCTTCATTGCAAGTTACATTCCTGCTTGACAAAGGTACACTCACTGTATCGAAACGTCGCACTCACGAAATGAAAGAAGTTGTTATCCATAAAGTTTGTCCATATTGATTTATTATCGACGAAACATGTCTGAATATGTACTGGAGTGAGTGAGTGAGTGAGTTTAGTTTTACGCCGCACTCAACACTATTCCAGCTATATGGCGGCGGTCGAATATGTACTGGAAGTACATCACGTAACTACTATGGAGTAATCCAGGACATGGAATTTAGATCAGGGAGGAAATAAAGCAGGTTGCAAACGTACGAATGAGAACTGCCGTATATTAGTCATATCTGTGTGGTATGTGTATGTCTGCAGCCATTGCAAACGCGATCACAACGAAGACGTTGTCTGCTGGACCCGCGACGCTGACCTGCACAAACCGGAAGTCCAAAAGATCTGGGCGGAAGGTGTCAGCATCTTGCCAGAAGGATGAGGTGCTGACAGACTGCTCCTCCAAAATAGAAGTAATGCTTTATGTTTTATGAATATTAGTCGTTGTTATAACACATTATCACACACATAATTGTTTATGAACTAGCTTTGTCTGTTTCTTTTCCAACCAAAGGTAAGACTCCAGGCCTCGCTACTCGGGAAACGTTTGGTAAATAGAAATATTTGTTTCTATTAAAGCGACATAAGTGAGTGACCCGTGAAGATCCGGATTAGAATCGATCTTCAGAAACTTGTCGTAAGAGGCGACGATCAGGCTCGCTTGTTGGTGATTATCGGTTCCCAATTGCGTCGATGGTCCAGACTCGATTACGAACAGACTGCCGCCATATAGCTGGAATATTGCTGACTGCGGCGTAAAATTAAACTCACTCACTCACACAAGTGCGTGAGTTAAAATTTAATGTCGCATCGGCATTACTTCAGACATATAGCTTTTCAAGAGCGGTGGGGGCTAGCCTTTGCTGGGTGATATAGGGTGTCGCTTTTTTGCCGCGAGAAAGCAATAGCAAGAGACGAGAAAGCGATTACGCGAGACGAGAAAGCGGATATTTCCCATAATTCCACCGATATTTCCCATAAATGGCGTCTTGCCTGCACATGACGTAATGTAAAAGGAGGCTTTATTGCCATTTGTTTTTGTCGTATAGAAACAAATTACACGTTTTCAAAATCCTGTCATTTTTGTAATTGATCCTTTAACCGTCTCTTTTCGTTGCAATAAATGAGTGCTTTTAAAAGTCTCTTTAAAGGATAACAATCATTATTGTGACATCGCTAATTAGTCCCGGCTTCCATTTGTTTATTGTCATTTCCCTTGTTAAATGCCACCATTGTTATCTCATCAGTCATGTCTGGATCAGTAATCCTTGGCTTCCAGTTGTCCATCAAACCTACCAACTTAGCGCAAATTGACCAATATTGCTGTTCTTTCAAATGTACTGTTACAGCTGGCACTTGTGAAAAGCAACTTCCTCGTGTTGAGTGCTTGGTAATGCTAATGGCTCTTACTGAACTGACTGAACTGAACTTTTATTCACTCAGGCTGCAAACTGCAGCATAAGAGGTACATAAATAATATTTACATTTATACAACATAAAAAGTATATACAAACGGTATGATAGGTGCAATGTACATCAAGCTAGTTACATATTAAGTAAATGAAATTATTTCTTAAATAAAGCCATAATTATTTTACAAAAAAATGAGAGTTTTCTTAAAGTTCCTAGTTTATTGGTGTTAAATAGGATATTCACTTTATACATATTTGGTCTAATATAATAATACTTCTGGATATATTTTTCTCTTTCTAATTCTAATTTAGGACATACAAATAAATAATAAAATTCGTCACCAATATCATTTAGGTTACACATAGTACACCTTCTATCATTTACTGGGATTCGTCGCCATCTACCTGTCTCGATTGGAAGAAAATGATTTGAAGTTCAAAATTTCAACAAGTTATTGTAATGCAGAAAATTTAGGTATGGTTCAAAGTTGAGAGATGGATTTTTGAAAATGTTATGAATGGATGCTTTGGATGAGGTTTCAATTATTGAGATCCATGTTTGCTGGTAAATATCTTTTAATTTACTTTTGATAACTTTTTTTTGGATTTACTTTGATATAATCGTTGAATATTAATTTATATATTAAGAGGCATAATTTTGATGATTTTCCGGTTAACAGTTTAGCCCAAAAACATACCATTCTGCTTTTGATAACATTTACAAGAGGGAATCTACCAAACTCGCCATACTTTTCCTGAATGATACTAAATATTTGTGAAAGCGTAGATGGACATTTTCAAAGCAAGAAGTATTTTCAAAACCCCAGACCTCACTAGGGAATCGGGGTGATAATAATCTACATTTTTAAATTTTCCAGGATAGTATCTCCAATATTGAAAGTTCTTTTCCATATTACGTTTGGGGATCCACCGAAAAAAAGAATTTTGTATTTGGATGTGTTAATTATAAGTTTCCATTTTTTATAATAATTATGAAAAGAATCTAATATATTTTGCAAATCACAAGGATCAGAGGACATAAGGACGGTATCATCAGCATATAGCAAGGCAAAAAGTGTAATGAGCGTATCTAAGCGGTTGTGGAAATCACCGGGTTTAAGTTGTAAACCACAACATGAATCTGAAGCTAAAGCATCTTCAAGATCAGTAAGAAATAATGAAAACAAAACTGGAGACAAGTTCTCTCCTTGGCGGACACCTAGTTTACATAAAAAGAAATTACCGCCGTTACAAACACATGATTTTATATTTTGATACATGTTAAAAATGACCTTAAAGCATTTCCCAGATATGTTATTTTGTAAAAGTTTTTTTCCAGAGCCCTGATCTCCAGACGGTATCAAATGCTTTTTGGAAATTGATAAATGCGCAATACAATTTCTTTTTGCGACATTTTAATAGTTCCGAAAGGTGAAATAAACTGAAAATATGGTCTGTTGGCGAATATGCTTTTCTGAAACCAGCCTGAGCTTCAGAAAGAATTTGGTTTGATTCGATGAATTTATTTAATCGGCTGTTTAAAATAGATGTGAAAAGTTTTCCAAAACAGCTTAGTAGTGTTATTGGTCTATAATTTTCAGGGTTTTTAGGATCGCCTTTATTTTTATAAATTGGTTTGATGATACCAGTTAGCCACTTATCTGGGAAGATACCAGTGTCAAGTACAATGTTAAAAAGTTTAACATAAATATCTAAGAATATATCAATAGTAGTAAAGATATATTCATTTACCACATAATCAATTCCAGGGGCTTTACTATTTCTAAGATTTTTAACACATGATACTATTTCATCATTAGTAATTTCAGAGTTTAGTATAGTGCTATTCCCAGTGTCGACATAGTGAAGATTATCATCATAATTATGTTCGACAGGTGGCTCTTCATTTTGCGATTTAAAAAAGTCAAAAAAAGAATCAATTTGTGGAGAATGTTCTGAGCCCGTTTCTGCTTTACATTTTTTTAGTATTTTCCAAAAGGCACGTGAATCATTTTTCCGAAATTGTGATAGTTTATCCTGGATGGATTTACTATGTTTATTAGAAAACTTTCAAAGACATTTTTTGTAATGTTTACTGGCATTGTGCAATCGAGATTTATTCTGGGATGATTTAAAATTTTGGCATATCCTTTTTGCTTCAAAGTATTTTCCCCGTGAAATTTTGCATTGTTTGCCAAACCAAGGTTGATTAGTACGCCTTTCTAAGGGATGTCGACGCGATTGATTTTTGCATTTAACGCCAAAAACCTTACCTGCTGTAGAGACAAGCACATTGCTTATGGCATCATTAACATGAGTGATTACATGGAGTGGGTCACGAGTGCAGACTCGGTGTAGAATAGGTCCACAACAGCTGGTCGTAAAAGGCGACTTAAATTGGGCAACCTGTTTGCCGTGGCTTGCGCCCCCTTGTCGATGGAGGGCGGGATTCTGGTGGTTGGGGCACTGGTTCCAGGAACAGTGTTTCTTTGCCCTTACGTCATCTGGACGGGTGGTAGAATGGTGGGCATTGGTCGTTCATAATTCCAATGTACAAATTATTAATATCTTTAGTTGCCTGGAGTCCTATGCCAGAAGACCCATGGACCAATATGGTGGTATTGACCTTTGAATGATGTATGTCTCCAATTTCTTGTCAAGGGCTGAACCAGTATGCCAGTGAATTACTAGACAAATACAGCTATACATGTCATATTTGCTTGAGTATAATGCCCCTGTATACCCGGGGTCAGCATCTTTGATATCCGATGCAATTTGACACTGTCCTTGTTGACTCTCCATGGGGAGCAGGAGTGCTGAATCGTTTTCTTTCACCATGTCATTACTACATGCTGGTTCTCGCAATGAAAACAAAAAGGCGTTTACAGGATTTAGATCTCTCAAATTTAAATATTTCTCCAAAACAATGATTCCTGGTCTCGATTTCTGGTGATCGAGGCTGCTGATGTTTTTACCCATTATGCTAAACTCGTTTGCTATCTCCAAGGCTGTATCTGGGATTTGTGGTGGGGTAAATAACGTTACTCGTCTGAACTTGTTATGGATCAAAACATTTGCAAATATTGAGGTTGCTGCGTCTGTGCACTGAAAACTAAACTTTTGTCGAGGCATTGTTCAGGCCCCGATTTCTCGAAACAAACTTAAGTCTGAGTTTTGACTTAAGTTAAAGTTTTTTACTCAAATTTGAGAAAATGCATTTCGCAGAATGGTCTGAAATCGATATTAAGCTCAAACATAGAAGACAATTTGAGTTTGGTGGATAGATTACTTAAGTTGTTTGGGCTTTTTTTATTTATAAAATGCAGTTGAGTTAAGAATTCAGCTGTTTCAAATTGTCAAACTCAGTTTGAAATTTGAGTAAAAAACTTAAGTTTGTTTCGAGAAATCGGGGCCAGGACAGCTCGTTGCCTGTCACGACATGGCTGAGGAAGGTGTCGCTATGGAACAGGCGGTAACCCCTGTTGACACAGTAAAACGGTTTACAATCAAGAAAGATGGTGTCATCTTAAATACAAATTCTTATGCGATGACATTTGCTCACGTATCCCTACCTGAATCAACCAAGGCAGGATGTTTCAATATCAGAGTGGAAGTGGATGTCCCCAATCAACTCCGATGCTACAAATGCCCACAGCTCGGCCATGGGTCTCACACATGTCGTAACTCTGTGGTTTGTTACCGCTGTGGTGACAACCATGAGGGCACTGGCTGACAGAAAGAGTTCAGGTGCCGTAATTAAGACGGCAAACATGCTGCATCTTCGACGTTTTGCCCTGTGTGGCAAAGTGAATCTAAAACATGGAAATTAAAATGTTAGGAAAACATTCCCTATCAAGAGGCAAAGAAGCTATTTCGAACTCAGTCATCAACCTCACCGGCGATATCCTACTCTGGTGCAGTATCTAGATCTGTTTCAACATCAGCTGTATAGTGCCAAACTGACTTTACATGGGTCAAGTCAGAAAAACCTGTTACTTCAGCTACTCCACCAAACTCACCAGTGATTCCACCAACGTCCCAAGTCACTCAGTCTTCGTCTGCATCTCAGACAGAAAATCAGTCTGATATGCAATCACAAGCGCCTGTTAAACAGCCAGCCACAGTTCAATCAACCACAAAAAAAAAAAAGGAAAAACCTAAATAGAAAAGAAACACTTCACTACCATCACTTCATCTCAAGAGGTTTCTTTACAGAACTCAACTGAACCTGACTTTCCCTCCAGACATGGAGGTTACTCTGTCCTCGCAGAACAGGAGAAGGAATACAATGTAGTTCCTTCTCACATTCACGAGAGAGATATCCAATTGAGCCATCATGTATTAGTTGTCCAGTATAATATAATGGAATTGCAGAGGACTAAGGAAGACTTTTAATGAAGAATATATTATTTCCAGATTATAAACCGGCAGCAATGTGTCTCCTAGAGACATATCTTAAATATGCAGATACTTTTGAACTGAGGCAGTACCAATGTCACCATTCATTTTCCCATATTGATAAACCAAATTATTTTAGTAAGACAAGATATCATTCAAAGTAGTGTATATCTGAATACCAATCTTCAAGATGTTGCCCTTCATACTACCTTGCATATTGCCATAATGCTGTGCTCTTTATATATCCCACCTTCGTATGCCCTCCGTCAATGTGAACTTCAGTATCTGTATGATCAGCCAAAACCCTGCATCATCATGGGCGATTTAAATGGGCATGACCCTCTCTGGGAAAGTACAAGCACAAATAATAAGGGGAAAATTATCTAAGATTATACTTCGGATAACATTTTATGTGGGTTTTTTATGATGACTCAAACACGTATTTACACTCAGCCACTGGGAAATATTATGTCCTCGATTTGTCCGTTGCAGACTCAAACCTGTACAATGAATTCGAATCGGCGGTTCATGATGATCTATGTGGGAGTGATTACTTCCCAACCATTCTTAAAACTATTTACCCTGTCGATTATCCACCTTTATCAAGAAAGAAGTTCACCAAGCGGATTGGTCATCATATGAGGCATTATGCGTTGAACACTTAAAGCACGACCTTTTCAGGAACAGTGAAGAACCTATACAGTCAATTTCGGATATACTAAATAACACTCCTGACTAAACAATTCCACAGTCCTCTGCATTTCCACACATTCGTAAACAATGGTTTAATAATGAGTGTAAACAGGCCAGAAAGTGTATGGAGAAAGCTGAAAAGTATTTTCGATGACATCCTATTGTGTTTAATTTCAATAACGTTACAGTATTAAATGCCAAGGCTCGACGCGCATTTGGAGAAAATATTTTTTCCAAGATCAATTCCCGCACGCCTATTTCAAAGGTGTGGAACATGGTACAAAGAATACAGTTCACCATCTGAAGGATTTACAATTTATTAACTGATAAAACCGACATTGCCAATAAACTTGGTGAAACATATTTTATTCATGAAATTTAAACATGATATGAATATGGATTGGCACATCAAGCCAGCGGCTTATGTAAGCGCCGCTCCATAAAATATAATACAATACAATCAATAATTAATTTCAAACAAAGCACAGAAGCAATTATTCTCACAAAGGCATGAAATGCATAATAACAGGAAAAGTCTACAACTGACTTACTGAGATTGGTTTTACGCCGCTTTTAGCAATATTCCAGAACATCACGGCGGGGGACACCAGAAATGGGCTTCACACATTGTGCCCATGTGGGCATTCGAACCCGGGTCTTCGGCGTGACGAACCAACGCTTTAACCATTAGGCTACCCCACCGCCCCGAAAAAGTCTACAAAATTGCATTAAATGATTTATAGTAATTTCACACATAAGAGTTTAGAATAATTTGAATCTATTTGAAAGTAGTATGTATTTATGAACAGAGTCAAGAATAAACTGATTTATTCTGTTGCTTGAAATTTGATTACCATGAAGAATTGAATTTAAGTCAAAACCATTAGTGTAGAAATATTTATCTGATCTTATTAAGTCATAACAAGGGCAAGAAAAGAAGTAATGGAGAGAATCTTTCCATGGATACCCACATGCACAGTTTGGATTATTTGAAATATGTCTATCAAAACAATGAGCGTTCAAGTCACTGCAACGAAAACTGAGGCGAGCATGGGTTATTTGACAAAATCTAGAGCCAAGGGTTTTTTTTCTAAGAGAATATTTCCTTGTTTGGTCTGTAATCGTGTTTTGAACGACTTTACTGATTGTGAGTTAATTGGTCTAGACGTATGGTCTAGAAACCAGACCCCCAAAATGGTGAAAATGTGGTGCAGGTCTGACTAACGAATGGGATGTGATTTTTCACAATCAGGAATGATGTAGCTTTGATTTAAAGCCGGTTGTCATCAGCTACCGTGCATGACAACCGTGCAGGGGCCCTTTACGGTGCATCATGTCATGTCAGTTATGGCAGTATTTTAACAGATAACTAGATGGTTTAATTAAATAACTCTGGTTTGGTTTGACCGATTTTAATCCCCAGAAAAGGTTTTGGAATGCTCAGACCATGATTTAAAATTGTGGAGAATTATATTACATATATGCTCAAAAATAGTTGGTAAGGTCAAAGGTCAATTTTAATAGACAGGGCATTTGATGAGAAACTTCACAATTTGAAGGTATTTTTTTCAAACAATTATGTTTTTCGGATTCAGCTATATCATCTGAAGATCATATATACCTTTGGTTAGCATTGTATTCATGAACAACCATTACAAGGAAACAGAGGTTGGTACTTTGTATTTAGATCAGCAAAATATAAGATAATTTTAGTTCCATGCTTTACAAAGTATCAACAATACTGAATATGTCAAAGATGCTGTTGAACTATCATACAAATTTGCGTTTATGTACATTCTGAAAGAAACAACAATTCAGCTGATATGTTTTGGTGTGCGTCAGTATTACACTGACATGCCGGGAAACCCTTAAAGCTGGTGAATAATAATATGACATCCTTGTTTTAAACATATTTTATTCATTCAAGAAAAGGATTGTGCACAAGTTATCCAACTTAGAAAAGCCCTCTCCAGATAATTACACAATTCATCTTACAACAAAGTACACAAGTGACAGACATAGGCTAGGATATGTACAACAGATGTTAACTGAGAAAGCTTTTTGTTTGAGAGATATAGATATGTACATATTTGAAAACATTCTGGTTGTCAGTGATTGAGAGACCTGCATTGCCTTGTAAGATAAGATTAATATCAATCAGTGTTCTATTTTTGACAATATGTTCTAAAGATTTTAACAGTTTATGTCTTTGAAAAGTATACAAAGGACATTCAAGGAAGTAATGAAAAACATTCTCACTTCTATGGCCACATTGACATGATGCGTCATTTTATACATTTATTCTATATAAATCATAATTAAGTGTACTCGTCATATATCTTAATCTAGTGTGCATAACATTGAACTTCCTTATTCCATATGAATAATATATAGGTGCACATTTTACCTTCACGTGTATATAAAATTTAAACGTGGCAACAGAGTCGCAATTTCTAATAGCTAAGGGAATATTATTCCACACTTTAACTGTTGATGGAATAAAAGATGACGTTGAGTACCTCAGTCTTGTATATGGTTGACTAAAGTTATTTGAGTTTCTTAACTGATAACTTG
This sequence comes from Haliotis rubra, assembly GCF_003918875.1. Lineage (NCBI taxonomy): Eukaryota > Metazoa > Mollusca > Gastropoda > Lepetellida > Haliotidae > Haliotis > Haliotis rubra. The sequence goes on from NW_025765492.1 coordinate 165,703, forward strand.
TCTGGTTGCTAACTAGAGGTGGGAGTAAATCTTGAAGAAAAACTGGTGTCAGGCATATTTTAATTTTATAAAATAATGTTAATTTGCGTCTTCTCCTTCTCTCAGAAAGTAAATCCCATCCCGTTTCACAATACAATGAACTGGAAGATGCATATCTTCGAAGACCAGTAACTATGCGCACTGCTTCAAGTTGAAGTTTTTCTAATCTATTAGCTTGTTCAATTAAGCATCCATCCCATACCTCGCATGCGTACTCAAAGTGTGGCCTTATGAATACGGTATATATTTTCGCTAGTGTTGTTCTTTTTAATAAGAACTTTAATTTCCGAAATGCTCCAATCATTTTAGATGTCTTTTTGATAATGTTTTCAATATGATGATGCCAACTCCCGTTAGACGTGAAGATTAAACCCAGATGTTTATGAAAATCGACTGTTTTTATATTGCAGTTATCAAACTTCAAATTAATGTCTTTTTTGCCATCTTTCAAAGTAAATATTATAGCTTCAGATTTTTCCGGATTGTAGGAAATTAACATGGCCTTTGCCCAATCGTTTAATATTTCATTCATGGCTCTTTCCATCACTTGTTTGTCCTTTGATAAAGTTCCCAGTGAAGTATCGTCAGCGAAAAGCCGAGTTATGCAATGTAGCTTATCAGCTATCTCATTTACATACACAATAAAAAGAAATGGGCCTAAAACTGATCCCTGGGGAACTCCTGCTTTCAACACCATAGGCTTGGATAGCGACCCATTAACAAAGACCGATTGATTGCGATCAGTTACATAACTATTAAACCAATCAAGGAGTTTTCCACTGACTCCATACATCTATAATTTAAGCATAAGCCCTCTTTGCCAAACTCTATCAAAGGCCTTTGATACATCGCAAAAGACCATACAATAGTATTCTTGGTTGGTACTTTGTATTTGGATCAGCAAAATATAAGATAATTTTAGTTCCATGCTTTACAAAGTATCAACAATACTGAATATGTCAAAGATGCTGTTGAACTATCATACAAATTTGCGTTTATGTATATACATTCTGAAAGAAACAACAATTCAGCTGATATGTTTTGGTGTGCGTCAGTATTACACTGACATGCCGGGAAACCCTTAAAGCTGGTGAATAATAAAATGACATCCTTATGGAAGGTTTGCAAGTGACATTATCGTGTGCCATTTTTTCTGTTTACAATGTGAACTATTGCGGCTTTGGTTTTCTTGGTTTATTTTACACCGGCAATCATTAATACATTGTAAAAGATATAACACACTGATCCGAAATGCGTTATGGTATCTTACCACAAAATATACACACAGTCATGTCAAAATGACGCAAGCAACATTGCCTTCATATCAGTTCGTATTTATTGTTCTTAATACTAATAGTCCTAGTGTATTCCCAGCTGACATGTATACTCAATGTCAACATTGTCAACATCCCGGGAACACCTTTCCCACATGCACATGCCGAAGTACACAACAGGTTCAACTTGCAGCTACACCTTCCTGTACATTGGCGTTTACATGCACAGATATGTTGAAGAAGGTCCACGGCAACTTATTTGCAACTTAATCACAGAGGAACAGAGGAATATTTGATGAAGATCTATTACGACAGAAACGTACTGTTTTAAATACAAACATTAAGTGCCTACTTTTTTGGACAACTCAAAGAAATTCCTGGACAATATTCATATAAACATCTTGCGTCTACTGTAACGTTCATAAAAATAGTAATATGTAATGATATGAGTAAAAGAGTTCCACATAGCATGGTCATGACACTATGAGCATCGATCTTCACAAGTGGGATACGATGGCATGCATCAAACAAGTAAGTGAGAACGACCACCCGATCACATTAGTTCGCTCTTACAACATGGGTTGCTGAAGATCAAGTTTGACCCAACATATTTGTGAACCTGTGGGAATGGTTAATGAATAAATGCATAAAGTTTCTCGTCTCGCGCTATTGCTTTCTCGTCTCGCGCTGTCGCTTTCTCGTGTCGTGATATCACTTTCTCGCGACCGAATTTTAAGGCGAGAAAGCGACGGCCCTTTTCAGCCACCACAGGTTCATTGCAAATACTTCTCCATATATAGGCCCATCATCAGACCCTTATTGTTATTATCATGAGCAGGTGATTTCTGTAGCCACTCCAGAAAGTCAATACCCGCATTTTGCAGGAACGTTAGACCATCTGCAGCTGCAATCGTGCCCAGCGTAGACGTTCCTTACGGTCTGTCTGCGTCGGAATCGGCCCAACATAAGGACGTTGGGCTTGAAGATACGCGGTTACGCGACCCCTTAACAGTGTGTTACTGGTTGCCGTTGCCATTGCCGTTGCCGTCGTAACATGATAACGCAATTTGACTGTCCTAGGCATGAGACGTCACACGTAGCCGTCCAGACCTGGGGCAATCAGAAGTTGTATTCGTTTGATACCCACGTCTCCTCAGGTTGCAAATTGTGCGTCTATTGCATCTCCTGGCACGTCCAACAAGCACTGTAGACTGGCCAACTTCTAACATGAAATCACCGTTCACGTTCAACATTTGTAAGGCGTGGCATGAGAATTGTTTATCTCTTACGGATTGCTAAAGTGTTTTGGGTGGGGATTTTTAATCGCCAGCAAATTTGACTCAGCTGATGGAGGTTAAGCATACGAAATTTTGGTCACGTGACCCCACACACATGTAGGATAGCGTTTACACAAAAGAGCGTGGTTGACCACAATTAAAATGGGCGGATACACCAGGTTAAACCTAAGCATCATGGTACTCGACTAATTATAACTACATTGTACTACCCATTTTTCATATAATTCATTTCGCCAAGCGTTCAGTTCGTAAGAGATGCTGATTTGGCTAGGGAGACTTTTCACCTACGTGTCTATGACATACTACTAACAGAAGCATATTTTAAACAAAGTCTGTCTAATGAGACGAAACCAGTATATAGATGCGGGACTGAGGCGTAACGTGTAGTGATCTAATACTAGTGACGTCAAAGCACGTATCACTGTGTGATGCTATTAGTCAACAAAGTCGTAAATAATGAAGCTGCTTCAACAACTAGCTCACATTCGTAAGTGCACCCTTCAGTTTGTACCAAACGAGGTTCATTAGTACTCCCATTTCCTTCGATGCCGCTGAAATACAAAATACTGGCCTGCTCTTTCCAAAACACTGTACGACGCACGTACACCCATCTTGAAATGTAAACTAAGGAACACTTATCATCAGAGGAGTTATGTACAAACTCTGAGGTGATGGGCCTTCATGACTAATGTTTGACAGACTATTATATTGATGTTCTTATTAAGTTGATATGCTGATATTACAGTCCAGAGGCAGAAACAATGGTGTCAAAATAGTCGTGGCCAACCATAGTCTCACATGCCTATTAGACGCAACAAGACTAAGTGGTAAGTACATGGAATGTTCAAACGGAATTGATGCTGTCATGTTTCTGAGCCAATGTATTTGATATTACCATGTTAATTCTCTCGGTATATCAGAATTTATTGGTCAGCGTAAATCAACATCGACTGTCACTTGTTCCTGGTTAGGTGATATTCCCAGGCGAATGAGGGCTGTGGCTAGATGCTGTAAACTGGAGGGGATCCGGTGCGAGTACCTCACCGATGGACCTACAGGAAAGAAAAAAGGGGAGCGTATCAGATCAAAATGCGCAAAACCTTTCCAGGTTATGGGTAAGCGATATGATGTTGATTCTTCCAAGTACACTGGTGTCGTTAACAAAACCCTCTGTTTGTTTTCTCTTGATTTGTGGATGTGTTTGTGACACTGAAGTGGAAGATGTAAATGTTTATCAGTCTCTGCCTTTCTTTTCCAGGATGCAGTGCATTCATGGTTGACGGTTGGCTGGATGGAGTACAAATTGTACGCGACTACTGCAGTGCTTACGTAGGGTTGTTTTCCAAAACAGGTAATCACAGGAAGTCACATTCGTAGTACAGATACACTGAAGACAGTGCACTGTTCATCCTCGTGTAGAGTCATCAAATCGAACCTATTTACTTTGGCCTCATGGACTTGAAACAGTTTGGGTAAATGCCATAACATTATTACATATGGATTCATTCACTCGAAGATTCATTACAGAGACAGATTGGCAGCAAGGAAGCATTTAGCACAATTGGAGTAAGACGAACGGCAAGGGCTTGGAACCAGTCACATACAGCGGGGTGGGTGACGCACAGCCCCCTTAATGGGATAGAAGGCCGTTATTGGATTGGAAGCAAACATTTACATAATGTGGTGAGAAGTAAAAGCCACGAATGGGATGGGATGCTAAAATACCATAATGAGATGGGAAGCTAAAAGTGTGGTAATTGGATGGGAAGCTAAAATACCAGAATGAGATGGGATGCTAACAGTCCAGTAATGGAATAGGAAGCTAAAATTCCATACTGGGATGGAAAGCTAACAGTCCCGTAATGGGGTCGGAGGCTAAAATCACAAAATGGGTTCGGAACTTCAAGCTAACAGTCCGGTAATGGGATAGGAAGCTAAAATGCCATAATATGATGGGAAGCTAACAGTCCGGTAATGGAGTGGTAAGATAAAATCCCATAATGTGATGGGAAGCTAACAGTGCGGTAATGGGATGGGAAGAAAGATCACCGGCTTCACTTGACAGAAAATTACAAACAAAGACACATGTGAGATTTATGATATATTACTCTTACAAACAGAAATTATTTTCCAATAATCGGACTGACATTTCATTATAATGCAGGTCTTTTATTTGCCACAATTGTTTAAGAAATAGTCAAGGTGTGAAAATTAAAGATAACACAAATCAGAGTTAATTTAAGAAGTGCATAAAGTGTCAACAATGAGACATGAGCCAGGAGTCACCTCATCAATAGTGAGTGTGACCACCCTGGGCATCTATATACGCCCAGACATCTCTCCTCGTGTCAATCGGCGGATGACGTCAGCAGGAATATTGTTCCAAACATCCGAGAGAGTCTGTTCAAGTTCCTGTCGGTTCGCTATGGATGGTACACGTTGTTTCAGCTGACAATCAAGATGATCCCACATATGTTCAATGGGGTTCATGTCCGGAGAACGCGCTGGCCAAGGTAATACGTTGACGTTAACGTTGTGCAGGTATTCTCCAACAATTCCTTAGAGACCTTGCATTGTCGTGCTGCACAATGTCTCCTTGTGGCTGTTGTCGAATAAAGGCCACCACAAAAGGTATCAACACCTCAACCCTGTAGCGCCGGGCATTCAGATTTCTTCGGACGATTACTTGTTGTTCTCTGGTAAAAAAAAAATTCCGTATACCACGACGTCTACTCCAGCGAACGGATGAACACCTTGAACGCAAACCTCTACGTCGAAAAACTCGAACCCTGCCATGGTTTCTGAATAGAAAGAACCGACTTTCCTCTGTTAAGAGCCCTCTCTCCCAGGCACGTCACTACCACTGACGTACAGTTTGTGCCCATTGCAGATTGTGTTGGTGTAGCCGGGTTAAGGCCATACCAAGTCGTCAAAAGAATGTTCGTGTACTGATGGCGTGTCCTAGTGCTGTCGCTGTCATCAACCTGGAGCTGGATCAGACGGAAGAAGGGGTCTTCGTGACGCTTGGTCTTCCTGATCTGGGGCGGTCTTGGGTCTCGCCTGTTTACTGATATCCATTTATCAGTTTCCTGATGGTCACGTTGTAAAGCCCTCATATTGACCATACCTATCACCCTGTCTCGTTGCACGTGGATACGTCTTGTCATATGCGTGGTCTTGTTTGTTGTTTCTTTTTTTTGGTTACTGCATGCTTGTTCTGTCCAACATCGGTATCTATGCCACAACCATGCATGTGCAAATGGACCAAAATCTTAAAATGTCTCGAAATCCTGTAAGAAATATTTGATCAAATATGGATTCGTGGCTTTTTCCTCCTTCGTGGCATAATGTCATTATAGTCCTTGCACAAAAGCTTGGTCGGGATCATGAAGAGCCTTCACATTACAGACGGACCCTGTTTTCAAAAAGCAACGAGCCATCGTTTAAACATCCTCGTATCAACTTTGCAGTATGTAATAAAACTATATTCTAATGAGTCCAACCCTGCATACAGCTGTGCTTGTAATCTTATTTATGGGGATCTGTGTTATAGCAACACCTTCTCTTGTTCCGCTACTTGATATCAGAATTATTCCTTTCCTTTCTGCTAGTAGTACTGAAATCAAAATTACATCTCCTTATCGCCTGCCGTCTACTCCTCCCTTCTGGGAATTGGTGAGGCCACAAGTAGAACAAACACAGACCACATTTAAGTCATCAGCAGACCAGAATTGTATCAGTTAAGAAATAAATATAATATACTGAAAGGCAAAAGAAACGCCGTAATATTGGAAATGCGATTAAGTATCAATGGAGTATTTGAACCTATTTCTTTAAATATACACCGGAAGTCAATCGTGGTTATATAGCCTTTATTGCCCAAAAAGTATTGTTTGAGATTGAGGTTTGCAATGATTTTGTTTGTGGAAAGGGAAGAGTTCGCACAAACACAACATTGAAATCGAGATGCACGTGCACCATGCATGCAATCAGGCAAAAATTGCCGACTTGAATGGCAATCGTTCACTTGTTTTCTGAACACAGCAGCTATGGCAAGGTTAACGACAGATCAACGACAACAAGCCATTGGACGTCTAGAAGCTGGTCAACGTGCTCGAGTCATTACTAATGACTTCAATTGCAGGGTACGAACGATAGAACTTCTTAGACAACAATACAACGCCACCAAAAGCACTGATGACCGTCCACGTGGTGGTCGACCCCGTATAACAACACGTCGCCAGGACCGTCATATCGTCCATCAACACCTCTCGAAGCAACATTAGGACTTGATATATTCTGACATCGATGCTATGACTGATAAGGTAGATGAAGGAGCGAAAAATTATCAAAGTTTGGTGAAGAGTTGGATAGCCTTGAATCGATCAGTCGTCGTGACAATGTTCTTGTTTATGGTATCCCCGAGTCAGAAGGTGAGAAATCTATGGCCTGAAAACAAACAGTGCTGTCAATTTTCAACCAACTTATGCGTTTAAGACCTGGCAGTCCACCGACGTCATACGTGCCCACGTCTACGTGTGCGATGCGTTAACGGCCACGCCCTGTGGTCGCCAAGTTGCAGGTTTCGGATGACAAGGTCAGAGTGCTTAAAGCACGTAACGATCTCAAAGAAGCTGGATATGGGATCTCGAGCGACCTCACTACGCGGCAACGCCGACAACTACAGGAACTGAAAGGAACCGGAAAGTACGGATTCTTCAAGAACTGGTAACCAAGCAACGCACGGATAATGACGCAACTGCACAACGTTGAACAGCAAGTAAGCGAACAGTGGCAAGTACCAGACGCGAGAGACGTGAACGTGAAACGTCTACCTATGACACTGGCTGAAGTCGGGATAGTTTCCCAGGGGGAACAGCCAACGTTAGCACCACGAAACTAAAATACATGTGAACGGTGTGGAGGAACAATCTTTTTCTTTCTTATGCTTGAATGTGAATGGATTGTTAAGTAAAATAAGAGATTTTAACTTCAGTCAATACCTTCGTAAATTTAAGGTAATATGTCTTGTTGAAACTTTTCTCGTGTCTATCCCGATTAACTGGTCAGTAAACTATGACATTTCCAAAGTCCTGTCATTAAAGTATCCGACTACGGTCGTCTATGTGGTTGTGTTTTTGTATGCATACAACAATCTTACAGTAAATTCTGAAAACTGATTCCATCCACACAAGATAACGTATAATGTTGACACTTGTCACATGTACCTATATTCCACCATCTGGCTCTTCTTACTACGGTGGTTCCAATACTACGTGTAGTTTAGAATATTTAGAAGGATAAATTTTAGACAAATCATTAATTATTCAGGACTCTCACACTATAATTTGTGGCGATATGAATTCTCGATGGGGGGAAATGAATCATCAAAATTCAAGACGATTATGATGAAAATGATAATATTCATTTACCTTGGCCAGAGGAAGATGATACCATACTTAATGATCGTAAATCTCATGACAAAGTTACAAATAAGTTTGGACAGTACCTGATTGATTTTTGCTACGTGTTTGACCTATTTATAGTATGGGAGAGTAAACTGGGCATAGCGAAGAGGAATTTACCTACTGTGGTCATCAAGGCACAAGTGTAAATGCAGGAGACATGTTGAATTCTGACCATTTTCAACTGGAGTTAACTTGTACATTTGCTGACTCGACAGTGAGTGACACTGGTAATCTGTTTGATGCAAAGATCATTTGGAATGATTCTTTCTGAAACATATATTCATAATTCACAAGAACGATTGTTGACCTATGGTGAGAGCTTAAGCGAAGTGAACGTGAATTTTGCTATTGATGTCCTGATTACTTAGTAGATATTTTAATAGATTCCGCGGATTGTATGATAAAACAGATTTTATTCAAATAGAAATATCAGGAAACGTTAGTCAACAAATCCAGAATGCATAAAAACAAAACAAACAGCGCGCAGAGCCCTAAGGCAGTTAAGAACGAATCACACTGATTATCGCCGCACAATTTATTGTTGACAGGAATGCATTTACATGTTGTAGAAAATATAAATCTGATCTCGCTAAAGTATGATTACATAGGGTTGTGGGGTAGCCTAATGGTTAAAGCGTCCGCTCGTCACGCTGAAGACCCGGGTTCGACTCCCCACATTGGGTACAATGTGTGAAGCCCATTTCTGGTGTCCCCCGCCGTGATATTGCTGGAATATTGCTAAAGGCGGCTCGAAACCTTACTCACTCACTATGATTAGATAATCTTTGTAAATCTGCAACATCTCCTGTACTCGCCGTCTCTCGCTAGAGAATCGGAAAAAGATAACTTCTCCAATTTCCAGTCTAAGTATACTTAGGCTCAGTATTATTCGTTACACTGCTATACTGAGTCTAACAAAACCTTGTGGAAGGTTGCGTCAGCTGACCTTTTCAATGGACCAATCAGAACACAGCTTACCAAATCGCGAAAGCTGACGTTCGCACATAGCTTTTGAACTTTTACCTCCAAAAAGTTTTGTACCCGAACGATTCCGAATGCTATTTTCAGTACGATCGCTTTTGACTGATGCACATGGAGCACGCCCTAACCGTGACTAAACACTCGCTGAAAATAGCGTTTTGTCAGTATTCAATGATGTCAGCTTTCGGAAATATTAGCTAATGATAACCATGTCAACAGAAACCCAAAAGCGGATATTCTGCAGGTCATATATCTGTGTTTTATGCGGGTTTTCATTTGTTGCGAGATCAGTGTTGGCGACCCGGGAAGAGAAAATCCATTTTGTAAGTCCCGCCAAACCATAAATAGTAGCCTTTGTCTGATTGGTTAAATCCGTTCGGCCGTCTCGCGTTTGATTGGACGGTCATAGGTCGCTCAAAGGTTACCTGACGCGACCTTTCACAAGGTTTTGTTACACTCAGTATAGCAGTGTAACGAATAATACTGAGCCTAAGTTTACTTAGACTGCTCCTATTTCTAAATCCGAATGGCTCGGATACTTCAAAAATCTATTTGCAAATACTGATATATATTCAACAAGAACGCCTCTATAACTGATGATGATACCATATACTCCGATTACGATGATAAGTGAGTGAGATAAAATTTAAAGCCACATCGTCAGTATTTCATCCATATCGTGACTAGGAAAGTTGTAAGTTTATATGTAAATGAATAAAATCAATTACGATGATGATGTTGATGAATAAGTGTTAGAGTCACCAATAACAGAAAGGGAATTAAGGGAAGCTATAAGACATTTAAAGAGGGGTAAGCAGCTTGACCTGATAATGGTATTATAGAAATGTTAAAATGTTCGCAAAATGAAACTATGCCGTTTCTCATAAAATGCTTCAATTACGTTTTTAACAGCGGCACTTTTCCTTCTAGCAGGTCCCGTTCTATCTTTATTCCACTGCATAAAATGGGGACTCTAGTAATCCAGATCCTTACAGAGAAATCTCTCTGATGAGTTTACTGGCAAGGTATATTTACAACAATATTGAACAATTGGATATCTCAGTGGGCACATATTCGAGATACAATTCCAGAAACACAAGCAGGGTCTAGAAAAAAGTACTCCATGACTGATCATATCTTCACTTTATATGCTATTATTCAAAAGTGTCTATCACGTAGAAAACATAAATTATATCTTGCAATTGCCGACTTAAAAACTGCATTTGATTCAGTTGATAGGTTCAATCTCTTGAACTGCTTTAAGAAATACTGGTCTGAGGGGCAATATGTATTCGATGCTGAGGGAAATGTATTCAAACATAAAGTCTTTTGAGACGGGAACAACAGACTATTTTGATTGTCCTATAGGTTTGCGACAAGGCTACATCCTCAGTCCCATCCTATTTTCATTTTTTATCAGCGAATTATATAATAGTATTGCTTCTTATGGAAAACATGGTATTCAACTGTTTCCAGATTACTTGGAAATTTTAATGTTTCTCTTCGTACATGATCTGATTTTACTATCAGATACAGTGGCGGGATTACAAAAACAACTTAACTTCCTAGATAATTACACTAAAGAATGGAAACTCTTAGTAAATCTTGATCAAACCAATGTACTTATTTTTCGGAGGGTGGTCAAATTTCAACAGATAAATGGTTTCTTGGTAATCAACTTATGAAAACAGTTGATGGTTACACGTATCTCGGTGTTCGTTTTAATCATACCTTCAATATTAAAAAATGTATTTATGATCTCTCCCAACGCGCTAAGAAAGCTCTTTTCCAGTTAATATCGATTATTTACAAAACTGGAATGCAAAACACCAGGTCTATTTTAAAAATATTTTTATGCCCAAATACAACCAATTTTATTATAAGGTTCAGAAAAATTGGGATATCAACGTGTCGACTGTGTGGAAAAAATACATTTATTAGCATGTAAAAGGATTTTTGGGAGTTGGATCGTCAACACAAAATATTATGGTGTATGGGGAGAGTGCGGGATATATCCACTTCACATAAATTCACAGATAAGATGTTTCAAATACTGGCTTAAAATCCTTAACATGTCTAACCATCGCATTCCAAAACTGTCCTATAATATATTAGTTCACTTATATAGTATTGGCAAAGTAACTTGGGGATCAAGTATAATATATTCATTATTTTCTCACGGTTATGGGTATGTCTGGTTAAAACAAACTGTTGGTCATATTCATGTTTTATGAACGATTTTCACAATCGAGCTGTTAATATACTCTCCTCAAAAAAGAAACGCATCCTGAAAATAGCAATTTCATGTAGCAATGAATTCAAACGTGATTCATGTTACAAAAGGTTTTGCTCTGTTTATGAGTCCTATGGTGTTTATGTTTTGAAACATCACAACAAAACGCACCATCCGTAAAATACCCGTATTGAACAGCATGATTTTCAATTTCGGCGTGTAGTGTCACAGGATACACAATTCACATGCAATGCACGTGAATGTTGGGGATCGGATAGTCTCAATGATGGGTATAAAAGGTTGATCGCTTTCTGTCGATTATTCACTGTATTTGGAATATTGTTGACGAACGCAAAATGCCAACCGTCATATCGCCATTGGTTTGCTTGAAGCTGGCCAGTCTCAACGTGCAGTTGCCCGACGCATGAATGTTCACCAAAGCACCATTTCACGGCTCTGGGAGAGATATCGCCGGCAGAATGCGGTAGCAGATGCCCCTTGTAGTAGGCGACCTCGAGCGACCAATGCGGCGCAGGATCGCTACATCCGGGTACATCACCTGCGTCATCGAACAGCTACGGCGACCAGTACTGCTCGACAAATACCCGGATTGAGGAGGTTTTCTGCACAGACCGTCAGGAACAGGTTGAGAGAGGCTGGTTTACGTGCCAGAAGACCTTATTTTGGCCCTGTGCTTCGACAGCTACATCGTTGACATCGAGTTCAATGGTGCACCAACGTACAGGCCTGGAACCTACCGAATTGGCGTAGAATCTGGTTCAGTGATGAATCACGATTTCTATTGGAACGACGCGATGGAAGAATGCGGGTGTACAGACGTCGACGCGAACGTTTCGCCGACGCTTGCGTTCCCCAGGTGGACAGATTCGGCCGGGACAGTGTTATGATGTTGGGAGAGATCACCTGCCGTAGGAGAAGTGATTTGGTGATGATCCAGGGCAACCTGTGACGAAATCCTACGCCCACACCTCCTTCCAATCATTGATCGCCAGAGGGAGTTGTTTCAACAGGACAATGCCAGGCCCCACACAACACGTCACACTAGAGACTTCCTCCAGAACCACAACATCAATGTGCTCCCCTGGCCCTCAAGATCACCGGACTTAAACCCGATCAAACATCTGTGGGATGCCCTGGACAGACGGGTGCTACGCCGTAACCCTCAGCCCCAGACACTTCAGCAACTCGCACAGGCACTACAGGCAGAGTGGGCTGCGATTGGGCAACACGAGATTCTGAAACTTATTCGTTCGATGCCGAGGCGATGCCGTGCAGTTCTGGATGCCCACGGTGGTCACACGAGGTATTGACTTCAGCTCCACAACACGTCTCCATGTGACACTCAAACTGACGTTCCTCGATTTGGTGCCAAAGACGGATAAGTCTGCATTCCCAGTGTGCAATTTCGCTATATTTCATTGACTCATAAACCTACAAGATGTTTCAAAATAAACATAAAAATACAGTTGAAATTCCTATATGCGTTTCCTTTTTGGGAGAGTATATGTTTCACTAGGAATGGCAATCAAGTTTGAATATTAGCACACGCTATGATTGTTATAGGACATTTAAAACTTTACTACAACCAGCAAACATATTTATATGTACTTAGATGCAACGATTTAATGTATCGGTTAATAAAAGTTTGACAAGGAAAGCTAAATTTGATGGTAAATGAAGGAAGAAAAATGTCCATTGAAAGGAATCAAAGAATCTGTCCATTATGCAAAGAAGCAGTAGAAAACTAAATTCACTTCACTTTCATCTGTAAATCATATGTTGACATTAGAAAAAAAATATATACCAGACTATTACCTGTCAAAACCTGCCGATGTAGTGTTTAAATCATTATTATGTTCGTGCAATGAACAAAAACACTCCAGTAAGATAAGAGATGAATTGATGAAAAATTTGTTACAATTGACTTGTTAAACTTACTTATGTATAACTCTGCAAAATGTATGTGGGCCAGAGACCTTGAATACAATAAAATTATTGTCTTGTCTTGATAAGAGTTCATTTGACATTTGAGACTTTTTGTAAAAAATATTATTTCAAATTTCTGCATTTTTCGAACAAGATAATTTTTGAAGTCCCCTACCCTTGAAACAGTCTGTGAATTGCAAATAAGATTCATTGCAAATTTCTGCACATTTCAAACCTGCTATGACGAAGTTTCAGATTGTGAAAGTTTTGTTGTATCACCATATTGATGAGGGAGTTTTTTGGACAGGCAGTTTTGGAAATGGTTAAAGAAGAAATGGAATTTGGAAATGAAAAGACGTTCAGTTACAAATTCAGTAAAAAGAAAATAGAAAACAGGAAGAACTAAAAAGTCTAGAAATAGAAAAAGAAGAAAGGGCATTGAAAAAGTTGGAAATGGAGAAAGAAATAGAATTCTGAAAAGAATTCGACTAAAGAAAATTGGAAATTGACAGAGAAATTGCGCTGAAAAACCTTGAAATTTTTTCTCCTCGTTCAAACCCTTCCTCTTTCGACATTGCAAGGCACGCTAGACTGGTGCCCACTTTCAATGGAAAAGAAGTAGATACATATTCCTACATTTTGAAAAAGTTGCTGTAAACCTCAAGTGTCAAGAACTATGGGTAAAGGTCACGATTCATATTCGACTTTATCGACAGAGTGAGTGAGTGAGTGAGTGAGTTAATATTTATCGTCACATCGGCAATATTTCAGCCATATCGTGACGAGAACATTTTATTATTATATTAAAGATGAATAAAGTTAGAAATTAAAAACCTGTTGACGAAGAACAGTAAAACTACTTGTGTATCACAGATATCCATTTAAAACTAGCAATTAAATCTAAAATATTGGAACTAGAAATGACAATACAATATAAAAACAGGCTGTAGATTGCCAACGACCAAAGGTAGATCACCATACTAGGGACCATGGGGACTTACAGTACATTTGCTTCCTGCATGGAACCTAGCTGGATTTACACCATCACTTCAGCCGTCAGCAAGTTTAGACAAATTAGCCATAAGTTAAAATAACACATATTCTACGATTAAAACTAATGGTATGTTTGAATGTTTTGGGACTTACGTACCCCCACAGGAGGACAATAATTTTACAGTGCTTCAACCCCCTGTGAGGAGACAGCCACTAACAATCTCAGCTGCTCAATTAAACTACCAATTATATAATATTTATCTATTTACAATTCATTCAACAAATCTAATTCTTTTAAAAATGCAATAACTAAATGAGAACTAATATTATTAAAAAGATCCTTCATCGTTTGTGATTTGAAATAGATATCCCTTGTGATGGAATACTCAACACAGTCAAGCAAGACATGCTTGACCGTGATTCGTTCATCACAAGGGATACAAAACGGAGGATCCTCACCTTTGAATAGGTACTCATGCGTATATCTTGTGTGGCCAATACGACATCGTCCCATGATGACCTCTTCAAATCTGGACTGACAACCCAAGTAAGTGTAACCGATATAGGGTTTTATTTCATGTAATTTATTGACACCTACTTGGGTGTCCCACTGCTTTTGCATCAGATCACGGATATAAGATCTTATAGCTGCTTTGTAATCAGAGAATGGGATCAGAAGTGGTGTCACAGATTTGTTGAGTGCTGCCTTAGCAGCAAGATCAGCCATGGTGTTCCCAGAAATGCCAACGTGGCTGGGTAACCAACAAAAGGCGACGCATTGGCCAGTAGCAAGTTCATTGTACAATTCAATAATTTCTAATAAAAGTGGATGTTTGCAAGAAAGATTTTTAATAGCCTGAAGGCACGAAAGAGAATCTGAAAAGATAATATATTGTTTATATTTATGGTGTTTATTAATATATTTAAGAGCTGTTAGTATTGCGTTTGCTTCTGCTGTGAAAATTGAACTGTCATTGGGTAATCTGGAAGATATTGTTTTGGACCCAATGACAGTGGCACAAGCAACCGCGCCACCATCCTTGGACCCATCAGTAAATAAGGATTTATATGTATTATATTTACTTTTTAATTGATTATATTCTTGTTTATATTGTAATTCATTAGTTACAGATTTCTTAAACTTTGTCAGAGTTAGGTCAACTTCAGGCCTCACCAGTTGCCAAGGAGGAGAAGAAAGAAGACGGGAAGGAGATATATTTTCCAGCTCAATGCCGGCAGCAGAAACAAATGGTTTAATTCTTAAACCAAGAGGCGGAAAAGAGAAGGCTTTTGGTGTACAACTCATCATAAAGAGGATTAAAAACACAGTTAAATGCAGGATTAGACTCGTTACAATAGAGTTTTGTTATAAACTGTAAAGAAAGTTTGATACGACGTTGAGTAAGGGATGGCTCATCAGCCTCAACATAGAGACTAGCAATAGGAGAGGTTCTAAAAGACCCAAGACAAAGTCTAAGGCCTTGATGGTGGACAGAATCAAGTAGTTTTAGGTTGCTTTTGCAGGTTCCACCATATATGATGGAGCCATAATCAAGCTTCGAGCGGACAAGTGATCTGTAAAGGTGTAGGAGCGTAGCTTGATCCCTTCCCCACCTTGAATTAGACACGACTTTTAATAAATCGAGTGCCTTCAGGCATTTAGTTTTTAGAGATTTGATATGCGGAAGAAAAGTTAAATGGGAGTAGAAACCTAAGAACTTGGCCTCCTTGACAATCTTGATGGGAGTGCCATTTAAAAACAGTTCCGGGTCTTTATGTGGTTTATATTTACGGCAGAAATGTATGCAATTAGTTTTTGATTTAGAAAATTTAAAGCCGTTTTCAAGACACCATTTATGTATTTTATTTAAACACAACTGTAATTGCCGTTCTATAGTATGCATATTCTTACCGCGACAAGAAATGTTAAAATCATCCACAAAAAGTGATCCATCAATTGAATCGTTTAAAACTTTGGATAAGCTGTTGATCTTAATGCTAAATAAAGTGACAGACAAAATACTTCCTTGTGGGACACCCTGATCCTGATTATAATGGTCAGACAGGGTTGAACCCACTCGGACCTGAAATTGCCTGTCTTTTAAAAACTGTGACATAAAAAGAGGTAAACGACCCCTTAAACCAAAATCATGTAAATCCTTTAAAATGCCATGCTTCCAGGTGGTATCGTACGCTTTCTCGAGATCAAAGAATATCGATACTGCATGTTGTTTATGTACTATGTTGCATTTTTGACAAAGGATTCTAATCGTACCAGAAGATCAATGGTACTACGATTTTTCCTGAAACCACATTGAATATTTGTTATAAGGTTGTTGGTTTCAAGATACCAGGTTAATCTATTGTTTACCATTCGTTCCATGGTTTTACAGACGCAACTCGTTAAAGAGATTGGTCTGTAATTTGATGGATCAGTATGATCCCGGCCAGGTTTTGGAATAGGGACAACAATGGCATTACGCTACAAAGGTGGGAAATTCCCTGAAGTCCATATTGTGTCAAAAATATTTAGAAGTGTTTCCAAACATGATTCAGGTAAATGTTTCAAGAGCTGATAGTGTATATTATCAGCTCCTGTTGCTGTATCATGAGCTTGCTCAAGGGCGGTATGTAGCTCATGTAGTGAAAACAATTCGTTATAGTCTTCACCATTATCTGATTTAATTAATTCTTTAGTTAATTCTTTCTTCTGAATGTTTGGCGAGAGTTTCGCCAAGCTTGTTCGCAATATCGGTTTTATTAGTTAATATATTGTCACCATCCTTCAGATGGTGAACAGTAGATTTGGAACCTTTGCCCTTAATTCTTTGGATCATGTTCCACACCTTTGAAATCGGTGTGCGTGAATTTATCTTAGAAACATATTTCCTCCAAGACTGACGCTTATTCTGTTTAAATGTACGTCGAGCCTTGGCATTTAAAATTTTGACTTTATTTAAGTTATGAACAGTAGGATGTCGCCGAAAATATTTTTCAGCTTTCTTCCTGTTCTTTCTGGCCTGTTTACATTCATTATCAAACCATGGCTTACGAATATGTGGAACTGCAGAGGACTTGGGTATAGTTTGGTCAGCAATGTCATTGAGCATATCTGAAAACAACTGTATGGGATCTTCACTGTTCGCAAATGCATCATGTTGTAAGTTGTCAGTACACAGTGTCTCATATAATGACCAATCAGCCCTGGCAAAGTTCCTTCTTGATAAAGGTGGATCATCACCAGGGTTGATTGTTTTGAGAATAGTGGGAAAGTGGTCACTCCCACATAGGTCATCATGGACCATCCACTCAAATTCATTATATAAATTGGAGTCAGCAAGTGATAGATCCAGGGAAGAATATGTTCCCGTAGCTGGATGTAGATACGTGGCTGAATCGGTATTGAAAATACATAAATTATTATCAGAAATGAATTCCTCGATGACTTTACCTTTATTATTTGTGTTGGCACTTCCCCAAAGCGGGTTGTGTCCGTTGAGGTCACCCATGATGAGACATGGCTTTGGAAGTTGATCATATAGCTTGTGAAGGTCCGATTGACGAATGTCAGAAGAAGGAGGGATATATAAGCTGCACAGAGTCAAGGCAAAATGCAGCGTCAGACGAACAGCTACAGTTTGCAGATTTGTGTTGAGTGATACAGGGCTATGTATGATGCCCTGCCGAACTAAAATAGAAGCACCTCCAGTTGCTCTATCTCCCACAGGAGAAAAGGAATGATAATCGGTGTATTGTCTTAAGTTAAAGGTGTCTGTGTTTTTTAAATATGTCTCTTGAAGACAAAATGCTGACGGTTGAAGATCTTGAATTAGTAATTGGATTTCACTGAAGTTATTCTTCAGTCCTCTGCAATTCCACTGAATTATGTTGGCCATTTGAGTCATGGTGGCGCCTCAATTGGCGATCGCTCTCGTGAGTGTGAGGAAGAGCTAGTCCCCCTCCTGTCTTGGGAGGACAGGGTAACTTCCATGTCAAGAAGTCCAAATGAGTTCTCTAGGGGAACCTCTGAAGGTGAAGGGACAATAATTGGTACTTTCCTTTTTAATTTCTTCCCTTTCTTTTTTGACAACTGAACGGTGTCGGGTTGTTTCTTATAAGGTTGAGATGGCGGCTTAGGAGGATTTTTGTGTGGGTACCAGGTACTGGCTGAGCTTCTGGGTAAGCTTCTGTCTGGGTGGATGTTCCGTAGCCTCTTCAGAAATGTTATAAAGAATAGTCTGCTTTTCTGAGACCCAGGAGATGGCCGTCTGGCACTCATGGTCAACCTTCGGACGGGAAGTAGATACTGCAGCAGAGTACGTTTTTTGTTGAGAGATTTGAAAAGTGCTTGGTATCAATTTCTTTGCTTCAGCAAAAGATATATTATTTGTGTGTTTAATTTTCAGAATTTGGGCTTGTCTTTCAAAGGATGGACATGATCTGGAGGAGGACATATGTTCACCATGACAATTTGCACACTTGATGTCATTTGTGCAGTCGGCATTGTCATGTTTTCCAGTACAGCGAGAACAAATTTGAGTGTTGTTACATGCGGTAGCACTGTGTCCAAACTGCTGACACTTAAAACACCGAAGAGGATTCGGGATGTAGACTTCCACCCCGATGTTAAAATATCCGGCTTTAATTGTTGTTGGTATGGTTGAAAGACAAAATGTAAAAAGATATGTGTTAATTTTGAGAATCTTCTCCCCATCTTTTCTTGTGAATCTTTTCACAGAGGTAACACCTTGTGACTGAAGTTCTGATGCAATGTCGACTTCTGTCATATCAGACAGACATTGTGCCCTATCGCGGACAATGCCTCGACAAGAATTCAATGTTCTATGTGGCGAGACATCAATCCTGGTATTTGCAAAGTGACGTGCTTTGAGCAAATTGAGTGACTGTTGCTTCCTGGCACATTCCACCAGCAAGGCACCTGTTCTGAGACGAGTAATGTTTTTGACATCGCCACATATTCCAGCAATAGCTTTAGATATTGCAAAAGGGTTGAGCTTTAGTGGTTGTCCTTCAATTCCCTGTACAACCAGGAAACGGGGCCAAGAATCCAAACCAGTTGTCCCTGATTCGTCATCAGAAGACGATACAAAGTCTAAATCTATGTTTTCTCTTTGGTTGAGAACGAGAACCAGAAGATAGTTGGGTAGCCATAATGAATAAATGTAGGTTCAACATCCCCGCTCCCCACCCACCATGGAGTGTCAACAAGGACGGTGTTGAAGTGGAAACCGACTAGAGAACACCAGGGTTACAGGGATGTTATACTCGAGCAAGACAGACACAGGAAGCTAATATTGCCAAACAGAAGAAAAGTCAGGCTGGTCCGCCCTTGACAGTTTTCTGAAGACGATTAGAACCCGGAGGTCAGTAATGCCAGATTGGCCCATGAGCCACCGCCTTCTGGCATAGGACTCTAGGCAATACAATATCATGAATAATTTAAATTTAGAGTAGCCAAGACCAAAATAATATATGAAATATGTGCAATAATACTCACTATGCACAGGGCCTGGCGTGACCAGCCGATTGAGAGAACCGGGCCAGTTCTACCACCCGTCTAGGTGAAGTAAGGGTCAAAGTGGTGTGTTGGGCAACAGGAACACGGTTCCAGGCTCCTATTGCCCTCAACCACCAGAATCCCGTCCTCCACCGACACAGGGGCGCAACCCACGGCAAACAGGTTGGTGGACCAAATATTCCCCAGGTCCACAACGGGGGGTTGAAGGGCGCTTAGCGTTACCCAGCACCCACCACGAGGAGGTGGCCCTTCATGGGTGCCCTTTATCGACAGAACAATCTTCAGATTATGATCTTGTCCAAAGGACCCTTCTAAAAGCTTATGAGTTAGTTCCCGAAGCTTATCGTCAGAAATTCAGAAAAGGACAATGAGACTTTTGTAGAGTTTGCTAGAGAGAAGGAAACTTTGTCACAGATTTTGATGGTTTGAGGCAATTAGTTTTGATGGATGATTTCAAGCAGAGTGTTCATTCTGATCTCAAGACTGATTTGGATGAATATAAAGTTGATGACTTAGGATGGTGGTTCTGAGGAGAGTTTTCTTTGTGATAGTAAGTCCCCAGATTCTGTAGTTCGGAAGGAGTATTCGCCCTTTGTATCTAAAGGTTATGTGTCACTTATGGGAGATGATTCCACCCCAGGGCCCACTCTTCAGTCTCTGACTTTTAAGGATATTTTGCCTTTTCTGATGAGTCCTCAGCGAACTCAGATGTTTTGCTTCAGGCTATAGGGGTCAATTTTGCTGCTCCTCTCCATTTTGTGAATTTGACTTCAGATCTGATTTCTAGTAAGGTGAAAGTTGGGGTTCTTGACTCTCTCCCAGTTCTGGGTGTCAATTTGTTGATTGTTAATGATCTTATGGAGGCCAACGTTGGTGCTGATGGTATTGTCACTGTTTCTCCGGAGAGCTCAGTTAGTACAGAAAAGTTGGGGGATGATTTTCCGGGTATTTTTCCCTCTTGCGCAGGACTCGTTCCATGTCGAAGGTCATTTCTTTGCCAACTGATTCCATTTATGATTTGTCAGGTACTTTTATGGATCATTCTTTTTGTGATGTAGAGGCTGATCTTCAAAGGGTAATAACTCTTCAGGTCTTCTTGATAAGTCTGATAGTTTGTTAAGTGGTGATCACTTTCGTTCCAGTGAGTGAGTGAGTGGGTTAAAATTTAAAGTCACATCGGCAATATTTCAGCCATATCGTGACTAAAACAAGTTTTTAACTTCATCATAAATGCATGTAAATCGCCAAAAGCTTGTAAAAGGACTGTAAAACCAACTAGAATATCACAGACATCAAAAATATAACTAGTATCTATCTCTGAAAATGGATTTCAAATTAGGACAATACAATACAAAAAACGGGCTACAGATCGCCAGCAACCGAAGGTAGATCACCATACTAGGGACCAGAGAGCAGGTTTTTAGTGCGCGGGGTGAGGATGTTGAGTTGCAGAAATTGGCTAGTAAGGCATTTCTTTTGAGGAGGTCAGCAAGGTTCCAGTTTGTTATTACCTCAAGGATGGTGTTCTAGTGAGGAAATATAGGTCGCCGGAGGTTTCCCGCGGAGGATGAAATTTTATCACCAAATTGTTGTACCAAAACTATTTCGAAATCATGTACTATCAATGACAAATGCAAGTCCCATGGCAGGTCATCTGAGTGTAAACAAAACTTGTGAGAACATTTTGGCACATTTCTTTTGGAACAGCTTGAGACAAGATGTGGCTGAATTTTGCAAGACCTGTCATGCATGCCAACTTGTTGGAGAACCAAATCAGAAACGTCCTACCGCTCATTTAAACCTATACCAGCTTTTGAGGAATCTTTCCGTAGAGTTATCGTTGATTGTGTTTGTCCACTACCTAAGACTGGTAATCAGTATCTGCTCACTATCATGTGTGCTTCTACCAGATTTCCTGAAGCAATTCCTCTTCGTAGGACTGTCGCTCCTGTGATTGTCAAGGCTTTGATCAGGTTTTTCACCTCAGTTGCAATTGGTTTGACAGATGTTGTTCAGTCGGATCAGGGCTCAAATGTTATGTCTAAAGTGTCTGAGTTATGTACTAGTTGGGTATTGAGTAAATTAAATCTAGTGCGTGCGTGTGTATTTTTACACTGCTTTTAGCAATATCCCAGCGATATCACATTGGGGGATACCAGAAATGGGCTTCACACATTGTATTAAGTCTAGTACTTATCGATAACCCAGAGTCACAGGGACCTTTTGAGAGGCTTCATCAAACTTTGAAGAATATAATCACGACTTATTGTTTTGAGACAGAGAAAGATATGGATGAGGGTGTGCATATGTTGATGTTTGCTGTCAGGGAGTCAATTCACTAAAGTTTAGGGTTTAGTCCCTTTAAACCTGTATTTGCTGAGTCGACGGGGCGTCGTCATACCTGGCTGAGCGACCTAATTGCCATCTATAGTCTGATCTATTTTTTCAGCAGCTATTCGTATTTTTTCCCGATTTTACGAGTAAAAATGCTTTTTCTGGAAATCCTATTACGCATCCCACTAAACGCCCAGCAATTGAGTAAATTTTAAGGATACAGAATAACAGCTGCAAAACAGTTTTTTTTCTATGTCCGACAGTACTTTAATATACTTGGGCTGTCAGATCCACGCATGAAGCTAAAACTAAATTCTGTATCCCATGTAATGAAAGAATCACCATAAGGGATCTAAATCTAAAAACAATCGAGAATCGCTTTACTTATGTAAATCTTCATTAAATTATTGATTTGTTTAAAAATAACTGTTTGAAAACGTTTGATTGTTCTGTAGATAGATGTATGTTATTTTATAAATGGTAGGTTTAAAAAGGCAACTGAAATCGTTAGTTGTTGTATCCTCAAAGGGGGTTAAAGTATTGTAAAATTATTGTCCTCCTGAAGGGTACGTAATTCCCGATTTTTAAAAATTGGTTCTACCCCATTTTTAATTGTAGAAACATAATGTCATTATAATTGATGGCTATATTTTGTTCAATCGCTACTATCTGGGGGGATGGTGTAAATCCAGCTTGGGTCCATGCAGGTAGCAAACGTAGGCTGCTTGGTCCCTAGTTTGATTATCAACCTTCAGTTGCTGTCGATCTTTAGACCGGTTTCATAATGTGTTGTGTATAGAAATATTGTTTTGTGGTTACTTGCTTTTCTATATGTAATTCTGTGATATTCTAGTCATGTTCTGTCTATGTTGACAGGTATGCATATCGTTTAAGTTTGTTAATAATCTGTAACGTTCATAGTCACGATATTGCTGAAATACTGGCGATATGACTTTATATTTAAACTCACTCACTCATACATTGTACTTATGGGAGATCAACTGGTGATTTTGTCCTAACGTGTCAAATATTTGACGTACTTTTAAATGAAAAAGTGAAGTAAAGCGGATATTTATAACATATCAACGATAAATCACCCATATATCCGCGTTTTACAGAGATACCATACCGCCAGTTGTTACGAACATAAAATTTACACCAACTTCATAATAGCTTCCTTCCATTTTTTCTTTCATTTTTTGTTTTGTTTGTTTGTTATTTGTTTTGTTTTGTTTTTTCTTAACTTGCGGATGGGGGTGACGATTAGGTTGCAGCAACATTAAGAATAGGGTGTTCTCAGCATGTTATTTCAAAAGTCGGTCGTGATGACTCTGAATGAAACAGGGTGTGACACTGACATCAAGGGCCCTTATTGCAGGTGTCTCAACCTACAGTACCTGCTGCAAAGCTCCGGGTCTCTCTTGTAAGGTACACAAGGGCTCGTCAAGAATTCAAAACAGACTGATGACGAAAACCTGTCCCCGGGGATCAGTGCTCACTGGTTGTGCAGGATATGAAAGTTTGGCGCAGCAGCGGGGATCCTTTATAAAAGGTAAATTGATAACAGATCGGTGACACTATCATAGGTACACAGGCATAGTTCTGAGGTATGGTTAATTTATTATTCTTGTGAGATTTTTCAGTCACCGCGTCTTAATCTAATTCCTTCTTTAAAAGATATTTAGATATGTTCAATCCTTGCAAAGTTACTTACCTTTTAACCCTTTCAACCTTACGTGGTCAGGAACTTTAGTGCCGAGTTTCGGTAGCTTTGGGTCCACGTGTATCTGTGGAAGAAGAGTGAGTGAGTTTAGTTATACGCCGCTTTTAGCTATATTCCAGCAATATCACGGCGGGGAACAGCTGAAAGGGGCTTCAAAAATTGTAGCCATGTGGGGAATAGAACCCGGGTCTTCGGCGTGAAGAGCGAACGCTTTGACCACAAGGCTACCCCACCGCCCCGTGGAAGAAGAGACAGAATGAGGAACCTTTTATAAATATGTTCATAAAATAATAACAAAATGAAACAAAATAAAACGTTTTGCAACCTGCATAACCAAACAGCCAGCAGATACAACTGACTGAACCAGCTGTTTTCCTCTGCTTTCGTTAACTTCAATGTTTTCAATTCGTCTCTTAGATATGTTACATTTAATATTCGGAAAATTTCAATCATTATTCTGTAACAAATAAGACCTTTTATTAAGCAATTACCTAATAATGCATGATGTTGTTTTTAATAAGCAGCATTAAACGCCCCACTATCACTTTGTCGACTCTTGGGGAGTATTTTCACTCTGGAGTACATGAGTGAGTGAGTTGAGACTTTTATTCACATGGAAGTGGCTAAAACAAGCTATACATACTGACTCCGGTGGTCAGGTTTGCTGACCTGGTTGACACGTGTCACCGTATCCCAATGAGTTGGTTGATGCTGATGACGTTGATCACTGGATTGTCTGGTCCAGACTCGATTATTTACAGACCGCCGCAATTTAGCTGGAATATATCTGAATGCGGCGTTCAAAAACAAAACAAAACATAACAAAACATGCTTGAAAGAACATATCATAAAACCTCTCGAAAAAACACAGTATAATCAACTAAAACATACAGGTTTGTTCAAGATGTAAAACCTGGCTTGTAATTATAAAACTATTTTACTATTGAAGACAATTCAATATATAAAGGGGCTCTTAATGGCTAGCAACTGAAGGAAGATCACCATACAAAGCACCACTGGGACTTTTCCTACCTGCATGGACCC
Source organism: Haliotis rubra (assembly GCF_003918875.1). Taxonomy (NCBI): domain Eukaryota; kingdom Metazoa; phylum Mollusca; class Gastropoda; order Lepetellida; family Haliotidae; genus Haliotis; species Haliotis rubra. The sequence continues at coordinate 190,576 of NW_025765492.1, forward strand.
CAGCTTGATTTATGGTCTAGAAGCCAGAACCCCATAATGGTGAAAATGTGAAGCAGTTCTGATTTTCACAATCAGGAATTGATTTAAAGCCGGTGGTCATCAGCTATCGTGTGTGACTTCCGTGCAGGGGCCCTTTTAAGGTGCATCATGTCATATCAGTTATGGCAATATTTTAACCGATAGCTGGATGGTTTAAATTAATAACTCTGTTTTGGATTGACCGATTTTATCAAAATAGTAGTTTGGGAATGCTAAGATCATGATTTCAAGTTGTGGAAAATAATATTGCATATATGCTCATCGCAAAAGTATTTTGGTGAGGTCAAAGGTCAGTTTTAATAGAAAGGGCATTTAAAGAGAAACTACGAGTTGAACTTTACAAATTAAAGGTAATTTTTCCAAAATTATGCTTTTCTGATTCAGCTATATCATTTGAAGATCATGTATACCTTTCGTTGGCATTGTATTCATGTGAGTGAGTGAGTTTAGTTTTACGTCGCACTCAGCATTGACCCAGCTATATGGATGCGATATGCTCCCGTTTGTCGCCTCTTACGACAAGCATGGGTTACTAAAGGCCAATATTCTAACCCGAACCTTCACGGGTGGCATTGTATTCATGAAAAAACATACAAAGGAAACAAAGGTTGGTACTTGTATTTAGATTACTTAATGTCTGTTCAACAGTAACAGCTCCATGCTTTACATAGTATCAACGATACCAAATTTGTCGAAGATACTGTTGGACAATCATTATAATCACACAACATAACAGAAAGCTTTTAAATGTATAAATCTATTATTCCATATGTCTTTCTTTGATCATCAAAGAATGATGAGTGAGTCATGTCATCATAACCCCAGCAATATTTCCTTCTTATCAATTCGTGTCTATTGTTCCTAATAGTCAGTGTCAACAATGTCAAGATCACGGGGACATGTTTCAAGTCCACATCCACATGCTGAAGTACACGACAGGTTCAACCTCTTACAGCTACACCTTCCTGTACATTGACGTTTACATGCACAGATATAAAGTTGAAGAAGGTCCACGGAAACGATTTAGTCTTAAGTTATTTGCAACTGTAATACCCCTTAGGAATATTTGATGAAGATCTATTACGACAGAAACTACAAAATATTAAGTGCCTACTTTTATGGAGAACTCAAATATATTCCTAGATAATATTCATATAAACATCTTGCTTCTACTGTAACGCTCATAACAAATATGTATACCTCAGTTTTAGTAATATGTAATGATATACACAAAGAGTTACATATAGCATGGTCATAACAGTATGAGCATCGATCTTCACAAGTGGGATACGATGGCATGCATCAAACAAGTAAGTGAGAACGGTTGCTGAAGATCCATTTTGACCCCAAAAAAATTTGAGTCAAAAAAGAAACTTCACATTCTTTCTTCAGGGCACTATAAAAGAACAAGAGATGGTAAGATGGTTAAATTGTTATTATTTCATTGCTGAGATCTGTGTGATGTACTCGATACACTGACAGTGCTATAATCAGTTCCATTAGGCTACACCGCCGTTCCAAAACATGGGTATACAGAATGTCAAGTCACAAGAATAAAAATGCGAAATTTCTCAGTTCAATATCGTGTATGGCCGCCCCGCGCATTTACCACTGCCAAACACCGTCTCCTCATCGACTGCCTGATGCTTGTGAACACGTGGTTGGGGATTCTGCGACATTGCTCTTGCAAGGCAGTGCCAAGTTCCTGCAAATTCTGAGGTTGGTTCCTAAGACCACGAAGCCTTCTCCCAAGTGCATCCCAAACGTGCTCTATTGGATTAAGGTCAGGGGACCTCGATGGCCAGTCCATGACGTTGATTCCAGCGTGTCAACATCGCGGTATGCGGCCGAGCGTTATCATGCTGGAACTGTAGACCTGGGCCATGAGCCGCCATGAAAGGAACGAGTTCAGGAGTGAGCACCTGGTCGCGGTAAGCAGCAGCTGTGAGGTTTCCACGGATGACCAGAAGTCGGGACGGTTTATCCCACAGAAAGCACCCCACACCATGCCACGCCCCCGAATCTGTCGACTTCCTGTACACAACATTGGGCATACCGTTCACGACGTCGTCTCCAGACTCTATGCCTGCCGTCCGCGAATCTGAGGGTAAACCTGGATTCATCGCTAAAGACGACTCGATTCCAGTCCCCTCTGGGGCCATCGGAGGTGACGTTGGGCCCACAGCAGACGTTGACGTTGATAAAACGGCGTCAATATTGGCCCACGATATGGACGTCGAGAATGGAGATTGGCAGCCCGCAACCGATTTAGAATGGTCTGTGAGGACAGTCGACCTCTAAACCCTTCAGCCCTGGTTCGTGTTGTCGGCAGAAATCTGTCACGTAGGTGACGTAGGACGATTTGACGGTCTTCTGCTCGTGACGTCACACGTGGACGACCCGACCTTGGGCGATCAGAAGTGGTGCCAGTTTGTTGTAGACGACCTCGCAAGTCATACACAGTACGACGGCTGCATCCCATTGCTCTTGCGACGTCAATAACTGATCTTCCCGCTTGCAACATGCCAACGGCACGTTCACGTTGCACATTTGACAATCGTGGCATTTCAAGTACCGTTAGAACTGTGGTTTGAAAGTGTTTTTTCAATTCTTGAGGCCAATGCAAACACGTGCATGTGAAGAAAACTTCGATGCGAAGATCCACGTGATCGACTGCACGTGCAAAACCTGATTTGGCACTAACGTCATTTGCACGACGAATGGATGGGTTTGAGTGGGTTTTGCTAACGTTTTTCTAGAGTCGACAGATAGGGATCCCATGTCGGATACATAGATGTATCATCAGAGAAAAATTATTTATTATTTTTCAAATTACATTTTGTGAAGTTTCTTTTTTGACTCAGTATATTTGTGAACCTGTGAGAATGGTTAATGAATATATACATAGTCAGTCTCGTCTCGTCAGCTGATGACCGTCGACAATACAACGCCAGCTCTAAAATATTGACAGACCTGACACCCAGATGAACACTACCAAGTCTGCTGTTGTCAACTGCATTGTTCCAACAGATATTATGAAGCCACCAGCTGTGATCAGCAAAGCGTGTTTCAATTGAAGGACATCTTCTGCTTGCCCAGATCTATTTATTTATTACGAATGCTAATATTATTAGGAGATTAGGTTTTTCAAATGCGTACCCCTCCTTGTAAGAATCACATTCGCTCTGTATCGCTGGGACTTACACATGCCAGTTGTCTGTCTCATACTCCATACTTTCGGCCCAACCCTTCCTGTAATGGAATAGTCTTGACCCCCACTGGTTCTGAATCCTATTTTCAGAGGCTTATGCTTTGCATAACGTGCTATCATACTGTAATTATGGATCCAAACATGCCCCGAATATGCCTATTGGTTTTTCAAGACCATATCTATATTTCTGAATTTCTCCCACATTAAACAACTGTTGTTAGATCCAATATTAAACTTGCACGTTGCGTAGCCTTTTTACGTCACCGGGTTTTGTGCGTGCGTTTCTAAATAACACAGAAAGTAGCGAATTAAGTGACTTACTTTTTATTTGTACCATACTGACTGACTGACTGAGTTTTACGCCGCTTTTAGCAATATTCCAGCTACATCACGACGGGGGACACCAGAAATGGGCTTCACACAATGTACCCATGTGGGGATTGGAACCCGGGTCTTCGGCCGTGACTAGCCAACGCTTTAACTACTAGACTACCCCACCGCCCCGTTTGTACCATAAGAGTCCGGTGTGTGTTTGTTTCTGTGTCGGTCTGTCTGTCTGTCTGTGTGTCTCTGTGTCTGTCTGTGTGTGTGTGTGTCTATGTGTCTGTCGGTGTGTGTGTCGGTCGGTCTCCGTCGGTCCCTCCCCCCTCTCTCTCTCTCTCTCTCCCTCTCTCTCTCTCTCTCTCTCTCTCTCTCTCTCTCTCTCTCTCTCTCTCTCTCTCTCTCTCTCTCTCTCTGTGTGTGTGTGTGTGTGTGTGTGTGTGTGTGTGTGTGTGTGTATGTGTGTGTGACGGGGACTAAAGGTAGGGCAAACTGTGCCAACCATTTCCGCAAACACACTTCAAATCAAGATGGACGTCTTCATGACCATGACTACATCCTAGTCGCTATATTTAATCAGGGGTAAATTTCTTAATGTTTGCACTGTAAACTGATCACCATGTAGATGCTTGATGGGCATTTCGAAGTTGGAAGGTAACATAACAACGTATTGTATGGATTTACATTTACTTCTTTATTTGTTACAACACGACGTTTCTGGGCTGCATCTTGCCCCCTTCACCTCATGAATGGGCAAGAAGTAGCCCAGGGGCTCCTTTCATAAAGCACTAAGATGATCGTAAGTCACTAAGCTAACCTTAGGTCAATGTTAAGGAATGGGAGTTAAGGTTAACCTCAGTAAAGGTTGCTTCGTGAAAGGAGGCCCTGAAACGCCGTGTCTTTATGATATTGAATATCTGCTTGATTTTATGGAATATGGAAAGGTTGATCCAAGTACATTGCATGTACGATTGCTTGTGCGATCTTTTAATCAGCATGATTATTTTCTCCAATTAGCCATGGGGCAGTGGATAGAGAGGAAAGATGGGTAGGTATCTCTTCAAGGCGTTAATACGTCCAGACCTCCAGCGTTGCTAAAAAACACTATTTACAAATCAATACATTTGAAAACAACCTTACCTAAAAGAACTTTGAAAAGTAAAACAACATTGTGTGAAAGTACCTGTGAGTAATGCAGCTGTAAGCAGGTTGTTTACAGATGTTCTGTTATTGATTGAATACATGAATCATGAATCAAGAACTGCATTGCATAATGCATGGATGCGAAACATGTCGCAAATTGTAATGTTGTTGTCAGTTAATACTCAATAAACCAGAAGACTTATAACATATTGCATAGCCTAAACAACTAGTAAACATTAAGCCTGTAACGTCTGTAGCCCTTTTCTCCCACTCACATTTGTCTGAAGAACCGACATTGGGTTGAAGCGAAGTGACCTAATGGAAATCCGTCCGCTTGCAAAATTGAAAATTTACAAACGTTTCCCCATCTGAGGATATATTCATATTTCGAACCCAAGTAAACTTACGAAAGAATCGGAAATTACATCACCTATTACAATCAACAGCAATGTATTGGAAATAATGTGTATTTCAGAGGTATATGGGGTGTGTATATATTTGGTAGTAAGATACCAATACGTCTTTCAGATCAGTGTGCCATATCTTTTACAATGTATTCATGATTGTCAGTGTGAAATAAATCAACAAACCAAAGTCGTAATATTTCACCTTGTAAACAGAAATAAATGACACACCATAATGTCACTTGCAAACCTTCCATTAGGATGTCATATTACTATACATCAGCTTTAAGGGTTTCACAGCACGTCAGTGCCGTGCCGCTGGAGCGTGAAGTGACACACATATAAACAACATTGACACTTATCAAAACATATCTCCTTCTGACGTCATCTGAATTGTTGTTTCTGCCAGAATGTCAATAAACGGAAATTTGTATGACAGTTCAACATTATCTTCGTCATATTTAGTATTGTTGATATATTGTAAAGCATGGAGCTGAAATTGTCTTATATTTTACTGATCTAAACACAGAGTACCAACGTTTGTTTCCTTGTTAATGGTGATTCATGCTGAATTAGAAAAACATAATTTTGGTAAAACTACCTTATATTTGTAAAATTGATAAAGTTGCAAATAGCTTAAGAGTAAATCGTTTCTGTGAACCTTCTTCAACTTCATATCTGTGCATGTGAACGTCAATGTGCAAGAGTGAGTGAATGAGTTTAGTTTTACGCCTCACTCAGCAATATTCCAGCTACATGGTGGCGGTCTGTAAATAATCGAGTCTGGACCAGACAATCCAGTGATCAACAGCATGAGCATCGATCTGCGCAATTGGGGACCGATGACATGTGTCAAACAAGTAAGCGAGCCTGCCCATCCGTTCCAGTTAGTCGCCTCTTACGACAAGCATTGTCGCCATTTGTGGCAAGCATTGGTTGCTGAAGACCTATTCTACCCCGGATCTTCACGGGTCCAATGTGCAACAAGGTGTAGCGGTAAGAGGTTGAACCTGTTGTGTACTTCAGCTTGTGGATGTGGACTTGAAACATGTCTCTGTGATCTTGACATTGTTGACACTGACTATTAAGAACAATAGACACGAATTGATATGAAGGAAATATTGCTTGCGTTATGATGACATGACTCACTCATCATTCTTTGATGATCAAAGAAAGACATATGGAATAATAGATTTATACATTTAAGAGCTTTTTTATGTTGTGTGATTTTAATGATAGTCCAACAGTATCATCGGCATATTTGGTATCAAATACACAATGCCATTTTAGAAAGTGGTCAAATATAACATATGTTATATTTAGGATTACACTTTCTCAGTAAAGTACAGATTCTAGTACTTTTGTTGGGTTGAGTCACATATGTTATATTTGGTATCGTTGATATTATGTAAAGCATGGAGCTATTACTGTTGAACAGACATTATGTAATAGTTTGCTTTTGGAAAAATTACCTTTAATTTGTAAAGTTCCACTCGAATGCCCTTTCTATTAAACTTGACCTTTGACCTTACCAAAATATTTTTGCAATGAACATATATGAAATAATATTGTCCACAATTTTAAACATGATCTGAGCATTCCCAAACTACTATTTTGATGAAAATCGGTCAATCCAAACCAGAGTTATTAATTAAACCATCCAGTTATCGGTTATAATATTGCTATAACTGATAAAGGGCCGTAAAGGGCCCCTGCACGGTAGTCACGCACGGTAGCTGAGGACAACCGGCTTTAAGTCAAAGCTTAATCATTCCTGATTGTGAAAAACCACATCCCATTCGGTAGCCAGAACAGCACCACATTTTCACCATTTAGGGGTTCTGGCTTCTAGACCATTACACCACCCCTTCGGTCGTTGGCAATTGTACTCAGAGTTATCCATCACTTAAAACCACAAATATACTTATATTAATATACTACTATCTTGTAGGCCTAAATTTATTTTGAATGCTTGGAGACTTACGTACCCTCTCAGGGGGACAATACGTTCACAATACTTCAACCCCTTTCAGAATAGTGCCACTAAAAATATCAGTTGCTAATATAATCTACCAATTATAAACTAACATATATCTATTTACAAAACATATTTATGTGACTTTTTCAAGCAATTCTGTTTATGTAATGATAACTAGACATTTTATTTTGAAGTCGCGAAAGGTCTGAAAATAGTATATATCGTTTTTACCTGAACTGTTTATGGATATAGTATAGAGCTGTTTATGTGGCATAAACTGGAATATGCTGTGAAAACAGACATGTTATCTAGTAATTGAGAAGATGTTGTTCAGGATCAAAGACAGGTGTATTACAGTCTCACTCGTAGTACATATAAAACTTCATTTACATATACAGCATAAAGAAAATATGCTACGACCAGTCGCTCAGCCACTTACGAGAGTTACAGTTACACCAACAACTGCACCACCATCCTTAGGTCCATCAGTAAATACGCGAGTGAGTTTAGTTTTACGCCGCACTCAGCAATATATCCAGCCATATGGCGGCGGTCTGTAAATAATAAAGTCTGGAGCATACACTCCAGTGATCACCAGCTAATAGTAGAATAGGTGTCATTTTAATGTATGGCTAGATTTGTCTGAATTGCTAACAGCTGGAGGGATGGTGTAAATCCATCTAGGGTCCATGCAGGTAGCAAAGGTACTGCAAGTCCCCATGGTCCTAAGTATGGTGATCTACCTTCAGTTGTTGGCAATCTATAGCCTGTTTTTATATCATCTTGTCATATTTGTTTTAGATTTAATTACGAGTTATAAATTTATATCAGTGATAATTCAGTTGTTTTACTGTCCTTCGTTTACAGGTTTATATAATTTACCTTTAAATAGTATAAATCAAGAACTTGATTTAGTCACGATATGGCTGAAATACTGACGATGTGACTTAAAATCTCAACTCACTTACTCACTCAGTGATCAACAGCATGAACATCGATCAACGCAGTTAGGATACGATGACATGTGTGAACCAAGATCCCATTAGTCGCCTCTTACGAGAAGCATGGGTTATTGAAGATCAATTCTAACCCGGATCTTCACGGGTCCATCAGTAAATAAATATATCCAAGTTATGTGACTTTTGTATGTTTCTTAATAGATTTTGTTCTTGTTGCTATATTTGTTGGTTGGTTTCTGTTTTCTTAAGTTTGGTTAAAGTTAGATTAAAAGTTGGTTGGGAGCAATATATTAAAGGTTGATATTGGCAACAGATGTAGCATATTTGCTTTTTATCACACCAGGTGGTGGAATGAGATTACTGTAATATATCTGCGTACACAGGTCAGTTTGTATTTATGTCATACCAGTGTTGCTCTGGTATCATACCTGTATTCACGGATTCCCATTTCGGTTTCAGATGTCAGGGGAACCTCAAGATGTCACGTGGAAGGCAATAATAGGAACACCGTTGTTTACTATGTTTGTTGCCGATCAAGACCGACCTAACTCAAGCTCCTGGTTCTGAGCTCTGATAATCTCCCATACGGTTTTCGTTCTTAAATAAGCGAGAGAGTATACTTCATTAATGCAGGAATGGCGTCTTTTTTCAAATTGTAACCAGAGTTTATCTTTATTAAACTGCATCTGCAAACGCATCCTGTCATGATCTTTTAGTTTTGACTTGCATCAATAATTGTAAGGCAAACTACTTCGTTCGACTGACGATCATACAGATTAAATTATAGTACAATAGGGATCGGCCTCCGGGGCAATGCCGTAACCCATACATTATGCCAGGCGCTGTGTAAATGCAATAAATTCAATACAACAATAGCTTCCATCTTCAACTAAGGCCGTGCAAACATACAATGGGAAGGCTAAATTGTACGGAACAAGTAAGATATCAGGAAGATGTTCCAGGTAGCAGTACCCTTGTGCAATCATAGAAATGTGACCTCATGATACCTTATCAGTAGAGGACATGTTGTAAATAAGAACTACACGTAAAGGACAGGCAATGGATGAAAATGACAGAATGCACTTCGATATAAAACGTCAATGAACAAGAAGCATTGTCATGATGTTTCGCCGACACTTCGATTTTGACTCCTAGGGTATAACAGCTGTGAAACTCATATGAACATACCACTGAAGACCATAGACGATAAAACAATCATGCAGATACAATACATCACAAGCAGCGGAGGGTTAGAATATATATTATGATACCTGAAAAATTCCTTATCATGATTTATTCCCAACGCTCAGTCATCATCGGTTGTTGACAATGTCCACTGTAACACCCCTTTTTGATGGTGCATCAAACAATAGCATGTCATTTTAGGATACTTCAACTCATGTCGAGGGTTCAACAGCCAATGTTTTACGATTTTGCCAATGAATATGATTTCTTCATCTGTTCCTTGACGACATGCTATATCGTCCATAATAGGAATCTTGAATGCGTGTCAGTGTATATTGACATTGTGCTATATCGTCCATAATAGGAATCTTGAATGCGTGTCAGTGTATATTGACATTGTGCTATATCGTCCATAATAGGAATCTTGAATGCGTGTCAGTGTATATTGACATTGTGCTTTGTTGTCCATAATATGAATCTCCGACTCATTTAAAATATATATTTATTATTGAGAGGAGTCAGCGATTTTGCTTTTAGCAATATTCCAGCAATATTACGACGGGGGACACCAGAACTGGGTTTCACACATGGTACTCACGTGGGGAATCGAATAGCGTGACGAGCGAACGCTTTAACCACTAGGCTACCCCATGGCCCCTTATTGAGAGGAACAAGACATTCTGTACTAGCCATGTTTGTTCTCTTACGTGTTGATACCCAAGCTGAAACGTAACTGTTAACCGAGAATCAGTCTGTAAGAGAACTATGCGTGACACCAACAAACAAATGTGCTGTGATTAGCAGTTGTATTATAAACTCGATTGAGTTCACAAATCAGAACAAAGGTATCACTACCACAGCACTAAATTGTGAGGCAGTACAAATTCAGACCCAATATCAACCAATAATTAGTGAGTTAAAATCGATAACTAGCGACTTGATATCATTCAATGGCAATCAATAACCAGTGAGTTGTTTTCAATCAATGGCAATAAATAACCAGTTAGTTGTTATCAATCAATGTCAATGAATAACCAGTGAGTTGTTATCAATCAATGGTCATCAGTAACCAGTGAGTTGTTATCAATCAATAACCAGTGAGTTGATATCAATCAATGTCAATCAATAACCAGTGAGATGTTATCAATCAATGGCAATCAATAACCCGTGAGCTGATATCAATCAATAACCAGTGAGTTGATATCAATCAATAACCAGTGAGTTGATATCAATCAATGGTAATCAATTACCAGTGAGTTGATATCAATCAATGGCAATCAATAACCAGAGAGTTGTTATTAATCAATGAGTTGATATCAATCAAAAACCAGTGAATTGTAATCAATCAATAACTGATGACTTGAAGTCAATCATTGGCAATCAATAAGTAGTGAGTTGATATCACTCAATGGCAATCAAAAAGTAGTGAGCTGATACCATGTTCATATTACTACGTGTCAAGTACATGAGTTGATATCATGTAAACGAACTCCAATTTCGTTATTCAGTTCAGTTGTTGGCAATAAATAACCTGTTTTTATATTGTATTGTCATCTATAGTTACAATGTTTTAGTGTTAATGACTAGTTTTAAATTGAGATAAACTAGTTGTTTTACTGTCCTTCGCTGACAGTTTTGTTTTTAATTTACTTTTATTTATTGTAAACAAATTATTTTTGTAAATGGTTTGTACATATTTGTAGTCATGATATGGCTGAAATAATGCCGATGTGACTTAACATCTTAATTCACTCACTCACTCACTATACAGTTCAGTTTTTAGTATGACCCACGTCACTAATCCGCATCAAAGGATTTTCACTGTAATACCAATTGTGTTTTCCAGGGAAGACACCGACTGTATAATCAAAGAGCAGCGGTTATAACTATAGTGATTGTAATGTTCAGCACTCGGCAACGGTAAGCCAACTTGCAACTAGGGTTAGGCAGGATATAATCGTCACACACAATGCCTTAATGGTGCCTTGAGATGTGATGTGAGACAAGAGGCAATAACCAGCTCCCCTTACATACCTAACAAAAGATGCGATCTACACAAAGGCAGATGATTCTGGAATAAGCCCCTCGGGGCCTCTTCCAAATCATTCCACACTACTGTGTCTAAATCCAGTCTAAATATATCATACCACTGCCCCACTGAATGTACAGGTACAATGTATAATAGTTAAAACATAAGGAAGGATGAAAATATATGGATGAACAACTTCTTTATTACATTGAGCGCGATGTTTCGGTGAAGGTTCTATAACACCGTTATCAAGGTAGTGATGAAAACCTACGGTGTTAGAACCTTCACCGAAACGCCGCTCTCACTGTAATAAACAAGTTGTTCGTCCATATTTTGTTTTGGTTAATAATTTGCCGTGACAAAAGGTTAAAAGTCCCCTTTGAACCAGCAAAATAGAACACAGACAAGTCTAAAATATTCAATAATATATTGAACAAACAATGAGCAGACAGCCTCCCGTGGTGTAGTGGTTAGAGCGTCCGCCCGGAGAGCGGAAGGTCGCGGGTTCGATCCCCGACCGCGTCATACCAAAAGATGTTAAAAATGGTAGTTGTTGGTCCCTGTCTGGCGCTCGGCATTAATGGGTACAACAAGGACTGGTCGGCTCGGAGTCAGCATAATGTGTCTGAGTGGGGTATTCATGCTTCACTGCGGGATGGTATCTCAGTGGGCTAGCACTATAAAACCAGCTTAAGTCTGGGCTAGTACAAGCAGCCGCACATACACGTACACACGCATGCACGTCGTCATAATTATGAGCGAAATATTCTCAAGCCCGACGTAAAAACCCAATTTCACCTCACAAACAATGAGCAAGCTACAAAGAATGACAATACAGATATCTACTACAATGCAATTGAGTCACAAATCTAAAATATTGGATCACAAATATACAATATTAACTCACAAGAGTCTTGCCATTTACAGTGAGAGCAGATATACTGATTGAAGGTTGTATACAATGACAATAGACGAATAGGCAAGCACGATCAGTCTTGAAATGACGATGGCGGACAGGTGTTGATAAATCCAGTCAAAAGTCCCGTCGCACAACACAACAACCAGCCTTTATATAGCTCTTACACAGTTCTCGAGCATTCTAGTAAAGGTGGGCAGCATCATTATCCACTCAGAACATTAGGCGATTTTCTCGAACATACGACCGGAAGTCAAAACAAAATAAAGCCAGCCAAGATGGGCATCTCTGAAGTGCTATCTCAAAAGGCGAACCGCTAAAAATACTAGTATTGAACATATATGATGCGAGATGCGAGCCAAAACCCACACTCAAAACTTTAAACACTGTGACCCATAATGACTATCACCTAATCAATGTGATATTACAATTAAATATTACAAAAACCATACTCTCGTGACAATATTGTCATCCTTCCAACTTCTAAATGCCTCTCAAAGAAGTTAAAACACTGCTCTAAAACGTATAACACTGCTTCATAGCAGTTCACAAAGATGAAATTGTTTCTGTAAAGCGGAGTAGCACAACTTTGGCTTTTTAAATTATATGATGATATGAAAATATCCTCCCCAGCCGCATTGTTATAATTCAAATCTAAGTGTGTATAACATTTAACCCGTCACAGGCCTTCCAAAAGAGACAAACAGAACACCCGAATACGAGCTTTAAATAGCATAGCCACAAACTTTCCAGCCATGATGCAATATCCATGTACTTTTATATTGTGAAGATATATACCCTACACATATTAATGGAGACCAGGACAAACATGGGTGTAAGTGAGATGGCCTGTTTCTTTACTTAAAATGGAAGTAAGAATAAGTATTTTTTTAATCCGCTGACTTGTGCGTGCTGGAGCAAAATCATTTATATATTTGATATTTGATATTACTACCCCAAAGCATTGATTTGCAACTGAGGGATCAACACCTGAATGCACTTATGCCCACTGAACTGATAACCATGCTTAAAGCAGGGTCAACATAACGTCACGTTGCAAATATGTCTTATGTCAACATAAGGGTATGAAGGAGCCATTACCAGGGAGGGACTAGAATCCATCACGTTTTGGGGTGGGTTCAGCAGAGCTTGAAACACGGCCTCTATTTCCGACTGCGTGACAAATGTGAGCTACAGCGAGGCTAACCGCATCAATGCAACCGTATCGTATGGTGCAATCGAACTGGTCTGCATCCTTATGGACGACAGCACAAGCCTCCATCGTGCTAAGGTCGTTGATTCTTACCTGGAGCAGGAACAATGTTCGCCTGAAGGGACCCACTCGGTCACCATACCTTATACCTGTCCATACCTTATACTTAGTGCAATCGATCTGGTCTGCATCCTCATGGACGACAGCACACGCCTCCATCATGCTAAGGTCGTTGATTCTTACCTGGAGCACGAACAATGTTCGCCTGAAGAGACCCACTCGGTCACCATACCTTATACCTGTCCAACATTCGTGAAACGAGCTGCAGATCTGCCATCACTCACCTGTCCTTCCAGAAACCCTTTAAGGAAAAGTAAAACAACCGTGCCTTGGCAACCATCCACACATTTTTGGGGTACATAATTATAATACAAAGTGAGTGAGTATGCTTTTACGCCGTTTTTAACACTATTCCAACAATATCACGGCAGGGGAAATCAGAAATGGGCTTCACACATTGTACGGATGTCGGGAATCGACATAATACAAAGATGCCAGGGTGTGACCGTGTCACGTAGATGACACACGCACCACTGGGGCTTCACGTTTTAGGGTTTGTTTTTGTGACTTATTGTCAGTGATGGCGCACATGGCGTTATCGATGCTTTAAACGAGTTAAATCTAGTGAGAACAGAACATAAAATAATTTACCGCTTCATTTGTTGACATATAATAAAAGTTATTATAACATATGATATTACACCATCCATCTTATCTCTAAGTTTTACTATGTGTGTATAGGGATATATTTTATCTATGCATTCTTTTATGGAGTTTATGTGTCTCGTAGGCCTGTAAAGGCCGGGCAGATGTTTCTCTCTCTATATAATAAGTCATCTTCTATAGCGCACAGCCTCCAAACACCAAGTCTTTGCTCGCGACGCTTAATCGGAATCTGATTTATATTACCCCGGATAACCCAAGGTTATAGGTTATAGTCACATGGCTTTATCCAACCGGGTACCCATTTTCTGCTGGGTGAACAGAGGTAATTTCAAACAAACTCACTTGCCTAAGGAGAGACCACATGTATCACATATGTACCACGCAGATCCATTCATGAAGGTAAGTCCCCATGGTCCCTGGTATGGTGATCTACCTTCAGTTGTTGTCAGTCTACAGCCTGTTTTTATATTGTATCGTCTTGTATAGTAAATATGTTTCAATTTTTTATTTACTAATTTTTAACTTTACATCTGTGATAAACTAGTTGTTTTACTGACATATATTTATAATAATTATAGGTAAATTACAAAAGTCTAACTTGATATAGTCACATTATGGCTGAAATACTGCCTATGTGACTTAAAATTTTAACTCACTCACTCACTCACTCATTCACGAAGGATGGTGGCACAGCTGATCATGAGTGCCCAGCTGACACAAAACGTTTTGGCAACGTTGTGGGAAGGCTGTAGACTGGAAGCATATGAAGGTATGGTGTAAATCTAGCTTGGGTGGAGAAAGCAAATGAACTGTGTGGTGATCTGATCTATAGCTTGTTATATATTGCCGTGTCTTTTACAGTTAACATGTTTTAGATTTAATAATTAGTTTTACATTAATAAATGTGAGTGCTAGATGTTTTACTGTCATTCGTTGACAGGTGTTTATAATTTACTTTATTTATCATGAATCTATAATTGGTTTTACTCACGATGTGTCCGACTTAAAATCTTCACTCACACTAGAAACGCAATAAGTCTGGGGTAACATTACTGGTAGTATCAGAACATGAATTCAACGTTTTCACTTTTTGGGTGACGAACGTCTACATTTATCTGTTTAACACCCGATAGGATTAGTATTCGACACCGTTTCAATGGCGCGAGTTCGTACATTGTAGGTCTAATGCTTAAGAAATGGATTTTATTTGCTTTGGGAGCACTTCTCTCTGAACCACATTTTGTCAGGGAACATAATTCGATCACAGTACACAGCTTGGGATGACATTGGCATACCCGGGGTTGAATTTTGAATTTTGATTTCTTTTTAAAATGCCGCCTAGGTATTTACAGGAATCGACCATTCCAAAAATATCGTGACCAATTATATTCCTATTTTATCCGATAGGTATTTATTTTGGGGGTTGGGCTGTTTTTAACGCCGCACTCAGTAATATTCCAGCTATAGAGCGGCGATCTGATCAACGTCATGAGCATAGATCTACGCAACTGGGATACGATGACATGTATTTGCATGTCAACCAAGTCAGCGAGCCACTCTCCTACCCAGAGTTCCATGCGTCAAGCCAGCATAGTACCTATGCCACAGGCCAGAAAGATGTGACGATTCGTCACATCTTGCACCGTCCATTCAATATAATCTACATATTTCTTAACTCTTTTATTTTTGACGAGTCTACACATCTAATTAAACATCTTTGATAGAATGGTTTAGTTTCACTGAGAAAATATCCTAAAACATGTAACACTATTTCCATTTGCGTAGCGATCCTTTGTTTACATAGGTTAACCTTGTACGGCTCCACGTGCTGTCATCGAAGCCAACAGAGAGCAAACGATGCAACCAGTTTGATATCTAAATATGTACTGTCATAAACCTTCCTGGCGCAGCCCCCTCTTGTGACAAGCATGGTTACTGAAGACCAATTCTAACCCGGATCTTCACGGGTCTATTTAAAGTTTTAGTTTTGGTAATATTACTTAGCCGTCAATGTATACAACATCTATGAAATGATTGTAATGTACATAATTTTGATAAGCATCCATGGCACACTGCATCATCAACATGCGTCATTGTACGTGTGTGCGTCAGTTTTACATATCATTGTTATTATGGACGGTAGCATTTCATTTCCGTGATAATGCGAATGTTTGCTTAGTCGTTATTTGATATGCTTTGTAGGCAAATGTGAGGTGACAACGCGGTGTTTAGTTAAGGAGTAACTACCGACACCTGTGGGGCTTCGGGAAATACAAATAGACTCTCGAGCTACAAACGAACTGCGCACTGTAAAACTACCACGTGCTTTCAGGGGGAACTGGGAACTGCGCGAGGTGAGTACCGAATGAGCGTATAGTGGCAATGTGATTGTGAACTACGTATTGCTTGAAACTGACACTGCAGTACTGACACAACAATGGAACGTTCACTATGAACTTGTTCGCTATCACTAAGGACCAAAAAGCAACGCGAATGACACATAGGCGGTAAGGACAAATATATCTGTTTTACAATCGGTGTGAACCCGAGTCTGGTCGATCAGTCGTCTGTCAAAGATTTCCAAGAGCGCAGATCAAATAGCGATTGAGAAGTTATAATGCATGATTACTTCCCCTGATGTTCGAACGGTCGGATGCATAGTGTCTGTTATATATCATCAATATTGTACATACATCCGTTGGTTTGTCATTTGACGCTGCAAGTCACGTGTTGTGTGCTTTTAAAATAGAGACCACGAACAATCATAGACCCATGCCTTTTGCAAATACATGATAATTCCCTCATGTATTCATTTGCATATCTCACCTCATGATCTCACCTCATAAACACACATCTCACCTCATAAACACACATCTCACCTCATGATCACATATCTCACCTCATGATCACATATCTCACCTCATGATCACCCATGTCACCTCATAAACACACATCTCACCCCATAAACACACATCTCACCTCAAACTCACATCTCACCTCATAAACACACATCTCACCCCATAAACACACATCTCACCTCATAAACACACATCTCACCTCATAAACACACATCTCACCTCATAAACACACATCTCACCCCATAAACACACATCTCACCTCATAAACACACATCTCACCTACAAACACAGACCTCACCCCATAATCACATATCTCACCTCATGTACACACATGTAGATCACATCGCATGTACACACGCCAAGCAAATCTCTCCTCATATACACACATCGTACACATCGTACACACATGACCTCGTGTAAACACTAATACATCTCATCTAGTATAAACCGTATGCATGACGTACATACACCATACAAATATCTCCTCGAATACATATCACGTCGCCTTATTCTATGCACAACAGAATCACGTTGTTGCGTACCCATGCCCAAAAGAATGTTCTAGTGGACACACAGACATACCACATGATTAATACGAAATCCAGTTTCGCCAAATGTAGGTTGGACCCAGGCGGTGCGTAAGACTACCGTGCTGCATGTTGAGCTGACCGGCAGTGTCATATGCGGGGAGTAATCGTCATTGTTTACATTACCTCGCACATACATGTCGTTTTCTGATTGGCTGAGCGCTCTTCTGTAATTTGCAATGTACCTAGCTAAGATGAACGCTATGTATCTTAGCTACAATGTACCCTGCTTGCAAGCGAGTAGCATTTTCTGTTACACGCTGGGAATGCCGAACTGCGGGAATTCATTTGGTACTTCTCGTTAGTAATTCTTTATCTCGAATAACTGAGTCCTGTGCTTCAAGCAGTTCAAAGATAACATTGAGGTTTTCCGTAAGATAGACATACAGACAGAAACTTTTATTGACACAAGCCATAATAAATAGCCTCTGGCCATAAACATAACACTTTGGTTATCAAGATGACTAGGATATAACAAATATTAAGCTTTTTGTACAGATTAGTGGTTTCGTCGCAGGAAAACTCGAGACACATATGCTGCCAAGTTTCATAATTCTTTAACGTTATCAGTAGAAAATAAACTGAGGGCTGTTTAAAATAGTATTGCTTTAAATATTTAACTATTTGATCGCTGTAGAAAGGGCATTCTATAATGAAGTGACATACGTTTTCTATTTCATCGCTGTTACATGTTATGCATCTTCTCTGACCTAGCTCTACTCGGTTGCTGCCGTGTCTCCCTGTCTCCATGTGTAGAGTATACGATGAAAGACGGAGTTTACATTGGGCTGTTCTATGCTTACTATTTCCAACTTTATTCAGATAATCTTCATCTTTATGTGACATTTTAAATTCCTTGTACAAGTAGAGTAGTGGGGATTGCCGTAATTGATTTTGTCATAGTGCTATGTAATTCTCCTTAAATCTGTCTTAAAAGAGGAATGAATTCTGAAATGTTCACAGGGTTTAATAAGATGAAGCCGAAACCGTTGTATTCCAATATACGTTTGATCTCCCTTCATCCAGCTGATGGGTACATTCTTCGCTGCTCGATAGGCGCTATTAAGGATGCAGTTTTCAGATTTCATCAATTTTACCAAGTATTTGATCATATTTATCTGTCGATCGATGATCAGTGGGAACCTTCCTAGTTCCCCGTACAGTTGAATATTGCTGGTACTTTCCTTCACACCGAGTAGCATTTTGACAAAATTTTGCTATGTACCATCCCTATACATTCTGTAGTCATCCATCTCCATATATCGCTCCAATAATGTAGTACAGGTTTTACACAAGTATCAAAAGGTTCAACAGATGATTTAATATCCAGCTGGTGTTTCCTTATATCCGACATGAGGGCGTTTACTGTGTTTTAGTCCTTTTCCTGCTAAAGCTTGCACTGTTTTATTAAATTTTCCGTTAGAAGATAACATTAGTCCCATGTAGTTGAACGCTGATTAAGCATCTCAATCTCTTTTGCATATAATTTGGCTCTTTTTCTTAGTCTGTCATCTTTCCTACGTTCGCGTCTGATATTAAAGTTTCTATCGTTTATTCTTGTATCTGTCCAAGAGCGTTCGTTGGGGGTGCTCTCGGGTGGCAGTTCAGGATGGTGGGCAATAGACGGAAGACAAGTCAGGTGTGAAGTTGAAGACAGCAGCAGCCATGTGTATTATGGTTGGGGAATAATGGTAGTAATGGTACATAAGATGGAAATCACGTGACAGAACGCACATCAGGACCGAGTGGCCAATGTTCCTGATGTGGAGACCCGCTCTGTCACTTACACACATTCAGAAGTCGGACAGCGGTTCTTCATCGTCAACGTAGTCGTTGGTGAGGCGACGGCCTTGGACGACGCCCCTACTAGCCGCACAATCCGTCCGCTTCTGTTGATGATCTGGGCCCGTCTCGTCGCTGACTGGTCTCCCTGAATGACCATGTCAGTCAGCTTAAAACATAGGGACATTATGCCACGTAAGGCAAGGTCACTGACCTATGCACATGTACATACGTAAGATCCGCTGACGTAGTGAGGTGTTGATTGGCATTTACTGATAGCATTAAGAATTAAGGGTCCTGCCCGGAGGGTGGTTTATGATAAGAGGGCTACACAGAATGATTGCTGAATACATTAAACAGACAAAGGGGATAGAATTTCGGTGCACTTTGGATATATATTGAAACACTTGTGTTTGAATATATGAAGTTTTACAGAAACTTATTGAAATGGTTTACTCTATGACATATCGTACACACTATGGTGGGATATGGGTTTTAACAGGGAGTATAAACGTGTTTAAAGCGGTATATCTAAATCTTTGCAGTGCTGCAGATTGACTATTATTACCATGGCCATCAGGTCCTTCTTAACCTTAAGACTATGCCATAATACGTTGAATTCTTATTGTAAGAGGACTTGACCCTCGGACTGCGGTAGGCAGGAGAACTGACGATAGCCTCTGAGATGCTATACTGTAATGTAGCTTTGTATCTAGAGTCCGAATAACGTGTTCTGGATTCACTGATACTCGTCTTTATTTGAAGAGACAATACCTCTACTATAACAAGCCTTGATACATGGTTCGTCATTAGGGCTTTTACTCACAGCTTTAGATGGAACATATTGATTTGTATGCTCATTAAAGCATTCTTCAATGCATCCTTACGCTTCATCCACATTGTTAAAATGGTGAAACAGATCCAATCTGTACCACTTATAAGTGCATTCACCTTATCATTATTACCATCTATAGAACGCCAACTTACTCTTTATATGTTGTCTGTTCCACATGAAGCCAACAAAATACTTAAGTTTCTTTTTTCGATGTGTCGTCAATTTCGTTGGCAGCGAAAACATGTGACAGAATCTCGCACCATTCTTCCCAAGTCGACTTCCGGGGTTTGAATTCCAACAATCCCAGTAACACATTTGAAGTTGCCATATTTTTCTGTGAATACTAGTAAATCCAGAAAAGCGAAACACAATACCTTGACCGCCACTTCCAACTTCATGCCGGTCGAAAGTACTTGCATAATTCAAATGTCTTAACTCAAACCCACGTGCGCGAGTGTCCCGTGCAGTGTCAAACACACCTCGCCATAGTTTCGTATTCACAGCAATGTTCATTCAACAGACTTCGGAAACTTTACCGTTCTTCTTAAACGTCTCTGTAAATCTTCAGTCCCGTAAAATCCCATCCAATGTTAGGTTCGTCAATTAATTAGTTCATGTTCCATGCACTAGCACATGCACAAACCACACAACATCTCGACTGGGTGACTTCTGCTGGGCCCCTTATTCGGTGACCAGTATATTGCACGTGCAGCATGGGATAGTGATTTCGCAACGACTAATTATATATCATAGCGTCATGCAGCGGTAGTCTAACGACCTACAATTTTTAATAATTTCAAATTTATTACCAATTATAACAATGCGAATTTAGTTGAGATATATACATCTATGCAAATATATGTCCCCTTAAGATCGTGTATTGTGTTGTATTAAATTCTGTGACACCACTTTCTCACACATCTAAAGCCTTACTTATCATAATTTGATCTAAACGCGTACTTGTAGTTTGGGTGTCGCTGGTGGGTTCCGTTATGACGTTACGCGGGTTATTTTTTTCGATGATATTATTTACAGGAAGATTTCTTTGAGAAAGTAAATCTTTGATTAAAACACCTATAAATACTAAGTTATCATCTGAATTTGCCGATTACATAATGTTGTCCAATCTCCCAAAAAGAAGTACTTGGCTACATTCCGATCTGTAGTCCGTATATAACAATAAAGACTTTTTAGGAAGAAATACATTTATCCAAATGGTATCGTCATACATAGTTTCAAGACCTAGAAGTCTAAATGCGAAATCCTTGCAGTATTGTCCTGTTGAACCTGTTCATGAAAATGTTTAAAGGTTAATCATCGTTCATGGCTCCAGATAATGTTTAAACATCAGGAGTACGTACTCCTTATTTTTTCAATACAGGAGTACTGGAAACCTTAAGAGTACGTTTAGAGTACTGAATGGAATGTAATGGAGTATCAGTAATCTTGTGTTTCGTTTCATATATGCGCCACAACATTGCTACTCTTGTGTAAACACGTCAATACATAACAAAACAAAAAAGTTGCAGATAAATACGTCTGTAAATGATTCTAAGACCGTACACCATTGTTGTGGTGCGTATCTGCTACGTTTTCTAAATTATTTTCCACCGTATCGTGCATATTTTTTATCCGTATATACGCCGACACGGCCCTTATCTGGAGCCCAAAATTCGTTATTAACAGATTCATTAAAGTGAGTTTTGGTAAAACAGACAATGACATAATCAGACAGAAGCTCACATAAATAGTGTTGATTTTTTTAATGCTTTTTAATATTTAAGTGAAATATTGAAAGCTTTTGCTCAATAAATATTTTCATTGTGATGTTTGGGACCAGGGTTGGACTCCCACCTGCCAGCTGTGATAACAATGAATAATCAGGATCACGTTAACATTGTTTAACAGAGAAACAAAGACAGCACAATACTAGCTTGACAATGTGCTAATTACACGATGACCTGAATTTTGTGTGATGGAAACGAACAAATAATAGTTTCCATTGTTGGAGAACAAGATCAATATTAGTCTATGTTACTTCTACCAGAATATAATACGCAAGCGATAAACATGAACTGGGTCGTTACCAATAAGGTAGATTTAAGCTGCAGAAAAAAAACTTTATATTGCGGGAAGGTGACCTGGAGAACTGTAATGTTGTCATAGATATATGCGTTAAAATCGAAATATCATTTGGCAGTGTAGGTTTACTTATCACGATAAATATAAGTGAATATCTGAGACATAATGTCAGCACTATTTTAATCGCGGATGTACTTGACCAAATACAGGGAAACAGAGAAACAGATGAGGTAAGATTATATACAATATAGAGGAAGGATGATGTCATTGACAATTTTTTATGGATATGCAACTTTTCTTATTCTGTGAAATGCGACGTTTCGACATAGATTCTAATATCGTTGTCAGCAAGTAATGAGAGGACAGAGGAGTATGTACGTAATGACAATAGTACGTTCATTAACACGGTAGGTTAAGGCTGTTGTGTGACAGTACATGGATAATTCAAATACATGTATAACACCAATAGGCATACTTACATCACAGTTGAACGTTATCGTCGCAATTGTACAATCGACTCTGCTGTTAGCAGGTATTACGTACGATGTGGAAAGGGTTTTGTCGCTTCTTTCTATTAGATGAACGCACTATACTTCAATAACACATGAGCGAGTGAGTGAGTTCAGTTTTACGCCGCTTTTAATCCCAGCAATATCACGGCGAGGGACACCAGAAATGGGTTTCACCCATTGTATCCATGTGGGAACTCGAACCGGGGTCATCGGCGTTACGAGCTAGGCTACCCCACCGCCCCCATGAACTGATACTGTTTGCACACTAGCTGATCTTGTGTCTGTCTGTCTCTATTACATGAACGATTCCTTCAGAGATGCAGATCCTCCCAAGTTGTGTAAATCTTCCGTTCTCTCTTCAGATCTCTGTCTAGACTGAAACAATGAGTGCGATGTTTAAAATGACGATTCAAATGTTTATGGACCTTTATGTCAATGGTATCATACAACGACAGAACTGTTTTATACAGCATATGCCTGGTTCCCATGCTTAACTGTGGCATAACGTTGAAATATTGTAAATTCATTTTGCAATCCGATCCACCTCTCGAACAATGCCTTGTTAAATGTTTTATCGTATTTGTCACTACCAACTGGTTTAACATGCTAGCTACAAAACATATGTGTTGATAAGAAGTATGTTACCATATCAACACACTGATGACATCATAAAGGATTTATAGTGAAATTTAAAGTCATTATTTCTGTCTCGAAGGACTCAGTACTTTCGCTTCCAGTCAGTGTTCAAAATCACAGCATTGGAAACAAACGAACTGGGGGTGTATATAATTATTGGCGATTCTCATAATTACATCAGCTGTTATTTCTGTCATATATATTTGAAAATGTAAGAAATTAGTTCATCGCGCTTCCAAAGTTGGGTGGGGTGGGGGTGGGGGTTAGCAATGTCACCCCACTTAAAAATTGTATGAAAATCTATGAAGGTCACATAATTGAATTGAATTAAACCGGCTTTTCCTTTTACAATAATGAGAGACTGTAGTAAGTGGTAATAAACAAGCTATCAATAAGAACTATTCTTTCATCTAGAAATAATATTATTGTATGTATTAAAACACATTTCTCCGTCGTTGTAGAATATGAAAGCAGATTGCGACAAGATGTATTATTTTAAAGATTTTCAGTGGACGCAGAGCTGTTCTAGCTTTGTATATTTTTTTTATATAAACCACATATCAAAATTATTCTCTGATAATATTCATGTTCCTAATTGCCGCATGGAATTATATAAACGATCTTTTTGCCGTCTGCTATTGTCGAATGGAATGATCTCGACGAATCTATAAAGGATTCCGAATCGTATTCAATGTTTAAAACATATTGAAAAATTTCAGTGCATATTGAAAATAGTGATGGACACGAAATTGTGCAGGATTATGGTTTGAGAAATAACCAATGTTTACATTGTCGTATAAAATGGTCATACATTTGATGCATTTATTTACCTGAAAATATCAGTATGTCACAATGTTTTTTTCTAAATGAATGTATACTAATTTCTGATGTAAATATCATTTTGTAATATGTATTCGTTTGGGTAGAGACATTAATATAGGGGAAACCCTGTTTGTCAATCCAACTGTACATGAATTAAGTACAATAATAAATTTTGTTTGAACTATATATCCAAATTACACACACTTTGCAAAAGATTATAATGCAAGTCGTTATCACACTGTTCTTACATAACGCCCGGCTTTAGTTCCGCATCTTCAAAGGGGAAATTCCTCAATCGTTTTTTTCCCGTGGGTACAAGGATGATATCCAAGGATTCCTGATGGTTCAGACCTCTGCGTAGGAGGGGGTATCCTCACATTGTTCAACAAAGATGAATTAATGTTTCGTCTTGGATTTTTTTGGAAACTGTAGTCATCTGTGAGACCCGTTAATATGTCAGTTATTTTACAAACAGTTTGTACAATATGTAAATCCAGTTTATTATTATAACAATTTTCATCTCCCATCTACGTTGTTTGATCGGCGTTCTAGAAGTTTGTGAGTCAGTGATAAAGCATACGACTTTATGGATAACAACTTCGTGTTTTATTGCTTAGAGCGACGTTTCGATGCCGACTCCTATACCGTTTTCACTCGTAGTTGTAGCTTGAAATTGTGATAGACTTTAGTAAGAATAATAACGTAACATAAATACTTTTTTAGCAATTTTCATAACAAGTACGCAGTATAAGATACATTCAACTGAACCAGACCACTTAATGATAAATGATAAAAAAGTCAGTTTCAATTTTGCATTACCTTTATTAAATCCCATTTATAGGATTAATTCTCCATCAGTCTGGTTAACGCAGCTGTTATGATAAATAGCCAAGAAATCATCATTTAAATGTCAGTAGTATTTGTAACATTAGCTGTTTAAGATGTTAATCCTTGCTGAAAATTCTTGACAGTTATCTTGTTCCTGTTTTCCAGAATACGTTCTAACATTCAGTTCAAGTTTCCTGACTTGATAGTATTCATCTCACGGATCACCTTCAATTTCATCACTGTCCCAAGCCACCTCAGCTGTTAATCGTTTAGTCTGATCAGCCTTGAATGTTTCATCTCCTTTACCATAAGGATACCTCGGGTACCTCTCGGTTGTGGGGGCGGTGGGGTAGCCTAATGGTTAAAGCGTTGGCTCGTCACGCCGAAGACCCGGGGTTCGAATCCCCACATTGGCACAATGTGTGAAGCCCATTTCTGGTGTCCCTCGCCGTGATGTTGCTGGAATATTGCTAAAAGCGGCGTAAAACCAAACTCAGTCAGTCAGTCATTCTCGGTTGTGGTCAACCCCAATGCCACTGCATCATCTGGAATAAAATCACTGACACTTGCTCCATTTACTTGAATTGACATAAGGTCTGTCAGACTGTCACTTTTCAGCCTTGGCCACCAGTCAGGCTTGACTTTTTTCAAGAGAGAGAACCCACAAACAGCAGAATTTACAGGCAGGGAAATATCCTAATTAAGGCTATGATGTCCTTGTGGTCCCTCTAATGTTGTTTCATCGATATCTTGCAATCCTTTGCCAAAATCAAGAGATCCCTCAAACCTTAAAATTCTAATACTTGTTTCTTAGTTGATGTCCACTGAAACAAGATGTTTTGTAAACTGTAACGGTTTGAAGTAATAAGAAGTGTTAAGTAAGTCAGGACCACCTGTCTGGAATGAATACATAAGAAGACCCACAGACATTGACTTCAACATGAAATCTCTTGTGTTCGTTCCTCTGTTGCGCTACGTGGGATGCATCAGACACAGACAGTACTTTCAATCTCTGTTTCTGGGCTTGTTCTTCTTTTTGATCTACTTATTGTTCTCTCGGGGATACTTAACACATAGTCATGGTCCCTAGTATGGTGATCTACCTTCAGTTGCTAGCAATATACAGCCTGTTTTTACTTTGTATTGTCATCTATAGTTAAACTGTTTTAGAGTTAATTACTAGTTTTAATCTGTGATAATCTAGTTATTTTACTGTGCTTCGTTGACATGTTTTTACAATTTACAATTAATTAATATGTGTAAACTTAATTGTTCTCGTCACGATATCGCTGAAATATTGCCGATGTGACGATAAATTTTAACCAACTCACTCACTCACTTAACACATAGTCCAGGAACTGTACTCATCCTACTTACCCTCCTGTGCACAATGTACACCATCCAACATCACCTCCTTCAGTCTGTCTTTGTCACACATCTTGTCAAATCCAGCTGATGTTGCATCTACAGACTCATGTTCTGTATGAAGTCCAGCTGCACTTGTCCGGGAACTATTATTGATGACGTACATCACAGTGACCCTTACCCTGCCATTAAACGTTACTTCAATGTGTCCTCATGACACCAATTCCACACTTACTACCATGACAACACGCGCAAGAATCTGCTACGTAACTGATTTATGAGTACACACGTTTCTGCTTGAAACAAGTCACGCAGAGAGAAACGTATTACTTCCAGTCTCTAACTTCCCAATTAAAACACACAATGAGAGCTATGAGATGTTTGAGGATTTATTGTTCCTTGCATCGGGTGCAACCACTTACTAAAGGTAACCTGCACTGCCACGTTTTACACTCAGCAATGCAGGTAAGAGCTAACAGATGTGTTCTTATAGCAGCTTTGGAAATTGATCGTTATGATACTCTGCATGCACATCCAATAAAATACTCACAGAATGTCATAGGCAATGCATTTCCTACAATCGTAACTGTCTCCAGTAAATGTGATACGTATTGACATGCAATGATCAAAGATCGTACCAAGATATTATAATCTCCAATACAATCTACTAATTATATATATAACAATGATATCTACAACCTAACACTATGAGTAGACATTGTGATAGTGTCATTTAGTTGGGTAATACAACCTGGTTTAATTCTCAGTATTGTGAACTACCAGATATGTATGGTTAACAAAGATATTCAAGAGTGATAACGTTTTACTTTCACCATCAAGCACGTGTTGTCAATAACTAAATCTATCAACAAGCGCCCTTGGTGAGAGACACACACATACAAGGGGAGACCACAGGTGTTGTTATCACACATGGCGAGTAGCATGCCCTTGTTTGGTTGCACGTGTGTGCAAGGAGGGTGTTGGACATGAAAGGTTTATAATATCAGGAAGTAACCTTATTCAAGTAATGTATCCATCAATATTTACATATGTGTATGCTTTTACAAAACACACTTTACAACTGGATAATGGGTGTATTCCGCTTGCGTAAATAAACATACATACCTGAATGAAATGTTAAATTAAACTAACTTTGGATAAATCCACAATATAATAGTGATTAATCAGTCAACGTATTGTAATATCTCTTTTCGCCGGAGCGAAATGACGAAGATGGCTGTCTGGGGTCAATCTTTTATTCAAAGTATTGTGAGTGTTTTTTTCTGGTGATCCAGCATGGTACTGATAACTTAGTGCCCTGGAACATTTAGGCAGTAATATAGTTAACAGTATCTTGACATTCAACACATCACATCTTAATTCATGACATACTTAACATATCAATCATTACACCATGTTGAAATAACAGAAGTCATGTTAAGTACATTGAATTCAATACACCAGATTTAAATGGCAACAGATTTCATTTCATTACACTTCATTGAGTTCTAATACAAATGCCCAAAATATTGCATAATTACATACACATTCTCATATTACATACAAAGAATAAAACCAAGAATGACACAGCCTAATACCATGTAGCAAAATCCTTAATACACAATCAGTCACTTACATATATATGGTATACAGCTTATCAAGCGCATGGCGGCGCCCTCCCAAGACCACATGGCATACTGCAGCATACACGCTACCGTCTGTAGTACACAAACAGTACAACAATTCATTCAGTCAGTCACAAATCACACTTTGGGAAATTATAATGTGATAGGAATTAAATTATGACGTGGAATAATTTAATTTGGCAAGTAACTAACTTTGTAAAGATAATGTTTGAAATGCTTATTTAAAGTACCATAGAATTATTACTTTTAATTTATATTAACTACAAGAAATTACAATACAATATTATAGTTAAAGATAAAATAAGCTTTTTACTATGAATTTGATTATAACACTTATTTTACTTGTACTAACAAGCACTGTAAAAATGTCATGCCAAAACAAAAAGGCTCATCTGTCAATCTCTGTGTCCCAATGTGAAATGAAGGTTAGTTGCTCAGGTGCAACATGCAGAGACAATTGTTTGCCAATCAACCAATCAGAAATCAGCACAGCTGATCACAAGATAAACAATTGCTAGTGTCATGACCTGACATGACACAACCTTGAACTATGAGCCTTGACTGACAACCTTGACCTTGCCCAGAGCTAAATATATACAGTGATCTCAGAACAAATGCATTTCTCTTGAAATGCTACCTTTGTCATCAATACAATTGATGAACTCTTTCACCACAAATGAACTAAATAACCTATAAAATACTACCACCTAAAACCTTTTTTTTATGAACTATTATTTTATAGTTTTTATTTGCATTTTATGACATATTATAATGACCTCACCCGCAACATAATGACATTGCTAAAAATACAAGATGGAAATTGATACATTTTAATTTTAAATCAACCATATGAAATGCCAGGGGAATAAACGCTGAAATTTCATCACTGCTACATATTATCGGTTAATCCTTTGATCAATGTTTTTTAATTCAGTTGATAATTCCTTTGATGCTAGTTGCCATGTGTAGATTGCATAGCATGTAGTGCATTTGCCACATTAGACCTGAATGAATATTGGTGAGTAACAGACACGTGAAATGTCAACAGGGAACATTCGTCAGGTAATCTGTATTCTGTTCACCACTTGTGATGCATGTTATACATTCATTAACTGGCCATCAAGTGACCGGTGACAAATGACCAAGTGTAGGTTTATACCACCAAATATGGATGACAAGAGAGGAGCAAGACCTGTTGTATTTATGCAATTAAGTTGCCTAAAAACTGAAGGGTTGTTGCGTCATGGTTGCATACAGTTATCTGCGTACATTTGCTGTGTACTGAAGTTTATAATGGTATATGTATGTTTACCTAAGCAGATATTTAAACTATACCAATGGTAAAATGGGGTTCATTTTGTTTACGGCTGCAAATAAATCACGTGTGTGTTAACTAAAATTAATATCAAGGTTCTAAACACAGAAATGGGATCAAAATCAATCTCAGTCATCGAACCATCCACGCCACAGAAATCCGAAAATGCTTCCACTGTTGGGTTCTTTATTGAAACCAGACTACACACATCAGGAATACTTCAAAGTAACAGCATCTGGAGGGCATTCGCCGTTGTTTTGATTATTAACACACGTTCTTTGGGACTCGTTTATATGTTACATACATTATCTAAAAGTTTATATCCGCTGTCCTTGCAGACAACTTTGGAACCATCTGCACTAGGCCAATCTGTGATGTATGTACTGTATATATACATGTAGCTTTTTAGAAAAATGAAACTTTGATTAACCTTCTACACTTTTTCCAGTCCAAGATGTCTATAGGATGACTATGTCAAAAGGAATTTTATGATGTTTTTCTGCATTAATAAAGAAATTCTTATGATCATACATTCACGATTGGAGCTATTGCCAGTATATTCACATGTCACAAAAGAATCAGTCTAAGTAAACTTAGGCTCAGTATTATTCGTTACACTGCTATACTGAGTCTAACAAAACCTTGTGGAAGGTCGCGTCAGGTAACCTTTTCAATTGACCAATCAGAACACTGCTTACCAAATCGCGAATGCTGACATTCGCACATGCCTTTTGAACTTTTACCTCGAAAAAGTTTTGTACCCGAACGATTCCGAATGCTATTTTCCGTACGATAGCTTCCGAGTGATGCACATGGAGCACGCCACAACCGTGAGTAAACAGTCGCTGAAAATAGCGTTTTGTCAGTATTCAATGATGTCAGCTTTCGGTAATATTAGCTAATGATAACCATGCCAACAGAAACCCAAAAGCGTATATTCTGCAGGTCATATATCTGTGTTTTATGTGGGTTTTCATTTGTTGTGAGATCAGTCTTGGCGACCTGGGAAGAGAAAATCCATTTTGAAAGTCCCGCCGAACCCTAATTAGTAACCGTTGTCTGATTGGTCGTCTCGCGTTTGATTGGGCGGTCATAGGTCACTCAAAGGTTACCTGACGCGACCTTCCATAAGGTTTTGTTAGACTCAGTATATCAGTGTAACGAATAATACTGAGCCTAAGTTTACTTACACTGCAAAAGAAGGAGACCATGTGTTAATTTGATGCATGACTATGGTTATTTAGATTATATCATCCCAAAAATATTTAACAATAAAAATGAACCAATCTTTAAACCCCAAAACCAGTAACAATGCATGTTTCGTATTCATTAATGGTAGGTTGTTTGCCTTCCTCGGCTGCCATCATCACATTATAGCCAAGTTGAGCTACACTCGTGGAACGTGGTTATAACACTCAGGACATAATGTGATGACATTGTTTACGAGTGGTCGAACTTAAATACTGTATAACACTCAAATGACTGTCATTGTTTGGTAAATCATCCACGAGGAGGTTGACACACATGGCTGTGCTTTCATTTACCCAAAAGTCAATAGTATAAGCACCTTTGACATTAGCGGGTGACGTAAGTACACAGGGGAGGAATCTGAAACGTTGCTCGAAGTTGGAGAGACAGCATGGTCAGAAACTGGCCAGCGTCACATTAATCAACTTTAACATGAAGAAAAGGGTTGGATCATGACCGGCAGTCTGAAACACTGACCAGTGAACCCTACTGTCTGTTGAACTCGAGTAAGGCAAATGACCCATTAAGTAGGTGGAGGCCACGTCATGGAAGGAAATAGCACGTAAGTCTATTCATTCATCAAGCTAAGACTGTTTTAGATTGGTAAACTTGCCAATTTCACAAAGTGAAAAGTGTATATGATTTAGGAGGTTTATTGGTTATTCTGCCTAAAATGTGATTATTCTTAATCACAATTAACAGAGTTTTGTAATATCAGCTGAAAACAGTGTTCCTCTGCCATAATGTATGGCGGAGGGGTAATCTAGTGGTTACAGTGTTCGATTCTTCACATGGGTACAATGTGTGAAGCCCATTTCTGGTGTCCCCCGCCGTGATATTGCTGGAATATTGCTATAAACGGCGTAAAACTAAACTCACTCACTCACTGTGCATGTGTGAAGATCCAACTCCACGTCACCACCTGCTAAAGTTGAACACAATGTTGAGACATAAGGGCCATAACAGTCAGGAGAGTGTGGGTGCAAACAAATAACATTTTGCAAACAATTAAAAGAAACCTTGGTTCATTTGTATGCATAAAGCCTCTAAAAGACGATTGATGTTATGAAATATTGATGATATAAAAAGAAGGGTGTGTGTCATGTTCTGCTGACATCAGTGTGCACATTCCATACTCCTGATGTTGTCGTCAAGTGACTTAGTCCACATTAGATTAAATAGGGCACACACATTGTTGTGACACCGGGGACGTTATCCAAAATTATTGTCAGACTCATCAGTTGCAACAAATTCAGAAGTCAGGTTACCATGACAGCTGTCAAAGAGTAAACCATTTCAATAAGTTTCTTTAAAACTTCATATATTCACATATTGTTTCAATGTATGTCCAAAGTGCACCGAAATTTAATCTCATTTGTCTGTTTAATTTATTCAACAAACATTCGGTGTATCCCTTCTTATCATAAACCCCCTCCGGGCAGGACCTTTCATTCTCAATGCTATCTGTAAATGTCAATTAACACCTCCCTACGTCGGCGGATCTTACGTATGTATATGTGCATGGATCAGTGACCTACCACATGACGTAATGTACCTATCTAATATCTTAGCGCCATGAGCATGCTTACGAGCGTGATATGTGCGCATTATAAATATGTACTATTATTATTATCTATAAAACCTGACTGACATCTCCCGTCTAGTAGACGAGCCCAGACATTGGCCATTCGGTCCCGGGGTGCGTTTTGTCACGTGATTACCATCAACTTGTACCATTTTTACCATTATTCCTCATATTCCATCACAAGGGATAACTATTTCAGTGTCAAAACGGTGAAGGATCTTTCATGTACATGTTCATTTAATTATTGAGTTTTTAAAATAGATTGAATTAATGGATAAATTTTGATATGTTTTGTAATTAGAATATGAATTTTAATTTGCGAGAATGAATTAATGACTTTGACTGTGAGTGGCATTACCTTCAAATGGGGTTTAAGTATCGTAAAATTATTGTCCCCCTGAGAAGGTATGTAAGTCCCATTTCATGCAAAGGTGTTCATACCACGTGTTTTTAATCGTAGAATATGTGCTATTTTAATGGGCTAATTTTGACTACAAGCGCCAGCGGCTAAAGGGATGGTGTAAATCCAGCTAGGATCCATGCAAGTAGCAAAGGTACTATAAGTCCCATGGCCTCTAGTATGGTGATCTACATTCAGTTGTTGGCGATCAATAGCACGTGTTTTATATTGTATTGTCTTTCATAGTTACGATATTTTATACTTTCATACTAGTTTTACAATTATATCTATGATATTCTAGGTACTTTTACTGTCATTCGCCGGCAGGTTTTTATAATTTACCATGATTTATTATGAAATTATAACTTGTTTTAGTCACGATATGGGTGAAATATTGCCGATGTTACTTAAAATCATAAATCACCTACTCACCCATTATTCCTCAACTACAAAAAAATGCCTGCTGTCGTCTTCAGTTCTACCGCTGACTTTTTTTTGCAACATTAATTTTACGTGATATGCATATTCATTAACCTGGCCTACACAAAAAACAGGCAAAGAGAATACCATACATAATACTGTTGCCCGCTAAACTGTGTGACGCAAATAAGAAATGGTTTTGTGTAACTTTTTATTGACTTTTTAATTAACGTCCCGGCCACATGCAGTCTGTCTATAAAACAGCAATAGAATCAAACAGATACATCAATACATTGTATCGTTCATTGATTTCACAACGCTCACAATAAATGTATATTGGAAGGACATTTTGATTACATAGGGAATTATCCTTATGCTAATTACGGCGCAGAATTGCTTAATTATTGCTTTGTTTTGCTCAGTGCTGTATCTTCACCTCTTCTTCTGTTGGGTCACATGGATTAACTGTTCCATTACACAAGACCGGTGATGTTATTATCAATATGTTGTGTATACCACTAGTTACATTTATGTTTCCATTATCAACAGTTAACAAGTGAGGGAATGGGTGTGGAAAATGACGTTGCTATGTCCCCCACCCCCGTCCTGTCCTGTCTGTCAAATAACACTGAAACAGTTGTACAAAGGACTTAAATGGTGAAACCGTCCTCAAAGAACTTTAGAGCAAGATTTTGCTTGAATTTTTGAAATGTTCGTAGAAAGCACATGCTTGATTCTTATTTATAAATGATGTAAAATGTGGACACCAAAGGCTGTGCATGTCGGAATATTGTCCAACATGTGAAAGGAATGTTGACTATTTGAAAGTTGAGCTTCCCCCCTCATGCCATACAGTCCATCAGGGCATAGTGTCAGTATCTGTTATCACTGTGTCAATATGTATATGGACCCGATCAGTGACAATGGAATTTTATTTGAATTTTATATGAATTATGTTATTTATGTTCCTGTGACAATATGCATGTGAAAGAGAACAATGGGATACCGTAAATGTCATTGTGTCAGCATGTATAGAAACGTAAACAATTGTATTGGAATTGTGTCCAAATGAAAGCCCTTGACCCCGATTTATAATGTTATGTGCAATTGATATTAAAACCGCGCCTCTCTTACAGATAGGTCCAATACGGTGTATCAAGATGGTCAAAATCCAGTGCTGGAAGATACTTCAGACAGTGTGGATATTCTGGTCTTTGGTCATGGTGGTGAGTACCATTCAGCATAGGTCTTCAAGTAAATGGGTCTTCACCATCAAAATCCGTGTATGTAAAAGTAGACCTCTGTTCTTAGAAAGCGTTGAACAGCTGTTGTACAATGGTCTGAAGATTTATGTTATGCAGTGTGTGGAACAGAATAGCAATCCAACTGACTCCTACGCCTGGATGAAGTCGGCTGGTCTTAAATGCGAAACTGAGGGTTTCCTTTTTGCTGATCAGGACCAGTCACTTCCAACTCGCAATCGCCTTAATGTGATTCTTAAAGAAAATATCAATATGAAATGTTGACTGTGTAATGAATTTACAGACACTGCCCAAGACCTTGGCACAAACAGCATATCTTAAAAGACGTGATGGCATGGCTCGTTGCTTCTATTATCGTCTTCGCCATGCCTGTGGCTTTGACTCCGAGGTCCATACATGGTACGGCCCTGAACATGTCCAGGGCGTCATGGAAAATGACAGCGTTAAACTTCTTTGGAATAGGCCCATATACAGCCTCAGAAGAACCAACAAACCTGATCTTGTCCTTTTTGATAAAGCCAATGAATTTATTTATATCATTGAATTTTCTGTCCCGTTTGACAGCAACGTGATTTGCAAGATTCAGGAAAAGCATGATAAATATGCGGACCTCGCCTTTGAAATGTCTCGCTTGCATCCCAAGTACACTGTCGTCAGACTCTCCATTGTTCTTGGTGCCCTTGGTTCTGATCTCTTGGCTCAGATCAGAAGAGTGCCCAGGTTCTCCACCGGGAGCACAGCCCAACAGACACTCAGGGTAATGCAGAAGGCTGCAGTATTGGGGAGCATTCATATTCTCCGGAAAGTTCTTGGTGGGTTCGTCTAGGCAGCGTTTCCTGGCAAAAGTCCCATTCGCTGTCAGGGCTGCGTGTAGAGGGGACAAGGGCGCTGAGCTGATTGTGAGCCTCACCAGCCCGACTGTGCCAGGATCACCCGAACCCTCTCTGCTGTATTTTGCATCTTCATCTGTAAATGATGTTTATGTAAACCTCAACAGTGAATAAGACAAGGACATACTAGTACCTCTGCCAAAGCGACCAACCTCACCGCTCTCGTCGCCGAAACATGTTAACTTACATGTACATGTAGTACTGTATCCATGGGACATCATTTTAAAATAATCTTTTTCTCGAGAACATGACGGGGGAACATGAACGCAGCAACTATCAGGTATTCTGTATCTTTGCCTTGTACTTGATTTGAGAAATGTGATATATAAGTCCTCTTTCCAGGGTGTTAGCGACTCTCTCCTTGGTCCAAGTCTTCTGGAACTCCAGTCTCTGCTGCAGGTAGACCTTCAGCAACTCAACTTCGTCGTGCTGTCCACCGGACTCGGTGACTTCGTCGGCGCCATTCTAGCAGGCCTTCTCAGCAAGACGTGTGGCTGTGACTTGAGACTTTCAGTCTCTGTTTTGCTAGGAAGTCTCAGTGTTGCTCTGTCTGCCGTGATACCCAATTACTACTACGTGTTGACATTTTTCACATTACAAGGCTTTCTCAGGGGATTTGTGTACTGTTGTAAGTATATACCAAGTTCAATATATTTGTTTCTGACATAGCTTGTTTAATGTAACTGGATGAATTACTTGTTCTTTGGTAGGCTTCATGAGTGTTTGAGTCCTCCAAGGCACCTCTTCGTTGGTTCCAATCACGGTTCGACCGGATCATGTTTCTTGGTTCGTCAGCGGAATTACTGTGAGGTGAGGTGAAATTGGGTTTAACGTCGTGCTTGAGAATATTTCGCTCATATGACGACGTGCATGCGTGTGTATGTGTATGTGCGGCTGCTTGTACTAGCCCAGACTTAAGCTGGTTTTATAGTGCTTGCCCACTGAGATACCATGCCGCAGTGAAGCATGAATACCCCACTCAGACACATTATACTGACTCCGAGCCGACCAGTCCTTGTTGTACCCATTAATGCCGAGCGCCAGGCAGGGACCAACAAGTAGGAATGACTGTAATCGTCACTAAACTAAAACGCCTAAAACCGGTATCACTATGGACTGTCTTGACAATCCAAACTTACACAATAATATAATGTTTTAATGATGTTTT
Source organism: Haliotis rubra (assembly GCF_003918875.1). Lineage (NCBI taxonomy): Eukaryota > Metazoa > Mollusca > Gastropoda > Lepetellida > Haliotidae > Haliotis > Haliotis rubra. The sequence goes on from NW_025765492.1 coordinate 226,941, forward strand.
GTTAAAGTATGGGCTTCCACGCAGTCTATTCCCTGTTTCTGTGTAAAGCACATTATTGTTTGGGGCTTATGTTAAACACTTTCTGTTCGAACTGATTTTCCAACATAATGGTCTTAGCAGCATTATCGCAATAATGCATGTGTTAATAATGAATCTTGGAAAATGTAGACATTATACGCTGCCGGACATCAGTACAAAACTACAATAAATGCAACAGTGAGATATGCCATTACCGTGTCCTTACATCTTATGCTGTTTCAGATGCAATAGAAAAATGCAACGCCCTGTGGAGAGAGAATAAAGGGGTTCCATTTCAATGTATATTACTCGGAACAACCACTGGAGGAATTATCTCACCCTTGTTCATCAAACTATTTCTCTGTACACCATACGACCCCGAGACGGCATACTTCACCGCCACCAACGTCAGTTATGAAAACGTGAACATCACTGACCTTAAGCACCCAGTATTGTACAGGCCACAAACACAGAGCTCCGAGTTGTCAACGTTTGCAAATGCTTCAGACAACGCAACTTTATCAACATCTTTAAGATGTTTACCCCAAGACGTTTATATCACATATGCTTACTATATATTGGCGATCCTTGTTCTGCCACCTGCATTTGCATTCTTCATCTACTGGAGACAAAACAAGGGAAAATCATCCGACGATGCTGTTAGAGTAACACGGGAAGATCTTACCAATCACGAACCCAAACAAGCCCTTGTTATATTGTTTTCCGTATTATTTGTTATATTATATTTTCCCCTACTTGGCAGCAGCGTGATGTACTCCACATATCTAACAGAGTTTGGTGTTAAGGGACCACTTCACCTAGAGAAACCTAAAATGGTTATGATGACGTCATTATATTGGGGTTCGTCACTTCTAGGAAGAATTATCGCTATATTTCTGACACCGTTTATTGGCGTAGAGAAACTCATATATTGTTGTATGATCCCATTACTTATTGGTGAAACAGTTTTGGTTTTTACAGTCCAATATTCGGAAGTTATTCTGTGGATTTGTACATGCACAATCGGAATCTTCATATCGCCAAATGTTGGAGCCGGATATGCATGGTGCGCGAAATATGTGAAATTTGGTCCTCGAATAATTTCCGCTTCCGGTGCCTCACTAGGTCTCGGGGCGATGGTTCTGCCATTTGTTGGTGGGGTTATGTTTGATGTTTTTGGACCTATGTCCTATTTATACTTATGTTATTCATTGTACATTTTTGTGGCTCTTTTGTTCTGTACAATGCTTATACTAACCAAGAAAATGAAATCTCCCTCAGTAGAGATAGACGTAGATGTGGACATGTGTGAAGAACGTCTTAGTCCCGAAAAATAACGTTTCCTTGTGATACTTTTGAACTAGCTATTCGATGTCCGTCATCCGTCGTAAATATATTTGCAGCCCGAAACCATCAATTTAGTCACACGATTGTGTTCATGAACACGCATGTTCATTTTGCGTTCATTTTCGTGTCAAATTGGTTGGCATGTCATAAATTGATGTTCTGTTTGTAGTGAGCACAAAATATAGTTTCAGATTTTAATATATTGTTTTTAACAGTGTTTTTACCATCATCTCTTTCGAAAACTAAGCGAGCTGAACTAGGAAATCAGTCGTGCTTGTAAAGCATACTCTGCAGTATACGTTTCTTCTATAATCATATGTTGTTTTACAGATAGCTCGTCAGGTACATAATACTAAAGGAGAGCTAAACTAGTCTGTGCATGATCAGTGCTATGAATATTAAAATCATAATGACAAGACAGACGATTTTTAGAAAAGACATTTCTTTTTCTTCTCAAAATATGTTGACCCAAATTTACTTAAACTAATAAATGTTGTTTTGCCTGCATTATCCCTTCGAGGTGATGAACAAGATGAACAGGTTCCTTTTATATGTTATTATATGTTTTAACAAAACGGTTTGTGATGACGAGGAATTGTAATTATTTGCCTCATTGACATGGGTTTTTAAATCAAAACTGTCTGTCTTTATTATATTTCGAGCGTATCAGCTGCATGTAGGTTTATCACAAATCGTTAGAGTGTATCGTGGATTCAAACCCCATATATTATTATGCAAAAAATGATATTAAAAACACTCCTTTAAATTAGCTAACACCTGAATGGGGTAATCAGTACGGGATCAGATTCATTAATTTGGCATTTTAAAGTAAACAAGATCAAAGACTGATAAGTGTGCTTACCAAGAGGTGCAACCGGGTACACTATTTCACTGGGTAGATATTGATTGAACTGAGTGTTATTGTGTACATTTCCAAAAAGTAGTGATCCTTGTTCGGGCTTGGATAGTTTAATGTGTGTGAGGAGCGTTATTGTTTTGTTGCTCACGGTTGGCATAATGTTTTTAAAAACAAGCGTCATTTTTCACCTTATTAATTGTTTAAGACAGCTGGGTATAACAGCGGGGTATAACTTTACAGCTCACATGACTAACCTTCCAAAGCTGTTGACTATAGAAATTTATTGTCATACCACTGTGTTTTAATTATGTAGTAATGTTAAATGTGTGTTTAATAACGGTAATGTGCATCCATGTGTAGAAACATATGTGTGTGCTGCAAACTGTATAATAGCATTATGTTTATGAATACTATTCTGTGACAGATGGTAATTGTTCGAATGTTATCATGACATTGATCATATTATTGTCTCCCTAGACTACACTAGCGGCTGATTAGGACTGCAATGTGGTCTGCTTACACAATGGGAATTGTTGTTCTCAAGGATTTTCTTTATCTCTTGAAACACTGTAATTCCTCTTGCACCATATATATATATAGGTCCAAGATATTCCGAATTTTACATATCGCCAACTTCTTAATCGAACTGTTTTTGTGTATATCCACCATTTTACAGAAAACATGACATTTTACAGGGCAGGCGTTTGACATTATATGATTTTTATGTATATCACATCTCTGCAATAAACATTAAACTATTCTATTGTTCTGGTGTGTACGGGGGCGCGGTTCGAGTCGCTTTAGCGCAGAGCCTCGCTGGGATTAGCTGCATCCCTTTACTATGCCATAATCCAGTGCTGGGTACAAAGTTACAAACGTTTGCCAATGATTAACGATAACAATGCCACTGGTATACAACAAGTGACGACATGCCAATGTTTTGTCCGTTCCATCAATAATAAGGTAACGGCAAAATGTAATAATGTCGTCAGATTGTTCGAGTGGTCAGACGCGATGTTTACAACGGCGTATAACATTGCTCATAACATCAATCACTAGTTTAGGCTCGATTATTTCCAGGGGATCGTAACGCGCGTGGAACGTTGCGGAGTTTACCAGGAAGACTATTTGTACTTCAGCAACCCATGCTTGTCGTAAGAGGCGACTAACGGCATCGGGTGGTCAGGCTCGCTGACTTGGTTGACACACACCGTCGTATCCCAGTTGCGTAGATCTATGTACATGCGTGCTGTTGATCACTGGAATGTCTGGTCCAGACCCGATTATTTGCAGACCGCCGCCATATAGCTGGAATATTGCTGAGTGCGGCGTTAAATAGTAACCCAACCTACCAACCTCAAGGAACAGTATACGCCAGTTGCAATCAAATTGCGTGCTTAGTAAATGTGTGTACATTATTCTGACACTACCTTCGTCGCTAGCAGCTGAATATTGAAGGTGAGTTTTGCTTTGATGTCTTGTCGAATATAGTTATGCAAATTCAAATCGCATGTCCATAAGTACCTTAAAACCTTTTCCAAACCCCATGAACATACGTGTGTGGACAAGCGTTGTGCAAAGCTGTCCTGGAAGCGCGACAAGTGCCCTAGATTACGACGATGACGATGACGCTGAATGCATTGAGTGTGAGGTGAGGTGAAATTGGGTTTAACGTCGTGCTTGAGAATATTTCGCTCATATGACGACGTGCATGCGTGTGTATGTGTATGTGCGGCTGCTTGTACTAGCCCAGACTGAAGCTGGTTTTATAGTGCTAGCTCAATGAGATACCATGCCGCAGTGAAGCATGAATACCCCACTCAGACACATTATACTGACTCCGAGCCGACCAGTCCTTGTACCAATTAATGCTGAGCGCCAGACAGGGTCCAACAAGTACCATATTTTAACGTCTTTTGGTATGACGCGGTCGGGGATCGAACCCGCGACCTTCCGCTCTCCGGGCGGGCGCTCTAACCACTACACCACGGAGGCGGTTGCATTGAATGTCTATAATTAATATGCACATACTGGATAAATAACAAGTAATGGGTTCAGTGATAGTAGAGATCGAGCTTTTTAGGTATATTTACATTTTTCAAATCTCTTTCCACACTTTAGCCATTGTTAGCGGAATGAAAGTAACATATTGTCAGTATGTTGTATTGAAACTAAGGGGATGATATGTATAAATGCATAATATATTATTTCGGAAATTTGCTTTATCGGATGTTAATTGCCATAATTGGTCACCTAAAGATGGTAACTCTCCTTAAAAAATGGTGGAAGCGACTGTCCTACATTTCGCCTCTGTTCCGGTTCTAGTTTCAATATTCACTCAAAACCTCTTCTTCAAAACTGGACGTTAGCTTCTGAATATAAAAACTATACGTATTCAAAAGTTTTTCTTTAAGTATAAGCAGTTGTAAAGAATTGCAGAGGTAATTCCATAATAATGTATCGGTTTTAGTTTCAATACGATCAATATATGCCCTATTGTAACAACGGGTTTCTGGTTTGTTTACAAGCCTCTGTCGCATGGCAGTTGTGTTTTGAGGCACGAGGCAGCAAGCACTTAGTTTATCTTCGTGGCAGATGTCGTTGATTCATTCATACAATAATTATCGTAATGTTTCCTTGTCCGTCCAACAGCATCTGTTTCTGTGGATACTCGAGACTGGTTGACGTTGACGTTTTATATTTAGACTGTAGTGATTATTAGTGATTCCTTCAGTCTGCAGATACAACCATCAACATATATTGGCGCCATTCTACACACAAAGTCCGAAATAGTGTAATAAGGGCTCCAAGAACCCGTTGTTCTGTGTTATTCTACGAGCATTCAGTTTGCTTGTCGTATTTTCCCACATGACATTGTTCGGTAGGGTGACGTCGTCCATGGCAACTGGAGATGGGCCGAGTAGGGACGAATGTGGTAGGCACTGTCTTTACATTTGGAATAAGAGGAATTGTTGGTATTTGGATTCTTATAAAATGATTCTGAAGCAAAGATATTTATTTACAGAAAATGGTGCTGTTTCCTCCAAGGTCGAGGTAAACATTTGTTGTGACTTTAGAAGCTTGAAGTCATTACATGCAACACTTTAAAACAATTGTAGCTAAACATCATCCAGAAATATTTCAGCGTGTTTAAGGTGTTGGTGTCTATAACATTCAGACAGCGTCTGATCAATGGCGGGACGAGGATGGAAGATTCTGCAGACAATGTGGATATTTTGGTGTTTGGTTCTGGTGGTGAGTAAAACAGTCCAACCTCGAGACAATATTAACCAACACCTATGACATATGTTGAAATAAAAGTCATGAGTACTATCTGACGTTCCAGTGATTGAGACCCGTGAAGGTCCGGGTTAGAATATTGGCCTTCAGCAAACCCATGCTTGTCGTAAGAGGCGACTAACGGGATCTGGTGGTCAGGCTCGCTGACTTGGTTGACACACGTTTATTTATGTTTAACACAAATTAGTGACGAGTATTGGGAAATATTGGATGATAATTTCATACTGATTATTGGATTGTCGTGATAGTTCATGGGTGGACTCTGTTAATCGACGTGGTTGCTATATAACTTTCAACACAATCCATCAGTGGTCATCCCTTATTGTGATGTTTAAATTTCGTATAGAATAGGCCTACGTCTGTGATGCGCACCATCTCCCAAGCACAAATACTGTTAAAAGCGACATTAGACCAAGCATTTTCAATCAATCTTATTTCTGCCTCACTAAACTTCCAGGGAATTGGCGATTCTCTCCTTGGGCCAAGCCTTCTAGACCTCCAGGCTCTGCTGCAGGTGGACCTGGGACAACTCAACTATATCGTGTTGTCCACCGGACTCGGGGAGTTTTGGGTGCCATTTTGTCGGGAGCTCTGGCCAAGACGGCTGATGTTCACATCAGAGTTTGTATCTCGGTTCTGCTGGGATCTGTCGCTGTTGCCGTCTCGACTGCTGTTGCTAATTTCTACTACGTGTGTGTAATGTTCACGATCCAGGGTCTTCTTAGGGGGAGCTGTGTATTGTTGTAAGTATCTACAAATCACATCAGTATGTGGGGCAGATAGATAGCCAAGTGGTTAAAGCATTCACTCGACACACCGAAAACCGGGTTTGGATTTCCCTCATGGTCTGGTGTCCTCCGGAGTGATATTGCTGGAATACTACTAAAAGCGGCGTAAAAACCTTATTCATTCACTGACCCAAAGTGGTAAACGTCCAATCATGTAATCGAGTAACATTCCAAACAAATGAATTCTTGCCTTAATGTTTCAAGCTGGTAATTTATAATAATATTACAGGTACAGGCTGCGCATTACCCATCGGATGATGTTGTTTTGGTTTTATTTCAGATGCAATGGAAAAATGCAGTATTCTTTGGGGTGACAATAAGGGTGTTCCATTGCAGTTTGTTTTGCTTGGACCGACTGCGGGAGGGAGTTTGTCTCCTTCAATCGTGAAACTATTTCTCTGCAAACCCTACGATTTGGACACTTCAAGGTTTAACAACTTCAGTCAAAACCAGATCCATAATGACACAACCTTTGGTTGTCTAAACATGGTGACCTGGCGGTTTTGAACACCACGGGAGACATAACAGATCGTGTACACAATAATACAGTAAAGTCTGTAAATGTAAATGGTTCAGATAATACTACGGATTTGATTGCCACTAGCTGCTTACCTCATGAGGTAAATCTCACAATGCCGTACCTATTGTTAGGATTAATAACACTTCCGCCTGCTTTTGCATTTTTTTTCTACTGGAGGAAGTCAAAGGGTGCCGTACCTGAGAACAACGTGACGGAAACAGTGCAAGAAGTGCCACCTGTCCCCAAGAACCGAAAGCACGTTTTGTTGTTTTCTGCTTTATTTGTAATATTTTATTTTCCCCTCCTCGGAGGCAGTGTAATGTACTCCACGTTCTTGACAGAGTTTGGCGTCAAAGGACCTCTCCATCTCGACAAATCAAATATGGTTCTGTTAACCACACTGTTTTGGATTGGTTTGCTTGCTGGAAGAATACTTTGTATATTGTTAACCCCTATGCTTGGTGTGGAAAAATTAATCATTTTAAACATCATTCCATTAGTCTTTTGCGAAACAATTTTAATCTTCACCGTCTCTCACTCTGAAACCATGCTGTGGGTGTGCACTTGTGCAATAGGCCTGTTTATATCATCATATGTTGGCGCTGGCTATGCTTGGTGTGCAGGTTATGTGACATTTGATTCGCGGATTATATCTGCATCCGGTGCTTCGCTTGGATTAGGTGCAATGGTGTTACCTTTCCTCGCCGGGGTCGTGTTTGAGAAGCTTGGTCCAATGGCATACCTGTATTTTTTTTATTCTCTCTACATATACGTTGCCTTTATGTTCTTTTTGCTGCTGACAGTGGCTAAAAGGATCAACCAGCAAACACTAACTCTTGATGTTACAACGGACATCACTACAGAGCCACTATGCCATTCAGAGGACACAAGTCAATTGAAATTCGACTTAGATGTCATGTAAATGAGTGGACAGTCGGGAAAATTATTCAGAATCTTGATTAATGTAAGACATTGTTATGCCATAAAAGAATGCTTCCTAATACAATGTACATGTATCAAAATGACCAGTACAACGCTCTACACATCTTCTTGTTGAGACGACAATATAAATAGTAATTATATTTACATCTAGGATGTATTTGTTCAAAGGCATGGTCACCAGTATATTTGTATTCCATGTTTCTCATTGAAAAGAACATTCATCAGCACGGATATTAATGATTATCATTATCATAAAAAGTTATGACTTACACATCATTTAGTTAGTTAGTTAGTTAGTTAGTTACTGTTAGTTTGTTAGTTAAACTGGTAAAAGCACGATACATACAGAGAGGAAGAGAGAGAGGAAGGGGTCCGACAAGTTCTAGAGCTTCAATTGCTGGTCCGCCTGGAAGGGGACATGTAAGCCTAGCACAGCATGAACATCCCGCATTGTGGTTCGACTGCCTTTCTTCGTAGGACTCAGAACCAGCCGCCCATAGAGGTAGTCTTATTAACACAATATTCGATTGGTTGACCTAACCAAGTTCTCGTCAAACTTTCTAATTTCGTCCACGGAGATAAGAGTGACATCTGATTAAGAGTCTATTTTGAGTATCTGTGTCACACCATCCACGCTTATGTATTCCTTCATCTGGGGTGTCAAGTTCACAACAGTCCACGTTCCTATTTTCACAAACTGGCGAAATGTCCTTTTCACTTACACTTTTTACACTGTTCACCTCTGGCAGGGCAATACCCTAGTCACAAGCTGGGAGCAACCACAAAACTCTTTTCCTTTGAATTCCAAATGAGTTATCTGTATCTGCCTCTTCTGGGAACTTCTAATCCAAGCTTTCGGCTGAACTTCTGTCCTCGTTATTAGCATTATTTCTGATGCTGGAGTGCTGTTCTACTTGCTGTTCCTCAGCTATTTCCTTCGGTCTAATCCATGAACCCATGCTTGTTGTAAGAGGCGACAAACGGGATCAGGTGGTCAGGCTCGCTGACTTGGTTGGCAAATGTCATTATATCCCATTTGCGTAGATAACTACCCATGCTGTTGATCACTGGATTGTCTGGTCCAGACTCGATTAATTACAGACGGCCAGCATATAGCTGGAATATTGCTGAGTGCGGCGTGAAACAACAATCAAACCAAAGTTTCGGTCAAGCCATTTGTTCAGCCTTCAACAGAGTCAGGTTTTATCAACCTCCGTGCTGGAACTGAGGGTTTTATCATGGATTCCGTCCACCATTTTAACATCATACAAAAATCTATACGTGTTTTTCAGAATATGTAAATCAGATATGAAAGAGCCTCACCTCCTTTCTGTACACGTATTTTGTACACTATAATTCTACAATTCTACAGGCACGTGCTGTATACTTGTTACAGTATTTCTATCTTAATATATGATTCCAGCTGACGTGGGATGTATTCTGTCGGGAATCAGTAGACGTTCACGTATTTCATTTCTGTCGGGAATCAGTAGACGTTCATGTCATTGTGTCTTGACAATAGTTAGTTGTCAGGAATGTGTTATCATCTAATGGTATCAGTGGTGTTTTGAAATATTTCGATGAGTTTGGTGTTGTCTGGAATCTCCAAGAACAGAACATTTAACTTCGACAAAGTATGGAAAGTTCTAGAGGATTTTGAAGACTACATAAGGAGGCAAGCTCATGTGTCTGTTATTTCACATTGTTCGAAGACCATGCAGGGTATCCATCCAGCCATGGCCTATTTTCACCACTGCCGCTTTTAGGTAAATACTATGATCACTACAATTCTGTTTTAAAAAACCACTGCAATTGTATTGCTGTAGCAGGATTTATGGTCTTATTGAATTTGGAGACACGTCAGGTGTTACTGATATTAGGTGATGGTGTTTTGTGTATTCATATGATTATGCAAATGAATGTAAATAAATAGCTTAATATAGTAACGTACAATGATTCAGGGTTATTATACACACAATGTGGATCTCTGCTCAGCAAAGTTGATAAAATGTTTGTTGAGGGTTTGGTGATGGAATTCTACATGGTTAATGTGTCGATTATGTACCTTTATGGAATATTTAGATCACCGAGAGAGTGAGGTGGTTCTGTATATTATTACATATATATTTATTTACCTTAGTATCTGAGCACCTGGCATCCAGCCTCAGCACAGTCAGCCATCAGGACTAATATTAGTTCAAATTGATTTCAAATGGTAGTCTTTTGAAACAGAAAACTGAAGCTATACGTTGTTCAGATTAATATTCTAATGTTCGAATAAATATTGTGCAATACCATAAATATATACATAATTGCTAAATTAGTTATTTATAGTTTAACAATTGTCATTATTTTACCGATGCATTGATTGTCAGTACATGTATATCGTATGTGACATGGACATTGATTGTCAGCACATGTACTGGATCAGATGTGACCTGGACATTGATTGTCAGTACATGTACTGGATCAGATGTGACATGTACATTGATTGTCAGCACATGTACTGGATCAGATGTGACATGTACATTGATTGTCAGCACATGTACTGATCAGATGTGACATTGATTGTCAGTACATGTACTGATGTGATTGATTGTCAGCATGTGATCAGATGTGACCTGGACATTGATGTCAGACATGTACTGGATCAGACATTGATTGTCAGCACATGTACTGGATCAGATGTGACCTGGACATTGATTGTCAGCACATGTACTGGATCAGATGTGACCTGGACATTGAATGTCAGCACATGTACTGGATCAGATGTGACCTGGACATTGATTGTCAGCATGTACTGGATCAGATGTGACATGGACATTGATTGTCAGCACATGTACTGGATCAGATGTGACATGGACATTGATTGTCAGTACATGTACTGGATCAGATGTGACATGGACATTGATTGTCAGTACATGTACTGGATCAGATGTGACCTGGACATTCATTGTCAGCACATGAACTGGATCAGATGTGACGAGGACATTGATTGTCAGTACATGTACAATGGTGGTCGGGGCTATCAACATCGCGTACAGTGAGTGTATGTTGGAATTGGGTGGAGAAGCCGGTTTATTGTAGTAATGTACTGGATCAGTATGACCTGGAAATTGATTGTCGTGCCTCACCCAAAACATGTTTCCTTGTTGACAGTCGATCCTCCAACGAAACAGATTTCAGTGAGTGCAAAAGCCAAAATAGCAGTGAAAACCTTACGAATCGATTACTAAAAATTAGTGATGACACTAAAACTGTGCGAAAGCATTATGTTCTGTCTCAATAGAAACACCGACCACTCAAATAATTTGCACAAAATAAATTTGTCCCTGTTACCTGACACCGTGCCGCAGCACCACTTCCATGCGACGACCAGCGTGATGGACAAATCACAATGCATCCATGACACAAACAAGTGATGGACCAGAATCGCACACAGTCACAGCGCCATGACCTTACAAACCAACATTTGTTACATCAGCAAAGATTTGAACTCAACAGGCAATGATGATGTCTAATTTCATGTATTAGATTCAAATCAACAGAACTGTATTGTCAAATAGCGCGAGATATCTCTCAATATGGAACCGATTCACTGACTGACTTTCTTCATATTTGACACCAACCTTCATCTCGGCAGTAGAAGGTCCGTAACAAGTTTCAGTCGATTTTGGTGACCTTCACAACATTATTGTCAAGTCGTCATCTGACGACACTAGAATTACAATTTGAAAACCAAGATTTTCAGTCATGTTAAACTGCATGTTCAAGATTGTCAGGACACAATTATATTGTAACTAGGGTATATACCTTTTGCGACTTAGATATCCGCGAGAACAGTTCACTGGATTTTCTTCATAGACTTTCAATTTTGGTGACTTCCTTTGAACAACGTTTTTTAAGATTGTCAGCGAGATAAGCAATTTCTTTATTACTATTTTTGCAATATTTCATTACACTATTTTTGCATATTTCATTCACTAAGACATTCATGTCAAGATCAAAGTGAGTCTTGAAAATATTTGTGCGTTTGAACAACTACAGAGCAATATATCAAGAGAGGTTGACTGGTCATGTTTTTGTTGACATTTAACTTCATCTTCACGACCTTCACTTTCATTACGTTTTATGTTTGATTTGATAATTTGCGGCGGGGGATTATGTCCCCTTAGTGCCAATGCTTGTTTGTAGTCTGATCGCCTCCGTGGTGTAGTGGTTAGAGCGTCCACCCGGAGAGCGGAAGGTCGCGGGTTCGATCCCCGACCGCGTCATACCAAAAGACGTTAAAATATGGTACGTGTTGGTCCCTGTCTGGCGCTTGGCATTAATGGATACAACAAGGACTGGTCGGCTCGGAGTCAGTTATAATGTGTCTGAGTGGGGTATTCATGCTTCACTGCGGCATGGTATCTCAGTGGGCTAGCACTATAACACCAGCTTCAGTCTGGGCTAGTACAAGCAGCCGCACATACACATACACACCCATGCACGTCGTCATATGAGCGAAATATTCTCAAGCACGACGTTAAACCCAATTTCACCTCACCTCATAACTGGTTTCTCCGCTCAACCGGGAAACCTAATCCCATCAACAGAAATACAACACTTCGTCACACTTGTTTAAAACAGTATATACCTCCAGAGCCATACCCTGTACATCACTTGCTTTATAAGGGTGTTAGACTGACTGACTGAGTGTGATTTACGCCGCTTTTAGAAATATTCCAGCAACATCACGGCGGGGGACACCAGAAATGGGCTTCACACATTGCACCCATGTGGGGATTCGAACCCGGGTCTTTGGCGTGACGAGCCAACGCTTTAACCACTAGGCTACCCCACCGCCCCTATAAGGGTGTTAGAACCTACATCGAAACGTTCTAATAAGAAAGATGTTCATACACATATTCTAATGTTTCCTTGGTACTCTAACTTCTAAATGCCTTGTATAATAGTTCCCAAGCTAAAATTATATTTACGACTGAATACATGTTTAGTCACTGTTTTGACATTAAATTTTGTTTCAACGAATGTGTAGTTGACACTCCTTACCGTTGGTTTTGAACAATTTGGCATTGTCATTTTTACACATATGACAATACAAGTAAAATAACCATCTTTAACTGACAATCAATGACAAGTTTTTTTTCATACAGTTGTTTGACCCAAGACGTTTACCTCGTAATAAGGCTGTACTGAACTTCGAGAATGGACCTTTCTCGCTCTGATTCACCTGTCTTAATGAGGCATGCAAACACAGTATAATCCAGCCCCTACGTTATAATAAAATTATTGATATTGAACAAATGCGAGAGTGACTGAATATACGCGATATGGTAAACGTCATAGTTAGACCTACTCACGATGATTATACATGTGTTGTTTGACGTCGCAATAGCCGTGTTCCAGCTGAATGACTGTTGCATGTAAACACTCAAGTCTGGGCCAAACAATCCAGTGACTGATAACACGAGCAAGTCGTTTGTTGGGACACGATGTCACGAAATCAGTTGACTCTTGCGCTTGAATATATTTTGGGGGCGGTGGGGTAGCCTAGTGGTTAAAGCGTTGGCTCGTCACGCCGAAGACCCGGGTTCGAATCCCCACATGGGTGCAATGTGTGAAGCCCATTTCTGGTGTCCCCCGCCGTGATGTTGCTGGAATATTGCTAAAAGCGGCGTAAAACCAAACTCAGTCAGTCAGTCTTGAATATATTTAGCCACCATTCACGACAAGTATAGGTGTAAAACCTATTCTAACCTGACCCCGTTCCACAAAGCGACCATAGCGCTACGAGTGTGGTGAGTCTATGTTAAAGTATGGGAGTTACGATCATCTTAGCGCTACGATCGCTTTGAGGAACGGTACCCTGAACTCCCCATTGGGTACCAGCTGTCATGTTGCATGACTTTGGTTTCTGAATTACACTACAAAGACATTGAACCATGTACAGGCAGTGAGCAGTAGACGAACATGAAGGTGAGGTGAGGTGAAATTAGGTTTAACGTCGTGCTTGAGAATATTTCGACGACGTGCATGCGTGTGTATGTGTATGTGCGGCTGAGATTCCATGCCGCAGTGAAGCATGAATACCCCACTCAGACACATTATACTGACTCCGAGTCGACCAGTCCTTGTTGTACCCATTAATGCCGAGCGCCATGCTGGGACCAACAAGTACCATATTTTAACGTCTTTTGATATGACGCGGTCGGGGATCGAACCCGCGACCTTCCGCTCTCCGGGCGGACGCTCTAACCAGTACACCACGGAGGCAGTCACGAACATGAAGAACACTATTATCACAGATATTGATTTCGTGAAAGACGACGAAGATCCTACACTAGGTTTAATTGATTACAATCCTTACGAATGATAGCCCGTGGACAAGGTCATCTCGATGTCCCTTCCCGTAAAGGTGAAATGAATGGCACCGCTTTATATATCTCTGAAATCTAACGGCTGTCGACATATTCATCAAGTGGACGTGATGCAGTGCACTGGTCTGAGGCACATCAACAGAAGTGTAGCAATGCTCTCAAAGATCAGCACCGCTGGATTGGAATCAATTCCCAAATTCAACCTGATTATGAACCTTGGCGTGTCTCGCCCGTTCTTCTGATATCAACCTTTATATCTTGGGTTCTTGTCTTTCCTCCTTGTTTAAAACCAATGGAAACTTAATACCACTGAAACCGCGATATAAGATCATCATCACACAACCTCGCTCATAGATGTAGTGGAAATCCCCGTATACAGTGAAATCGTTAGATCCTTGTTTAAACATGAGCGTTCCGTGCAGGCATTCGTACATATTAACACCATTACTCACTCACAAGTATTGAATGTCTCACCACCGTGCCGACGCATCGCTATTACATATTAAACATATGACGTAAGACAGCTTAATGAGTCCCTCGGGTGGGAGCTCGCTCATCTCCGGTCGTCAAAGAATACCTATTTCCGTGTTCCATCACCAGGGGCCACGTACAGTTACCTTCCATCCAGCGCCGTCACAACCCAACGTAATCGCTGAGGTGGTTCGGGCACTGGTCCCACAAGGATCCTGCGAAATGGCTTTCTAGGTTAAAATCATTTACTTACCTAGTCTGTACGGGCCCATCCCAAGTGTTTAAATAGTATGTACACCTGAAGCGAGGTGCAGTATGACGGCGACCTTAGCACGAAGCTATCGGTAATAGTAAACAAGGATGGGGTGACGGTCGAACACTGTTGAATACTTGACCATAATGCAGCGTTCGAGGTGAGATCGTTTCTTGAATTGGTATATAGTGTGCACAGGGTATAACTGAGAGATTTACCATCTTTCACCACAATCTCGGATCAGTAGCAGATTTCTGTCTCTGTTAAGTCCTTGAACAGGTTGCATGATGTCCTGACTTAAAGTCGCCATTGTCCTTCATTAGCTGACCACCGACAAGTACGTGAATAGGTTTCACGTGGTGTTTGGCCTTTCATGTAGATATAAACTTGCCACTGATATTGTTCTTCATTAATTTATCACCGAAACTGTCCTTTATTAATTAATCAACGACAATGTAACGCATAATTTACCAACGAGATTTGCCTTAATTAAACACGATATATTTCTTCGTTAACACACCACGGGTACTGTCCTTGGTTAATTTACACCTGACAATGGCCGAATTAATTTCCCATCGATATTACCCTGCAAAAGATGACACCGATATTATCCATCAATATTTGGCCACATACAGTGGCCTTCGTTGGCCTTAAAAATATTGCCAGCTACATTCTTAAAAAATACTGTATTCTGTAGTTAAGCAGTTAATTTACCGCTGGTATTGTCTTCGATTAATCAAATAGCGTATTGTCTTTCATCAATAAAGCACCCGCTCACCCTTCATTACTTGTACAAGTAAGTTTATCCGAACATGTATATATAAGCTGCTCATCTGGAAATTCCGGGTTCAAATAACTTCATGTACAACTTGTATATGCTTCTCTAAATGGACCGGGTGAAGCGTACGTCTGTTGGCATAGTCATCATTCCTCGACGACGGCGTCATCGTTGCTCATGACATCAAACACCTGTATGTCTGGTCCAGACATGATTACCTACAGGTCTTCATGAATAGGCTGGAATAGTCCATAAAAAAATTATCACTTGCACACCTGCTATATGCATGTTGATTTGTTTACATAGATTAGCCATGCATGGTAACTGAAATTTGTGTGTATGTTCACACGCAGGACAGGTATAATCTGAAATATGAAAATAGCCCACTGTTCAATTTAATATTGAGTTGGGAATACTTTGTCATCTGGTTATAATAACAAAAATGAGAAACCGCGAAAGGATAGTAATCGATGCTTGTACAAAATGACCTTTCTGTTTCCTCTGCATGGGTGGATGGGTGGATATATTATCATATTTATCACGAGCAAAACCAAAAACCTTAGTGCTATTTTGTGCTTTAACTCCACGCACAGAAATATGGTTTGTTGGTCGATAAAATTCGGCCTTTTGGGTGTGTGGGGGTTTTTTTCATGAGGTGATGTGAAAATTACAGTAGAACTATTCTGTATTTGATTACTCCAACATACATTCAGGTATTAATTTACCTGTGTTCTGTTTCATTTCTTCAATCGGTCACCGTCTGAAAATGTAAACCAAATACGTACAACTACATGGCGTCAAAGGGGATGAAGTAATCTTTAATCATTCAAATGAGTCTTTTCGTCAATATAGTCACTCTAAGATGTAAAGAAATACATGTATGTCAAAGTGACAAAGTGCTCCATGGGCTATAACGTAAAGTTTATTGTATTGTCTCTGATATGTCAGGGAATCAGTAATACCTTTTCGGTGTTCTTTCATCATAGTGTTTTATCATACTCTAATGGATTCTTCTCAATCACTATCCCAAAACAGCTGGGTTTAGTGTTATCGTTCGTGTTTTAGTCATGTTAACTGTTGTTAGAATTCGTTACGCCACCTGTTTTGCCAAAACACTATCTTTCGTAAATGCCAAAAGACTCGGGCGGTGTGTACATATTGAATGTCTGTTTTACGCAAGAGGGCTAAACACAAGTATTCTTTTGTCTATTTGCAGACACTATTTGGCAACATCTCTGATATGGAGCCATGTGCAATAATGCACTATTTTAGTTTTTTACTAAGCAGTTATTTCCCCTGAAATGATGGTAATTGAAGTGTTTGTTTTGATAGACTACGCCGTGGAAACACGCGTGTTTTCCAGGTTGTACACTATAAATAGAACATACTACATTCGTAACGAGTAATTACATTGATGAAAAGCTATTTCTTCACACGGAACTCAGAATGAAGCGAATGTTGATGATAAATATTATCAAGTCTTCGTTTGAGGGCTTAACCACGTCACCCTCAAGCCACGATTGATAAAGCAGGGTTGTGGTTTCCACAGCTAATACTTTCCCGGGATAGTTATCTCTATTCACAGCAAGGAATGTATTTTTAGCACTGTCTAATTTGATAAAAAAAAAACACGACCAATTAAGAATGACAACCTACTAAGATAGAGATGGCCTGTTTCAACATTGTTTCTTAAGTAATGACATCACATCGATAAATGCCATTTATGTTCATATTTACTATTTTAACATCAGCATACACGGTATTCAAATTCATGACTTAATTTAGTTTGCTTCATCCTTGTCAATCAGGTACGCATATGTGACTTATTTAACTGTCATTGAACAGTGCGGCTAAGTTGTACATTGCATTTGTTCGTTAATGGAATGTATTGCCTTATATATTATCATATGTTATCTGACAAGGCAAAAACTGCCAAGAAAAAGCAATCTAGATAGATGTATATTTTTCAAATAATTTACACGTCAAAATATTATTTTTGTGAAAAGCTTAAATATTACGTTGTTTTAGATTGGTCTGAAACTATAGAATAACCTTTATATTTATAACAATATTTATTAATATATTTATTACATTCATACAAAGATTTGTATATTTATATGGAATCAAGGCAAGTTAAAGAAAAATGGGCATATCTATAGATCCTTCCTTTTTCATAAATTTTCATGTTTGATCATAATATGTACATTAACCCAAATAAACAAGTTTTTAAGCTGTTAGGTGTTAATCCAATTATTCAGTAAACACCTATTCTGTCGACAAATTAATCTGTGTACTCACAGAAAAGCATTATGACAAAGTATATATCGCATAAGCTGCATAACGAATTACGGGCTTCACAAGAGTCATTATTGTTTGTGTGCAATGTATCGCAGTGTACATAATAAAAAAAATCCATTTTCTGAAATTGCATAGATATTGGGAATCGGTCATGTTCGTATGAAAAAGCTCTCACGAAGCATATCGATCTCAATGTGGGTAGATTAGACAAACATTCGGTCTTATAATTATGTTATCCGCTGTAAATTGTTTAAATAGTTTAGGAATTTATAAAAGCATTTTTCGCGACATCATGAAATGCAACTTCATTATTCTAATTCATCCATATAGATATTCTAAGAGTATGTTAGAATATAAAATGAACATTTCGCAGCCATGACGGACTACGGCTATCTTGCACACCGTTTGAGATTTGACATGTACTTTGTTTTTGTAAAGTGAGTGAGTTAGAGAGTTTGGTTTTACGTCGCATTTTAGCAACATTCCAGCAACATCACGGCGGGGGACACCAGAAATGGACTCCACACATTGTGTCCATGTGGGGAATCGAACCCTGGTCTTCGGCGGGACGAGCGAACGCCTTAACCACTTGGCAACCCCACCGCCCCGTTTTTTGTAAAGAGAACATTAACACGAACAGCACATTTCAAACATCACACTCTTGTTGTATGTTGTTCCCGATCATATAACAATCGATACACTTTTCCATCTGATTAGATTTCTTATACGATGTATGTAGGTGATGCGTGCATGATCTAATATAGTCATACTCTAACCATACGACTGGCAACTTGAACATCGGATAAAATCCTTCATTCAACGTTTGCTATAATTATTTCGTAAAGAAGGTAATCCTATCGACATTAGCGGTCTTATGTTTTACATTGTGGTTGTTGCTCATGATCGAATTCCCCAAAATATCTCCTCAATAGCGTGTCGATGATACATTTACAAGATAAATGGCCATATACATATTGATTATAACAACATGTATAAACACGTGACAGGGCGTAACCCATTTCGTAACTGTCTATCAGAGGTCCGTTAACGGCATTAGTTCATTCCAAGAGTGGTTAGGAGAATAGTATGACAGTTTTGGTACTCTTCAATACACGGAGATAGGAAAATTTTTACCCTTTCAGTTTGACAGGTGTTACTGTGTATTGTTATCATCCAGAAAATCACAGGAACGTGTATGAAAAACATAAGGTAAATACGTGTGTTGGTTAACATAATGACGATTGAATTTCTAGTGTCAGTTAGTAAAGTGGGTTTTGAGTTCTTTTCGAATATGATCTTGTGCATTGTCAATAGGTCACATTGGCTTTGAGTGTCCACAGATGTTTTGAGTTTTCAGCATGTGACATTGTTTTGATTTTGAAAACATGTAGTCGTGCAACCATAAAATAGCTATATCTGATATAATGCTGTGTTTGTTCCTTCCTGCTTTCGCCCGTTTGGTGCTAATTGCTGTTGTAGAAATTTGAGTATCAGAAACAAACTTAAACGAACAGTTGCTTTTTCTAAATTTCTATTTCCTTTCAAAATCGTACTGTCACACTATTAAGCTTTGGCAAATCAGTAATTGACATGAAATGTATGGGGAGCAGATCCTTTGGCTGATATTTATATTTTGAGCCAAGAAAGATAAATATTTTTTATGCTGTTCACCATTCTATTATCATTCTGTTTAAAAAATCAGATCTTCTTCATTACCATACCGTCTTTGTGGTGGTCTGTGGACACAGAGTCAGATGGACTTGTAATGTGACCTTCTGCATTGAGGCTTCTAAGTTATTAGTTTGAGAGACAAGCATTCAGGCCAGTGTATCTGATTTCTGTATCTCGAAAACGAGCTTCAGCGACCCTTCCTGATATGTACGTAATGAAGTCTATACTATTATCACGAGTTTATTGTTGTGGACATTGTATACGCCCCCTTGTTTCAGAGTTCCAAAAGATCATCTACAATTAAAAAGGCTGCATATCCCGGGGTTCTGCTGCATTCACGCTATCCCACTGGTCCGTGTCTAGATAAATGTTGACAGGACCAGTGCAACTTTGCGTCCCTTAGCAGGACTAATAAGAATCTGTAAGGACCAGTGATTTTTAAAAGTTACTGGTCCTGTGGTCTTGTTCTGGAATTTGGGTGGATGTCAAGCTCTGATATCCTACAATTATCTGAACAGCTGTTGCTATATGGTCAAATACATTTGTTTTACAGTTGAACCGATTCACCTGTGGACTAGTGTATCTTGTGTTTTCATGCAACGGTGCACGATATGTTCATTTATGTATCGTTACAAGAGATACTTGCTACTATAGTACTGTCGGAAATGCTAGAAAAATGCTTTTTAGCCTTAATATCTTTATAAAGGTGATACATGTACTATGTTGTCAATATATCAACTCGTCTATTGTCTACCTAATTTTTATTTCAACCGATTTAACATTCCCATGCATTTAAAGGGCAGTTTACAGGAGAGAATTTGGTACCAAAACAGCAACTTAAGATTTTTTTCAGAGTTCAACAACAGAAATCTGAAATAGTCTTTACATTTATGCTAATAATACAGGTGGTGTAAAAATATGAATTAATGTTTTTCCTAAACAAATAAATGTTGAGTGTTTGTGTTACTTTACTTAATTATCGTTTCTTTATTGAAGAAATATTAATATAAATGTTAAGTCTTGATAAATAAGTTTCCCGTCATGCATGCACATCTTTATCACAGCGTCCACTGTGGCCAACGATTTGCAGTCTATTGTTGCAAAGGTTTATAGGTTTTTCTGCTTAAAAAAGACAGAGGTAAACCTTTCATTAGTTTAGAAAGGGTTTATTACAGAACTTGTAGAGCTGTTGGCATGTCTTACCAACAAGTTTACAATATTGTAAACAAATCGGACAAGAGAGGGACCGCCTCAAATGCAAAACCGGGGACGTAAAACCATCCTTGACAACTTTGACAAGGGAGTGCTTAGACGGGCGGTCTACAAACTTTATGAGAAGAAAAATATATATATTCTAAAGAAGCTACACCAGTGACTTCGTTAAATCGTTGGCCAATGTTCACAACTAGATTAAACTGACCGAATTACATCCATATTTTTGCAATGAAATATACTGTTGACATGCAAAACATTTATTAAAACGTTGCACATTTCTACAATCAATCGATAAGATAACACAAGTGATAGGATTCTTTCCAATGTACAGTAATTCAGTATGTTTAATTCAAAACAAATACACATACACAAATGACCCCTTACATAACCGATAATGTGATACTATAATGCATTACACATATTCAACATTTTGCAGAAAAACATCTATTGAGATGACCCCTACCGAAAGTGTGCTCAGGTGTCAATTTCACCTGTCGATACCGTGCATGCTGATGACGTAACACAGGCAGTTAATGTTTGTATCAAATAACGTCCCACTACCCCTTATTTTTCTAAGTTTTGGGTATTTTCATCAGTAAAATCACATTTTAGAGCTTGTCTCAAAATTTATTCCCTCGGTCTACATTAGGTAGATGTTTCTTGAAGTGTTATTTGTTATTTAAGTAACTGTAATACCTATGAATTTTAAATAAATGTCAAAAAGCATTTTTCTAGCATTTCCGACAGTACTTTAGTCACATGAAACCCCCACCCTCCAGCAGTTTTGTCAGTGACATCTTAAAAAATTAATTGTAAAAAATTAATTGAAACAAAGCCGTGGCGAATATCAGTCAACTATAAACCTTCCCTTTGTAACTTGTTCTGAAGTATATACATAGCCTAGAAGTTTCCTTGAAGTTTGATCTAAACAGTTGCGATACAAGTCAGGCCATGACTTATCTATCATGATGCATAATTATAACATATTGCAACATAGCTGTGTCATTTCACCCCGGTGTATAAATTAATCTTTTACAAATATTTGGTATTACATTCTTGTTTTATTTACAGTTTATGATCATGGGAATGTATTCAGTTGTTTTTGCTTTTACGGTCCAGACATTTGAACTAATGCATGTGATATATCTTCTAAGGTTCAAGGTTTACACTGCTGATTTTCATACTTGCCAGGAGGCATCTAATTGATCTATTTCCACAGTGCTTTGCTTTCAGGGATCAGGCAAGTCAGGCATACCAATTGAACATGAATGTTTAGTAAGATAACCTGCACTGTCACTCTTGCAATATTGGGGCGATGGGGTAGACTAGTGGTTAAAGTGTTCGCTCGTCATGACAAAGGCCCTGGTTCAATTCCCCACATGGTTACAATGTGTGAGCCCATTTCTAGAGTACCCCGCTGTGATATTGCTTGAATAATGCTGAAAGCAGCATAAAACTGAATTCACTCACTCTTGCAATATTTGTCATTTCAAAATGGTGTGTACTGTGATCAAATGACTCTTCTGTTGTAGGCTGAATAGATTGATAATGGGAAATATCATGATAGGATACAATTATTAACATGTATGAACATTATCTCTGATTTAAAATATCATACATGAATTATTGCGATGAAATATAAGTTTAAGTTTTAAACACAGAGTAAGTCTTTAATCATGGGCCACATCTAAGTTATGTTCAAAATGGTGTTTTTGCAAGCATACATGTGTCACCACTCACACATTATGTAAAATATGTTGATTTGTTTTGGAGTGAAGTAAATAGAGTTCTCTTGAAGAGGCTTGTGACCTATTGGATACAACAGACCATTAACATTTGTCCATCAACATTTGTCATGCCCTGACAAAGACTTAACAGAGCATAACATCAGCATGTTCAAATTAGTACAAGTCATACTTCACAGGAGAAACAACCCATTACCTATGAAAATGATACGTCAAGTTGCAGAAACATACATAATGTATGACCCAAACAGCAAAGAGCAATAATACTGCTACCGCTGCTACATCACTGCCGCCTGTGATGAACTGGAACATGCAGTGCAGAGAATGTTGTTGTGGATGATATAGTGCATGACATACCATCAACCAAATCACATGGTCTGACCACCCAATCTATTTGGTTGTGTTTAAAAATGAACATATGTTGCTGGGAACGTAAAATGCCAACACTTTGTTACTGTTATGCCTGGAAATAGGTTCTTTTCAGTTCTTTTGACCAAAACAATTTCAAGCTTTATTTGAGATAAAATAACGAAAGTTTTCAACTCGTCTAATCACATGCCAAGAGACTATAAAAGCATAAATTATCCTGACTCAAAGCAAAGGTTCACCTTAACTGAACAACGCAGTCATTATCCTTACCATTACCTAATACATGGCCTTAGAAAGTCTGTTTTTTGGGGGGACTAGTGTAAGCCTTTTTGTCCAAGTCCTCAGATTTTTTATTGGTCCTTGAGCAAAACATGTTCGCAATGTTTACTTCTCAGTATTATTCCATTCCATTTTTTCGTAAAACTGACGTGTGGAGGAGTGGTCTACAATCCCTATCCACAAAGCATTCTTAACGTTATGGAGGTGGTGGGGTAGTGGTTAAACCATTGGCTTGTCACCGAAGACCCTGGTTCGATTCCCCATGTGGGTACAATGTGTGAAGCCTATTTCTGGTGTCCCTGGTCATGATATTGCTGGTATATTGCTAAAAGCAGCGTAAATCCATACTCACTCACTCTTAACGTAATGACCTGCTATGAAAGTGGAAGGGGCCTAGAACTATTGCCCTCAAATGCTACAAGTTAGTGGTTTTCACTCAGCCAGTTTGGTAGTCTCATGCTGGCAGACATGCATGAATGCAGGGCTGCTCATATACAGATGTATCATTTGTTATGAGTAATACTAATGTCTAGTCCTGATCTATTTTCTGATTGTTAAATACAGCACATCCACGACAACTCATAGTATGCCTATGTCTGATTTCAGCAGCAGTTGTCATAGTAATTGTGAGTCTGCATCATGGCTGAATCCAAGCCTGTTTCTTGCTGACTGTGGATCCCAGGAGGGTGAGGCCCCATCCCTCTCCCTCTCACTCTCAAGCTTGGGGATGGATAGGATACAGGATGCTGTGGCGTGGTATCAGAAAAAGGTTTGTATGGAATGTAGTGTGTGATCATACGACTTCACCAGAATTACAATGTCTCCCATCTGAAAATGTCTCCTATCAGTTCGTGTCGAATCGATGTTGTTGTTTGGAATGCAGTGCATAAAGTTACAAAATCTCTTATCAGAAATGTTTTGTTGGTATCACTTCCCACATTGACTTCCTCCTGGTCTGTTTGTAACAGCGAAGGTCAGGAGAGTGGAAGGTCAGGGGTTTCATCCCCCGCCTGATCATGCTAAAAGATCTGAACAGTGGTATGTGTGGTTACAAAGCTACCCATACAGTGTTCACGAATGGCGTTTGACCCTCTGACAAATCAGGCAGATTCGCCAACGGGTCCGATAGAATTCTACAACCCGCCAGCCCCAGTGTCTGACTGTATATTTCACAATGACTTTGACTGAAGTTGTTATATGTGACATGTGACACTTGTTTGCTGTTTATAAATCTTATGTTTGTTAATAATTTCAATGCCAATTATAAGAAATGTTAAATCTGAAATGTGTGTTTAATTTTATTCAATGGGTCCTGTGAATTTTCAGTGGGTCAGACAGACATCTGAAACTTACAGGACACAATGTCCTGTTACTTGGAAACACCATTCGTGAACACTGCCCATATAGCATGTATAGTGAATAAACAAGGACTGTAGTCAGTACATGGTGTCTCAGTTGTTGTTTGGAATGCAGTGCATAAAATTACAAAATCTCTTTATCAGTGGCATGGTTTCTCAGTGGATTAGTACTATGCCACTTGCCTTAGTATGCTATTATAGGCAGCAACACATATATTTATGCTCTTCAATATGTAAGTGCAATGGTACAGACAAAAATAAAGAATGTCTGGTCGAGTAAATAAGTGTCATCCCCACAGTAGTTATTTATTTCATCCTGTCAGATATTGAGATTTTGTTTCATCTTTATAGAGATGAAGGTATAAGAAATAGTTTTTAAAGAACAAATAAACTTTTGTTTTTTGTACTCTTTTAACTATTACATATGAAAGATGTGTGGTTAGTCTTAAGCGGAACACCAAATTTGTTCTTAAAAAATTGTGGTTAATTAATACAGAGCAATTAAAAGTTGCCAAAATGTTGCCAGCTTCACTCTCGCCCGCCAACGAAACCACAGAGAGGTTACGTAACTCTGTCGCCAGAGCACTGCAGTGAACCGGAAGAGACGTATGTGAGGAAGGATTTTCAGTTAGTTGTATATAAAGTGTGTAACAAGCTCGTCATTTTGCTGATTTCTTGATTTCTACCGGACCCCGCAGTTCGTGCTAAATGGGTTATGTTTGTGAGTGCGAAGCAAGCGTTGTGGAAGCCTGGAACGATATCTTACTTGTGTTCAGATCGCTTCACAGAAGTTAAAGAATCAAAACTACTTACTAGTTGTAGTAAAATATGTATATGATTGATGACCAAAAAGATTTTCCATGACACAACTTGTAACATAACGATTTCTTCCTCGGAAGAGAGGTTGTGGTTGAAGTGACAATAATATTGTAAGTAGTGTTATATTGACACCCACCTCGCTTCCACGAGAGAAATTGTTATGTTATAAGCTATGTCATGCAAAATCTAATTGGCCATCAATCAAATACATATTTTACTACTAGTAGAAAGTAGTTTTGATTTTGTAACTCGGTGAAAACAAACCTAAACAGCATTTATTCTCAGACTGGCGGATGTTCGCGACAGGGCACTGCCATTTTTAAAAATGGGCTAAGGTCTTTTAAAGAATTAATGAGATTATCATTATGTAGGGCTTCAATGAGTCCATTTTTTGGGACTCGAGTACTCGAGGGGTGAGACTCGACTCGGACCCGAGTACTCGAAATTCATACCTTTCAAGCAAACGATCAATTGTCAAGATAGTTACCTAATCATTTTAAGAAGTGAAATCTCAAACGATGTATAATATTTACTCTCATCTGCAGACTTGTAACAACTAATACCATACAGCCACACCGTGTGAGGAGTAAACTATTTAATCTAGGTGTTAATAAAAAAATATCAGATGGATTAAAGAATTCAGGGTACATAAAACTCAGTATGCCAGTGTCAATGGCTATCAATCTTCTTTTCTCTTAACCTCTACTGGAGATCCACATGGCTGTGTTCCTTCATCCGTACTCTTCGTTTTGTATACCAATGACTGTTACTTGTCAATATATGACTTCTTTACTGTGAAATTTGCAGATGACGCCACTGTTACTGGCCTAATTTCTGATTCTGAACATTATTATCGTCAAGGCATTGACAAAACCGTAATGACAGTTTTTTATCAAACCTTTATTCAAAGTGTGTTGACCTACAATTTTCTATGTTGTATGGGGATCTGTCTCATCGCAACAAAAACAGACTTTTCAATATTGTTAATACTGCTTGCAAAAGTTCTGGAGTGTATTTCGAGTATAGTCAAAAAGGCAGCTAAAATTAGATTTGATAGTTGACATATTTGATCTCACCATTTTGAACTACTTCCTTCTGGACGCTGCTGTAGATTACCTTCCTTTAAGAAGAAAGAAAGATAACTAGCAGGTTTAAGTTGTAACCCATATATGCATAGGGTCTTAGATTTTCATCAAATTTTGTGAGCCAGTTTCTTTTGGCAAGCAATGAAAGGAATGGGCTGTCATTTTACCAGTAAATAATATTTTCCATACTTTCTTTACACTGCAAATGTGCGTCCTAAAAATGGGACTATATGCATGCACAGATGGGTACAGGTTATTTTCCTGTGTTGGGTAGGTGCATTCACACATGCGATAAAATGGCAGCACCAGTGTATGCATCTTTTGTGGAGAAAGTGAAGGGCCTTGATTAAATATTTCTTGGTATGTCATAGTATTAGTAAATATTATATGGCGAAAATATCATGACTGATTTAGTTTACTTTATTAAATAGTAATTTTTACAGAAAGTACATCACAAAAGTTTTTAGAAGTTGGGAACTACTTGTTGTTTCTGATGTTTCTGAAGCTCAGGGACATACAGTTAAATCCCGATGAGCCGGTGTCTTGAATATTATGCATAACTCGAAGTACCTGTCGGTCCCGACCATTCCTGATATAGTTGTCATCATTTGAATACCGGTTACACGAATTCGTCTCATAAATACACACGATGACTCGAGAAGGAAATTTGGTCCCATGAGATTCAAACAACAGCAATCTTGTATACATAAGCCGAAGTCAGTCAATGAGAAGTTGATTGGTCTAGCAAACTGATCCAATTAACAAACCAGCGCGGCTCACGCCTTTCCGTGACGGGTGAGTTCAAAAGGTAGATTAGTGATTTTACGGAAATCACTGTCTGTGCTAATCAGACTGGAACTGATAAGGTGCCCCTATTAGTGATAGGGAAATCATTAGGTAAACAAATGCTTAAGTGGAGGAATTAGGACGGGATCACCTTTTTTTCTACCCTCATAGACATACCTATGTCTTGAATACATCGATAAGTCGAATGTATTACTTGGTCCCCAGCAATTCGACTCATCGGGATTTGACTGTATTTGGATGAAGGCGAATGCTTAGCGTTAGCGAGAGTGTCACCAAGTTTGTTGGCAATGTCAGCTCTATCAGTTAATATATTATCAGCGTCCTTCAAATGGTGAATGGTAGATTTTGAATTTTGCCCTTTATTCTTTGTGCCATTTCCACACCTTTGAAAGTGGTGTGCGTGAATTTATTTTGGAAACATAATTTCTCCAAGACAGGCGCTTATTCTGTTTAGATGCGCATCGAGCCTTGGCATTTAAGTTAGCTGCCCTTAGTTGGCTGCCGTGTTAGAGCCTTGACTTCATTGTACCCATGTGGGGAATCAAACCTGGGTCTTTGGCTTGACAAGCCAACATTTTAACCAGTAGGACCGCCATATAGCTGGAATATTGCTGAGTGCGGCGTAAAACAAAACTCATTTAAAGGGGAAGTGTACACGAAAAGTCACATTTATTCTTATGTGAAACAAACCGCAATTTTATAATTAGTTAACATCAATGTTTGAAAATACACACTCATTTTTCTTACGATGAAAGTATAACCCTCAAAATAAGTGCTGAAATGTTATGCCATTACGGGGCCTTTGTTTGTCGAGCTAAACTAGCCTGAGTTACCGCCCTTTGATTATGACATAATTGGTTCCACTTGATTTTAGACTGGTCTCCTGTCTAGTCCCAAATCAAAAGATAATAATACTGAAATTAATCACGTGAAAAAAGTTTGTGAAAATACGAAAGAAGCATAAGAACTGAAAATGTAAGCAGCAGGACAGATTGATCGTGTGTATTTTCATTCATAACCTCACCTCAATGAAAATACCAAATATATACAACAATATATAACAATGACGTATGAATGACATCAGTATCGGGAAGCGACATTTTCAAAATGGCGTGTTCACTGACACGGGTATGCCCGATTTTTCGACGGAAACTTTCGTTGTTTCAAGCAACGTACATATGCATAAATGTGACAAGTAAGTAGTCCGGAAACATTCTGACAATCGGCTGGTTGTTATTTTCTTTTTGTTTTTCATTGTGACCAAGGAAAATAGTTAGAAATGAGGAGAAATACCATCGTCGGGATGCGTGAGTTTGTGTCAGTCATGGCGTGACGCTTTCAGAAACTATAATATGTTGTGATGAATCTCGGAAATCATTGGAATACACCTATTTTATTTAACTATCGCTTGCTACGATACCTTTACCATGCATGGTCTAAAACTAATGAGCAAGTGTATGCAACAAAAGTAGGCGAACGGATACGCAGTGTGAAATCTGAGATTCTATTTGTTTACGTTCAATACATTCAAACAAGTGGTCCTTTCCTGGACCACTTGTCAATACACTATCTCAATACAGAAGTTGACATCCATAAAACTCTCTTCCTCATAGTGATGTCAGTCATGTCTGATGATTTTCATACTGATATTTGATAGTTCTCCATTGCTTCAACTCTGCCCCGTTTACTTCCTCATCCTTTGTCATATTTGTATAGAAGCCCTTCAGCTGGTCGCTGAAAACAGCTTCCTTGTTGAGGATGTTGTGTATATTCATTTCCATACTGACAAATTGATCACCAATATATTCAATACAGCATGTGCAAGGATGTGATTTAAAAAGTCCTTTAAATTTTTTAAAATATTGATTGTTAACTCAAGTGGCTTATCAGCTTTCTTAAAGTGGCATTAAGCATGCAGGCATTTTTGTGAACTACATGTTCAAACTCATTGTGTTTAGATTTGCTGAAGACTGGAGAGTACAAGTATCTGAATATCTGAACTGTGATAGTTATGGTCAGCCATTATCCTAATTCACCGAATGCCACAGTGACGTATATGTCAACTCACTTCAACCCTCTCTTTGAGTAAGTGAGTGAGTGAGTTTAGTTTTATGCTGCATTCAGCAATATTCCGGGTACATGGCGGTGGTCTGCTAATAATAAAGTCTGGACCAGGCAATCTAGTGATCAACAGCATGAGCATTGATCTACACTATTGGCATGCGATGACGTGTCAACCAAGTCAGCGAGCCTGACCACCTAATCCCATAGTTGCCTCTTACGACAAGCATGGGTTAGTGAAGATCAATTCTAACCCGGATCTCCATGGGTACCCTCACTTTGAAGACAAACAGAATTCAAAATGCATCATGCACTGAAGCACACTTTACAGATTTGAGTTTGCAGGAAATTCCTTGTTTGTACGATATCATCAGCTGAAATTACTGTAAAGGACATTTAAATCACCATTCACCCAGTCATTAGTATGTGTTGGATATTATTGGATATTTTCTTAAAGAATTTTATTGCAAAAATAGTGTGGTTGTTATTACAGATATCTGTTTTCTCTCAAATCAGCTTTGATTATTCTAAACCGTCCCAGATAGCCCTGGAATTGTTTAGAATGTTTTAGAATATACACAAACAAGACTGTTGAAGTGAACTGTCCTCCATATTGGATAGTGTTTACATATCACATTACATGTACATTAGTTATGAGGAGCCTAGTATATATGTTATATCACATTTCAAACACAGCTGTAATACATACATAAGTGAATTCCACAAACACATAGTTTAACTTTAAATTGTCAACACGAAATCAAGTAAGTTAGGCATGAAAACAAACAGTGCTTGGGAAAACTGTACTTGTTTGAAATGTAAACGATGGAATTTTTTTATTTGGAATGACAAACTCTCATGTTTGAAAGGAGGTCAAAGGAAAAATAGCCTATTTCAGACTTTCATCACAAACAAACATACTCAGATGACTTGTGTCATACTATCAACCATTGCAACAACTGGTGCACTGATTTTGGTCACTGTTATACAACGCTCCCTGACTATCTTCTCAGCCAGTCGGTAATATGTGAGTCATCTGTACAAGTGACCCATTGTGACATCAAACTTATATTAAAGTTGTGCTGTGTATACACGGTGCTTGTTACAGTGAATATGGTATATCATATTTATAAATGTTGTGATTTTTAGTGGAAAATAACTAAAAAAATATTAGTTTGTAACAGATGGTACTTTTTTGCAAGTCATATGTCAGTTTCATGACTCAGCAATTTCACACTGAAAGCCTATGTGTTACAACAGGTCACGCATATTGTGTGCTTGTCATATAGACAACTAGGTGGTTCTCCCTACAAGGGAAGTAACTCTTCCAGGAATACTCGACTCCTGAAATACATCACTGAACTGATAAGGTTGTGTGGATCTTTTTAATCAGTCTGTACACTTGAAGTGTAGCAGTGCCCACATGGATTTAATCAAACATTTTCACACTTATTCAGCAAATATCTGTCTTTTATTCTGGCGGTGGCAACCTTGTTAGGAATGTGATATTTGATTTCTGAAAACAGTATTAAAGTAATGCTACAGAAATATTTTCATTTGGTAGGATAACCATGGATACGGGTAAATAAAATGGTAGAAAATTCAGTTTAAACATTTGATGGATCAGGCCAGATGGTAGTAAGGTTTATATTGATTAATTACAGATCTTGATAAGAATATTTTGTATATATACATATATAGAATAGCTAACTTAATTTTTAGTTGATGTATCGGTAACTTTTGAGTTGATATATGTTTCAATATTAAACACTCTTATCATTTGCACTACTGCATGTATCTCACTCGCTTCCACCAGTAAATTCAGTGCTAGTATTTTTTTAAGTACACACAGAGGCAACTCATGTCATATGGAACTGTTAGGTCCCAGATCACGTATAATGACCCTCTGAGGGCAGATTGAAATCACTTACACATATAAGTTATTATGTTGGTTGGTTGGATGGTTTAACCACACTCAGCAATCAGCAATATTCCAGCTATATGAAAGACGATCTGTAAATCAATCGAGAGCTGGAAAGACAATCTAGTAATCAACATCATGAGCATCGATCTACACAATTGGGATCTAGCCTAATTTGTTATGTGAGCCTGACTACCCGATCCCGTTAGTCACCTCTGAAGCCAACTGGAATGGGTTACTGAAGACCAATTCAGTCAGTAGTCCCAGATCTTAGTGTTCCTGGCTAGAGTATGTAGATAATTCAAGAACTCAAGATAAACTGATGAAATCAGGGACTTGTTAAATGGTTTGAGACAGGTTGCAATTGAGACATCTTCATAACAGAACAATTTTCTATATCTACACCAAATTTGAAAAATGTATTTGGGGCATTTTGGACGAGTCAGTTTCATTGAAAATGAACCTATCAGGAATTATGGAAATGCAAGGACTAATTCACCTCATTAGTCCTTGAAGCCCAATACCAACTCAATGCAAAGCACTCTTCCATCGTGACCCGTGAAGGTCCGGGTTAGAATGAACCTTCAGTAACCCATCCTTGTCCCAAGAGGCGACTAATTGTCACTGGATTGTCTGGTCCAGGCTCGATTATTTACAGACTGCCGCCATATAGCTAGAATATTGCTGAGTGCGGCGTAAACCTAAACTCACTCACTCACTCTTCCATCATGTGAAGTTTGTCTTGCTGATTCTTGTTTCTCACGTGGGTTACATGATTTGTTTTGGCAACATCTTCATGCTGTATATAGTCTTATCACACACATATTGCTGACAGTTTGCTGTTTGTTTTGGCAACATCTTCATGCAGTATATAGTCTTATCACACACATATTGCTGACAGTTTGCTGTTTGTTTTGGCAACATCTTCATGCAGTATATAGTCTTATTGCACACATATTGCTGACAGTTGGCTGTTTGATTTGCTAACGGAAGCAGAAGCTGACAGTTTTAGTTTTGTTTGTTATATATCATCTCATCTCTTCTATTTTCCGAGTTAATTAATTCTTACCAGAATTCCTTTTATATTAGAATGTTGGTTTGCAATCATTTGGCCTTAACTTCAATGTAGGTGTAAGATATATTATATTGGGGATTCTAAGATGCCTAGCGGTTAGAACAATCAAAAAAAATACATTATCAGACAATAAAGGTATAGTTTTTTGATGACGTAACAATTGAATGACGTTATCCTGTCACTGCGCCATTCTAGTGTGCCCCCTCGTAATCGAACCATTTTACATTACGTCACAATGTAAGCGACGTCACGATGCATGTCAGTTGTCATCGCCTCGTACGGCCTCCTACAGTAAACTACACCGTTGCATCCAGTTTCTTGGTTTGCTGTTGCTTCACGCAGCTAACATCACTGGTGGAAACATTACGTTTATGTTTTACGACGGTTAAAATGTGTCATTTCGACTCAGAGACACGGTAACGTTCGTAATGTTTACAGACACGGTAACGTTCGTAATGTTTACATTCCCACAATGCAATTGTGGAATGTCGCTTGACTACTCAACTTCCTCTGGATGTACTGATCTAAACTTACGCTGGTAGTAGAAATGCAACGTTCATATTGCCCCATATGGTTTACGCTAATGACAGATGTAATTAAAATAATTCAGAGAAGATATTTAATCCGAAAGTAAACCGTCATCAAACTGTTATCATTTGTTTTTTTCTGGTAACGTTCGTCTTAACGTAGGGGGCAGACACATCAATAGAACAGCGCGCCAGTTAGCCCTGTGCGAGGATTCTTAATTTAGGTCACCGACACCGTCGTTTGTTTTCTGCCTTAAATTAATCGTAATTATCTTTAGAAAGTATTAAATTTGGCATCTTAGAAAGAAATACACTTTGCCCTACCACCATGTATAGTGTAATAAAACACACTTTTGCCCTGAACTATTATAGTTATAATAGGGCAGCTTGCAAAAAGTGCCTGCTTATAATATTTCAGGGCTAAACATGGTGGTAGAGCCAAGCCAAGTGTATTTCTTAATTACACGTCCATTTGTTGCTGAGTGGATTAGATGACTGAATTTTGTGTGCCAACGATTAGGTGCCTCACTGTTAGAGAGTGGGTTTGAATACTGGGACCCGTTTCACAAAGCTCTCGTAGCGCTACGACTATTGTAAGTCAACAGTTACAGTATAGGAGGTACGAATGCTACGAGAAAAGTTATGAGATCTTAGGCTTACGAGAGCTTTGTGAAGCGGGGCCCTGGATGGTAGTATTGCTTCTAAAGGACTGAAAAAAGGGTTTTATCATAGCAAAATGTCAGAAAAGAATTTTGTTATTAAAATCTTGTTTTTCTCCTTTTTACCTTATTGTTATATATCATTATATTTCCTCATACAACGTTCCCTGTATTTCCTGTAGCCATGGATGCATTCTGACAGTTGGCAACAGGGCCAGCGTTTAAGGTATCCTGAGGAAAAGTAGGTTTTAAGATTTTTTCTCCTTTTGGTTATGATAGATTGATTATAGAAGAGGCATAGATCTTGTAATGGTTGTTTATATAAGTTGTGCAAATCAAGCTCATTTTTTAAAGGTAAATACATTGATATTCTGGCCCATATCTGGTGTTCAGTAGGGTGGAAATGATTTTTTCTCTCAAAGGAGAGAATTTGAAAATACATTAGAGAATGTAACAAAAATAAACATCCTCAAGAATCCTATAAATCCACAGCACTGACATTACTCTCCCTTGTATTATGTGCAATCAGAAAACCGTGATCCCCTCATAAACTTATTCTCTCTGTTCTTAAATGTCAATCTCAAGACCATGTGACAAAGATCTTTTGCTAAACTCTTTCAACACCAGTCAACCAGAAGCTTTTACTGCCATGACACCGGGTTCCCAGATTATTCAGCCTGCAGTGTTGAATGGGTTAATGCAGTAATTCCTTGTGTGACTCTCCCTCAGCCGAACTCAAGAACTCTTCTTCTCTTTCTGTGTTCAACTCTGAGCTTAAAAATAAACTCTTTCCCAAATACTACTCCTAACTTTATGATATTCATTATGTCCGCATGCACATGAGCAACCACATGGTGAATGGATCTGACACCACCCAAAACATGCACTTATTATCATTATAATAGTCCAGCTGATTAGTTAATAAAATTTGATCTGTCATAGACCATCTGTACCCCATAGGGACTCCATGGTTGGAAGCTCTCCCAAAACTATGCTCATCAAACTAGGAAGCTTTGTAATGGATTGGGTGGTGATTTTGTTGGGTTTAGGTCAATGAACTGGATCATCGGATCCTGAGTCAGTGGCTTGCAAGCTGCTACCAGTCAGTTGCAATTTTACATAGTGCAGTGTTAAATAACAAAGAAAGAAGAACACTATGTCTGCTATGATGGAAATTTGAAAGTTTGTGTGTATCCAGGTTGTATAATGGGAGTGTGAGTGAGTACAGCACGAAGCTGCATCCCCTTGATGTAAGATAAGGCTGGCCAGATATGTAGCTGATGCTGGTACACAGTTTTGTGAACTCACTGTTTGTCATCAATACTTGGAACAGTTGGACACCTAGACTTGGCATACATTGTGTCATGGTGTAAAGAGCTGTAGCACAGGAATACTGTGTTGTAGTGTGTCACTTGAAGCCAGCTGAGAATATACAGCATTGACATAAATACCTGATTCCCAGTGATCATGCTGACGAATGTGGGTGCTGTCATCCTGTTTTCTCTGACTAAGGTGGGTGATGTTTTAGTGTTATTTCTGACTAAGGTGGGTGCTGTTTTAGTATTATCTCTGACAAAGGTGGGTGATGTTTTGGTGTTATCTCTGACTAAGGTGGGTGATGTTTTAGTATTATCTCTGACTAAGGTGGGTGATGTTTTAGTGTTATCTCTGACTAAGGTGGGTTATGTTTTAGTGTTATCTCTGACTTAGGTGGGTGATGTTTTAGTATTATCTCTGACAAAGGTGGGTGATGTTTTAGTGTTATCTCTGACTAAGGTGGGTGATGTTTTAGTGTTATCTCTGACTAAGGTGGGTGATGTTTTAGTGTTATCTCTGACTAAGGTGGGTGATGTTTTAGTGTTATCTCTGACTAAGGTGGGTGATGTTTTAGTGTTATCTCTGACTAAGGTGGGTGATGTTTTAGTGTTATTTCTGACTAAGGTGGGTGATGTTTTACTGTTATCTCTGACAAAGGTGGGTGATGTTGTAGTGTTATCTCTGACTAAGGTGGGTGATGTTTTAGTGTTATCTCAATGTTGGGTGCTGTTTTAGTATTATCTCTGACTAAGGTGGGTGATGTTGTAGTGTTATCTCTGGCTAAGGTGGGTGATGTTGTAGTGTTATCTCTGACTAAGGTGGGTGATGTTGTAGTGTTATCTCTGACTAAGGTGGGTGATGTTGTAGTGTTATCTCTGACTAAGGTGGGTGATGTTGTAGTGTTATCTCTGACTAAGGTGGGTGATGTTATAGTAGTATCTCTATGTTGGATGCTATTGTAGTATTATCTCTATATTGGATGTTATTGTAGTGTTATGTCTGACTTTAGTGGGTGATGTAGTATTATCTCTGACTTAAGTGGGTGATGTTATAGTAGTATCTCTATGTTGGGTGCTATTGTAGGGATATCTCCGAGTAAGGTTGATACTGTCTTTAAGGGATATAGCTGGCTATGGTCAGTGCTATAGCAGAGATGCCAACCTCTACGATTTTATCGTAGTCACTTCAGATTTTAGCCTCAAACTACACCAATACTACTGCACTAGAAATTCTACGAAATTTGAAGAAAATTCATTAAAATTTGGATATATAGGCCAAAACATTTTCTTGAAACATTTTCAGACGATTGGGGGTTAACTGTTAATCTTGATATATCACAAATTATTGTGTTTAGAAAAGGAGGCATTCTTTCGAAATAGTGGTTTATAAAGGAAACCAAATCGCCACTGTAAATAGTTACAAATATTTAGGTGTCTGGTTTTCAAGTAACTTAAAAATGACAAAATGCATTTCAGACTTGGCCAGCCGGGGTAAAAGAGCATTGATGGAAATCATTGTCAAACTAAACAAGATTGGAATGATATATTTTAACATCTTTGATTCTCAGGTGATGCCGATATTATTATATGGCTGTGAGATTTGGGAAGTCAAGCAATATGAATTGTTGGAAAAGGTACATCTTCTAACCTGCAAACGATTTTTAAGGGTAGGAAAACAAACTCCTAATGCTATTGTATATGGTGAATGTGGTCGCTATCCAATATATATAAATGCTTACTTACGGCTTTTACGTTATTGGCTAAAATTACCCAAGTGTAGATTACCCAAGAAAGTGTATTACACGTTAACATATTTTGATGACATTGGAAAAAAGAGTTGGGTATCGTTCATAAAAAATATTTCGTTTTCTCATGGCTTTGGATATATCTGCATTAACCAATCTGTTGGTGATGAACTTTCTTTTGTACAATTATTTAAAAAATCATTTATAAATGAATTTTCTCAAAGTTGGACTTCCACTTTGAATAACAGCTCTAGATATATATGATGTATAGAGAATATAAATTCATATTTGAACTAGAAAGATACCTGTATATCATATAAGAAAAAAAGGTGAGCTCTACTAAAACCAAATTTAGATGCAATGCCTTGCCACTATGTTATAATGAAGGTAGGTGGCAATCAATCGAACCTGGTTTATGATGATAATTTGGAAATCTGCTGTTGGAGGTATGTGAAATTAAAGCTTCATATTATCTTTCTCAGAATCCATCATGATTTTAAGTATTTAGTTGACTACTAATTTTATGGTCAAACTACTAATTTTGATCTTTGAAACTACTATTTGCAACACTTTGGGGTTGGCATCTGCTTGAGTAGTGTTGTCTCTGACTAAATGGATGTGTTGTCGTGTTATCTCAGATCAAAGTGTCATTGTATTCAAAATAGGGTTGTATCTGATAAATGTGTGTGTTACTATAGAGTTATTTCTGTTCCTTCTTTCAATAGCACAAAATATATATAATCCTTTCTTTGGAGGCAGTAGTGCGTATGTACCTGATTTAGGCCAGTTACCCCAAGACGCATGTAGATGCATTACATTGAGGACACTCAGAAGTAGGGATGACGTTGTATGAGCAGGTTTGAAAATCAACTTATCAACACAATGGCCCTGTAACATTGGCAGTTGTAAATCTCCCATATGCATGCATCTTGCTATTTGAATGCAGTAGTCATGAATGCAGCATCACCTCGCCTCACCTCACCTCGCCTCACCTCACCTCACCTCACCTCACCTCACCTCACCTCAACTCACCTCACCTCACCAAAGGAACATGTTAGTTGTTGCTTTTGAAGTATGTTTTTTCCCAAGTCAGATATATCCCACAAAGGTATGGGATACTGTCAATATATGACTGTAAAGTGCCTAAATACTGTCAAAGTGTAACTGATGTCTTCACCACTGATGTACAGACATGGGATGTGGACCTGATTCCACATGATAGACAAGGTAGGGTTAAAAGTCTCATTTTGGCCTAATGGAAATCTGCAAAAGGCTAATTTTCCAACTGCAAATGAAAATACTAAGTATAAGCATTATGTCCATCACACAATTTGATATTTTCCCCTTTTTTTCTGAATCCCTATGAAAATATACATGGGTTCAAGACTTCTGAAAATCTTTGAAATCATCTTCCTTTATCATTACCTATACATTTACTGATGTAGTGTTGTCCAGACATGTGCATTGTTGAAATGAACAGAGTATATGTGTCATTGATATGAAAATACCTCATAAGTTTCTTTAGGATTTCTAAAAGTTTTAGATTATGCAGATTCTGTGAGCCAGAATGACCCTTTATCCTGCCTTGCCCTTAAGCATACAGCAGTTAAACCAAGAGTATGCCTCTGAGGTAGTTTGTGCATGTCCACTAATAGATTGCCATATTAGAGTTGGCGCCAACTGGCGCCTGCAAATTGATGGTTCTCTATAGGCACAGGACTACAGGTGTGAAATCAACCCAGATAGTGCAACAGATGTATGGGACATTTACCAAGTGATGCATAATACAGGATGTACACTGTGCTTACCTACAAGCATTATATTGAGGTCATCCTCATCTGAGTAAACTGTTTAATTACTAGTTATGATGCAGATGATTCGTATTATAGAGAATAGTATGTTGGATGTCCTCAGGCAAGCCTAGTTAGCTCAACTGCACTCTGTAACACAGAGGGACTGTTTATTCAATATTCAAATGAGTGTGTCGTCAGTATGAGAAATAGCACAACTATACATCACCCTACAGGAAACAGATGAGGAAATGATATCAAGCACACTGTTTGCTGGTGAGGGACATGTCGTTTGTTAGAGTCGCAGTGTGGTTGGTGGTGTTCTGTAGGAGGTTTCGTGGAGGTTCTGTAGGTTGTGCTGTGTATGTGGACCATTTCAGTGACCATGCTGACAGTATTTCTTGTATTTGGATGATGTGGAACTTCCTGTGACTCAAGATGACTTAGAACCTGTTGAGGAGTTGTTTTGATGCCATTAAGGTATATGGTAATGGACTCTGGATTGAAAATTTGGATGATTTCTAAAAATGACGATGTGATTATGTTGAGTAGTCAGGTAGGTTTTAATATTTCCAGAGTCAGGATTTCATATAGTTAGTGTATAATTCTTCAATTGAACTCATTTCTGATATTCAAATTTTGAAGATCAGAGGATGAGAGATGATTGACTGCTTCATTATTGTGGTGGTGTTTGATATGACCATACACATGTTGCATATTGCGATGTTTATGACTATTTATGAAAGGCAAAAATAACTGTAATAGCAGGTGGTGGTTCTCCAATTACTCTTCACTGAAACTTTTAAACTTATGGCAATTTATCAGGTTCCCAGCAGCGCTTTTATGTATTATTTTACCATAAACAAGTGCTCACAGAATACATGTTAATGTGTTGAAACTATCCATGATACAGACAGACATCACATCGTAGATACTTGCAAAACTACCAGTCAGGTCGTCATATGAGCTTGCGAAATATTCTCAAGCACGACGTTAAACCCAATTTCACCTCACCTCACCTCACCAGTCAGGATAAGATGATTGAGTTGTAATCAGAGTTGTTTTTACATACTCCAGAATAACATTGCACTTTAGCTACGACTTTGTGCGATGAAGTGTCAAGTAGTTGAAAAACATTTAGGGAAGACTGAGACAAAACTTCTGAATGTTGGTAAATGACAGTTGATAGCATTCTATTCTTTGGTAGTCTTTTCAGCAAATATAGTTTTGAAAGATGGTATCAGCAGAGAAAAAGTGTAAAAGACATGAAATAATGTATATTTATCAGTTGAATTCATTTTAAGTTATTACCAGCAAAATTAATGTTAATCATGTCAATGAAATATACTCATAGCAGTTTTTGTCCACAGCACAGGGTCAGTTAGACCAGTTTTTTGTCCACAGCACAGGGTCAGTTAGACCAGTTTTGTCCTGACTACAGGTGGAAGAAAACAGGCAGTTCTCCCAAATTAAAGTTTAGGGCTAATGGCTATGTCTAACCCAGCTATGTCACGTACGATCATCTTGTAGTGTCCTATATCCTGTTGATAAGACACAACACAGCATGATGAATATGTGAAGGCTTGTTTGTGTGAGAACTGTCACACGGACAAGCTAATTTACATTTCATTAACATGTTAACTGTTGACACTTAGAATGTGTTGGATCTCTAAGCATAGTTGAGGTTACATGTTTTCAAAATCATACCAAGGTCTGGCAGGTTCATAATGGGTTTTTATACTTTTTAGTAAATTAAAGAAAGTTTATCGGGAAGCATTTGAAGGGAACAATACTTTGTTGTAACAATCTGCTTCAAGCCAGGGAGTAAAAAATATATATTAGTATATTCAATTTGTGGTCTCAACATGATTATATGGACATGAACACATTCAAGTGGGTTTCAGTAAATATGTGGTCTGATTTATAGCCTAGGTCACTGAAGCTTGAATACTCAGTCTGCTGTCCTGTTTCAGATTGGGTACAATGACAAACAGTTGTGGGAGCAGTCTGTGGAGATGAAACTGCAGAAGGTAAGGCTGGCAGATTTGCTTGGTGTTTCTTTACAGATTCCGCCAACACAACAATAATGAAAGCATGTTTGTTAGACCACATGCAAACTCTGGTGTTTATCACAAAGCATTGTAACAAGCAATCGGTTAATCTATTTTACAATATTTAATCAACAGAAGCATTGAAGCTTTACATCATTGCACACGTAACATTCTTCAGATTACATTGCTCACTTTAAACCATTCAGATAATACATGACACTGCATACATGACACTGTTCACAAAACACTGCCAACATAAGACCATTCAGGGTTTATGATCACACAACACTGCTAATATAACAAATCAGGAAAAATGGAATCTGTCTGAAGTACTGTATATATTCTATGTGATATGCTACGCTCTGTGTAGAATCACTCAATATACTCTATGTGCAATATCTGATTTTCACTAAAATTTCAAGAGACCCACAGTACTCAATGCTCCAAGAAAAAGTGCAGGTTAAAAACT
The DNA here is from genome assembly GCF_003918875.1 of Haliotis rubra. NCBI lineage: Eukaryota > Metazoa > Mollusca > Gastropoda > Lepetellida > Haliotidae > Haliotis > Haliotis rubra. Next base: position 267,860 of record NW_025765492.1, read on the forward strand.
GAATTCATAGATGTGGACCTCATTCGAGGTAAGTAGAGATAAAATGGTTACTTCATTGATGTTTCAATTGGCATTTTTGTTAGTAAAGTCAAATATTCATGTCATGAAAACGTTCCTGTTCCCTTGTTAAGATGTGGCTTATAAAATGTTAAATAATCATTGTACTATTACTGTCATTATTGTCAAAATGCTGAAAAATTACAGATCCTGTCATTTAAATTTGTCAGTTGTTAAAGTGATATGAGTACAATTTCCCTTTGCTGCAGGTTCTACATTCTCAAAGGCCAAGCCAAAGGTATCATGGACATCCATTACAGGCAATGCTATCATTCGATGCGTTGCTCCTGCCAGTATACTTCAGATGGTATGTAACAAGAATGGTAGAGAACAATGTGCTTTAGATAAATAATATTTAAGAAAGAAATATTATTAGTCAACATGCATATAAAACCCACATAAAGAACTTTCCTTTATAAAATACAGAGATAGAAATGCATATTAGCACTGTTTAGATCCCTGAAATAAGAATCATAAATAAGATGGTAGACATGATAAAGAAATCCTGAGATAAAGAAAATGAACAAAATAATTCTGTAATTAATTATGATAATTACAACATGTTCAATCAGCCTAGCATAATCTTTTGTGAAGGTAATATTGTTATGTACAAAATCAGTAATTTTATATTAAAGTAATTTTGTAGATTAGTGTCTCCAAAGAACATGGTTTTAATATTAGATATTTCATGTTCATTAAATATCGCAATAATTCGAACATTAGAATAGAAAATGTGTCCCAAGCATCCCATTGTTTGTTTTAAGAAACTACTGAAGTTAGCCACCATTTTTGCCATGGGTTGCCTCCCCTTTTTTGAGTTGTGCAATTGACTGTACTGACATCGTTATACATGTATGTACACTTTACTTATGACATAGTCTCTCCCGTGGTTCAGGAAGTGTTAGCCTACAGGTCTTGTTGTTGCAGGTGGGTGCAGCAGTCCTCTGTGTTGTTCTTCCTGTTCCTGTTGTACCTCTACACACAGCAGCTAGTCACTATGGTCGTCTACTTCAGAACTGTTGGCGAGATCACGGAGGACGTGAGTAACACCACAGCTGCTGCAATAACTTACTCTTCTATGTTTGGTATTGGGGCTGCTCCAGATTTACAGATTGTACTTTTGTAATCTCTATGATGCCAAGGTGCAGATTAATTGATGTATGTATATATTTGTCACACTACTCAATGCACAAGAGGAAATCTGTGTTAGAAAGTGTCACTATTCAAAGTCTTCCACAAAACCCTGGTTTGGTACATGTTGGCCCCAGCATGGCGCTCGGCATTAATGGGTACAACAAGGACTGGTCGGCTCGGAGTCAGTATAATGTGTCTGAGTGGGGTATTCCTGCTTCACTGCGGCATGGTATCTCAGTGAGCTAGCACTATAAAACCAGCTTCAGTCTGGGCTAGTACAAGCAGCCGCACATACACATACACACGCATGCACGTCGTCATATGAGCGAAATATTCTCAAGCACGACGTTAAACCCAATTTCACCTCACCTCACCTCATAATATCAATCACTACTTTGTATGATAATCAACAGGATTGTGTGAAATACCCATTCTATGATGTTGTTGTAAATTACTTAACCAATAATTATCCAAGATGTTCGCAATTGCCTGAAACTTGAATTGGCATCTGTGTGCAATGTATTTAATGTTTAACTGGTATGGTGTCGTCTCCAGGAGCTGTCTCTGTCAGAGGTCATGATGCCTGCCATACTGATGATGGTGCTGGCTTTGATTCACTCCCAGACTGTAGTATCACACCTCTCTCACAAAACTCCTCTAAGGGATCTCAACAAACTCAACAGGTTAGTGCAAACTTTACAAGCTTCTTGATGTTTCCTCTGAGAGTCTCCTAATGAACCAGGGTCTAGATTTTCTGGGCTCTCTTAACACTAAGATAGTCATAAGTGCCATGCATTAACATTAACTTACGGCGCTAAGAGAGCCCAGAAAGTCCAGGCCCAGTTCTGTCGTTAGTGCTGTCATAGTTTAATTGGAAGCTCATGTAACCAGAATAAGGTTAAAACTGCCTCTATGGTCTAATGGATAGAGCATATGTCACATACAGGCAGAGGTCAGTGCCATACCTGAAGATGTTAGTTGGTTATGTTATCTTTCATGGTGCTAAAACAAGACACTAGTTGGCCCAGAAATGTTGGCCCAGAGTCAGTTTGTTTTGATTATCAAGTGGCGTTGACTTAGATTAATTCGCAATTCTATCATTTTCAGAAGTCTATCCAAATCAAAGAAACGTGTAAGTAAGGTTGGCATTTCAACAAGTAGTCAAAAATCTCAGGAAAGCATTCCATCCGATTCAACAGTGTCACGGTCACAGTCAGCGAAGAGTTTTACAGTTATCCCTGACACATCCCTTGACAATGAGGAGTCAAGATCAGCCAAAGGAAGCACAAGGGATAATCTTAGTGGGCAAGACAGAAAGGGCAAACAGAAAAGCATGTCCGTTAAGAGAAACGCTCAGAAGAATATGGAATGCAGAAGAAGTATATCACCAAAGGAACCAAATCAAAAGGATTCTATAAAAGTTAACAATCAGAAGAAACATCAACTGAATGTTGTTCAGTTGGAGTCAGGAAAATCTGCACTGGCATCTGTGTCTCATGAGGGTGTCATGAGTGTTGATTCCAGGGACGGTCATACAGCAGGACACTTGTGTAATACAGAATTGTTGGATATGAATGCAAAATGTGAACAGTTGTCTGCCAATAGTGCAAGTGATAAATTATGTTCTGTTAATAATGTTGATTTTTTGGAGGAAGACTTTTCTTCTTTCGGATCTGAATCTCAGGATAATGATTTACATTTGCCAGGAGCTATAGGGGAGATAATCCAGAAGGGCAGTTCCAGGGATGGAATTGAGGAAGAAAACTTTGCTGATTCTGAACGAATTTCGGATGACATTCATTCAGATTCAGAGCATGAATCAAAAGTACAGTTAGGGGATTCAGGACAATTTAGCAAAAGTTCCCATGATCTCAGGGAAAGTTGTGGAACGGAGTTATCTCAGACTCAAAGTAAACAGACACATTTAGAGATCACACGTAGACTATCCGACCTAGCAAAGAAATCCAGGCAGGATTCCGATGCAGAAGATGTGTCTGAGAATGAGGTCATGACAGACATGAAGTTATCCATGTCTGGGACATCATTACGACGGCGGCGACGTGTTAACAGTGCCAATAAGAGTGCAGATCTCGGGGAGGTTGCAAGATCACGTGTTGTGCCAAATAACTTGGGACTATGGCCTCAAGCTGTGAAAGCTCCAAATGGGGTTGTTGGGAGTTCCTCGGAAAATGAAACTACACCTGGTCCAGCGACACCAGACACAGGAAATAAGGTAAGTGTGTAGTGTAGTGTCTTGTCTACCTATCATTATGCAATCTGGACTATTTGAAATTTGAATAGTTAGCATGCGTGGTTACGAGGGGTTTGCTGAGCATGTGGTTTTCAGACCAGAGAGTGAGTATGGTTTCATAACCTTTTCAGCAACATCCCAGAATGATCATGGCAGTCAATATCTGAAATGGACTGTAACGAGCAAACACTTTAGTCAGAAGGCTATATCACCCCACCACTTTGGAATTGAACACCTCACCATACGAAAACACCATGGATAGCGGCAAAACAGCCGACACAGTTGTTATCCCCCACAACACATTTTGTGGGTGGTATTATTTTGGACATCCATCTGTGCAAATTCGTCTTTTCCAGAGCAGAAACCGTAAAATATTTCTTCACCAAACTTGGCACATAGATAGGTCTGGTGGTGAATTGGTGCCTTTTGGTAGTTTTGGATTTCTGAATAAAATGTATTTTGCGTTTCCATGGCAACAAATTTTACTTCAACTGAAATTGGTGGTAGGGCTCCTTTCCGGAACAGAACTTTAAAACCTTTCAATACTCTAATTCCACTTTGTAGGTATTCAAGAACCTAATGACATAAATCAACAGTACCACTCTATTTCCAGATGTTTCCTTATCCTGAATCATGCTAATTATGCTTGTCTCCTTCCTCTTGCGAATGATAGTGGAACACTTGAAATCCCTTGAAGTTCCCTTTAAAAAAGCAGACGTAAAATCACTCGCCCAGAGTAGCATCCTTTTCCTCCCTTTGGCGCCCTTTTGGTCTCCTGACCGACCATGCCTTGTCACTCTCTCCTTCTTCGCCCTTGAGGACGGTTGTGAGAGCACCTGGATCCCTATACGGCACATATCCTTTTATATTTTCGGACCTTACATCAAAATTATTGCTGTATACGGTTTTTAGGATTATATTCTACATTACGGTTTGAAATTTGATCTAAATTTTCCGTTGTTTGACTTGTGTTTTCATTGTGTTTACATTTGATGAAAACCTGTATTCGTTGTAGGTACCGAGTGTCTGCGGCTGACCCTCATTTATTATGTCCTAATTGCACTATTTCATGTTCTTTCAGCTCTCGCTGTAAGTTTTGTGTAAATTTAACCTCTGTTGAATTTACTAATTACCTTTTTTCCATCCATAGACATGCTAAGGACTGGGTATGTAGGTATTCACAAGTCATGTCTAAATCGAATGATTGCGCTGATAACCGTGTATTAACCACTGCTGCAGACATTCATAATTCCGGGATTCCGAACTTTTCTAGGGAGCAGGTCGATGTACCAGTGGTGAACGCCGGAGGCCATAAGAGATCATCGTCTACTGAGCTGACCTTGTTGCAGATGAAGAAGGCTAAATCATCTTCTACGCAGAAGAAGAAGGCTACTACCTTGAAGACTTCATCGAAGTCTATGCTCAGCTCTACACAGAAGATGAGGTCTTCCTCAGCCGAGATTGTTCCTTCGGAAGAAGCAGACGTTTATGATGATCCACCCATCCTCATACCGGAAGTCTCCATCGTCAGTAAGAAGACAAAGCCTGCTTCTACAGCTACATCGGCATTGTTATCAGCGCAGACATTGACAGAAGACCTTCTATCAACACAGACATCGGGTACCAGAGATAGCAGCAGCGTCAACTCTTTACAAGTGCAGTGAGCCTTAGATGACGTCTCTTCAGTATCAGACGCATCATCCCTGCAGCAGTCTCTTCAGACAACGCAGAACTTCAACCCGGGACTGTTCATGCAACAGTTTACAGACCAGATGATGTCGATGATGGAACGTCGCTTCGCTCAGGAGAAGGCTGCTATGAAGACCTCTACAATGACTACTAGACTAAGTGAAGGTTCTACACTCTCTCCACCTCATCCGGATGAAGAGGGAAGCCTGCGCGAAGGCTCACGGACACGACGATCTTCCCCATCTGAAGTGAGGAGTCTGGACACCGCTACCAACGTCAGTTGAGCCGTAGACGATCCAGAGATTGCTGCTAAGAAGTCTCCACGCAGGAAGAAATTGAGGCATTCTCCTGAACCCCATAGACGTCGCAGATATGAGTTTTCATCTCCATCGGACTCGAGAACCTGCGCGAAGGCACTCCTACAGAGGGGAAGCTACGTCCAGAAACCCACCTTCACGAAGACCTAGAGAATCATCTCAAGACTCCAGAAAGGATACACGATCGATCGATCGGGATCGCTTCGCTGCGTGAAGCTCCTCATACAGATCATCTCATAGAGACTCAAGTCGCCGTGGATCCATAGAGCAAGAGATGTCCAAATCAGAGAAGGAAGGTGAAGGCATATTCTCGATACGGAAGTTAACTCCTGGATCGCCAATGGCTTGGACTTTGCATCACCTTCTAAGGACACAGATGAGACATTTACCTACAAGATGTCTAACGATGATTTTGACACGCTCACCTTTCCACCGATCGACCCGATCTCGAGTATAAGACAACCTCAGCGCAGCTTTTGATAAAGCCACCAAGTCTCAGAGTCAGCACATCCCGATGTTCAACGCCAGGAAGTTCCCTCTACATAGGATGGAACTGTTCCTGAAGGCTCCAGAGGTGGATGATGACTACAAGATTATAACCGACTCCCGTCAGAGAACTTACAAGATTGAGGATAAGAAGTTAGCGCAGCTGGATACAACCACCAGACATACCTTCTCAGGATTTGCCAGATCGAGGGCTATCAACATATCGAGGGCTATCTGTCAGCATGCAGAGCCCCATGGTCAGCACCTTACATCTTTGGAGGAAGAATTGAAGAAGTCGCCAGAGAAGTCTCTCACAACTCGAGGAAGGTTCTGATGATTAAATCCTTCGACACCTTGGCTAATGTGATTCGTCAGACATCCCAACGCTACTACAACAAATCCAAGTTTGCAGGAGTCCAGAGAGCCAGAGAAAACAAGTATTCCAGCATGAAAGGAAGAAGAGGCTCCTTTTGTCGCCCAACCTGAGCTCCTAGAGGTAACCCCGGAAGAGGCCGAGCACCTAGGGGTGCAAGAGGAATCAAGCGCTGAAGGCCAGGTTCGGAACGACTGGAGTCTTCCACCCCCAGCCGTTCCTGTACAACCTTCGACAGTGGGTGGACGTCTTCAACAATACTGGGAAAATTGGGGAATTCTACAAGACGATTATGTGTCCCAGATACTACGCAGAGGGTACAAGATACAAGATACAGTTGGAAGCCACCCCGCTGCTCACAAGCAACCCGATGGCCTTCAACTTTGCAGCCGACCAGGTAGAGAAACTGGACGACGCTATCAAGACCCTGCTTGACAAAGAGGCAGTAGAAGAGATAGATCAAGATCTCATCACACCCGGGTTCTACTCCCCAATTTTCCTGGTACCGAAGAAGAATTCCAAGGAGAAATTTCGGCTCATCTACAACATGAGGAAGTTCAACTGGGAGTATCTACGCAGACCAGCAAAATTCAAGATGATACATCTTCCTCAGCTCCGACATCTCGTTTGTCCAGCAGACTACCTCGCCAGCATAGATCTGCAAGATATGTACCTCCACATCCCGATACATCCAGACTCAAGGAAATACCTACAATTCCTGTTCAACGGACATCACTTCCAGTGGAAGGTTCTAACGTTTGGAATATCGTCGGCCCCCTGGTTGTTTACTCGAGTGACCAAGCCCATCGTCACATATTTACATCGTCGAGGTCTACGCAGTGCGTTCAACCTGGACGACGGGATTCAAGCTCATCAAGATCCCAGTCAACTCAGACTGCAACTAGACTTCACCATCAGGCTGCTCACTCAACTAGGATGATTTCAAAGAAGACATTGTGACATCGTACATCTTGGACTGAGATGGGATTTAATCACCAAGAACCAACTGCCCGGTCAGCCTGACAGACAGTTCCACATCCCAGCACTATCTACAGTCCTTGGGCCACAGGATATGCAGGATCTATCCTTATGCCCAGTCAGAGCACTTAAAGTCTACCTACAGAGAACTATAACAAGGAGATGAAAATTCAAGCGTCTATTCATCCCCTTATCCACTGAGATACCCACGGAAGTCTCACGGACACCGATATCGATCTGGATGAGAGCCTCCACGAGCCTATAAAGCAGCAGGACTTGAGCCTCCAACCTCCACACACAAAGTCAGAGCCCTGGCATCAACACTTGCTCTGCATGGAAACTGCTCGATTATAATGGAGGGCTGCTTTTGGAGATCGAACACGGTGTTTGCCAACCACTACCTCAGAGACATTGCCACCGAAGACGTCTCAGGCATTCACCAGTCTGGGCCACTTGTTGTAGCACAACAACTAACGGTTCCACAAAGGCGCTGAGTAAATCTCACCCCTTTTATCACGTGACTTGTGAAAACCAACGCTCTGGAGAGCAATGGCTATAAGTCCATGCACACGTCTAGGACAGACTAGCATGAGTGATAGACCCTGTACTTGTATAGGACATACTCGTACATGAAGAAGGGTTGTATCTCTCACTTGATGCGCGCATCAAGAGATGAAGTTGCAATAGATAACTAATGGAATAGTAGTATATCTAAATCCACACGAAAATGTCAGGAGAAGTTTCGGAAGAAATCTGACAAGTTGTGGTTCCCCCAGACTCATCAGTGAGAAGTTGAAAGAACAGAATCTTCAACAGTGCCGTCATAAGTTCCCATGGGGGGTAATGCAGGACGTAAATCTACAACTAGTGAATCCAGAACGTGGCCTGACCTACCACCGTTTCCGACGGATTCTGCAAGCATAATTAGCATGAGTCAGGATAAGGAAAAATGTGTTATTTTCTGACTAAAATTGATATTTTATACTTATCCTGACTCATGAGGTTAGCCCTCCCAACCACCCCTCTTATGGCACTCTGGATTTCCCTGTAAATCCGGGTGTCGGGCATTCATACGGAGAGAGTGACAAGGCATGGTCGGTCAGGTGACCAAAAGGGCGCCAAAGGGAGAAGGAAAGGGACGCTACTCTGGGTGAGTGATTTTACGTCCGCTTTTTTAAGGGGAACTTCAAGGGTTTTCAAGTGTTCCACTCTCATTCGCAAGAGGAAGGAGACAAGCATAATTAGCATGAGTCAGGATAAGTATAAAAAATCAATTTTAGTCAGAAAATTACATTTTCAACATAACTGAGGTATATCAAACTGTGGAAGCACTCAGACAGTTTGTTGTTGACACAAAGATGCTAGTATATGAATAGTTTACACATGTGGGTTTTTGTTAAATCAATGTGAAGAACAAAGTAACATTTGACATAGTCATAACAGAAGCCAAGTTTAGATTACAGCAGTTTCAGGGTGAAGAAAGTCTCTTGTTCAAGAACTATCTCTCTGTAAAATATGTTCATTTCAGAGACAAGAGGTTAGTCTACATATCATGTTGATAATTATTATGGTTTGCAGGCTTGACAATATTCATTCCCTGTGAAGTTAGATGACTAATTATTTATTGACTCAAGGGTATTGTTGTACTGTGCAGGTGACATTGAGTTCAGAGGAGTGGGAGGACCGGATACAGTCTGATGTGACCACCTCCTCGTCCTACTCATCGAGCTGTGGATCAGAGGCCGAGCTGACGGACAGCGGGGAGAACCAGTTGGAGATCGATGAGCTGCACACCCAGGGATGGACCACCAGCAACCTACATGTCATCAACTTGTTACAGCCGGTGAGTAGGTCGAAACACATTGGGCACAGGCTTTTGATAAATGCCAGTTGTATCCAACATAACTGAATGTTTCCAACACAATTGAAAGAAGTAAAACACCCAGATCTCCTTCATAATTCATATTCAGCAGAAACTGATTGATCATTTGCAAAATAATTCATTGAGGTACAGGAAGAGTGGGACCAGTTAAGTGCATGTTATCTCCCTATATTTGTCCTACAACCAGATATTTATCTATGCACTCAGTAAAAATAACTCAAGTCATTTCTTAATCGAGTTGACATATTTCTAATTGCTATCAGGACCACCATAGAAAGGAAAACCTTTTGCATAAACTACTTCCCTGCAGTTATGATACAGGGATGAATTCTCTGAAATTCTGACAACAAAGAATTTTGTTAAAATTCCAAATTAAGAAATGACAAACCCAGGTTTTGCTGGCAAGCAGACTTTGCTTGGATTTTGAGGTTTGTCCATGAACAACTTATTTCGACTGAATAAACATTGGTATTTCATTGAGGTCCGCTCAGGACCCATGTTTAAATTAAAAAGTATGGAAATGTACCTGGGTTTTTCAACTTTCATGTCCTGGGGATCTTAAGTAATTCATTTTGTAGTTCTAAGCTGGAGAAATGTGGTTTGCTTCACTATATTTACCAGAACTGTACTAATGTGACATTGTTGAATATGCTTTAAAGCCTTCAGTGTGTACTGATCTGAATTTCAATGTTAGGGTTAAGAAAATCATCAAATGACACTCCAATATTATTGTGGGAAAACCAGAAATGTCCGTGATTTGCAGCATGCAGTGAATAGTTCATTAATGTAGCAATTCAATTATTGAATATTGCATATTGTTCAAGTTTAATATTGTGTGCCTGGTGTTATGTTTCTGTGTATTGCATGTCTGTGTGGTGTGTTTATGTATTATGTGTCTGTACATTGTGTTTCTGTGCATTGCGTGTCTGTGTGGTGTGTTTTTCTGTGTCTGTGTATTGTGTGTCTGTATTGTGTTTCTGTGCATTGTGTGTCTGATTATTGTGTCTGTGGTGTGTCTGTATTGTGTGTCTGTGTATTGTGTGTCTGTGTATTGTGTCTGTGGTGTATTATGTGTCTGTGGTGTGTCTGTATTGTGTGTCTGTGTATTGTGTGTCTGTGTATTGTGTGTATGTGTATTGTGTGTCTGTGTGTGTCATCATTGTCTTGTGTATTGTGTCTGTGCATTGTGTGTGGTGTGTCTGTGTATTGTGTGTCTGTGTATTGTGTGTCTGTCCATTGTGTGTCTGTGTATTGTGTGTCTGTGCATTGTGTGTCTGTGTATTGTGTTTTTGTGCATTGTGTGTGTGCATTGTGTGTCTGTGTATTGTGTCTGTGTATTGTCTGTGCATTGTGTGTCTGTATTGTGTCTGTGTGTTGTGTCTGTCTGTATTGTGTGTTGTGCATTGTGTGTCTGTGTATTGTGTCTGTGCATGTGTGTCTTGTATTGTCTGTGCATTGTGTCTGTGTATTGTGTGTTTGTGCATTGTGTGTTGTGTGTTGTGCATTGTGTGTCTGTGTGTGTCATGCATGTGTCTGTGCATTGTGTCTGTGCATTGTGTGTGTGTATTGTGTGTGTGTCTGTGCATTGTGTGTATTGTGTTTGTGTCTGTGCATTGTGTGTGTATTGTGTCTGTGCATTGTGTGTCTGTGTATTGTGTGTCTGCACATTGTGTGTCTGCATTGTGTGTCTGCGTACCATGTTTCGGTGTGTTGTGTGTCTGTATAACTCTCTGAGAGGGATGTCACTGATCTGATATCTCTGTGTTGCAGCCAACAGCATCTTCCACTGGTGTCAGCCATATTCCACCACCTGATAAAGGTAACTTTTTACATCTAGTCACTACTAATATATACCTGTCTAACCTCTACGATGTAAGACTTGTGGAAAACCAACTCTGTGATGATGTTCAGACATGTAACAGAGTAAAATCTAGGCCCCACTCTCATGTGAATATGTCACTCTGAACATTCCTGTAAAATTATTATTTTAACAGTGAATAATTCACTCACAAGCATGAGCTGTCATGGATATATTTAACAAAGCATGACATATGGTGTTTCCAAGGAAACACAAATACCTCTGACTCATAAAAATATACCATCAAAACTTGGTAAAAGTATCAGGGGTGGATACAGCTTTTTGAGATAGGGGAGTGTGTGTGTGTGACCTTGACCTTATCTTCAAGGTCAGCATGACACTTTGAACACTTTTCAAACTCTTGTTAACGCGACATCTCATGGACTGTTGTACCCAATGTCTTCAAATTTGGTGACATCCTACATTGGGGGATTACGCAGACACCAGTTGATTTGGGTGACCTTGACCTAATCTTCAAGGTCACCACGACACTTTGACCACTTTTCAAACTTATTTAAACGCGATATCTCATAAACCTTTGCACCCAATGTTTTAAATTATGTTGACAGCCTACATTTCGTGATTATGCAGACACCAGTCATTTCAGGCATCTTGTATGTGACCAAAAATTAAAAAATAGTAAATGTAGATATTCCATTCTTTAGCGGCGGGGGACATTGCCATATCAGTGGCCAAACACTTGTTATATGTCATGTAAACATCTGCTGGGAAATAAAAACATTTTTAAAAAATATTAAAAAAAGATGTACGTCTCTGTCGTGATAACTGGTCATATTGTGTCATGTAGAGTTCATGTAAACATTTCAAATGATGTATGTCCTTTCAGTGAGCTGTGTTTTATGGGAAGGCAATGAATGTAAGAAGGTGGACCTGACAGCTCTGGACATTGGCTGGGCTATCATCGACAAGGTGGACAACATGCCTGAGAGCTCTGACTACATCGTCATTGGCCTTGTGCTCTCTGTCATCATGGCATGTGTCCCACTGGTGTTCCGGTTGTACCACATAAAGCAGCTGCCGGATCTGTTCAAGCTGGCCGGGATCTACAGCATGTGGGACCAGCTGCAACAGAATCCCTGGAGGTAGGTGCAGTTGGAGGAGGAGACTCAGGAGGAACTTTGAGGGGGTTCTATCAGAATCTCTGGAGGTAGGTGCAGTTAGAGGAGTTGACTAAGGAGGAACTTTGAGGGAGTTCGAGCAGAATCTCTGGAGGTAGGTGCAGTTAGAGGTGGTGCATCAGGAGGAACTCAGTAGTGATTCCAGCAGAATCCTTGGAGGTAGGTGTAGTTAGAGGAGGTGCAGCAGGAAGATCATGAAGGGGATTCCAGCAGAATCCTTGGAGGTAGGTGCAGCAGGAGGAACTTGGAGTGGCTCTTCACCCCCAAGGGTTTTCAGTCCAATATATATACTGAGTCAAAAAAGAAACTTCACATTCTTTCTGCAGGGCACTATAAAAGAACAAGAGATGGTAAGATGGTTAAATTGTTATTATTTCATTGCTGAGATATGTGTGATGTACTCGATACACTGACAGTGCCATAATCAGTTCCATTAGGCTACACCGCCGTTCCAAAACATGGGTATACAGAATGTCAAGTCACAAGAATAAAAATGCAAAATTTCTCAGTTCAATATCGTGTATGGCCGCCCTGCGCATTCACCACTGCCAAACACCATCTCCTCATCGACTGCCTGATGCTAGTGAACACGTGGTTGGGGATTCTGCGCCATTGCTCTTGCAAGGCAGCGCCAAGTTCCTGCAAATTCTGAGGTTGGTTCCTAAGACCATGAAGCCTTCTCCCAAGTGCATCCCAAACGTGCTCTATTGGATTAAGGTCAGGGGACCTCGATGGCCAGTCCATGACGTTGATTCCAGCGTTTTGAAGGAAATTTCGTGTCAACATCGCGGTATGCGGCCAAGCATTATCATGCTGGAACTGTAGACCTGGGCCATGAGCCGCCATGAAAGGAACGAGTTCAGGGGTGAGCACCTGGGTGCGGTAAGCAGCAGCTGTGAGGTTCCCACGGATGACCAGCAGTCGGTAACGATTGTTCCCACAGAAAGCACCCCACAACATGCAACTTCGCCCCGAATCTGTCGACATCCTGTACACAACATTGGGCATACCGTTCACGACGTCGTCTCCAGACTCTATGCCTGCCGTCCGCGAATCTGAGGGTAAACCTGGATTCATCGCTAAAGACGACTCGATTCCAGTCTCTCTGGGTCCATCGGAGGTGAAGTTGGGCCCACAGCAGACGTTGACGTTGATGAAACGGCGTCAATATTGGCCAGCGATATGGACGTCGAGAATGGAGATTGGCAGCCCGCAACCGATTTCAAATGGTCTGTGAGGACAGTCGACCTCTAAACATCTCAGCCCTGGTTCGTGTAGCCGGCAGAAATCTGTCACGTAGGTGACGTAGGACGATTTGACGGTCTTCTGCTCGTGACGTCACATGTGGACGACCCGACCTTGGGCGATCAGAAGTGGTGCCAGTTTGTTGTAGACGACCTCACAAGTCATACACAGTACGACGGCTGCATCCCATTGCTCTTGTGACGTCAATAACTGATCTTCCCGCTTGCAACATGCCAACGGCACGTTCACGTTGCACATTTGACAATCGTGGCATTTCAAGTACCGTTAGAACTGTGGTTTAAAAGTGTTTTTTCAATTCTTGAGGCCAATGCAAACACGTGCATATGAAGAAAACTTCGATGCGAAGATCCCGTGATCGACTGCACATGCAAAACCTGATTTAGCACTATCGTCATTTGCATGACGAATGGATGGGTTTGAGTGGGTTTTGCTAACGTTTTTCAAGAGTCGAAAGATAGGGATCCCATTTCGGATACATAGATGTATCATCAGAGAAAAAGTATTCATTATTTTTCAAATTACATTTTGTGAAGTTTCTTTTGGACTCAGTATATATGTGTTTTGTGGTGGTATTCTGTTGCAAAGGTCGAAATTTCTGAATCATTGTCCAGAAATAAGGGCTGAATTATAGCAGATTTTGGAGTTTTCGTGTGACACTTCCTACTGTCTATGTGTCTTCTAATCCTGATGCCATGAGGTACTGTATCAGTGTAAACGATTTGGATTGGTGTTTATGAAGTTGTCAGTTGATGTATATATTGTTCCACCTCTGTTTCAGACGTAGTTTATTCGCTGTGAATGGTGTTACGCAGAGGTTGTGCCTTAGTCTCATTTTCTTCTTCCTGCTGTCTGTTGCTGACAGGACATTTAAACAGGTTAGTTTGGCCACAGTTTTCAATCCAAATATATGCACTGATGTCTCCATTTTTTGGGCTGTAATGTTTCATCATATTGAATATACTACTCTGCTTTTATGGGGATATACTGAATGGCTTTCCAAGATGCTCAACACTGTTGGTTTTTAAAAGGGACACTGTCACTTTGCTAAATGTTGATACTTTTTTGCTTGTTTTTGTAAGGGAGACAACACAACAGTGCAACAACGTGACAGTGTCACTTCTAGGGTTCCATACAAATTAAGTAGAATGACATATATGATTATCCCTGTGAAACACTGAGTATTATTCAGGGTTTTACTTCGACTCAAAAAGACATGGGGTTTCCCCAGTTATTAGTTTTAAGGGTCCTTGCAGGCAATATGAGGGTCCTATGAAGTAACGGTGTAGGTAACTATATGTTTTGATAATTTTTTAGAGTCTGGAATGAATCATTGAACACGCAGACTGATGGTGAAATGATGCATGTAAATGCTCTGAAAGAAACCAAATACTTAGCGAAGTCCTATATGTGTTGTGGATACAGAGAATAGTATTGTGTGTCCATCTGGACGTAGTGAATTTGTTTTCTGCATCCATTTTCTACATTTGTGCATACTGGACGGACATTTGTGCATCGTGTAAAGCCCTGATTATTGTTCAATAATGTTTTAAAAATACACCTGAAGAATGTTACTATACATTCCAACTATTTTTCGAACTTGTTTCACTGCTTACTACTTTGGTAAATATTTCACAAAATGTCTGGTTCCATCGCCAGTAAACTGACCATCTAACACTTGTTTTACCAGTGTACAAGATGTTAATATACAGTTGGTACAACAGGATTTCATTAATCTTTTACATAGTGTCAAATTTACATGCTTGATGCAAAAGAAAGCAACAACATTTACATAGGTGTCAAACATTAACTAACCTTCAACCAACATTCAAACTAAACAATGACTGGTTTGTCCAGTTCATACCTTGCTTGTATGCAGATTTATGAAATGGTCTCTTCAATATGTTTCTTTATTTTGATCAAGGGGAGATAAGCACGCCTATTTCCAACAGGTTTGTGTTAAGCATTCAGAGGAGAGTTACGAGCAGACAATAAGTAAAACTTGTAATTTTACTGTTTCTAGCGCCTGTTATATGCCAAGCACTTCTGCTACCTCACATCTTCTCGTCGAGCCCGCAAATTTGACATGCCACATTTCCGTCTCAGTAAAGTGAGAAACATCAAAACATGGCTGTCTCTGCGATCTTACCTCAAGGTAACGTCTTCACCCATTCTTTCAGGATGTTCTCATAATGACTGTTGAAATTATGTACAACAATTACAGGATACTACCTGGGACTGACTCAGATCTACACATGGATGTATGGTGTAAACTGAGCACAGCTTATCATTCTGCTTTTTAATATTACTCTACTTATTTATCACTAGTGATCCCAAGTGGGTCTTTTCAACTTGGAAGATCTCTGTGATGTATTTTTTAATATTGTTGATCACATCATATGAAAACCTATCATCATTCTTGTGAGAAGGCTATTTTTCCATGTTAAGAAATAAAGTTCAACGGAGACCTGGTACCAAAATCCTGTCCCTTTCAGTATTTATATTGTTTGTTTCAGCGCCGAGGACCCCAGAGGTCTGTGGATGTTATTGTTTCTGCAACCTTCCTGCTTGCTATCTGCATTGTTACGCTTATGTGCCTACAGGTAAGTAGTGGGAAAAACCTGATTTTTTCCAGATTTGTTGCTGATATTGACTTTAACTCTGAGAAAAACATTGGGACCAAAATCAACAAAGACTCATTCACACAATTACAAGAATGTTGCCAACAGCTTTTTGAAACTTGTTCATGTGAGTCAGTTGATTGGAAACAGCTGTCCAGATTAACCAGGTGTCCTTTTAAGAATGTTTTAGATGCTGACATGTTGTGAGGGACTTGTATCTCTTTGTTACCATGGTTACAGATGCTGAAGGACGCAGAAACGTACCTGGATTTTGAATGTAACTGGGAGTTGGTGTTCTGGTGTCTAGCACTTGGTGTGTACCTCCTCCGCTTCATGACCCTTGGTCTCAAGATCAACAAGAAGTACCGCAACCTGTCAGTGCTCATCACAGAACAAGTGAGCTCATATTCTTGCCTCCTTATACAGCTGCTTGAGTTGGCTAGAGACATTATTTAGGAAGAAGAACTCCAGAAACATACTAATTAAAAGTTATTCATCAAGTTTATACTGTTGATGCCAGTGAAACTGAAGGATATTTCTTATTAGTGTTTTAAACTGGATTACAGAATTGTTGGTAGGGGCTAGGCTAAAGTGACTCCTTGAGACCTTGAGCAGTGCGCAGTATTTGAATTACGAGGACTTGACACATGTCAATTCTTCTCCTTTTGACCCTGAGACTACTTTGTAAATGCTTCTGAATAATTGATTTCTTGAAGCTGCAAAGTAAGAACAACAGATGGACAATGTTTTATTACGTTAACATTTTGTTATAACTTTGATGTCAGCTTACATTTGTGTCTCACTCCTTCATTCATCCTGCAGCATTACCTTATCTCTGTGTGTCCACTAACAATGCTTCCTTGTCTGCCAAAGTATATAATATCTATGCAAAAGAATACCCAGCTTTAACTATATTTAGAAATGGATTCCTTTCACTGTAAACAGCAAAATAGCTGTGAAAATCATATGAATAGACCTCTGAAAATCAGTGATGACACCAGGTGTTTGCAAAAAGGGTAAGCAGTTCACACAAATTGCCCAAAATGTGGAAGTATTTACAGCGCGATGACACATTAGTACTCCTGCCATGCAACCAACCAGGCAAGCAAATGCTATAGTACTGACACTTACTGCTTTGTTTCAGATCAACCTGTACCTGCAGATGGAACAGAAGCCCCACAAGAAGGAGGAGCTGATGCTGGCCAACAATGTCCTCAAACTGGCAGAGGAGCTTCTCAAGGTAAGATCATCAAGCCCATGGTTCACACAGACTCTGTGAAAACTCATAAAGAACTTGAATCTGCATTCAAAAGGCAATATATTTTGTTGAATAATGTTATAAGTGCCTTGAAAAGATCTTAATTAAGGCCATAACTTGAGTTTTGCCATTTGAGTCAGGTTGCGTTTCATAGCTGTTAAGATGTGTGAGATTGTCCTATTTTTCCCCCTGTACAGCAAGTCCGTATGAGGTCGGATCACATAGATTTATACAGCTGATGCTGTGAGTTCCCTCCGGATGAGAGGAGGTTGGGGCATCTGTTGGGTCATATGTCTTGAATGAGTTGAGCAATTCTTTGTAGAATAGGGTGGTGGGGTTCTCACATGGGCACAATGTGTGAACCCCATTTCTGGTGTCCCCCACAGTGATATTGCTGGAATATTGCTCAAAGTGATGTAAAACGTAACTTGCTCACTCACTCACTCTTTGTAGAATCCGTCATTTCTATTTCTTTGTCCTTTTTTTCATCACCGCTAAATCTTGATTTGAATGATGTCAAACATATGAAATGTGTGTCTGAATAGTTTTGAGATAGTAATTAACAGTTGATACTGTTTTCCAATTCTAAATTTCCAAATTTCATTTAATATCTTAGATCCATACAGAAATAACTATTCTATGTTTCAGGAGTTGGAGAGCCCGTTCAAGATTTCTGGGTTCTCTGCAAACCCACTCATCTACAACATCACAAAAGTTGTTGTTTTGTCAGCATTTTCAGCCGTTCTCACTGAGCTGCTTGGTTTCAAGTTGAAACTCTACAAGATCAAGTTCAAGCCTTGAATATGGTTGTGGTCACAGTACACTTTTACAGAGGTGATCATTGTTTATATGCTATGCAGTTTCCAGCTTTATCAGGACAGTTTTGTACGTCTCAGTACAGCCGTGTGCAGAATTGTGCACTGGTTTTTAAGAGTTTTTCAGTTTCCTGTTCTTCAATATTTAACTCAGTGAAATTAATGGCGCCACTCTTTGTCAAAAATATTTTATAGGATTACAAGTTATTACAGTAGATTGATTGTTATTGTTTGAATTATGTAAACAATGATGTGTCTGTACCTGTACCTTAAGGCTTTTCAGAAATGGCAATCTTCAAACGTATTTTAGTATCATCTGCTTTTATGAATATCAGTCATTGTTAGAAATTAAGAACAAAACCAGGGGTCCTTTTCATTTGTTCAGGATATTTGGGATTCTTGATTTCAAAAATGAATCCAAAAGCACCCAGGTCTCTGCACATGATCATTTTCTTGACTGTTCAGAGTTGCCTTCCTTTCCATGCTGTGATCTGCTGATTGTCAGCTCAAATCTGAGTTTATCATAACTATGATTCATGGTCTTTTCATCATGGATTCTTGGACTTTTGGGTTCCATCTTATCATTTTGAACTAAAACCCCAACATGTTGAGAAATAAATTGATGTTAAGCCCAATTTCTCTAGCTTGGGCCCCCTTAATTTCTAACACTGATACCTCTATATCTTGCTCATCATCAGACAGATGTGGCATTGCAGATCCTAATCTGCTTCTTGTGTACACTTGAAATCAAAAACATTTATTCCAGACAGATTTATTAAGAAGGATCAGCTAGGCTATGGTTCTAGTGTCATTGCCAGATGAAGCAGTTTTGATAATTGTGTAATTGTTGTATTTCCAAATGGTCTTCACCAGAAAGGTGTTGTGGGTTACATATTTATGATAATTTGTTAATGTTGACTTTTCCTTAGTATCTATAGTTTTTTTATAATTTTATATCATAGTTAAATATTTACAATATCCAATTAGTTAAAATAGGTGAGAGAGGTTGTTTTTAATGAGTGGCCATCAAAACGCTTTCACAGAATACATCAATTATTGTATGTTAAAGTGCAGACTACCTATGCAGCTGAATTAGAGAAACATTGCTTATCATCTCAACAGATTCTTGTCTTGCTTATGTTCTGATTTAAGATCTGTGTTCTTCCATTATGTATTCAAAGATGTTTCACTGCTTTCTATTAAGAAATTATTTTTTTGCAATTATGACAATATCCAAGATTTACACATATGCTTTTATATACTAGAGTTAGAGTATTGAACAGTGCTGCGTGATCCTTCATATAACAGCTGAATTATCAGCTAGACATTTGTTTTAAAGGATGAATAACAATGGCATTGCCCTGGACAATCAGAGAAACAGGCTGGCCTTAAGGGTATGTGATTATAATTTGGTAAAAATCAGCACAAGTTGATCTGAATGGATACTTCCTTGCAGATCTGTGAACAGGTGATTGTTGGCTCTACTGGAACAATTACATTGATTAACAATGTAACAAGAATGTTTCATATTGCCACCCCAGTATCCTACGATTACTCAATTTATGGAAATGTGTTTGTGTGGACTTGAAGTCCAGTAGAATGTTAATCAAGTATTTTTGTGACATTTGGATCTGTGTAACATTATTTGAATGCCATCACAGTGTCCCACTAAATAATGTTGTGACTTTAATCTGATTTTAACTTTTCTGCAAACTGGTTGTCATCAACAGTTGACAAGAAGGGTTAACTCACCCCAAGTTGATTGGGATACTGATCATCCAAGTTGGAAGGGGATGGAGGTAAACTGACCTCCAGGTTAGAATAATGACCCATCGAATGCACTATCTATCCTGTAAATGTCAGTAACTCTTGACAAGCCTCCCACCAAAGCAAGAGTGACTTCTATGTCAGCCAGCTGGTACCAAATGTATTGTCACATTGCAGGATGATATTTATTATAAAATTTCATTTCAAAATGTTTTCCAAACTTGAGGCAATATGCCTGAATCTGTGTATACTTATGATGAATGTGTGTGTGGCATGATGACCGCATTCTTACCAAAGTGAACTTTCATTCCAACATGGATGTTAATGTTTGTTCCCTGTTACAATGTCCATAGTGAATATTGTCGTTAGCCCAAGTGCCAAGTGGTGAATAGCTCAAGTCATCTAACATTGTATGTGATGTTTATATACTCATTGCCTTGAAAGTATTATGGCAAGTGTTGTTGTTTTCAATCTTGACAAAATAAGATGTTTTCTAAGTTTATTAATCAACATCAAGGGGTCTCTAGGCAGTGACTTGAAAAGGTTGGTAGGAGCAGGCAGCCCTTTGTATAAATGATGTTTAAATATGAAAATGATGCTGTGCTTTAGCGATGCTGGCATCTTGAGACAAGCATTTTGTAAGTGTGCATGAAGTAAGAAGCAACCTGAGTGTTTCGTATTTTATATTTTGTCAAAACACATTGGTGGTGATGTGAAAATTTGCTGATGTGAATATTGCCAAAGGTGCATGTTAGAATTAGGCTTATGTTATACTGATTTAGCAATAGCCTGCGTGTTCCCTTTGGGAAATCTGAGGCACTGCTATTCCCTGACACCCACCTGAACTCTATGATGAGGGGGGATATTTGGCCTGATCATGATTGCTGGTTCGTCAGCTTCAGCTGATTCTCTGTGGCATACTGTGTGGCTGTAGTCCCACATGGTTGATTTAACATCCACCAGGTACATGTGAACATGAACAGAGAGATGCACCAGACAAAACCTGGTTGCACCCCGGTCTCCTAAATTTATCCAAACAAAAACTAAAATACAGACATCGGATTTGTGATGACTTTCATGATGTTTATTATAGTTAGTGTTTACTAGCTGTTGCAGTTACAGTATGTATGTGGCAATGTCATCAGTGACAACCGTCATACATAATGTGTAACATTCAGGATTATTTGGATATCTGAATATCCTTATGTGAAATGGAAGTTAACTTAATGCTATATGATCTTCCAGTGGTGTGATATAGCTGGAATATTGCCAAAAGTGCTGTAAAACTACTCACTCACTCCTCTTGCATGCCCGTCTCTTCCAATGGAATTTTGTGTTCTGATGGCAGTGATCATTCCTGATACCTGAGCACATTGATTGATTTCCATAGTGGTTTTGTTTCCAGATGCTAGAAGAGATAGCTGAAACATATGACTGTCATTTTTAATTAAATTAGTGTGTTTGCATAAAATAACCCATTGACAAGAGAAGCAACCATCCGAACATATCACATGTTCTTGGTTACTTGGTTGCAGGAATTGGTAACACAGGGCTACATGTAGATACAGTATGTATTCTTAAATGACACGATGATGCTTTAGCTAGTCAAAAGGTGATGTTGGGTTTCAGTCAGATTGAAGTTAAGAGATGCCATTATGGCACTCACCTCCACTGCCATCAACCTTGTAGGTGAAGCGACATTTTTATTTTATTTCCAAATATCATTTCCTGTGATTGTGTTTGAAAGAAACAAAAGTCGAATCAAACTTTGTAATGGGTTTTCACGAACACCTGTAGGCCAACAGACCTTGTGAAGCCACATAGTATCGAAACTATTCATGTGGAGCCCTATAGAGTCAGTACCTAATGACCACCTGTGTGTACCAGTCTACAGTCGTCAGTGTTTGGTTTCGGTTTTTCAAATTAAATGTTTAATTATTCAGTGTTTATTATTTTCACAACGAGTGATAAGATAGTAGCTTGTTCTCAATTATTCATTCTAAGTACATAAACTGTAATGGAGCTGTAGTGCAGCTTCCTCATATTTCTAGTAAGGCAGCAGTTTAGTGGTCTGTCACAGAACAATGTCAGGCAAAACTAATGTTTATTCAAATATAATCTTTAAACATATTCCTATGTATGTGAAATGTTACTCTATCAAAATGGCATCCTGTAATATGGCCATGTTTATAATGGTTTACTGGCAGTTTGAAGCAAAATAGCTTCCCATGATGTGATGTTTGTAGTTGAGTTCAAATAGACGTCAATGGATCGTCTGTTCCAGTCATTTGCTAGCTCTTGTACCGAATTCTGAAACATTGAGCAACAAACAAACGAGAAGATAATGTACTCCATCACCCTCTGTATTCATGTTTTCATGGTCAATGAAGCAACCATACTCCTGACCCAGAGTCCTGATCCTGATCCTGATCCTCCTCCTCCACCACCACCACCACTACAAGGCAATCTGTGCATGACAATCATTACAGGGCTGAAGCAGTAGCAGGGTAGTTCCAAATTTACTTCGAGGAATCTCAATGACAATCACTGAGTTCATACTTTAGCTATCATATGTCTCTAGAAGTAAGCTGTGTTATAATGACCATAATACTGATTAGAAGGAATCATAGAAGTGACATATCACTGAGTTCAGGATACTTGTTAGCTATCATATATTGTTAGCTATCATATATTGTAGCCATCATACAAGTAAGCTGTCTGATATAATGACCATAATACTTGTTAGCTATCATATATTGTGGCCATCATACAAGTAAGCTGTCTTATATTATGACCATAATACTTGTTAGCTATCATATATTGTGGCCATCATACAAGTAAGCTATCTTATATTATGACCATAGTACTTGTTAGCTATCATATATTGTGGCCATCATACAAGTAAGCTGTCTTATATTATGACCATAATACTTGTTAGCTATCATATATTGTGGCCATCATACAAGTAAGCTATCTTATATTATGACCATAGTACTTGTTAGCTATCATATATTGTGGCCATCATACAAGTAAGCATAATACTTGTTAGCTATCATATATTGTGGCCATCATACAAATAAGCTATCTTATATTATGACCATAATACTTGTTAGCTATCATATATTGTGGCCATCATACAAGTAAGCTTGTCTATCATATAATGACCATAATACTTGTTAGCTATCATATATTGTGGCCATCATACAAGTAAGCTATCTTATATTATGACCATAGTACTTGTTAGCTATCATATATTGTGGCCATCATACAAGTAAGCTATCTTATATTATGACCATAAGTTAGTTAGCTATCATCATTTGTACTTATGGTACTTTATATACTGTCATCATTGTTAGAGTTCATTTGACATGGTACTTTATCATCATTTGTTGAGTTCTGAATGCTTGATCATCAGTTTTCCCATGTATGCCTATAAGGTGTGTTTGTAAGCTTACATCATTCCAAATAACAGATTCCCAATCATGAAACTTACAGCTGCTAGGTAGATTACTTCAGTATGTGTAGGTACTGTGACATTCTGTATGTACCTTAATATACGTAGTGGGTTGGCATATACTCCAAATCATCTAACATTTGTCAGACGGCTGCTACTTTTCTTCATGTTCATTCTTAACCACATTAGTTGACTTCTATTAATTGTTTCAAATGGGCCAAAATGATGAAACACTACTTACTTTGCAGTGTGACACAATTCAAATGTTAGTTTGGACAGGATGGCATTAATTCACAGCCTGCTGGTGCAATCTTATTTATTACGTTTGTGTTTAGATGTCAAATGTGTCTTAATGGTATAGTGTTGATACTATTTATACACTGTATACATAGTCCAATCTCGCATTGTGCACAATCACAAGAAGATGTGTTATGCAGTGCCTTTGTGTGCCAATTTATATCTTTTCTGGTGACCAGGTCAAGTATTATTCTTGAGTAACAGAAGACCAAATTTGGTAGTTTTAAAATCAATTCATTTTATTCATTGTAATTCAAATTGATTTATGTTGTTTGTTTATATTATTTAGATTTTTTGCTGTATATTGTGTGTGCAAGCTTGGTAGTGTTATCTTGTGTTTGATGTCAATATTTATAGCACTTTTACGAAGGAGAAGAAAACAGGGTGTCACTCTACACATCATTCTGTTATTCATGAACTTTCTTTGTGTTTGAAAATGTGAGAGTAATATTATAATTCATGTCAGCTGCCATTTATAGTCAGAAATATTTAATACAATATTGCTTAGTGGACAATATAGATCCTCAGGTTATAATAGGTCCCCAGGTCTCTATTGTTTGCAGTTCATCATGGCAACTGAATGAAGTCAAGTGGTGAGACACGACGACTTGGTGGACTTGTCTGTACTCCACTGAGCCACATGTAGCTGATAAGTCAGTCTGTTTGTCCCAGTTGTGGGGAAGCTATTACTCAAGATCTCCATCTGCTGTAGAAATAACAGCATAATTGTACATCGAAAAACAGCGATATTTTCTGTACAGAAAAACTGCAATATTTATGTGTATGATCTAATCAGCTTGAAAAGCATATAGTTTTAATGTTATTTATTGATAATATAAAACACACTCTGATTTGTGTTGCCAGGACTGTGTTTAGAATCCAGTCTCCTTGCCATATTGAATAGTGCATGATTTGATCTTATGTTTAGATATTACCCTGTGCAGATAAATTAAAAATTGCTGGTTTAGAAATCTTTCGTAGTCAGCAGAATATATACTTTTAGTTAGCTGTAATCTAAGAAATAGTCAACCTGAAAGCTTGCTTCAACGAAATATGAAACAAAATGACATGTGTTTCATGAGAAATACTCATTTGATTGATGTAAAAAAGCAAAATGAAAGATACATTATCATTTTTACTTATAAACCATTCTATAAATAATATCCAGTAAAATGTATTCAAAAACACACATTCATTGACAACTGTCAGGGGGAGGTGGGGTAGCCTAGTGGTTAAAGCGTTGGCTTTGTCACGCCGAAGACCCGGGTTCGAATCCCCACATGGGTACAATGTGTGAAGCCCATTTCTGGTGTCCCCCACCGTGTTGTTGCTGGAATATTGCTAAAAGCAGCGTAAAACCAAAACTCAGTCAGACAACTGTCAGCCATAAACAAAACATTTTTGTCAAGTTCCTCTGGCAGTTATGGAGGTATCAGATTATGGTACAATGCACTCCTTTGCTTGCTTTTTTCATCTATCACAATAAATAGGGGGACATGTATATTTCATGATGAATGTTAACATTCATTTAGTTATCATGTAGTATTCAACATATGATATGAGACCGCAATATTGATGTTTACGTTGAAACTCATTGTGTGGTATTGAATTCAATGGAGTTTTTGTAATGTAACTGCTGTGACAACTGTAACATTCATGAATTCATTCTGTTCCCTGTTTAACAAATTGTTTGATTTTGTAACTAGCAAAGTGTTAACAGTAGATGTTTTTAGATTTTCTGTGACAAAGTTTGTAGCGTGGGTTAGAAGTGTGACACTAGCCAAGATAAACTATCACTGTGTGCATTTATGACATTATACAGGAAGCAGCCCATTGTTCTGAAGTGAAGTGTGAAAGGTGTTTCAAATGTCCTTATGTATTTTACAGCATCTTTGAGAGATACCAGTTTTATTAGATGTTTACTGTTAATAAAGTGAGAGAAAAACAGGATACATTCTGTTCTTTGTTTGATATGCAAAGTTTTCATGTTTTCAGAAATAGAAAAGATCTGTTTCTGAGTGGGCCAGTCTTTTAAATATTGAGTGAGTTGAGTCTTATGCCGCTTTCAGCAATATTCCAGCTATATGGCAGTGGTCTGTAAATAATCGAGTCTGGATCAGACAATCCAGTGATCAACAGGATGACCTTCAATCTACGCCACTGGGATATGATGACATGTATCAACCAAGTCAGCAAGCCTGACCACCCGATCCCGTTAGTCACCTCTTACAACAAGCATGGGTATAAATATAGAATGTCAGGGCAAAAGAATACCCAGTCTTCACTATCCCTAGAAACAAATTCTGTTTAGTGTAAAGGGAAAATAGATGTGAAAGTTAAATAAATGGATTGGTGATGACACCAGGCGTTCATGAAAAGGGTAAGCATGTCCTGCTCAGGGCAATGTACAGAACACAGATGGATCACACAACGAATCTTCCATTCAAATTTGATTCACTCTGTTAGGGGTTTTAGTTTTTGTTGGCACCTTATATTCTTACTGTTTTCACATAAGTGTGAAACTTCTTGACCTGCATCACTTTGATGACACACATCATGAGGAACAGGAATAACAAAATATTGAGAATGTGACAAAAACATTATCATAGCAAAAGACCATGTGTTTTGGTAAATGTTGGTTTTAGTTGGCACTGTATGGGTTTCACTTGGCTTGATGACCTGTGTCTAAACTGTGGAGATTGCCACTGCTGACCAGAATGATGTCTCGTGCAGGAAGAATGTTGATGTTTGGTACAGAGAGATGAATGATGGCACTGTTGATATGGCTGAAACATATTGATGCCTGAGGCCAAGGAGGGTCAGCTACGATACAATGACAGTCCAATGACTGATAAGCTTAGCAATAAGATACAAGCCGTTGGGGTATGATTGCTTGCCATCTAGCAAGCCTGACCACACAATCCATTGTTTTGTTGGAGACCTTGCTAGGCAAGTAAAACAAATTTCATCGACAAAAGAAGCTGGGAGTTTCATAACATTGGTGTAATGCCCCCAAATTCATAATAACCTCCATTACATTAATGCCAGAAGCCCACCATAAACCGCAATCAAGCATACTTTATTCCATCTGCTTATGGTGCACTTCTCCACCAAGCCCAGTCAACTGCATAAATATCTCCTACTTTCTAAACTACCCCTTCGATTTGTAAATCTCTGTCTTCACACTTTTCCTTTGTTAACTCACTGTTTTTGTCAACTTACTGTCAGTCCATATATGTTAAATCGTGTTGTTTTGTTTGTTACATTCAGTATTTATACATCTCCCTTTCATGTTGCATTACTGCTTGACAAAAGGATCTGTATCTAAATGTCTCATTCGCGAAATGAAATATATTATCCATAAAGTTTGTCAAGATTGTACTTCCCAACTTCTGAAATGCCACTCACAAAAGGTACATACCATAAAGCCTGCATTTGGGTGTCTTCACACCATACACATGCTTTTGTTCGCTGCCAGCTATTATAAAAGTATTGTTGGAGGTATTCTTATCAAACATTCTGCATTTGCGCATTCGCGAGCCTGAAAATGTCACTTTTTTTCTGTGTGCTTTATAGTAAACAAGGAAACTATTTTCCCACTAATATTAGATCACATTTCACACTAGTTTTCCTAACTGATATTTTTACAGTTATTTATTATTTAAACATCATGGCTCTTCAGAGATATATCGTGGCTAAAGGAATTATTATAGGGCTCATCCAAACAGATCATGACGGTAGTGAAGACCTTGTCATGGCCTCACCTGAAGAGAATGTAACGCAAAACCTCAACATAAAATATCTGGATACTTCTAAACATACCTACAGAATAACCCAGCAGGAAGCAAAGAGGGGGTTTTCGTTATGTAAAAATGTTTTATCCGCAAATGTCACACATACTTGTCCTACATTTCACAAAGTGTTTTATATACATGACATATGCATTCATTTTGTCAAATTGTTCTGAACTTTTGAAGACAAAGATGCAACTATACCTATTGTCAATACGTTTAGACACAAATACCTCATGGATTACGGAAAGAAGATTTTCCGGACGGTTGTCCTGTAAGAACTTGTAAAAGTGTTTGCAAAAACACACGCAAATCCTTTGTCTTTTTGAGAATCAACACAAGATTAAGTCCATTTGTGTGAAACCTTTTCTGCAAATATAAACTAAGTTCAATGAAGCATGAGTTTGGAGATACGTTTTCTGGTTTAGAATCCAGTATCAGTACAAAAAGGTAATGGTCATGTCTTCATGTTTTAGAATAACGTATATAATTAGGATACGTATGCCATCATTTCCAAGCATTGATTCATTGTCATGTTTGTTATCAAATACTGAAGAACGCTTGGTGTGTGCTGGCTCACCTCATAATGTGCATATGTCCATGGGACTATCTGCATATGTGTAAGGTCAAACATTACTGGATTTGAGAACAGATAATAAAATGAAACGGCTTCCGCTTCGCACAACGCTTCTAGTTATATATTCATTTCACTTGAAAGCACGCGAGTAACTTTGTTCTAAAACTTCATGTGTTCACCCACCTAAGAAAGAGTACCGGTAAGATGACAATGACATGCAGCTTAGGCTGTGACTCCATCAGGAACTGACAATTAAGAATCGACTGTACAAATATCTACAGACTGGGGTAAACATAAGGCATGCAGCACAGTAAGCATTCATTTAATGACTGGGATTTGTCCCATGATAAAATGTCTATGTTATAGTTATATTCTAGTTTTCAGGGCTGCATAGGACGTATTATAATCATTCCCGTACAACGCACTGGACCATGGCCTGGTTCCACAATAAGTTCAATAGATAGAATGTCTGTACTTTAACGTCGCCCTCGCTTATATTTCAGCTGCATGACGACGGTTGTGTACATAAATTGAGTTTGGACCAGGCAATCCAGTGACTGACACCATGACCATCGATCCACCCAATTTACATACGACGACACTCAATTCTCCAAGTCACCGATCCTAGCACCCAAACAAGCAAAGACTGCATTGAACTAGATGGTTTAAGCGCAAATATCGCTCCTTGTAACCTGCAGTCGTATACCAATGGAAAAGGACCTCGCGTCATGCATACCGAAAGTCCAACTGAAGACATGAACTTGTCCATAATTCTGATGTTATAATGAGGAAGCTCTTAGTTTTGGCGACCGGTTTCAGCAGGTGTTTGGTGTTTGGCAGCATGGCCTTCGACATCCGTGCTTCGTGCAGTTCGCACGAACAACGCACATACCTGCATTCCATGTGATCTCACGCGTGGTCCCATCCAGAAGACAGAGTGAGTACTACTGCTGCAGTCGGACAGATAGACAGATTATATATTAGAGTCTCACCTCATTGACATAAAATAATACAGCATAATATACAAAAAGAATACATGAGCCACTCCATTTGGAGTTATGAGAGACTATCTGTTAAAACCATGTACAATGATAAAATACACTATGATATGAGAAGCATAAATATGATTATAAGCATATACATACATACATACATACATACATACATACATACATACATACATACATACATACATACATACATACATACATACATACATACATACATACATACATACATACATACATACATACATACATACATGACAGACATACAGACAGACAGACATAGGGAACATTAAAAACATAAAATATATAACTAGGAATTGTACAATTTTTCCATTCGTTTGTCTAAAATAAGTTTACATGTTTTGGAACATAAAATGGCTATCACAGTGCAAGATAAAATGAAACTAGTTTTAGTGATATCATCAGCAGTATTAAACTCGGGCCACACTTCAGCACATCTCTGCAGTAAAACCTGTCGGACATCATTGTATAGAGGACATCGCAGTAACACATGGGTTTCGTCTTCGGTACAGTCATTACAGTTAAAACAAACTCGTTCTGCAACAGAGAGGTTAACATATCGCCCAGTTTCTATCCTGATAGGGGCGACTCCACATCTAAAAACGGCTAACGCTCTTCTGTGAGATTTGGCCATAGGGGTAATGACGTATGCCTCAGCGCCGAACTCCGACTTGAAACAACCGTAAAGTCGTAGTTTGTTACCTCCGGTAGTGCGGTTACCTTGATGACGCCGGATCGCTGTTACCCACTCGCTTAGGAAGAGTTGAAACATTCTGTTTTTTACTTCACTTGTAACATGCTGTATTGGAAGCGTCTTTTCAATATTATTAAAGTGTTCCAAATTTAAGAGTTTATACTTAGCATGAATCCTGAAAA
Organism: Haliotis rubra; assembly: GCF_003918875.1. Lineage (NCBI taxonomy): Eukaryota > Metazoa > Mollusca > Gastropoda > Lepetellida > Haliotidae > Haliotis > Haliotis rubra. The sequence continues at coordinate 297,771 of NW_025765492.1, forward strand.
AACTTGCAGAACTCGCGACAGCTTGTCCCATACGTTTATAGTCTAAATGTTCTGTAAGTAACAGGCCAAGGTAACTATAGCTGACAGTTGCCTCAATAATGGTGGATCCACACTTAAAAACACAGTGACTTACAGGGCGTGCAGGACTTCTGAAGTGCTGCCTTCAGGCACAAGGGGTCATCTCAAAGATATTTATGCTTCCTCATGTGTGTTGAATATGTCTCATCTTTCAATTAATATCGTATGTGTCTTTCTTTCATAAAGCTTATGTTGAGCTATGTAAAAGAGTATGATACCCACAGGAAAGCTTAAATCAGCCATCGTATTAAATGTCTCAAAATATATAAACTGATGTGCAAAAGAAAGTACACAGGTTGTGTTTCTTCCAATAAGATAGAAATAACAAAACCTTTTGATGAAATGGAAAATGTATGTTGAAGCACACTGCAATACACGTGTTTTATCAGCAAAATGACATTGTAACAATAAACAGCCATGTAGTGATGACCACTGCAGACGGTTCCTACGATGCTGGAAGGTCAAGGCCATTCCACGCAGCGGTCGGTAGGCCCATACATGCCAGCAGGACGAAATCGTCTTGTCACTGTGAATCGGCTTACGCGATGACCCAATGATGTGGCTGCTAATGACGTCACCGTCAACATCCAGTTGCGTAGGTGAATAACGCGCAGATAGTGATCCTCTTGGGGTGTTGTGACTCTGGAACGTCCACTTCTGGGTCGATCACATGTCTGGACTGTCGTACTGAGACGGTTATGGTTTGTCTTGTGCAACCCAATGTCCTTGCAATATCGCTGTTGACAGCACCCATTTGTGTCATTCCTTTGGCCCTTTGGGTGATTCTGACCCAAGTTCCTTTACAAAAATATTTAGATCATTTTTTTAACTACTGTAAACAATGGAAACTGGCTTTTAATATATGAAAAACTAAAATTGTTACATTTGGTAGTGGGCAGAAGAAAAATAAAACATGTTATTTACTAATGATACTACTTAATTGGAATTTTTCAGTTCATATAATTACCTGAGAATTAATTTCACAAGAATAGAAAATTATAACCGTCTACCCCTAATTTCATGATTGGTGAGAACTAATTAGGTTTCTCAGTATTGATAAGCAAATGTTTTACTTTCAGAACTTGTACTTCAATGAAGGTATCTTCCATACTATATAATTATATCATAACTGATAAAACAGTGAATGTGTATCCATGGCTAAGTCAAATACAGTCAGTGTTAAACAACTGTGGAATCACGTAAGTATACTACTCACACTTTGCTAAGGGTCACAAAAATTCACAACTTTACTTAAACGTAGATTTATAATTTGAAATTGTATCCATTTAAAACTGGATAAATAATAATATGGCAACCCCTCTTTAGGCAAACGGCCACTTTGATCTAACCTTATGCACTTGATACATGAGTAACCATAAACGTGGTTTTCATGGCACCAATCAACATTTTGCAAATCATGGAACGAGTCCTTGACAAGTACACAACAATAGCAGGTATGGGTTCCACAAGATGAAATGACATACTGAAACCTAGGATCCATACTTACAATAAGCTTAGATATTGAAACCAAATTTGACCCCACATCATAGTTTACTGTTGAATCCATGATTTGATCCTTAGCCAAGTGTAAACAGTATATTTCGAAAGTCTCTGCATTGTTTCAACTGTGGAAGGTGTACTGAAAGATTATTAGATTCAAAATACCTTGTCAAGATGTAAACCATAAACTACTTATTATGGCCCAGTCCTGTAACTTATCGTATCCTGTGATATATCCCTACAAATCAGGTACCTAACTGGTTGATTGGTCCTGGTGTTAAAGCGTACCCTCGCCAAGCTGAAAGCCGGGTCGATTCACCACATGGTGTCAGTGTATATATAATATTTTGAAACTGGTGGATATTTCAGCTGCATAACAAATAGTCATCCCCTCCTAGTACATATCGAAGTGTTTGTTAAACTGAAAGTTTAGAAATCCAAGCAGATCTTCAGACATAAAAATCAATGGGTCAAAATTACATGCGGGGCATCTAAATGGGGTATTCCCGTGAAGTAGAATTTTGTTGTTACGGTTTTATCTTCTTGATGTTGTGCCGGTGTTGTTATAATCTAAATCCGTTGCCTTCAAAGGCCCTATCGGTTTCAACACCAAGAAAGCGATTTGTATAATTCTGCTACCAAAATATATGATTGTAATGTCACAAAAGCATATATTTTACGATATGCAGCGAAGATTTCAAATAGCGTGATACAATAAGGCCTCAGTAAAACTTTAAAATGCAAGCTGTGGTAAACACTTGGAGGACATTTCCAAATTTGACGTGTCCGTTACAAAAACATGTTCTATGCAGTTCCCTTTTTGGACCAAACGTTGTCATGTCTTCAGGTGAACTATTGTCTTGCTGTATGTGGGTGTCACCAGTGGGGCCTGATACGCTGCCTGGTCACGAACACCGGGTGTCATCACAGCTTGGTTGTAGTTCATACACTAATGATCATCTTTGTCGGAATCGTAAATCGATTCATTCTGCTTCTAGCAGAGATGTCTAATGAATATGGAATGACTTCTGTTTTGTTGTTATCAAAATGTCGCAATCCTTGTTTTTTCAATATATTTTCCTAATAAACTTTACGAGGACGAGTCCGATAGGAGGTGACGGAGAGAGGCGAGTGTTGACGAGGTTACGTTTAAAGCAGAGCTCTTGACCCACATTGCCAAAGCTGGTTGTGTAGAAGGGTTGTACGAGTAGCTAGTGTGTCTTAAGTTATCTATCACAGGACCCGTGGACGAAATACACAGTTTCACAGGTGCTTCAATCACAGAGAGAGTTGACACAAGCGAGTAAACCAAACACGCAAGAACGCTTTAACACTGATTTGATTGAGATACCTTGTCAACTATACACACACGTGAGTATTCCTAGTCTATAACCGTGTTAATGCGGTAACATAATCTCATACTGTGTATTTCTTTTCAAAATAATTTATTTATTATTATTGGATATTTATATAGCGCACATATTCACGCACTAGTGCATGTTCAGCGTCCCTCAACGTAAGTAATTATCGATAATGGTTTATGTTTGTGCACTAGAACAATCATTATTATGTATACACGTGGAGGTTCGCGACTGTTATCGCTTTAGTGTTCAGTGGTGGGTGGAGGGTTTGGCGCGCTGCGAGGATAACGAACACCCCCAACCCCCGACTATGTCGACCTGGAATATAGCGGTATGTCTTTTTTCCAACCTGCTGCATATTTCAAAGTGAATATTGACACAAATTTCATATAGCCCATTTCACTAATTGTGAGATCGTGCCATGGTAATTGGATACATTTTCTTTACTATTGGTCGGTTAAGAGTATTGACAACAAACATTTTTAATGGAAGAACGTGTTACTGGTTTTACGTTTAAAGATCTCAGGTAAAATGTTTAATTACTTCATCATAGCAATAAAACCCGAAAGGAATGAACCAATTGCGGGACAGTGAGTTGACCTAATTCATCAGTATGCCAGTTACAAACAACAGGATTGCGCCGTGCTAGATCAACTCGTGTCAGGGAACGTCTCAAAATCATTATTAGGGTCAGTAATTAGACTATATCGACATATCTGATGTAGTTCATTTACCATTTCACAAACATTGCGATTATAGCGTCTCCCCTAACTACAACAAAAGAGGATGAGATTTACAATCGCGTAAGTACATATTGATATACGCCCACGATAACAAGGAGCGCTTAAGTGGAAACGTCTCCTATATAATCAATCATTTGAATCGAGATGTGTTTGTGCAATTATATAATCTTAATATGGTTGTATTTTCCATATTCGAGCCTACAGTGTGAGGGAACGCATGCTAAGATTATTAAGTACACTACACAATAATATACCGTTTACGGTAGACATATTATGATTGTTGTGTCTCCTATACTCGAGCTTACAGATCAAGGAAGGACATGTTAAACAGGATATTGTGTATAGTACACGCCCCAATCTTAGCATGTGCTGTCTTACACAAGAGGCTTGAGTATAGGAGACATCACTGTCATAGAATGTCTACCTTCAACACGGTATATTGTCCTGTACTGGAGCCTACAGGGTAAGTGAGCACATGCTAAGATTGGCGAATATACGACATTGCAACTTACAGTTTAAAGGGAGACATGCCTTGACAGTCTTGTCTCCAATACTCGAGCCTACAGGGTAAGTGAGCACATGCTAAGATTGGCGAATATACGACATTGCAACTTACAGTTTAAAGGGAGACATGCCTTGACAGTCTTGTCTCCAATACTCGAGCCTACAGGGTAAGTGAGCACATGCTAAGACTGGCGAATATACGACATTGCAACTTACAGTTTAAAGGGAGACATGCCTTGACAGTCTTGTCTCCAATACTCGAGCCTACAGGGTAAGTGAGCACATGCTAAGACTGGCGAATACACGACATTGCAACTTACAGTTTAAAGGGAGACATGCCTTGACAGTCTTGTCTCCAATACTCGAGCCTACAGTGTAATGGAGCACATGCTAAGACTGGCGCGTGTACTATACTACAATATACCGTTTAGAGGCAGGCATGCTATGACAGTTGTCTCATATACTCGGGCCTTTAGTGTAAGGAAGCAGATGCTAAGATTGGTGCGTGTACTATACTGCAATATAACGTTTAAAGGTGGACACGCAACGACTGTGGTGTCACTCATGCTCCAGCACAGACAATGACCGATTACTCATCTCATTAAAATAGTTGGAATTGTACGGAATGGAGCGTTGACATAACGGTCGACGGCGTGAAGATGGATTTAAATTGCTGACCCAGTTGATGAAACCACGAGCAAAGCCATGGTGCTTACAAAGCCCTGAACACATCAGACTCACGAAAGCTTCCATGGAGGCCAGTTACCCACAAGCTCTGAGCAACAGTGAGTTGGGTTTACGACGTTTGGAACTGTGTTCGTAATATATCAGCTTTATATTGGAGGAAAGTCGGAAGTGATTCAGGTTTTAGACGCTTACCATTTTGGAAAAGGTAAATTTTAACGCAAGAATGACTGTGCTGTGACTTCAGTGAACGGAGAAGTCAATGAAATATCCGAAGGTGTATTTGACCTGTGCGTCATTTGTGGCTCGTGAAAGATCGACTGAGTGTGTAAGACAGGATTAATCTTCCCCAGTATTTTAACTGGAACGAAGAAGTTGGACCTGCTTTATGATAAACGAAGACAATTCTTAGTTTGAGTCTCCAGCACCTCCTTTCACAAAGCACTAAGGTGATCGTAAGTCACTAAGGTAACCTTAGTGCAATGTTAAAGAATGGGAGTTAAGGTCAACCTTAATAAAGGTTGCTTCGTGAAAGGAGCCCCAAGTCCTTGAAATGATTTACACGGATATTGTAGAGTGACAATAATTCTTACAGCGTGAGTCATTTTTGTTGTCGGCATGAAATGGACGTAATCTGTCACTACACTGGGACAGAACATCTGCACAAGTAGGTGGCCAATGGCCGTGTCATCATTCCCCACGAACAGCTGAGCTAATACATCAATATCCAGACAAATGAAAGATGGTTAGCGATAGAAAATAATACAGGAAACAAAATAGTTATACATATAAAACATTTACTTCCATCCTCGTCAAGGCACAGGTAAAATAGACACAAGAAGTCTGACAATCAGGTCAGCAAACATGTTACACTTGATGTTCGAATTCAGCAACATTCAAGTAATCAATGAACTTTCTGGGCAAGGGGAGGTATTTCACTGCTTCACGTATGTTTCTTGAGTGATGCAAGTGACACCGTATGACTCTGCGACATATTCTCTGAAGTGTCGTCTGCATCACAAACTCCTCCTCAAGCCAGCTGGGGCAGTCTGCTTCCCCTCCGAACAGATGTGTCAGTAACACCATATCATAGTCCACGTGTGCGCCACACAGAATAAGGTATTTTAGCACCACTGGATCACGTGTCATGTGGACGGGCGGGTCTGGAAGTCGTTCACGGCGTTGATGTCAGCCCCAGTGTTAACCAACAAGTCGATCATCTCAAAGTGAGCCTTGTTCTCTCCCTGGAGAAGCTGCTGGATGTCTGAAGTGGGGATCCGTCTCATCCGTCGATAGAAGTCCACCGAGGTACACAGCATAGTCCGTATGTTCGACCTGGACAACCTGTCACAGGCAACGTGTAATGGGGTGTCCCCCTTGTGATCCTTATAGTTGACGTCTGCACCCCGTAGCAAGAGGAAGCGACTTCCTTCCAAATCGTTACCCATCACGCAAGCAAATAATGGCGTCCACCCGTATTTATCCGCGCCATGTATTGAGGTGCCGTAATTGAGTAGGAGCTCTGCAATGTCCAGATGCTTGCCTTCGATGGCCCTGTGTAGAGCATCTCGCTCCACGTAATCTCCACGGTGAACAGAGGCACCGTTGTGCATCAGCACGTCCACGATTGTTCTGTAACCAAGGTGACAGGCGTGGTGAAGGGGCGTCATACCACAGCCATCCTGCCCATCAACCTGGGCTCCACTACTCAGCAGTGTTTCTACCATTCTCAGGGAGTCCTTCAGAACCGCCATGTGTAGAGGTCTACGTTGCCAGGCAATGGTTTCTGACTTCTCGAGGTTGGCGCCAGCATGAATCAGTAGTTCGGCCACATCGTCATAGCCCTGCTCCAAGGCGTGGATGAGGGGAGTTTTAGCATAGAGGATAACACAGTCTATGTTGACCCCAGACTCAATAAGATGACGGATCTTTCCCAGGTCTCGTTTCTCTATGGCTCCAACCATACGGAACTGCATTTCTTTCTGATACCGCTTGGATCCTGAAACAGATATGCACAAATTAAGGTAAAAAATTCAAGGGCCTAGATTTTCGAAGCTCTCTTAGCGCTAAGATAGTCGTAAGTGCCATACATTAACATTAACTTACGACTATCTTAGCGCTAAGAGAGCTCTCGGAAAATCTAGGTCCAGGGCCTTAAAGTCTGATTCATGAACAGGGTTGAAAACCGAGCTACAACCTCATCACAACATGGGACAACTCAAGAAGTTTCATGCAATGGGGGAGACCTTACGAGATCGGGCACTTGGGACCAAACCTGCCTCGGAATCTCCACAGGGTAGGCACAGCAGCCAACCATTAAACAAATGTGTGTAATTATAGTATAGCGGACATTAGCAACATTTAGCAATGCAAAGTCATCAACATACCCATTAGTTATAATGTATGTGTGTGTATTGATACATTGCAATTGATACACTAAGTAAGATCACTTTTCCAGAAAGAAGAAACTTAAAGAAAGACTGACTGACTGAGTTTGGTTTTACACCGCTTTTAGCTATATTCCAGCAACATCACGGCGGGGGACACCAGAAATGGGATTCACACATTGTACCTATGTGGGGATTTGAACCCGGGTCTTCGGCGTGACGAGCCAACGCTTTAACCACTAGGCTACCCCACCGCCCCCTTAAAGAAAGAAGTGGTAGTAATAAATATAATCACTCACGGATATTATCAGTAACAAACATTAAAGTTAATTATCAAATACCAATTAAAACATGGTTTTTATCCTGTAAATATGATAAGCATTAATGATTATTATCCAGTAACGATAATAAACATTAAGGCTTATTATCTAGTAACAATCGCTGGCATAAATATATATCTGGTACCAATTACAGACACCAATGGTTAATATCCCCTTATTATTTCTTGCGTACCTATTACACAGCTTAAATCCATCTTCACCTTCAAATGTCTACCGGACTCTTCTTCATGGGCTTCAGATGAGGGTGACACCGATACTAAGGGTGGGAGAGGTGGTGGGGTCGGTGGAGAAGACGGAGGGTGTATATCCTCCGAGTCCTGTGCAGCCATTATGTATAACTGAAAAGTAAATGGACACTTTCACGTAACCTGTCATCATCTGTTTCAGTCATTAATCATACTGTTTTTGTTTGTCTCGAGATAAGTGTACAGTGCTTTCAAGTTAGAGAAGGGATACCGGGAGATTTAACAACTATAAATTCAATTTGAAACCCAACATGCACCGTACATTTATCTATATTCTATCAAGACAAACGTATGACATAACATGACCCTCTGGGGTTAGCCGCATGGTGAAGTGCGACCAAATTGGTGCTAGCTTAACACTATTAACTGTCCTTCAACAAACAATGGCGCTTAATGTTTTTGAACATAATTTGATACATCAATATGCTATATTCCTATATACGGCATATTCGCATATAAAGTTTGTATCAAAGATACTTCTTACACCAGACTGAAGTTGCTACCTTTGCGTATACGAGAAGCGCATTAAAAAAGGTATTGTCAACAACACGATGTTGCTTGATTAATCGCTGTTATCTTGCGGAATAGATTTATCAAAAGATAGTGTTTCTGTATGTGTGTTTACTCAGGGAGAGGGAACACCCCGACTTGTCGATATTTGCAACATTTTGAACATAATCATTCTGCTTCATTTACGTTAAGGTTCTGAGATTCTTCAAGGTCGTTGTTCTGAAACACATTGTCCCTTAATTTAACATATTGGAACGTCTTAAAACGTTTTTGTAAAAGTGCTTCACAATATCGCTCTAGAATAATTATTAGAAGCCAAAGTATATATTATTGTACACGAACTTCCGTTCTCATTCAGTTCTAACATTTTCAGTCACTGGGAGGTGCAATTTAACTAAACACATATAATTGTTATAAGAAACTACATGGACAGATTTTAAAGTTAGTTTGTAAAAAAGCTGACATATTATGGGATTATATTATTTGTCAGGAAAGACATTTGAGTCATTTTACATATTGACTGTAACACACACGATGTGGTTAATAACCAAAGTCCAATGTTCATGTGTTAAAATCTAAATAGTGTACATGAAAATCGCAGAATATGAAGCAAGTAATTTATCAAAACTTCGTCTTGCATCTTACCGATGCGATACACAATGATATCTACATTCCTCTATTAATTCCAAAACGAAACTATATTTCGCCATTGTGATGATTCATTCAATGTAAGGATACATTCTTGTACTTTGGCGCAACTTACATCGCGAACCAGTCGAGATATCATCCAGATATGCAAGGGAAAAAAAGACTAACAGAAGCGAGAACTAGTCCCGGCGGAGATCAGTGCCCCTGTAACTAACTGCACAGCAACAGGCGCTGGCATGTGACATTGTGGCACGCTTTTCTATATTTGCAACATGGCAGATGGAGGTTCTTGTGTCATTCATCAGGCGGTATATGGGTCACCTTGCCACCATACAGGTGTCCCCAGCCGAGTTTGTGGAATTACATACTGACAAATGTTCATGTGCGTCTTTACTACTTTGATAATGCCGTGTTGCCGGTGGTTTGGTTCAGTTTTATATATGTGTTACTTAACGCACAACTCTGAAGCAGTCGGTTGTATGACAACAGCCTATAAATATACGTGGATGCACCAAACTATCCAGTGTCAGGAAAGAGTTTGGTAGATGGTGTCGGCCTGGGAAAGCGAAATTTCAATATTCCCTATTCCCGGTAAAGCGAAAACCAAAGTTGTACTAGAAGTGCCGCGAAAGCGAATTGCTATGAAAACATCGGATTACCGTACTTCAGATTAGCGCGCGACCCCAATACTCGATCTGTTAACCTCTTAACTGAGATGAAGTTTCAGCTAATTCAAGTTTCAGCACGTCCGTGACCCTACTTAACTATACAGCTTGTTCAGCTTGACCTGATCAAGTGAATACTAATAAGTTGCGTGACCGTGTCACAACTGGTTGGAGTCTGACTGCCTCCGTGGTGTAGTCGTTAGAGCGTCCGCCCGGAGTGCGGAAGGTCGCGGATTCGATCCCCGACCGCGTCATACCAAAAGACGTTAAAATATGGTACTTGTTGGTCCCTGCCTGGCGCTCGGCATTAATTGGTACAACAAGGACTGGTCGGCTCGGAGTCAGTATAATGTGTCTGAGTGGATTCATGCTTCACTGCGGGTGGTATCTCAGTGGGCTAGCACTATAAAACCAGCTTCAGTCTGGGCTAGTACAAGCAGCCGCACATACACATACACACGCATGCACGTCGTCATATGAGCGAAATATACTCAAGCACGACGTTAAACCCAATTCCACCACCACCACTGGTCGGGTCTATTATTGTGAACAGGTGCACCTTTGTCAGCTGATCGTCAACATGCCCGAACAGCCGAGACAAGGTCGCCGTTTGATATCTCAGTGACGAGAAATCGTCAGCAATGTCCTTACTTTCTTTAACAAATAAGCTACAGGTGATAGCGAGAGCGAATCGGATTGTGAAAGTAACTGCCGTCTGTACGTTGTAAAGTTAGTAAACCAAGCTAGATAGCTGACTGTATAAACAATTCAAGTAAAACATGAAATGATTATTTTTCAGAAGAGTTGTTTTCCGGGACAAGTTCTGTAACGAATCCATGAATGCATGTTTCGCACGAACGCAGCATTCTGTAGTTCTATTAATTCATATAATGAATTATTTTCATTGTTAAAAGAACCTTATTGTTCCTGGCCGAATTTTTTATGTACTCCTTTGTTATACTCATGTACCACCGATATCTGTTTTCCCGCGTGAGCGGGCACATCATTGTGAACTACCTAAGGGAAGTTGATCTGTATCATAAATTGTAACTATGTAATGCGAATAACGAATTGAGTGCCTTTGAATTAAGTGCTATGACATTTTCTGTGTTTAAATAACAATTTCCTGAATAAATATGTTTTAAAAATAAAACTCTTTTGGACTATGTACTTAAAATGTTTATGAATGCAGACTTGATTTCGTCACTAAATGGCTGGAATAATGCCGAATTCCTATCTCTGTATATATTAAAAAGTGAATAATTTCAATTTGCTTTAAACTTGCTACTAGTGTACATCAAAATAAAATGTCAGTTATAATTCACAATGTTTTATCAGAAATGCTAGAAAATAATATGTATGCTTCACCATGGCTTGCTAATGTTAAACGTATTTATTTATTTATTTATTTAAATTTCTGCCATGACTACTGTATCAGATGACGACTCACATTTCTTTGTTTTTCTTGTGTATTGAGAGTCCCGGAAACGCTAAATTCAGTGTTCACTGTAGCGAAAGCGACACCTAAACTGAGGTGGTTTGGTCCAGATTTCGCTTTCCCGGGCCATAACTTGGTAGAGTATATCATATTAACCACATGTAGCGTTACATCAGATCAATGGGCAAGAAAGGCCAACGTGGGAGACCGTTCCCTCTTTCGTGAAACCATCAAGCCTGCATACAAAAGAACATTAATAATATTGGGTTTTTTACCCGAACATTCCTCATTTGGCAAAGTTTGTATTTAGTGGAGAGGGTGGGGTTAGGGTCGGGTGGATGGTTAGATTGTGAAAACAGGGAGAGGAGAATACAATGTACTTTCTAGTACTGAAATACGTACACAATCCAGAAGAAACAATCGTGTGATCCTAAACATCTTTTGAACTGGATATTGCGTTCTCCATACAATAGGCTTGCTCCCTTTTGAGGTGAAATCTTGCTTACTGTCGTAAATGCAGGAAATATAGATACTGGGTATGTCAAAGTAAATTCAAAGGAGTCAGGGGCCATCATGGCTGATAGCGCTAAGCGTGTGGTCGTTGCTCAACAAGGGACTTGTGCATGTCGCAACAGCCATGGAAGGTCTGGTCAATTGTCGTAAAATCATTCTTTTCTCAACGTGCCAGTCCAATTATCCCGTGATGATCCGTGTTAAAACTGGTCTTCCGTAACAATTGCTTGTCGTCACTGGATCGGGAGGTCAGGCTCGCTGACTTGGCTGACACATATCATCCTATCCCAATTGCGTAGATTGCTGCTCTTGCAGCTGATCATTGAGTTGTCTGGTCCAGACTCGATTATTTACAGACCGCCGCCATATAGCTGGAATATTGCTTGGTTGGGCGTTAAACAACAAACCAATCAACCTCCCAGTCCAATTCGGTATCACAGAAATGACAAACGTCTAGGACCCTCTCACAATAGTCCCGAGTTGAGTTATACCGAAATACGGACATACAACATACAGAAACACACTCAGGATGTAACGTCTCATTGAGGGGATCCTGTGTTAAGATATGTCCCCAGGAACCTATGTTGGTTGGATGGAACGACCTTCAGGGTCTAGTTGATTACCTGCCACTGACCCCACGGCCCAGTTAATCTGCGGTGTCAAAATAAACCCACTCAATAATATTTCTCATTCCGTGAGTGTGTCCCTTCCAACGTGGCTTAAATGTACAGGCCTACCTAGGTTTTTCGACCCATATTTTTACCTATGTACATATGTGTGTAAATGATGCATCAGAGACTAAAAGTTGGTTAATAATCCCCCAGCGGTGCCTATAACACAGTTGCTGTCGCAAAAGTAATCAAATCATATGCGTATATGGGTCTGAAAACAATATGAAACAGATCAACCCGCCTCATTACACAATCCCTTACAGATTTATGCATGAACAGATGGACATATTCAGTTGCATCTGTGTTCACAGCACAATTCATAAGGCTACATAACTCGCCTCCATCAGTAACATCTGTTCATTAGGCCCTTCATCCATCCCCAAGTGGTAGCAGTTACGGCTCTACAGCTGGGTCAGATCGGACAACTCTTAGTGTACTAAGGTAAGCCATTCGGACACAATACATTTTTTGTTTGATTTTTATCCCATCCAGCAAAAGTGTGGAGGGAGTACCCTTACTTCGTATGAGAGGATCTTGATAGTACTCTCGTAACAACAATGATGGTAGCTCTTAAAGATCTTCTTGATGATGGTAACCAGCAACTAGCAACAATCTTGGGTAGCTCTTAAAGATAACCAGCAACTAGCAACAACTCTTAAAGATAACCAGCAACTCTTTGATGGTAGCTCTTAAAGATAACCAGCAACTAACAACAATCTTGATGGTAGCTCTTAAAGATAACCAGCAACAGTACAATCTTGATGGTAGCTCTTAAAGATAACCAGCAACTAGCAACAATCTTGATGGTAGCTCTTAAAGATAACCAGCAACTTCTTGATGGTAGCTCTTACCAGCAACAGTCTTGATGGTAGCTCTTAAAGATAACCAGCAACAATACAATCTTGATGGTAGCTCTTAAAGATAACTTAGCAACAGTACAATCTTGATGGTAGCTCTTAAAGATAACCAGCAACAGTACAATCTTGAATCTTAAAGATGGTAGCTCTTAAAGATAACCAGCAACAGTACAATCTTGATGGTAGCTCTTAAAGATAACCAGCAACAGTACAATCTTGATGGTAGCTCTTAAAGATAAAAGATAACCAGCAACAGTACAATCTTGATGGTAGCTCTTAAAGATAACCAGCAACAGTACAATCTTGATGGTAGCTCTTAAAGATAACCAGCAACAGTACAATCTTGATGGTAGCTCTTAAAGATAACCAGCAACAGCAACAGTACAATCTTGATGGTAGCTCTTAAAGATAACCAGCAACAGTACAATCTTGATGGTAGCTCTTAAAGATAACCAGCAACAGTACAATCTTGATGGTAGCTCTTAAAGATAACCAGCAACAGTACAATCTTGATGGTAGCTCTTAAAGATAACCAGCAACTATACAATCTTGATGGTAGCTCTTAAAGATAACCAGCAACAGTACAATCTTGATGGTAGCTCTTAAAGATAACCAGCAACAGTACAATCTTGATGGTAGCTCTTAAAGATAACCAGCAACAGTACAATCTTGATGGTAGCTCTTAAAGATAACTAGCAACTAGCAACAATCTTGATGGTAGCCTTTAAAGATAACCAGCAACTTGCAACAATCTTGATGGTAGCTCTTAAAGATAACCAGCAACTAGCAAGTCATGGTGGTAGCTCTTAAAGATAACCAGCAACAGTACAATCTTGATGGTAGCTCTTAAAGATAACCAGCAACAGTACAATCTTGATGGTAGCTCTTAAAGATAACCAGCAACAGTACAATCTTGATGGTAGCTCTTAAAGATAACCAGCAACAGTACAATCTTGATGGTAGCTCTTAAAGATAACCAGCAACTAGCAAGTCATGGTGGTAGCTCTTAAAGATAACCAGCAACAGTACAATCTTGATGGTAGCTCTTAAAGATAACCAGCAACAGTACAATCTTGATGGTAGCTCTTAAAGATAACCAGCAACAGTACAATCTTGATGGTTGCTCTTAAAGATAACCAGCAACTAGCAAGTCATGGCGGTAGCTCTTAAAGATAACCAGCAACAGTACAATCTTGATGGTAGCTCTTAAAGATAACCAGCAACAGCACAATCTTGATGGTAGCTCTTAAAGATAACTAGCAACTAGCAACAATCTTGATGGTAGCCTTTAAAGATAACCAGCAACTTGCAACAATCTTGATGGTAGCCTTTAAAGATAACCAGCAACTAGCAAGCCTTGGTGGTAGCTCTTAAAGATAACCAGCAACAGTACAATCTTGATGGTAGCTCTTAAAGATAACCAGCAACTAGCAACAATCTTGGTGGTAGCTCTTAAAGATAACCAGCAACATGCAACAATCTTGATGGTAGCTCTTAAAGATAACCAGCAACAGTACAATCTTGATGGTAGCTCTTAAAGATAACCAGCAACTAGCAACAATCTTGGTGGTAGCTCTTAAAGATAACCAGCAACTTGCAACAACCTTGATGGTAGCTCTTAAAGATAACCAGCAACAGTACAATCTTGATGGTAGCTCTTAAGGATAACCAGCAACTAGCAGCAATATTGATGGTAGCCTTTAAAGATAACCAGCAACTAGCAACAATCTTGATGGTAGCTCTTAAAGATAACCAGCAACTTGCAACAATCTTGATGGTAGCTCTTAAAGATAACCAGCAACAGTACAATCTTGATGGTAGCTCTTAAAGATAACCAGCAACTTGCAACAATCTTGATGGTAGCTCTTAAAGATAACCAGCAACTTGCAACAATCTTGATGGTAGCTCTTAAAGATAACCAGCAACTTGCAACAATCTTGATGGTAGCCTTTAAAGATAACCAGCAACTTGCAACAATCTTGATGGTAGCCTTTAAAGATAACCAGCAACTAGCAATCTTGGTGGTAGCTCTTAAAGATAACCAGCAACAGTACAATCTTGATGGTAGCTCTTAAAGATAACCAGCAACTAGCAACAATCTTGATGGTAGCTCTTAAAGATAACCAGCAACTTGCAACAATCTTGATGGTAGCTCTTAAAGATAACCAGCAACTTGCAACAATCTTGATGGTAGCTCTTAAAGATAACCAGCAACTTGCAACAATCTTGATGGTAGCTCTTAAAGATAACCAGCAACTTGCAACAATCTTGATGGTAGCCTTTAAAGATAACCAGCAACAATCTTTAAAGATAACCAGCAACTAGCAAGCCTTGGTGGTAGCTCTTAAAGATAACCAGCAACTAGCAACAATCTTGATGGTAGCTCTTAAAGATAACCAGCAACTTGCAACAATCTTGATGGTAGCTCTTAAAGATAACCAGCAACAGTACAATCTTGATGGTAGCTCTTAAAGATAACCAGCAACTTGCAACAATCTTGATGGTAGCTCTTAAAGATAACCAGCAACTTGCAACAATCTTGATGGTAGCTCTTAAAGATAACCAGCAACTTGCAACAATCTTGATGGTAGCTCTTAAAGATAACCAGCAACTAACAACAATCTTGATGGTAGCTCTTAAAGATAACCAGCAACTAGCAACAATCTTGATGGTAGCTCTTAAAGATAACCAGCAACTAACAACAATCTTGATGGTAGCTCTTAAAGATAACCAGCAACAGTACAATCTTGATGGTAGCTCTTAAAGATAACCAGCAACTAGCAACAATCTTGATGGTAGCTCTTAAAGATAACCAGCAACTAAACAATCTTGAACAATCTTGATGGTAGCTCTTAAAGATAACCAGCAGCAGCAAGTTATGGTAAGATAACCAGCAACTTGATGGTAGCTCTTAAAGATAACAATCTTGATGGTAGCTCTTAAAGATAACCAGCAACAGTACAATCTTGATGGTAGCTCTTAAAGATAACTAGCAACTAACAACAATCTTGATGGTAGCTCTTAAAGATAACCAGCAACTAACAACAATCTTGATGGTAGCTCTTAAAGATAACCAGCAACAGTACAATCTTGATGGTAGCTCTTAAAGATAACCAGCAACTTGCAACAATCTTGATGGTAGCTCTTAAAGATAACCAGCAACTTGCAACAATCTTGATGGTAGCTCTTAAAGATAACTAGCAACTAGCAGCAATATTGATGGTAGCCTTTAAAGATAACCAGATAACCTCTTAAAGATAACAGCAACAGTACAATCTTGATGGTAGCTCTTAAAGATAACCAGCAACAGTACAATCTTGATGGTAACTCTTAAAGATAACCAGTAACTAGCAGGTCTTGATGGTAGCTCTTAAAGATAACCAGCAACTAGCAACAATCTTGATGGTAGCTCTTAAAGATAACCAGCAACTAGCAACAATCTTGATGGTAGCTCTTAAAGATAACCAGCAACAGTACAATCTTGATGGTAGCTCTTAAAGATAACCAGCAACTAGCAACAATCTTGGTGGTAGCTCTTTAAAGATAACCAGCAACTAGCAAGTCTTGATGGTAGCCTTAAAGATAACCAGCAACTAGCAGAGTGCAATAATCTTGATGGTAGCTCTTAAAGATAACCAGCAACTAGCAAAGTCATCTTGGTGGTAGCTCTTAAAGATAACCAGCAACTAGCAAGTCTTGATGGTAGCTCTTAAAGATAACCAGCAACTAGCAGCTCTTGATGGTAGCTCTTAAAGATAACCAGCAACTAGCAACAATCTTGATGGTAGCTCTTAACATAACCAGCAACTAGCAACAATCTTGATGGTAGCTCTTAAAGATAACCAGCAACTCTTAGCAACAATCTTGATGGTGCTCTTAAAGATAACCAGCAACTAGCAACAATCTTGATGGTAGCTCTTACACATAACCAGCAACTAGCAACAGTCTTGATGGTAGCTCTTAAAGATAACCAGCAACTAGCAAGTCTTCATGGTAGCTCTTAAAGATAACCAGCAACTTGCAACAATCTTCATGGTAGTTCTTAAAGATAACCAGCAATAGTACAATCTTGATGGTAGCTCTTAAAGATAACCAGCAACTAGCAAGTCTTGATGGTAGCTCTTAAATATAACCAGCAACTAGCAAGTCATGGTGTGAGCTCTTAAAGATAACCAGCAACCAGCAACAGTCTTCATGGTAGCTTTAAAGACAAACAGTAACTAGCAGGTCATTGGTAGCTCTTAAAGGTAACCAGCAACTAGCAAGTCTTGATGGTAGCTCTTAAAGATAACCAGTAACTAGCAGTCATGATGGTAGCTCTTAAAGATAACCAGCAACTTGCAACAATCTTGATGGTAGCTCTTACAGATAACCAGCAACTTGCAACAATCTTGATGGTAGCTTTTAAAGATAACCAGCAACAGTACAATCTTGATGGTAGCTCTTAAAGATAACCAGCAACTAGCGACAATCTTGATGGTAGCTCTTACACATAACCAGCAACTAGCAATCTTGATGGTAGCTCTTAAAGATAACCAGCATCTAGCAAGTCTTGATGGTGATTCTTAAAGATAGCCAGCAACTAGTGACAATCTCCATTGTGGCACCCAAAGAAAAACAGCAACAATCTTGATTGTGATACCCAAAGATAACCAGCAAAGAGCAACATGGCATGCATGACAACTGAAGGCATACCTATGCTGGGCATTGATTCACATATGACAACCAATAAGGCATGCCTAACTAGGGGAATAATTCATAGATGACAAGTGATGGCATGCCTACTCTGGGGGAAACTTCATGCCTGACAACTGAAGGCATGAGTACTATGGGGGTAACTTCATATCTGACAGCTGAATGCATGCCTACTCTGGGGGTAACTTCATGCCTGACAGCTGAATGCATGCCTACTCTGGGGGTAACTTCATGCCTGACAACTGAAGTCATGCCTACTCTGGGGGTAACTTCATGCCGCATTGCCTGACAAGTTAAGGCATGCCTACGCTGGGGGTTACTTCATGCCTGACAACTGAAGGCATGCCTTCATGACATATGCTGGGCAGTGATTCATGCATGACAACCTAAGGCATGCCTAACTAGGGGATTAATTCATAGATGACAACTGAAGGCACTCCTAACTAAGGGGATTAATTCATGACATCAACTTAAGGCATGCCTACTGTGGACATTAATTCATGCATGATAACCTAAGGCATGCATAACTAAGGGGGTTAATTCATGACATAAACTGAAGGCATGCCTACACTTGGGGATTTATTCATGCATGACAACCATGCATGTTAGTGGATTTCCCCAAAGTGGTAAAATCAGCATCTCTTCCTACTTTCCCTTACATCAAGCGGACACACCACGACATAAATGGAATACCGCTTCCAGGCTGTGTTAAAACCCAGCCCACTCACTCGTTTGTCACCATTCAAAACACACTTCCCAAACTGGTCTTAAAACTACCAAAATATCGAATTTTAGGGATTACATCGTCTATACTTTCCTTAGTACCCCTTTATTTTACAGTAATGAATAAATGCAACAGTTTGTACATTAGTACTCCTTTGGTGAATATGTTTTAAGATCTTAAGTTTCTTGCATGGCCTTGCATGTGTTTGTGTCAGGTGCCACTGATGATGCAGGATATGCTCACCTTTCCACAAACACCTGGTGTCATCACTATTTGACTCATAAACACATGCCCATGGTATCGTCAAAATCATACAATCAACACTGCTCTTGGCAGATATTACTTAAAGATGTGGAAAGGTTTATTTCAATGTAATCTATTAATATGTATGCCATGTACTTGTCACAGTAAACAGATGGAACCATTACCTACAGAAGGTTGGGATTACATTGTTATGAATACATTAACAAGAGTAATGTGCTGTGCAGATATTCAATCAACTGTCATGAATGCCATACATATGATAACATTTCCAACACATCTGGTACATCAGTTCACCTATAATAATCTTTTTACCTCGTGACAATCAATTATCTGTCAAACTGGAATACATAGTTTGGTAACAAAGTTATTTTTGAGTAATTGGATACCACATGTACGTGGTGTTTCCTACCTACCACAGTCCTATGATCTGCTAGTATTTCATTTCTACTGACATTTGTACTGACTCATTTTAATAAGAGGTTTTTTAAATACAATTTCATCATAATAAAATTCACAATGATGCTTACTAAACTGCCTGAATAATTACAAAGATGACATTGTCATTTTCAGCTGGGGAAAATCAGTTCACAGATGTAATAAAGACAATTCAGTATTTCTCCTTCTGGTATTACTCCTTGAAAGGTTTCACTGCCATAGGAAATATAGTTTTATGGGACATATGTCCAAATGTAAGAGTTCACCATAGGGCCTCAACATCAGCTTAGTTTGTTCAGATGACCTAAACAAACAGATGGCGGTTTCAACAATAAGATAGATGCAGTTGGATAGGAAAACAATCCACAATAAAGGTAAAAGCATCTACCAGAAAGAAGTCTTTACAGTATTAACATCACACATTACAGGAAATATGTATACAATGCATCGAATATGGAGAAAATGCAGGGACACCAAATGTGATGCACTGAGATGCATCCTCACTGCAACAATTGCATCCCATTGCATCTGAAAGACCCACCAATTGTTACAGTGCCTGCCTCACATATTGATGTGAGAGTGAGGTCCACATTTAGTGTGGAACACTAGCTGATTAACTGTGTCTGTCCAGTCTTTCTTTAACTTCCAACAGTCCAAAGACAAGGATTAGAAATGGTACTTCAATTCTCCTTGAATCTGAGTATTGTTAACATTACAATGTATGGTATGGATTTACAACTTCCTTTTATATTTACAGCATGACGTTTCAACAATGTATGGGCTACTTCTTGCCCCTCCATAACAATGTATGGTATGCCCCTCCATAACAATGTATGGGCTACTTCTTGCCCCTCCATAACAATGTATGGGCTACTTCTTGCCCCTCCATAACAATGTATGGGCTTCTTCTTGCCCCTCCATAACAATGTATAGGCTACTTCTTGCCCCTCCATAACAATGTATGGGCTACTTCTAATCGAAGATGGGTGGAGTGACTAAACGACCAAGCAATCGATCATGTTTTCTCATAATCGAACACAAACAATTCTGGAACACTTGTTTTCATAAACAATATTTTTCACAAGGTTGGTTTTTGTCAGTTACATTTCATAAGCACTACAAGCTCGTTTCAAGTCATGATTGAATTTATCTTAAAGACTCCAAGAAATTTATGTTCCTGACATACTAGTCATCCTTTAAAGATGTGAAATTTTGCCAAAACACCCAAAAGAACTACATGTTTTTTCCTTATTTTTATGTGCATTAACAAATTTCATTAATGACGCTTACCAATTTTTTTTCAATGATTGATCGGTTGTAATAAACCAATCATCAATTATGAGATTTTAACCAAGTCCCAACACTACTCCATAACAATGTAATGTATAGTGATCAGGTGAATCACCTGGTGAATCATTCACCAGATAAAGGGGCAAGAAGTTGAATTGTTGCAGCCCTAGTACATATTATATTTGACAACTCTGAATCATAATTCCATAACAAAACATAAACAAAATTAAACAATTCCAGAATTGATTGAACAATTCCTGAATTGATGTGTGGTGTTGTGCTGTTTGTTTAATAAACACTGCATTATGAACAACATCCCCAACAATCAACAAAGTCACAAAGTCTGACAACTGACCCATTTAGTTGCCTTTTTAAAAACAACACATGTTGCTGGGGACATATTTTCACTGGAGCTCCAAACAGATCTTGTGTGTCGCATGTTATAATTGATGAGCTTAACTGTGGTGCAAAACAAACATGTTTCTTGAATATTTCTCTCGTTTGTAACTGTAGGCAGCAGAATCTCTGTACTTGTAAACAGAAAAGTAACTTAAAAGTTAACAAATTACACACTGGGGCGGATACAGCTTTTTGAGAGGGGGGGGGAGGGGGTGCACAGTTCATTTCAACCCATTTTCATGAGAGTTTCCATGGTCCTTTAATAAACTTTCAGGACAAAAGGGTGTGTGCGCACCCCTGCATCCCCTCTGTATCCACCTATGTTATATATTTTCAACAGTCAGAAACCATTATCATGTCCCTAGAGTGATCCTGTCTTTCATGACTATGATCTAGCGTATGATCACAAGGTTGTCTTGTCCAAACTAGAAGGTTCTCCAAGGGGGATATCTAACTAAAGAATGAGGACTATTTTTATGGATATACAACTTCTTTATTCTGTACAGGCGACGTTTCCGACATAGATTCTAATGTCGTTGTCAAGCAAGTGGTGTGGTCTTTACAACAACATTAGAATCTATGTTGAAACGTCGCCTATTCAGAATAAAGAAGTTGTATATCCATAAAAATAGTCCTCATTCTTCATCTACCCAACTTCTAGAATGCAAATCAAAGAAGATATCTAACTAGTTTGCAGATAAATTTGGAATGGTGATTAATGTAACAGGTGGGGAAAAAAATTGTGGGTGTGTTGTTGGAACAAGCATGTCAGTATTTGTATTACCTAGTATTACCACTTATAAAATTTTCTCACATAATTTTCATCATTGTGTAAATGGAATCTTGCTTGTGGTGGTACACAAAGTTTTATAAAGAAATATTGAATGGTTTCTGTATCGCCGGTGGGCAATTATCGGACGAAAAAGAACTCATTGATTCCTGATTCTTTTTGTCACTTTTGTGTACATGGATTGGGCAGGGGTAGGGAGTAGTTTGTATAAATATACTCGTATTCCAACCAATGCCTACCTTGGTATAGTGCTAAGTCGTCTAGTTTAAAATTTGATACCAGAGGTACACACTTAGATCTTGGATATGTTATATATATTTTACCTGACCCTTGGAAAAAGACTATAAAGGAATATGGGTATATAAACATCAATGATCTCGATATAAATTCTCTCCAAAAGGAGTTCATATCCCCAAGAAAAGGTTCCAGATTATTACATAATAATTGTTATCTGAAAATGTTAAACCTCATATGTGCCCAAAATGGGAAACATTACTTGATTGTATTGATTTTGATTGGCATTTGATTTTTTATATTTGCAGAAAGAATTTAAGAGATGTGAAACTGTTAGATTTTCAACATAGATTTCTACACAGAACTGTTTATACCAAAAAAGAATATAATGAATTTCTAAAATGAATCTTGTTGACAATGCAATATGTTCTTTTTGTAATGTTTCTGGTGAGACCTTTTGCCATGTATATTGGGAATGTGATGAAACCAAAACTCTCTGGAAGAAACTTGAACCAGGGCTCCAGATAAGGGCCGTATCGGCGTATGTACAGATAAAAAGTATGCACGATACTGTAGGAAATAATTTAGAAAACGTAGCAGATACAAACCACAGCAATAGTGTACGGTCTTAGAATCATTTACAGACGTATTTATCTGAAAAAGTATTGTTTTATTGTTTATTGACCTGTTTACACAAGAGCGGCAATGTTGTGGTTCACATATGAAACAAAACACAAGATTAATGATACTCCATTAAATTCCAATCAGTACTCTAAATGTACACCTAAGGTTTTCCAGTACTCCTATATTGAGAAAATGAAGAGTACGTACTCCTGATGTTGAAAAATTATCTGGAGCCCTGTTGAACGGTGGATTACGAAAAGTATCCAAGCACTTAATTTGACAAAAATCTTTGATCTGGTTTGGCTTTTTAGGTAAGAACCCATTACTGAATCACATAATCTTATCTGCTAAGAAGTATATTTACACTTGCTCTTTGAAAAAAACAATTCCAAAATTTGATGTGAAGCCCATTTCTGGTGTCCCCTGCCGTGATGTTGCTGGAATATTGCTAAAAGCGGCATAAAACCAAACTCAGTCAGTCAGTCAGTCCAAAAGTTGATAATTTCTTAAGGATATTAAAAGACATATTCACCAATGAAAAAAATCATTTCCAGAAGAAATAATAATGGTGAAAGCTTTTTAGCCAAATGGTTTCCTCTCATCCCAGAATTTAATCCTGAATGACTATTTAACCCAAACATATTGCTGATATTGATATTTAATATACTATCTCTCTATGGACCCACAAGCTGTTTTGTACACATGTATATTCCTCTATATGCTTGTATTCAACTTATTGGGATCAATAAAATATAACAACAAAAAAACCATATTGGTTAAAATTATTAAGTATGTCTGATTCTCATCATCCCCCAAAAATGTTATTACATGATGTAGTTAATTGGGTTTCGACTGACTGACTGACTGAGTTTTGGTTTTACGCCGCTTTTAGCAATATTCCAGCAACATCACGGCGGGGGACACCAGAAATAGGCTTCACACATTGTACCCATGTGGGGATGCGAACCTGGGTCTTCGGCGTGACGAGCCAACGCTTTAACCACTAGGCTACCCCACCGCCCCAATTGGGTTTCAAAGTGTCGAGCTATGTTGTACAGTTTGGGTTTGGGTTTTGTTTGGGAACAGCAATTTGTTAATTCTCCTACCTCGTTTTTATCTGAAATTGTGAGTGGGCTTTAATGCATTCATGAACAGAACTGGTATAGTTCACTTCGAAATGGGAACAAAACTATGTTGTATTCTTACTTCAAAATATCATTTTCCAGGGAATTGTATTTAAATGTAATTAACAATAAATAGTTTAGAGTAGCACTCGCTCAGTTTAGATGTTTTTCACATTTACGTATTGAAACTGGAAGGTATTATGATATAGACAGAGATGATAGATTATGTTTACAGTGGGAAGAAGGTTATATTGAGGATGAATTCCATTTTCTCCTCATGTGTTCCAATTTCAAAAAGCTCCGCTTGAACCATATACCTTAAACCTATTGTACCAATCCAAGTAAAGCTAAATTCAAACTCGATCCTCATGTCATCATCAGATTGTAAACTTATAAATAATTTAGCTAGCTTTATTTATCATGCAATACATCTAAGATGTTAAAATTATTAAATTGTACTGTACACACCATGTTTTGCCATGCACAATGTAACCTATGTATTTATGGGCCGATGGCCTACACTTCTGTAATAAAAGACGTGAATATTCAAAACGAAAAAACAAACAGTCGTCTAGTTATATGCTGGTCTAGGATAGGGAGCTAAATTTTACTTCTTTGATAGGCATTCTAAATTTTACTCGAACTTGGCAGGGACTTGCTGTGACTTCAATAGGGAAAAATCATCCATGTGCATGTCTCTAAATAACAGATTCATAGGGTGTCCCAGTCTCTCGGAGACACTCCTGTACACTGTACTTGACAACCCCGTAACACATGTTGCACAAAAACCTCTTAGCTGGGGCCTATCACCCAGCACTTCAAGAAAACCACCGTTCAATTGATCACGAACACAAACCAAGGTCAAGGTTGATGTAAGGACAACCTTTCTCTGCATTCAAACAACGGCAGATTTTGTCATCAATTGGTAAGTCAGACTTAGTTAAATGTGTAAGTGAATTCGAACAACGAGGGCTGACATTCCCTCCCTTATATATCGTCGCGGATCCTCACGGTAACGCATATACTCGCGGCTATATAATTAGGCCCTGCACCGAAAACAGCCGGGATGTCGGTTCGTCAGTTGAAATCAAAAGTCCGCTAATTTGACTCTATTTAGCCGCTTGTCGTGTACTTATGAGAGGATGATAAACACACGTATCTTAATTCGGCTCGTAAATGGGAATAATAAGCGTTAACACACAGCAAACTTACTTCTCGGCAATCCGAGACTGTTTCCTTTCCATCACCGGTGCAGTGGATATTTGCGGCCCATGAAAAGTGGTTCTCCCGATCGGATCTCTTTGGCGTTCACTTTTCACAACGTTTGAGGAACAATAGAACATGCTCCTGTTAGCCAGGTTTCAAAGAGCATCAAACGCATCTTACTCATAACTTGTGCGATTAACGTTACAACAGTCTAGACATCAGTAAAGCTTTCAAAAGGTTCTGTGGTAGTATCACACTTGCATATATTTCTTACTACCTTTTCATAAATTTAGTGTGAGAAAGACAGTCCTTGCTCTAAAAGTATTTATCACCCAATACAGTGTTCCACAGGAGATATTGCTTGTGTGAGATCATTTGATATCGTTTTGACAGTAGATTTTGTACAATGTCCTGACAATGCTATGACGTCATGAACTTGATGACGTCACAATGCTATGACATCGTTGCACTGCAAGTCTAATAGAGGATACTAACCTCGCTTCCGTGTAATACCAATTTTATTAATCGAGTTAATGATTTTAATAAAAATGGTATTTCACGGAAGCGAGTTTAGTATTCTGTTTATTACTCTCCAACATACATGATAGAAACTGCCTACAGTGTGATGACTCTCATGTCAATAGACCGATCCAGTCCCGGCCAATAAGCCCCGCCCACTTCGTTTTTGACGTTAGGGGGGACAACCACTGACAAATCACAATGGCGTCACCGCCGGCGAAACGTTACGTGATTGCGAACGTTGTTGATGAATTCTGCTTGTGATACTTTGGTATCCGTCGTTTGTGAATGTTATTTAAAGAGGCAAGTTATACGTATGTGATTTTTATTATATTATAGCTGGCAGATTGCAACTGGCGAGTGAAAATGAGTTACATGCCCGATGAAAAATCGTCTCGACTAGCTGCTGAGACTGTAGGAAGCGTAATTTCTTTCGAATCAATTAATCTATCTGGCAATTCACCTCCGTCACAGATATTAGCAGGTGAAGGGTAACTGAAATTTTGTTGTTTGAGTTTATAATTTTATAAAACTCGTGAACACAACCACATGTTCATGTTGCAGATCGTTTTGGTATCTATAAATAGATTATCAACACTGCGCGTGGCGCCTTTACTTATCCGTTGGCGTTGTTCAAATTTAGTTCAATAATCTGAAAACATGGGTTTCTATCTTTTAATGAATTAAGAGAATGGTAAATAAAAAGCAGAAAATATTTCCCGTGTACTACTTCATGCACTTTATTTGTCTGTATATAATTTATGTAAACAAATCAATCACATTTGGAAATCTGGAAAAGTAATAGGGCTTGTAAACAGTATGTTTCCATGGATGTATCTATAGATCTGGACATACCCAGAAGCAAATATTCAACAGCTGATCTGCAGCAATTCTCAGTAAAGTTTCTCTCTTCAAAATCTTACACCATGATAAACTGACACTGAATATAAGAAAATCATTTTTTTTAATCATTTCCATTTTACTTTTCTATATGTACTTTGTTGTTGAATCCTAATTTACATACAAACTTCCGCAATACTGGACTTCATGAACTGCCAGCGTTTATGTACAGGTATGTCACAGTACCAGAACACACAAAAGATCCAAGATACAGTCTGCACCTGTACACTAGCTGAGCCATCTTCCAGAAATAGGAAACATGTGATGCAAAATCTTGGATCCACAGTTATCCAAACAATTAACTAGCATTGAAATAGAATGTTACACAAAATACAAATGTAGATCTATTGTTTTTTCATCAGAGACGTTTAACTGCTAACTACTAGATCTAGTGTAAATAAGGTGCAAAGAATATATCCTATGTTCAAAGCTTTTTGTCAATACAATTACATATTGACATTATTGCTTCTTAATTAAACAATGATAATCTTTCTTTTATTAGATCTGAGACCATATCCCTCGAGAACATAACACTGATTTTGATCTATTTCCTTTTCTGAGATACTTACTGGTGTCATAAAAAATATAGTAAAGTTGATTCAAAATTTGTTAAAAGTCATAACAAAGGTTAAGGAAAACAGACATGAAAATGTCCTGAAGCATTCACCTCCTACAAACCAGTGTGCAATTTAATATGAAGCTCATTTTCCAAATAACCATCAACAAACCTTGAACAATTTGTCAAAATCCATCATCTTAATAAACACTAGCTATGGCTCAGTCTTCAAATATTGATAACCTCCTAAAAACTGATGATTTATCAGAAGAATTACATCAAATATGGGTTAAATATATGTTTCAATATTTATTCCGTTACATGAAAAGTCAACTGAGATTTTTGTAAGTTATTCTGTTCCAGGGCCTAGATTTTCGAAGCTCTCTTAGTCTAAGATAGTCGTAAGTTAATGTTAATGCATGGCACTTCCGACTATCTTAGCGCTAAGAGAGCTTCGAAAATCTAGGCCCTGCAGGACTGGATAATGCATGACCAGGGTTTGACCAAAACGTAGCCTTTGCTTTTTCAAATTCTCTGGATGTTGAAATAAATTTAATGAGTTATGATACTAGCAATCACTTTCAGAATTATCTTATTAGTAAATGTAGTATTTAAAAAAACATCAAAAAGCAGGAACCAAGAAACTAAGTTAATACCAAGTGATTGTCCTGCCATGATATGTATGGTGTTTGTTTGCCTAGTTCTGCCTTAAAATCATAAGAATCTGATATGTCAATCAATTAAATAATTATTTATTATTGATTAGATTAATATTAATTTTATTACCCTTCCACGTTTACTAAAAAAAGCAAGATTCTTAAAACATACCTTGCTATCATTTCCAGTGAATTAATGAAAATTACAGTTGTAATATTACTCCTAAAATGTACCAATATATGTGAATAATTTATGTGGTAACAAAACTTCAAATAATGTTCTCATAATTAAGATATACACTTTATTTCACTCCGTCCAATACTCCAGAGAGTCGATCACTATTCTTCTCACATAGTTTTCGTATTCGATCAACAGGGAGGAAGGTAATTCAATTCAAAGTCCCATGCAACTCTTTATAAAAAAAGCTGAAATATTTAAAGCATGGTTTTATAGGCACTCATATGAATTCAGTTTGATCCTTGGATATTGCGTGATAGGCAACTGCTGACACTGACAATATTTCCGTTTGAATAAAAAATATTACTCCTCGAATATTTTGCTCTGTTAACAAGATACTGTAGGCCTTCAGATTGTGCTTATGAAACTTAAAACATCCTAAAATGTGTGACAAATTGAAGAATATCTAAAAGCGAAGTGGACAATATCCACCACATTGTTCTTTCATGTAACAAGTTTTGCTATTTCGGTTGACCGTAACCGAAATGGAGATTTGTTTACATTGTGTCACGGCTTTCTCGCCTGTCTCATTTAAGCTTTATGGCGTACCAACTCAATGCCTAGTAGTGACTAAACACGTTAAGCAAAACCAATTTTGTAGTTACGAGAATTGTCCGTGAATATAACACTTACAAAATCTTAAATTGCTATTTGTTGTCATCAATTGGTAATGATTTTGCACATGTGCAAAAGTGTGGAAATTCGTGCAAATTCTCATCAGCAGGCAGACGTAGGTTTCCTGAACGATGGTGCAGACATTTAACTGATCGTTAGGCCTATCGCGTTTCTTGATCCGCCTCCATTTTTGTTGTCTTGACCGTAATGGTTTGTTAAAGGTACACATCAAATAGCAGCAATATGTAATAAATATAGCGAGTGTAAATGGCATAATTCGAAGCACATCGCTTCGGAGGCATCGTTTGACCCCGGAAATAAGTTCGACAAATCAACACAGCGCGCCCGGCCTGCTGATTAGCCAAATTTGGCGCATGCGCCAGTTTTGATTGACAGACTGGATCGGTCTATTTTCTGCGAGTCAAGCAAGGTCTAATACCATTGCGACAGAGGTACATGTATTTGCATTGTGACGTCATAACTGTAACCATTATGACGTCATATGTCTAGCGGTATATACACTAGTGTAATATTGCCGTAAAAATATTACACTTAAAATACAGTTCGCTCTACCACCATGTACAGTGTAATAAAGCACACTTTCGCCCTGAATTAGTATAGTATTAACGTTATAATACATGGTGGTAGAGCTACACATGTCGGTAGAGCGAACTGTATTTCTTTTCTAAGATACCAAATTTAATACTTTCTAATGATAATTACGATTAATCTGAGGCAGAAAACAAACGGCGGTGTCGGTGACTTATTATTAAGAATCCTTGCACAGGGCTAACTAACGCGGTGTTCTATTGACGTGTCTGTCCCCCTACGTTAAGACGAACGTTACCAGAAAAAAACAAATGATAAACAGTTTGATGACGGTTTACGTTCGGGTTAAATATCTTCTCTAAATTGTTTTAATTACATCTGTGCTTAAGGTAAACCATATGGGGCAATATGAAAGTCGCATTTCTACTACCAGCGTAAGTTTAGATCAGTACATCCAGATGAAGCTGACTAGTCAAGCGACATTCCACGATTACATTGTGGGAATGTAAACACTGCGAACGTTACCGTGTCGCTGTAAAATTGTGAGCCGAACTGAGACATTTTAGCTGTCGGAAAACATAAACGTAATGTTTCCACCAGTGATGTTAGCTTAATGAAGCAACTGCAAACCAGGAAACGGGATGCAAAGGAGTAGTTTACTGTAGGAGGCTGTACGAGGCGATGACAACTGACATGCATCGTGACGTCGATTACATTGTGACGTAATGCAAAAGTGTTCGATTACGAGGGGGCAGACTAGAATGGCACAGTGACGCCAATACATTGTGACGTAATGCAAAAAGTGCACATTATCGTCTGATAAAGTACTGTCGGCGCCTTTGATCTTTCACAGAAGTATCTTAGAATGCAGCATCTTGGAGTTCATGGAGTTACCCGCCTTTGCCTGATGTTTACAGTTCAGAACAGAGAGTGCAAAAGTGAAAATTTTAAGTGTTTAAGCATCGTTAAAGAGCATAATCCTGTATGTGGTTTTTGCTTGAACATCATGGTTGACATTGAAACATGGAGGTTAAGAATTGGATGTTTTGTAATGCCAAAAGGCTGTCGACAAATTGAGCGAGTGGAGACTAAGTACACAGGAGAGACAAGATGGACGCCGTGGATGGAGATGTGCTACAGGCTTTATGCAGTGAGTGTTAGCCTGTCCATTATTGTGCTCTCGTCTGCATATGCACTGCAAGAATACCAACGCTCGCAATCTTATGTTTTCCCATATACATGCAATGGTAGATTGATGTCACACTGTCACTCTGACTGTTAGTATCAACATCCGGGTACTTTGGTGCCCCCTGACCTCCCTACACAACAAGACCTGCAGACGACGTTGTACAGTTCATCACTACTGCTGTTATCTGGCGACATTAAGACTAATCCATGACCTTTGACAAGATCTGGAAACAGTGACGTCAGTGATGAAGCTATCCGAAACTCACCGGAGCTTTTAACTCAACAAATGACTACCTTGACTGAAACAGTGAAAACAATGAACTCTACCCTAAACAACCTCGCAACAAGCGTGGAAACCAATAACACACGAATGAATGAGCAGTTGGATACACTAAGACAAGAAGATGTTATGTTAAAAACTACACTATCCGCCCAGACAAGAAGGATCGCTGAACTAGAAGAGAAAATAGATAAATCAGAAGGATATTCTAGACGAAATAACTTAATCTTCTTCGGGATTGAAATGTCACAGAGTGAAACACTGCAGGAAACAAAAGACAAAGTTGAAGCGTTTATTGAAGATGAGCTTGAAACTGATATAACATTCAATTTGACATTGTACATAGGCTTCGATCCAGACAGAACACACACACACACACACACACACACAAGCATTGCAAAGTTTATATCTAGAGAAGATAAATCTAATGTGTTCTTACATGCACGACAAAAGTTGAAATCGTCAAATGAATACAGAGTTTCAGAACATTTTACTCCTCTTGTGTGAGAGAGAAGAAAGAAGTTTGTACCTGTCCTTAAATCGTCCAGAGATGATGGAAAACAAGCTCATGTAAAAGTGGACCACCTCGTCATCGATGGACAGTATTACTTCTTTAACGATCTGGATGGAACTATCTCCAAAGTAACCAGAACCCAGGACTACAGAATACCCAGTTCTACAATATCAAAACAACAGGTAAACAAATAACAAGACGGCCGTGACCCTATTTTGGACTATGACGACACCACGATATGCACGGGATTTGCACGCACCTCAAACGAAGCAAGCGTGTAAAAGATTGTTTGCTGGAACGTGAATGGACTTTATTGAAAAAAATTAACAGTGACGACTTTATTAGTTTTCTCAAAGAATTTGACATTATTTGTTTTGTAGAGACTTGGTCTAAACAGTTGAGTGAACATGTTAGTTACCAATGTGTTAGAAAAAAGGTCAAGAAATATGGACGTCATTCAGGTGGTATCTCTGTTTACTTAAATCAGTGGTTTGATTCGTTCTTTTATAGAGTTCACGATTCGTGGAGTGACTGCATATTTTTAATATCAAAATCACAACATTGACCGGCAAACGGATAATCCTTGGTATTTGCTATATTATCCCAGAGTCACCGACAGAAGATAATGGCCTTGAAAACCTAGAAGATGTGCTGCTAACATTATTGAATGAACTCCCAGAGTGCGAACTAATGCTCTGTGGGGATTTCAACAGTCGCACAGCAACTAATGCGGGCTATATTGAAGACGACGATATCTCGCACATACCAATTGACGAAGATAGTTACACAGTAAATGACAATAGACCAGAACCGCGTCTTAGCAAAGACGTGTTAAACAGTTATGGGAAAGAACTCTTGGAATTATGTAAATCTTTAGAATTATGCATGTTAAGTGGAAGATTTTCTGATAAGGGAGAATTCACTTACATTGGCGGAAATGGATTCAGTACACCCGACTATATATGTGTGTCATCAACGCTTTTCTCTAGAATAAAGGACTTTCAGGTTGTAAGCAAAACAGAATCTGACCATATGCCATTAAAGGCTGTTATAAGCAATATATTTTCAAACATACAATCTAGTGACAAAGCAATGCAACATGTAAAATGTACGATACGAACACAATTCAAATGGAATGAAGACAAAGGTGTGGAATTTCTTAACAACTTCAAATCAAATATTGTGCTGGAACTACTGGACGAATTCAAAACCTGTACATATGACGACATGCAAAGGAGTACAGAAATACTGCAAACTGTTCTAAGCCAATGTGGTAATCATATGAAATTGCCTACACGTCTATCTGCAAATAAGAAGAAGCAGCCAGAATGGTTCGACGATGAATGTGAATCAGCAAAGCGACAGAAATATAAACCTCCTTATCAGTTTGAGGGTACTTCTAATGCCGAACATTATCAATTGTATAAAGAGGCTAAGGAATTGTTCAAACTCTTGTGCAAGAAAAAACAAGCTGACCACAATGATAAGATAACAACGAATGATAAACTCTGCAGCAAAGGGAAAGGATTGCAAAACATTTTGGAGACTAATTAAGAAACATACATCAACAAGATCAACATAAAATGCCATATCAGCAGACAGCGGGTTCTATTACTTCAAAGAGCTACTTAATCCAGTATCGCCAGATACGAACTCCCGAGGTGTCACGGTTCCTTAGTAAACACAATCCTGCAACATGTCATGAGTGTAAAATGGAGGATATTTTATCATGTGATATAATAGAACAAGATGTTATGAATGCAATATTATTCCTCAAATCAGGAAATCCCCCATATATGACGATCTTATTCAACCAAATTCTTCAAACTGGAGAATTTCCGCACTCGTGGACAAAGGAATGATTATGCCAATCCATAAGAAATGAAGTACCAACGATCCAAATAATTTTCGTGGCATTTCACTAATAAACGTTATGTGCAAAATCTTCACTTGTATCCTAAACAAACGATTAGAATTTTTCATCGAACTGAACAACCCTGTAAGCGAACACCAAGGATGATTCAGGAAAAATCACTCCACAATTGACTGTATTTTCATTTTGCAGTGCCTCGTACAAAGGTGTATTACCAAGAAGAAAGGAAAACTCTACTGTGCTTTTATTGACTTCCGCAAAGCGTTTGATCTGGTCAATAGGAACTTCCTTCTGTATGTTCTGCTGCAAAATGGAATTCATGGAAAATTCTTCAACGTTATCCAAAGTATGTATAACGACATAAAAGCAACAGTAATTGTAGAATACGGGAAAAAGCTCACTGACTACTTTGAAAGTACGTGTGGTGTTCGACAGGGATGTTCGTTGAGTCCAGTCCTTTTCACGCTTTTTATTGAAGAATTACACAAACATGTAAATAAGAACTTTGAAGATGGAATTTATGTGTCAGACGAAGTGTTGAATATAATTGCACTGTTATTTGCTGACGATGTCATCCTTCTTGCTGACTCTGTGATCAAGTTACAACGATGACTTGATTGACTATCTGACTACTCCTCAAAGTGGGGAATGGAAATCATACATAGAAAAAAGCAAAATTATGGTTTTCAAAATGGGTGGGCCTCTCTCTAAATCCGAAAAGTGGTATTTTGAAGGGAAAACTTTGAAAACTGTGAATGTGTATAAGTACCTTGGACTTATGATGACGCCAAAGCTTATATGACAAAAGCATGTAGAACATTAGAGAACATGTAGAGCCTAGCCAGTAAAGCGATATTCCCAGTAAAAGCTCTCATCAGACGCCTGAATATATCCGTAAATGAAGCTCTCAATATATTTGACATGAAAATTGTGCCCATTCTTACATATGGAGCGGAAATATGGGGTTTCAATCAACGTGATGATATTGATCTTGTTCAAAGATAATTTTACAAATACGTTTTAGGACAAGGCTATAAATCTTCAAACTGTGTAGCATATGGAGAATGTGGGAGAAACCCTCTATGGACTGTATATATATGTCCAAATGTGTAAAGTATTGGCTCCGTTTGATAACACTGCCTCCGAATAGATACCCATACCAGTGTTATAATATGCTTTTATCGATATCAGCCCGGAGACGTAACAATTGGACAAACAACATACGGAATCTTCTATTTAGATACGGATTCGGGCATGTATGGCTCTGCCAAGAAGTTGGTAATGAGGAACTGTTTATGAATTTTTTCAAACAACGTTTATTAGATACCTCAGCTCAAATGTGGCATGACAGTCTTGACAGCGATTCTATCACATTTTACTTCTCTTTTAAATCTCTATTAGAGTGTGAATATTATCTATCTGTAGTAACTTCACCTAGTCAAAGACGGATCTTAACTAAATTTCGAAGTGGCAATGTGAACATTGGAGTGATGAAACTAAGACAGAGGACAGAGCACCTTAGATGACATCAATATATTGTGTAGGTCCTGTTTATCCCTCGAAGATGAGAGTCATATATTGTTCGACTGCACCATATTTACGGACATAAGAAAAGAACTAATTCCAAAGAAAAACGATGGATATTACATATCCATTTATTCACTATTCAATTCTCAAAATCCCGAAACCATTAATAATTTAGCTAAATATATTTTCCATGTGTTTAAACAACGAGGAGAACTGTAAACTCTAACTTACTGTTAAAATGCTTTGAATATTTAATGAATATGTACAATGGGTCGTATGGCATTTAAAACGAATAAACAGAAACATTATCATTATCATTACCATTATCTTCCACGGGGGGCGAGTAATAAATGGCAGTACGTAGTGTTCAGAGATGTACATTTTTCTGAAAACTAATGAAGAGTGATTTTTTTATGATGAATAGAATCTCACCCTCTCAACACTCGTTGATAAAAGTAAAAATATCAACTCACGCTGATATAATTGATATCAGTAGACGCTTGGGTGAGATTCTCAATATATCGTTTAATTGTCACTGGTCAACCGAAGCAATAACTGTGTCTAACAAAGGCCTTATTGATAATTATACATACAAGCCGGCACCGGCCTATCTTCTCTTGGTCAAACACTGATAAGTGTTTTGTTACCAGATGGCGCATGTTTGATCATAGGCTAAACATGGACTAAAAGTCTACCCTTGTGATGTAATCCTGGGGCTAAGCTTTAATACATTCGTAAACTTTGCCAGCACTGGGTAGATACAATATTTGGAAAGTGTTACATCAGAGAAATTGGTAATGTTAAACGAGTGGAGCTTTGAGCTTTAAATCTACATGGGATTTGGATCTCAGACACACTTGCGTGAATAGACCCAAGGAACCCACAGCTCTCCCCTCACTTGTTTCAAGGTAAGAAACATGGACATTTGTGTTCTATATTTTGTTCTTATTTCAATGTAACATTGTGCTTTACGTATTTATAATGTACAGAACGAATACTTCTTTTCTGTTGTCTCGACATTCACGTATATATCCGTGCCTTCTTTGATCCATTGAATGTTCGAGATGAGTGTGTGTGTGTGTGTGTGTGTGTGTGTGTGTGTGCGTATATATATATATATATATATATATATATATATATATATGCAGTCTAGATTCTCTTGCAGTAGCGTTGCATGCAATACTTTAGTCCCAAAGGCAGTTCCAAGGTTTCACAGACCTACTTCAAGCAATGCTTAATTTGTAGGTGGGCCAGTTATTCAAGATTCTCCGATAGTTCACCTATAAAATATTACGGTCTTATTGCTGTGGTCACAGAATAGGTTATAATACGGTCTTATTGTTGTGGTTATTTATTATGTTTTGTCGTTATGAATAAGTATTTAGGTATTGTAAAATAATCCGTTCGTCGTATTGTTGTATATATGATACAGAACAACTTATACGCGAATTTCAGGACCTGAAATAAATAAGCAATAGATTGATCTGGAATGGAACCCATGCGGGGCTGAATGTATATTTTCGTTAAATATGAAAGAAGATCATAAATTATAAGCATAGTATTTAAAGGTTAGCTCTCATTAGTTGTATCGGGTCCCAACAGGACCTTTAGCTCATGTAACACAGAGCTGTTTTAATAGGCATGTTGAGAAAATTTCAAAATCTGACGCTCCAGTGACAAAAGTTGTGCCCGATGCAATCAGCTTTTTAAATTTGTACCAAATGTTCCCGATATTTTTCAGCTGAACAGTTGACTAGCCTTTGCATGTGTTTATGAAGAGTGCAACCAGTGGGACAGGACCCGCTCACATTTTCGCCAACATTTGTTATCATCACTTTTTATACTGTGATTCACAAGCATATGCTCATGACATAGTCGGGGCGGTGGGGTAGCCTAGTGGTTGAAGCGTTGGCTCGTCACGCCGAAGACCCGGGTTCGAATCCCCACATGGGTACAATGTGTGAAGCCCATTTCTGGTGTCCCCGCCGTGATGTTGCTGGAATATTGCTAAAAGCGGCGTAAAACCAAACTCACTCAGTCAGTCAGTCATGACATAGTCGGAATTGCACAATCGACTCTGTTTTTAACAGAGATTTCTTATGGTCGTGAAAAAGGTTTTGTTGCTTATATTTACAGACGTACGTATTTCCAGAACTTGAGGATACACATATTTATAGTCCTTATGCATTTTGAGGAGGTGTTACAGCGAAGACCGCCCGGTATACGGCAAGCGGTTTTCACATTTATGAAGAAATTACTGATATCTTCAATCGTTTTAAAGATATCGGCATTCCGTTTAAAGGTGTCAATTCTGTTTTTAAGATGTCCGTACATAATTGAATATATATTTGATTAATTTCTGATATCCAAAATAGAATTACTCATATCGTAAAATGTTACCGAGATATCACAATTTCGTGGTGAATTAAAGGCATCTTAATTATAGCTTTCGGCCGTAGGAGCCGCGCCAATTTACACTTATCAGAGGGGTACACAAAGTCCGCAGTCTTGACTACCAGTTGTCCTACTTCCATTTTAGTGGAAGTCTGACTTTATGTGCTAGAGATTAGGTGCCTGACTCTGAGGGTGTGGGTTCGAATCCCGGGTGGGACTCAACCCAACAAAAGTACAAGAATCTGTACTTTACTAAGAATATGTAATCCCAAATATAACATCTTAAATTCAATTCAAAATATCTTGAAATAATTTA
This sequence comes from Haliotis rubra, assembly GCF_003918875.1. NCBI lineage: Eukaryota > Metazoa > Mollusca > Gastropoda > Lepetellida > Haliotidae > Haliotis > Haliotis rubra. The sequence continues at coordinate 334,826 of NW_025765492.1, forward strand.
TATAAGCCACAACAAGCATTGCAGATATCTGTTGTGTTGCCGAACCCTTTGTCTATAGACGTGTGAATTTTCACCTTTTTATCATTGAAATTCATGAAATAATATTGATTGCTCTTAAACTAACGCAATAAATTCTTCTAAAATGACTTATGCATTTCTTTTCTTGAACAGTGTAGATCCTGTAGTTGTGAAATGGTGTCTTTTGGTAGTTTGTGATTGCTTAAACAGATATTGTTCAGGTTTTCATTGCAACAAACTTCATGAGTTGTGTTCTCTTCCTTATTGGTTGCAATCACAGACCTTCGCGGCGGGTATCTCAGTGGGCTAGCACTATAAAACCAGCTTCAGTCTGGGCTAGTACAAGCAGCCGCCAATACACATGCACACGCATGCACGTCGTCATATGAGCGAAATATTCTCAAGCACGACGTTAAACCCAATTCCACCACCACCTTCGCGGCGGATTCCCCTTGTACATAATACACCCCACTATACCCGTGGACAGAAGAGTTCAAATTGATTGCATACAGTTTGATTGTTGTTTAACGCCGCACTCAGTAATATTCTAGCTATTTGGCGGCGAACTGGACCAGATAATCCAGTGATCAACAGCATGAGCATCGATCTACGCAATTGGTATACGATTACAGGTGTCAACCAAGTCAGCGAGACTAACCACCCGATCCCGTTAGTCGCTTCTTACGACAAGCATGGGTTGCTGGAGACCGATTCTAATCCGGAACTTCACGGGTTAGAATGACATACAGAATGATTAATGTATGCATTTCAGGATGCATGATTTGGTTAACCACTCGATCTGATTAATGTTTGTAAATTCTTATTAAATCTGATTACTCTTTTTTCTAGCTAGTCGGTCAACAATGTCCAAACAAAGTCCAGCAGATCGCCTGTGTGCCCTGGCAGTGGAGGCTGGTTTTCAAGTGACGGATGAGAGGTTTGCCAAATTAATGGACGAAAAGGATGAACTGAAGGCATTCAGGAAAGAATTCCACTATCCAAAAATGAAGGAGATCATGTTTGGTAAGAAGACCTTATACAAGGATCATGATTGGCATCAGCCAATTTGTCAATCTCAAGCAAACGTGTTTTTTTCTAGCCGTTTGAAAATAAATTGAATTCTAGCGAATCCCCATTAATCCACCAATCTTTCCTAACAACAAGTGATGAGGACGCCTATTCAGGAATACAGGACATTACTCCCGAGAAAATGGTCGGTGGGGTAGCCAAGTGTTTAAAGGTTTTCTCTCGTCACGCGGAAGACCCAGGTCCTACTTCTTACATTCTTCCACATGTGCGAGGCCCATTTGTGGAGTCATCTGCTGTGATATTGCTGAAACCGGCGCAAAACTGTACTCTCTCGCGACTCATTGGGCATACCGGTTATTAAGTGTGACTTCACTATGAACGTCGTCCGTCGAACTCACTCACTCACTGACTCACATGAACGCTTAATTTAATAGGTTTAGTAGTAGATTGTTTCACGCATCACATAGATGTGAGTGTTACAGATGACGTGCAACCATTTACAGTAACAAAGGAAACAATTCTATCCAGTTAATGAGTGTTGAACAGTTTTTGCATAAGCAGATGAGGCTGAATGGTGATATAAGCAGTGGGGATATCAACAAACAAGATTCGTACAAAATGAAATGTAAGTTTCAAGATATCTGTGGATGTTGTTCAGCCGTGTAAGAGCGGCATCCCCTGCTCCTGTCCCAGGACTGTAGGGCCTGCTCCTGTCCCAGCTCTGTAGGCCCTGCTCCTGTCCCAGCACTGTAGGCCCTGCTCCTGTCCCAGCTCTGTAGGCCCTGCTCCTGTCCCAGCACTGTAGGCCCTGCTCCTGTCCCAGCTCTGTAGGCCCTGCTCCTGTCCCAGCTCTGTAGGCCCTGCTCCTGTCCCAGCTCTGTAGGCCCTGCTCCTGTCCCAGCTCTGTAGGCCCTGCTCCTGTCCCAGCTCTGTAGGCTCTGCTCCTGTCCCAGCTCTGTAGGCTCTGCTCCTGTCCCAGTTCTGTAGGCCCTGCTCCTGTCCCAGCTCTGTAGGCCCTGCTCCTGTCCCAGCTCTGTAGGCCCTGCTCCTGTCCCAGCTCTGTAGGCCCTGCTCCTGTCCCAGCTCTGTACGCCCTGCTCCTGTCCCAGCTCTGTAGGCTCTGCTCCTGTCCCAGCTCTGTAGGCCCTGCTCCTGTCCCAGCTCTGTAGGCCCTGCTCCTGTCCCAGCTCTGTAGGCCCTGCTCCTGTCCCAGCTCTGTAGGCCCTGCTCCTGTCCCAGCTCTGTAGGCCCTGCTCCTGTCCCAGCTCTGTAGGCCCTGCTCCTGTCCCAGCTCTGTAGGCCCTGCTCCTGTCCCAGCTCTGTAGGCCCTGCTCCTGTCCCAGCTCTGTAGGCCCTGCTCCTGTCCCAGCTCTGTAGGCCCTGCTCCTGTCCCAGCTCTGTAGGCCCTGCTCCTGTCCCAGCTCTGTAGGCTCCTGCTCCTGTCCCAGCTCTGTAGGCCCTGCTCCTGTCCCAGCTCTGTAGGCAAACTGAAGGGGGTCAAGTAAGTGTTGTGTCTTTCTGAAAAATAATTCTTAATGTTTTGCTTGTAGCTGACCAAACGCTAGTCGACCCCGAAGATGACTGTGTTTATTTTGTCGGCAACTCTCTCGGTTTGTGCCCTAAGAACGCAGAAGAGTATGTGAAGACACAGCTGGAAAAATGGTCCAAAATGTAAGTCTGGAATCTTCCACAGTTCGGTCGATGATCAAAGCGCGTAAACTATGTTCATTGCGGCGTCTGTGATGTCTGCGACTATCTGTGGATACAGTTTAGCTCACTAACCCACATTGTGTGATGAAATTTTTTTTTAAAAAGAAATGAATTCGTAGGCTTCTGAGAGACCAGATGTCATATTAGAGAGACATATTTTGTGATTTGAAACCGTTTCCGTTTCCCCGTTGGTCACGATAGGGTGTAGATTTAGAGGAACATTTTTTAGGGGTAGTAATGGTTCTCAAAGTAGCACAAAAGCGTTTTCCCGCCATTGTTTCTTAAACGACTTTCAAAACAAATTGACTGTACTAGATTAAACATGGAACATGGTTCATTAGTATGACGCTGATAAACTGTCTAAACGATAACACGCCTTGATTAAACATTTATTCGTGTGTGGTCTTTACGTCGTCGTCAGTTCAGCGACCTAGAAAGATGAAACACAAACAGCGCACTGTATTCCATATTTTAGCCCATATTTAAATGGCGTGTTCGAAAGCCTTCCTAGCTCACGTAATCTTGTATTGAGCGGTAACGATTAGCCGCAAGGTCGTTGTAAAGCCGACAAATCATCTTCAAGAAATGTAGAAGTGGGACATATTCATATTTCAGTGCCATCCACGGCCATCGTCACGGCGAGCTCCCCTGGGCCACTTGTGATGAATGCGTTGATGGCGACATGGCCAAGATAGTAGGTAGGCACAGTACCATATATACTTAATGGCAAAATTAATTGTGATGTTCATTACGACATATTGCAATAAAAAAAAGCAAGTGACTCAAAACCGTTTGCCTTTCGAAATAGAGAAAGTGTGCTGTTTTTATGAAAGATGAATATCAATAGGCTTTTTCGAAACGTAAAAGAATTGGGTGCGTTGTCACCTGACAGCCAGCCTTTCTGAGACTGAAATAATTGTGATCGCGGTATAAAACAATATTTATCCTCTCGAAAATCAGAAATATTCAGGGTTTTTTCATCGTAGCCAAACCCCAATAGAATTTGATTAGTAAGGTAAATGTTTCGAAAACCTGCTCTTCAAACTGACCGTCGTGGTAGTAAGAGCTGATCTGAATCGGCAAACGGTGAGGCAGGATTCATCATGTTCGTCGCGATTCCTTTTCCAGGAGGCCAACATGGTGAGGTTGCTCTCATGAACGGATTGACAGTGAATCTCCATCTATTGCTGGTAAGGCTACATCGGAAAAGAACTGGTAATATGTACACAGGGGCAAGATCATATTAACATTCAGATTCATTGTGATGGATGAGAGTGATCCTGGGTCTTTAGGAAGGTACATGCTCATATAAAGAAAACGTAAAGATTCCATTGAGCTACGTAAATTTTCTAATCGTTTTGCCAATATTCTTTTCAGCTATACAATGTAATATTTTTTGTAAATAAGCCTGTGGTTTTATCTCAATGATTTGGTTTTTTGTCCAGATCTCATTTTACCGACCAACTGCCACAAGGCACAAGATTATGTGCGAAAGCAAGTCGTTTCCATCTGATCACGTGAGTATAAGTAATGTCACGGGAAAGATTACTTACCTTTCGCACGCAATTAAGTTAGTCCAAATATAGAAGACAAGATTTCTATTTGGTAAATTCAATTCATGTTCATATACAAATATACTTCAGATACATTTATGTTATTATAGTTTTACAATACACCTGTTGAGATTAACCTTGTGTATCTTGTTTACAAGTGTGCATATTTTCTACGAGAAGCATTTCACAACGTTATTCCCGCCTTCCTGTATTGGTGTCCCTGGGATTTTATTTTCTTTGTTTCAGTATGCATTCGAAAGTCAGATAAGGCTTCATGGTTACAACCCAGCTGAAAGTCTTATCCTGCTCGAACCCAGACAGGTGAGGCCACCACACGGCACCATTGTTTGTATTGATCGTGTTACACTGTAGGGTCGTCAACACATCGTGGCGTTGTCCAGATTAGAACCCTTCTACGATATCTGATTCTCTAACATTGCCACGTTGTTCCGATAAATTCTTAGGCGTGCCCGAGTTCTTTGATCAGGGAATTCGAATTCCACCTTCGCCCAAATTATGACTCTTGGCAACCTCATATTCATGCTCGTAGCTTTAATCAAAGTTGTAAACGTCCGAGACGTGGGTCACTTTGTCCATTCCTCCAATGTCAACAAGCACCCAGTGACTGTACCGAAATGAGTTCAGTGTTGCATTAAACTCACTCACTCATTACAACTCACGTTGGCTGTTTAAGGGGGAGACTACTCTGCGCACAGAAGACATCGTGTCAAGGATACAGGAAGAAGGCAACTCTATAGCTGTTGTTTGCCTCCCTGGGGTGCAGTACTACACAGGCCAGCTGTTTGATATTGCCACCATCACCAAGGCAGGGCAAGCCAAGGGGTGCCATGTGGGATGGGATCTCGCTCATGCTGTGGGCAATGTAGAACTGCATCTCCATGACTGGGGGGTGGACTTTGCTTGTTGGTGCACTTACAAGGTAACTGAGATAAGCAATCCGTCTTATTTTGAAGAGCAATCCGTTGGGTATTCCTGTGAAATACCGTTGGAAGTATCCTTCCACCCAAGTAACGAGGTGGTAACAAGAGAACATAGTCATAGTCTTACAAAAACGTATATTTTATTATTAAAGGGATGTCTTGTGTGTGTCTTGTTGTTTTATGTTTTAATAATAATTATTATATAAGGGTCTATGAGACTATGCAGGTAAAAAGATATTGCTCTTTTGTAACATGTTTCTCATAAACTGCTTGATAGATATATCCAGTCTACCCTACATATACGATATCAGCAGCAGCAGCAGTGCATTAGCGATTGTTTTGTTTTAAATATATTTTATTAATGAGAAAAGGATTGGGTATGTTTTAAGTATATTTTATTCATGAGAAAAGGTTTGGGTACAAGTTATATAACTTTTAACACCTTCTCCGTAGTTATTACATAATATTATTTACATTTATTATACAAGATGGACAGACAAAAACAGAAAGATGGTAAACAGTGGAACAATTGCAATAATTAAAAAAATATTCTGATTAACAAAATCTTTTTAAATATATGTTTGAACAATTTTAAATATGTTTTGATTTATGCGAACAGTCAGATCTGCATCGCATGTAATAGTAACTCATAGTTTATATTCACATTGGTAACACTGCGTAAATTAGTCATCATTGCAGTTCTCTGTATATATAAATGACACTCAAATAGGTAATAATACGAATTTTTACAAACATTTCCACAAGAACAACTGGGGTTATCTTTTATACCAACACGGAATAGATCATAATTAGCGACATATGCGTTATCATCATCATTATCATCATCATTACACGAGACATGGCTGATTATTTCATCTTCCAGTACTTGTGCTCGGGAGCTGGGGGTATTGGAGGGGCGTTCCTGCACAAGAAACACGAAAAGAACGACTTCCCCAAACTGCTTGGGTGGTGGGGCCACAAGCTTGAAACAAGATTTGTCATGGACAATGGTAATTAGGATACATGGAAGACAAGATTCACATACAATATTTCAAGTGATTGACACTGGAAAGACTAATTGTCTTATAGGTGTGGTAGACGGTGCATTATGTCACTTTAAAATTTATCTTTTGGTTAAACCAAAGCACCTGAATTATTTTTCATCATTATTTTATTATACGCATTCTGTTCATTAATGCCGTGAATACATACTCGGACGGCCACCTTGCAGTGTTAGTTTTAACCAATAAATCAGTCCCATGTCAGGTTCCAGCGACATGTTCCAGTGTGCGTTTGAATGTGACTGATACTTATGTTTCCTTTACCAGACATGGACATATCCCCAGGTATATATGGCTACCGTATCTCCAACCCTGCAGGGATGTTGGTCCCGTCGCTAAAAGCAAGTCTAGAGGTAAACAACACAATGGGAAACACGACAGAAGCTCCTATGTCTTGTGGTACAGCGTTTGTGTCCTGTGTGGAACATGTCGACGTCTAAGTATTGCCCTGAGAAACAGTTGTCTCCCATGATGAATTCCCCTGGACTAGGTCTGTGGTGTCCCATGCCCGATGTTTTAAAGCGTTTGTCTGCTATGGTGAATGCCCAGCAGAATAGGTCCCTGATGCACCGTCTGGGGTGTCTCTGCCCCCCCATGTGTGGGATTGTCCAACAGAATAAGAACGTGGTGCTCCATGCATGATGTTTGTCCTATTTGGTGAATGGTGGTGAGTGGGTTGCTGGTGCTCCATGTCCAACTGTTCGATGAGATTTGTCTGCTATGGTGAATGCCCAGTAGGACAGACCCTATTGCCCTGTGTGTGATATTTGTGCGTGGGCTCCATTCCCCATGTTTGTCCAACGTTTGTTTCCCGTGCGAATGGCATTTTTACGGTCCAAGACACCCAAAAGTGTGTGAAAATGCTTTTCCTATCCTTAAGATAAAATCTTACAAAAATCGATTTATTCTTTCCCATATGTTTGTTTTTATATCAATGAATTTAGAACATCAGCTCGGTTCAAAGGATCGATAATAATCAAATATGAGATGACGTTTTCTGGAAAATATCTAAGATACACCTTTTGAAATATCATTGCCGTACCTTCAAATAAATGTTATTGGTAGAATAGATATCACCGCTGACATGTACGTAGAATAATTATTCAAATGAACGCACCTGATAATTTTCAGAATAATACCTAATTGATTTATACAAAATGCAATTCGCTTGGTTCTGAAATGTTTTATACTGCATGGTCGTTATATATTCCCTTCCAGCTGTATAACAAAGCCACCTTGCCAGCACTGAGACAGAAGTCCTTGTTACTGACCGGATATCTGGAACTGTTGATAAAAAAAATATGGCCGCCCAGAAAATAAGTCAGAGGATCCCGATGCAGTATACATTGATATACTGACCCCGTCTGATCCTGAACAACGAGGGGCCCAGTTGTCACTGTCGTTCAATGTCAACATTCACCATGTTCTTGACGAACTGTACAAGCGTGGTGTTTCTGTGAGTATCAGCAATGTGTCTGGCATTTTAGTGATTCAATTGTACTCTAATGAACGTGGGGTTACCATAAATGATGACACGTCACAGAGCACAAGTTTCATGGTTTTGTTTTTGAGAGCAAACATGTGTATTCTCAGCTCCACGAGAAGGATACAACATGTCTAACTGTGGCGTTCAGTTGCCGATACTTTAAGTGACTGCTAAAAGGATCTGGCGTTCAGTTGCCGATACTTTAAGTGACTTTAAGTGACTCACTCGTTCATTCTCACACTTCTCACTCATTCATTCTCACGCTTCCCACTCGTTCATTCTCACACATTCATTCTCACGCTTCCCACTCGTTCATTCTCACACTTCCCACTCGTTCATTCTCACACTTCTCACTCGTTCATTCACACACTTCTCACTCATTCATTCTCACACTTCTCACTCATTGAGACTTCTCACTCATTCATTCTCACTCGTTCTTTCACACACTTCTCACTCATTCATTCAGATACTTTACACTCACTCATTCACGCCCTTCTCACTCAGTACCTCATCCTCGTCATATCGCTGTACATCTTGACTGAAAAAGCAATGCATTTCGGCCTCACGTCAGAGATTTGTGTTTGGTTTACAAGTCATTATTCATGTCAACTTGACAATACCCTTTCAGTGTGACAAACGTCTCCCACGTGTTATCCGCGTTGCCCCAGTCCCGATCTTCTGCTCCTTCGAAGACGTCCACAGGTTCATGAAGTACCTACAGCAATCTCTGACCGCAGCCAAGGCACAAGGCCACGTGGACCATATTAGTGACAACAACCATGTATAAACCAAACAGTACCGATACATTTCTGTACTACAAATGGAAAACGTAATCTTTCTGAGAACATAATACTTTCATATCTCATTGTGTACCGCATGTGGTCGCTCATAATAGATATTTACACTCAGAATCATGATTGTCATTTTTATCTGGCTACTTTGTAATATCGCATGCATTACTACAGTGTGCCAGAAAATCGCAGTTATGCTGATTTCCTGCTTTAGGATATTCCTTTCTGGACAGATACGATTTCTCTTTGTTGTTTAATGTCGCACTCTGCACCATTAAAGCTATGTGGCGGCAGCCTGTTTATAATCTAGTCAGGCCCAGACACTGCAGTGATTTACACCATGAGCACCGCTAAGTTACTGGGATAGGATGACGTGTCAACCAAGTCATCGAGCCTGAAAACTCGATCCCGGGTGCACAGTTGTAGTTTAACTAGATGTAAATCCTGACTTATGTCACGGGTCACTTGGAGATGGGGCATTTTTATTGGTGCTAGGTCAGATTAATTAGTTCTTTTTTAATAATCAAAGATGGTGGCTTTTCAAAACATCATTGCGATCTCAACTTGACTAAGCGGTTCGAAGTTATTGGTGCTATGGGCTGGGGTATTGTCACGGTGGGGATACAATGGCAATACTACTTAATTATTCTCTTCATTTGATGTTTGTAATAACGTTTCTATTCGATGTTCACTAACATTTCTCGTTACGTGTATTATGCATACTTTTTCATCTTTTATTTGCTGATTTAATGGCTGTCACAAGCAACCAATGTACGGCCATCAACCTTCAGGGGTTCCAGTATGAAGTGCTCGTAAAATCCGAAAGTCTGCTTTGAGTGTCATCTTTAGGTCTCGTCATCATCTACCTATGCATTTATCGAAAGCTCCAGGTTAGCCTGACAGTGTCGAATGTGGTTTATAGATGAGACTGACTGAGTTTGGTTTTACGCCGCTTTTAGCAATATTCCAGCAACATCACGGCGGGGGACACCAGAAATGGGCTTCACACATTGTACCCATGTGGGGATTCGAACCCGGGTCTTCGGCATGGTGAGCCAACGCTTTAACCACTAGGCTACCCCACCGCCCCTTATAGATGAGAGGAGGATATACTATATGAGCGTCAATACTACATGACAATACGTGAACATGTTTAACCAGATTGGATACAGGTATGTCATGAATCGTCCGAGTTATTTGTTTGTTTCGATGTTTTCTTCGTATGACAGGGACGTATGTACGTGCTGCTTGATCTTCCATTATGAATATTGCTTTAAATGATACTAAGGGCATTGTATTAAATGTTGTTGACAGGTAGCAATTTAGGCAAACATACCGTTGCCTAAACATTTTTCAAAAGGATTTCATTTTCCTCTTTTAATGTTTTTGTGTTTCATTTGAGAATCCATTCCAGTTGTAGTGAGTGAATGAGTTGGGTTTTACGCCGCTTTCAGCAATATTCCAGCAATATCACGGCGGGGGACACCAGAAATAGGCTTCACATATTGTGTCCATGTGGGGAATCAAACCTGGGTGTTCGGCGTGACGAGCGAACGCTTTAACCACTAGGCTATCCCACCGCCCCCCATTCCAACTGTAATTTCTGGTAGTAACATAGTTCGCATTCAGCAAACCTGAGTGGTCGGGGCCTTGTTTACCCATACTGAACTTTTCAGTAATGATTCATACAGTATGTAATAATTATCGTCTATTAAATTTTGCTATGCTGGAGGGGTCAGCGTAATATGATAGCGATAATATAAATGAATCAATCCAAAATAATAGCTTGACGTTGTGCTTAGTTGACTATTAATACATAAATGTTGACAATGCAAAGGAATCGTTGACATCAATCAGGGCAATATTACTTCACCAACCACTCTCTATTTTCAACCAGTCGAGAAACCGTAATCCATTAGTGGGCGTGGCTTGTTTTTAAATAGTTTTATGGAGGCATAAGCGCAAAACTATTGAAGCTTTAGCCGCTCAATGCGATGAAATCACTTGCAATTTAAATATGAAACATTGATTCATATGTTAACACAAACGTGCGTGTTCCTCGTGTATCGTTTATATGTTAGAATTGAGGTGGCTTGGCTGTATATGTATGCCGCCACATGTGAACTATCTGACATTTCTCCATCTATGTACCCCACAACTGTTCACACTTTGTTCTGTATACAACAGATTGTTCAAGAAAACAGTTCCATCTTCAGTCGATTGTCATGAAAACATTGAAACATGGAGCATTTTCATGAACAGCACTTAGATTTCTTGCAACCCATTGCAGTAGGTCATGTTAGAGAAATACATAGCTGTACTCCTTTCATGTTATTTAGGTCAGCATGGGGAATACATTGAAGATTCACTAGTTTACATGTTTACAGGACAGTCGAACTAACACCACAATCTGCCAACAGGTCTGATTCCGATTTTCTCGATTTTGTCCATGTTAAATGCTATACCAAATGTCTTGTAACCATCCTAGTTTGTTTTAGGCCACCATCCTTGAACTATTTGAAGACAGATCGTCTAGTACGCGGAATCACTATTATGTCGTTACTATTTCATAACAACAGCAGATAAAGGCATAAGCTTTGTTACAGAATTATATTAATGACCGCATAATGATTTGTGGTGTGCGTTTTGGTCTTACCCTTTGATCCTTATGTCTTATAACTAAGGAATACTTCTGTTGTGAGTCCTTATCCCATTTTCAGACCGTTCTTGATGTTGTATTTTAGGGATCCATTTAGGCCTATGTAATATGTTCAGAACCTATTCTGCCTGCAATGTATGTTGTGTTGTGACCAATTTTGGTACTACTTCTGAGCTATATGTATACCTTTGCAAAAGATTACAAACTTTAAAAAGAGTAAATTTTATCAACAAATATCTGAAAAGATGAAATCCCTCATAGAGGAAAAGATTTCTTGTGTCGTTAACATGGTAACAGATTATATACGTCTTAAATAGATGTGATTTCATGTGTTCTCATATTTGTCAACAGAAATGCGTGTTATCTTTCACAAAGTTAGTATGTAAACATTCAGCCCGTCAAGGTCTACAATGACAGTCAGTGTTCTTAAAGCTTATGCTTTTGATTGACAAGAATTGGTTTTAATATTTTATTTCATGAATGGATGTGTGTTATGTTTCAAATGAACTGACGTTTTATATGTAGTATGTCCATTTACCCATTTCTTAATCGAACGTGACTTAATTAATGTGACTACTTGGCATAGGTCATAGCGTACATGGTGTCGTCGAATGTGTTATAAATGTTTAGCTGCTTTCTTGTTTTGCTGTTTAAACTCATAAAAGATTTAAAGATGTATCGCCAAGAAAGGAACAGTTATAATGTTTAGGTCAACTAGTGGAGAAATGGGTTCAAACCACCAACAAACGTCCATCATTTTGATATGCCTTATTATAGGTGATTCAATTACAATATTTTACTGTTTATATCCTTTAACCAGTGGCTCATCAGTATGCATGTGGTATGCTACTTATTGGTATGTATTTTATATTATGCATGTGATTTTGCATATATTTTCTTTAAAAGTATTACCAGTTAGTCTGTTATTGAACATATTCTTTACATGTTCCCATTAAACTATGTATCTCATCTTATATGTATTGTGATGTTTTCCGGGAGTAAGTTGCGGACTATCCGGGTCCAAATAATGAACGACAAGTATCCTAGACATTAAGTAAGAATATTCAATTTGAAATATAAGCTTGAGCCTTAAGATGTTCGTGCTATGCTTGTGCTCACATTGTAGCCACACTTAAATTCATTCTACTGTGAATGGTTCCAGAGGATAGTGTCTGTTACACACTGGAATTTGATGATTATATATTCTCATCTGAAAGTGGAAGTATCTCGACCATCAAGCAGTCCACAGATCACACACTGATGTGAGTGAGTGAGTTTAGTTTTACGCCGCACTCAGCAATATTCCAGCTATATGACGTCAGTCTGTAAATAATCGAGTCTGGACCAGACAATCCAGTGATCAATAGCATGAGCATTGATCTACGCAATTATGATACGATAACATGTGTCAACCCAGTCATCGAGCCTGGCCACCCGATCCCTTTAGTCGCCTCTTACCACACACGGGAGACGATGAGGTAGTCTAGGGGTTAAAGCGTTCGCTCGTCACACTGAAGGCCCGGGTTCGATTCCCCCATGGGTACAATGTGTGAAGCCCTTTTCTGGTGTCCCCCGCCGTGATATTGCTGGAATATTGCTAAAAGCGGCGTAAAACCCAACTCACTTACTCACTTACCACACAAACTATTGGAGTGATCATGGAAAGGAAGCGACAGATTCTTTTCTCATTCATTGGAAATCATCTTCTGAAAGCATGGTTTATTGTATGATCCCAACTATATCATGAGTATGGAGTCATTAATCACTATGAATCACAAATTGGTGGAGAGATTATAGAAATGGTAGCTTGGTAGCATATGTTTGTGACCGGTGCCGTCGGTGGGGCAGGATGCGCTCACCTTTTCGTGAACAACTGGTAGGATCATTATTTGATAATGGCTCATATACGCAGGCTCATAATATAGTCGGAATCGTACACCGGACTCACACTCGCCATCAGTATAGAGGAGACTTGTGAAAGCGCGTCTCGACATTGGAAGAGACGGGTTCAAACTTTCATAGAGATGGAATGTGTGGAACCCCTTTTTCTAAAGGTTAGCGTAAAAATCAAACTTACTCACGCACTCCTGTCTATATAGATGTGCCATTGTAAAGTTGCCACGGTGAGCTACGCTTGCTTTATAATTGGCACCATTAATATTATACAGAATAATCTGAACCCAGAATTTATCTGAACATGATCATTGATTTGTCGGACATTCATTAATGTATATGTGACAACATTAATCACACAGAATTCATTCAGCTGTGTTATCCCAGTAAATTTACACAAGCCCAATTAAATACAAACCATAGCTGCAACATTCCAATGCATTTGTGTGTGCGAAGTTAACAAATGGCCACTGTAGTGCTATTCAGGCACCGTGTGAGGCGAGGTTAAGGCCCTTGTAGCGAGATCAAAATAACACAACGCAGCCAGATGCAACGAGAATGTACTGGTTTGGAGTAGATCCCAGTTCCACTTACCTTCCAGCCCCTGAATCATAGCAAAGGATGCACATTTGCGATATTAATTTAAAAATAGGTTGGAACGCCCACAAGGGCTTGATGAGATCCTTAGAACGTGTTATTCGTTTATTTTTGCGTTCAGATAAAGGACTTAAAAGCGGTTACCTTCTCACGGTTAATCATGTTTAACTTGGGTCTATTTTTCATGGCTTTATGAAGTTGTATGAAATCGGTTGACAGTTTGTGATAAAACCGTATTTGGTACACATCTTAAACATTTTACATTATACATTGTTGTATCTTAGTACCGAAGTATTTGAATAACGATCATGCTAATTTCATCCTTACAAGAGATCAATGATACGTGTCCGTGTACAGTAAACACGGTATGTATACATAGTTGAAGTTAAGCAACGTCGAGCACGGAGAGTCTGTGGATGGGTGACCGTGTTTGGCAGCTTGACACCTGACAGTTCCTAGGACTTCCGTCCCGCCCCACAACGAAGCACATGTGATACATGTGGTTTCACCTTAGACAAGTGAGTTTGTTCAAAATTCCCTCTGTTCACCCAGCAGAAAATGGGTACCCGGTTGGATGTGACTATAACCTTCTAGCGCCTAACAGGCAGCTAGGGTTATCCGGGGTAATAATAATCAGATTCTGATAAAGCGCCGCGAGCAATTACTTGGTGTTTGGAGACTGCGCTATAGAAGATGACTTATTATTATTATTATTTGAAAACTTACTCTGTATTGATTGTTGTTAATCCAAATATACAACCTTCAAGTTCGCCCCTGGACTCACGCTTGGTATCTGAAGATAAATAACTTGAACGGAACCAAATACATGTACTTTGCACTGAAAAGGAAGCCCAGCGAGATTCAGAAACTGAACCTGAGTAAACGCTAGGCTTGCTTCTTGTAGGGTTATTGCATAGGACAACGGTGTGGTTCAGGGACTTTGAGAAGACCGAATCCATCCTAGCCTATTTGCAACAGATATTGAGAGCCTCTCTTACATTAGTTTATATCAAAGCAATGTTTATCTCATGGAAGTCCAATAACCCCGTGTTAGCCAGGAATATTTTGATGATCGAATGTGAATGTAGTTTCAAACATCTCGTTCTTATTTTGATCAAATCATTTGGCGTCACTTAGTTTTATTACTAAATTAACTAAATAATGATAATGATTATTTGTAATAAAATGTGGTTTATTGAGTATTTTGAAATAATCACACCAAACAGGTGTTCCGTAATTTAGTCCGTATTTGCAGTAATCAAGAAAGGGTATTGACATTGGACTATCCCATTCCAGACCTATTGCACTCGTAGATAATACTTTTGAAAAAGCCATCTGATAAAACTATAAAATAAAGGTGCAAAGCACATATTTCACCTTATGTGTACCATGATGTTGGTTCTACTTTTGTGTCTCGCAGGTAAATATACATTATAGAAGATTGTGAACCTATTCATAACATATTCATGCATATTATTACAGGGACGTTTCGATGTAGAATCTTTCTTGCTTGTAATCATTCCAGCTGGATAACGTTACAAGGATCTACATCCAAACGTCGCTGAATACAACAAATAACAAGTGGTTGTCCATGAAGTTGTATGTATCTCTAAACATCTGCTGACAGTACAGTGCGCTACGAATATATGTGCGCCGGTGTGTGTCATACGGATTTTATTGTTATTTTCCACGAGCAGATACAAAAACAGAATTTTCATGGATTGTTCAGATGCATGGTAATCCCAAATACAGGGCTATGAACACCGATGTTTACTCGTACGTGTAGTGACAACATGCATAATGTCCTGTGAGAAAGATATTTGTTTGTTTGTTGTATAACGTTGCAATCAGCAATATTCCAGTTATATGGTGGTAGTCTGTAAATAATCACGTCTAGACCAGACAATCCAGTGATCAACATCATGAACATCAATCTACGCAGTTGGGATACGATGACATACGTCAACCAAGTCAGCGAGCCTGACCACCCGATCTCGTTAGTCGCATCTAGCCAAATGCATGAACTGCTGAAGACAAGAAGGTCATCACACATCAGACAGAAATCGTCGGTGCATTGAACACCAGAGTAGATGGTTGGAGTATTCTAGTTGTTGAACGCGAGTTTGTTGATGGCCAAATCTCGTGAAAGTTCTGCCAGTCCCACCTGTAAATGAGCGCTTGCGTGAAACTGATGTTCGTCAAACCGGAATTGCACAAACCGTTGAGGCGTTTTGATGTTCACAGGAGAACCAAACAACCAGTTTGGAGTCGTTACCAACAGAATACTTGAACAAAGCCCCGACCACGTTTAGGATGTCACCAAATATCGCAACGACAAGATAATATGGTTTTCCCTCGTTGATGTTTTGACACATTAGTGCAAGGACTGTGAGGAATCGATTACGAGAGCCTAATATCCGACTATGGCGTCCAGCTGTATGTAAGTCTGCTGAAATGTCACCGAACTGATGGCGTATGTTCAATATGTTAAAAACGTCAAGCTACAGGACTGGATCATTGTCCTCATGACAGATTTGATGGTCGTCAGCATGCTTTTCGACGTCTGGAGGAACGGTGATTATTTAACATTCTGAATACAGTGTAAAGGAAGTCTAATTACATAGGGAAGCGTCACTGCACGTAACACGACACATCCAGTGGACATCGAGTAGCTTAAAAAAGTTATCACGTGTTCCAGTTTCTTCATCACAATGGACGACACTTTACAGCTCGTCCACACGTTGCAGATGCCCTGGCAGATCATTCCCACTCCACTGGCCTTCTGTTACTGGCGATGGCCATACCTGATACTGGCCTGTGAAATGACAATTGACTCCATGCCGCGTTCACTCTGAGATCACGTTTACAGGGAACGTGAGGTGATACAGTCGTGGCCATTTCATTGGACATCAATGTATTGTTCTGTTGCAAAATCGTTCTTTATTTGAGTGTATGTATTATCTCCGGGATAGTAGGTGATGCTAACTGCAGTTTGCGATAAAGTTGATCTAAATGGTCTGTCTTTTTGTATTTAGTAAATCAGCCACATATTTATTGAGGGTATTCATTCCTTTGACGTTATATATTTTGTCAGTTTCAGGCGTGTCAGCATATTCGCCGCCACCCGATGATGCGGTAGTTAACAGGTACCTTGTCTGTAACTAAGAATCTCCCCGAGTCTTTAGAGTTTGACTGACCCGACTTCATTTTTAGTCATGTCATATATCATTATTTGGGAATTCGCTCTATTTTTGCATAAAAAAGCCAGGATGAGACAGGAATTATGTTGTTCCCTTAATAGTTTTCATTAATTTGAAAAATAATTTGAAAGTCTTTTTGTTCTGTGCCGCTTGTTGGTCCTCCACAAAGGTTTGAAACCTGTTTATCTTTAAATGTTCATATCAGAACCCACTGGATACCCCCTTACCGGGCAGCAACGACGTTCAGGCACAAGTACGTCACCCACAACGGCGGCATAAATGACAACACATTCAGTGATCGCCCCTACGTCACAATCACTGTCACCAACAAAGTGTCGGATGAAGCACTACACAAGGTGAGGCGTTGTTGGGTGTCAATATTTCATAACGTTTTAGGACATTTCAAGGACCATCGTGTGAGTCTTGCTAAAATTTTGTTTCATCAGGATTACAGCATTCTAGTCTTCAGAATATAATTGTATTGCGTGGC
This sequence comes from Haliotis rubra, assembly GCF_003918875.1. Classification (NCBI taxonomy): domain Eukaryota; kingdom Metazoa; phylum Mollusca; class Gastropoda; order Lepetellida; family Haliotidae; genus Haliotis; species Haliotis rubra. Next base: position 352,254 of record NW_025765492.1, read on the forward strand.
AAGCAATAGCAGAATGCTTCCATATTTGATACAGCCGATGTACCTTATGTTACCATATTGTTTCAGGTGAACATCTGACTTGCCCTTTCATGTTTTTTGCCGGTGCCCTATTTAGGTGTTCACGAACACCTGTTATCATTAGATCCTGATACATTTGGTGAGTGAGTGAGTAGGGTTTTACGCCACGTTTAGCAATATTCCAGCAATATCACAGCGGGCAATATCAGAAATGGGCTTCACACATTGTACCCATGGGTGGAATCGAACCCAGGCCTGGCGTGACGAGGGGACGCTTTAGCGACTAGGCTACCCCACAGCCAGTGATACATTCGGAATCATGGAGACATCTCTGCATTTTGCAGAACGTTGTTATGATAATGGAAACGGTTGTGTCGTATGTATCAGAGAAACTTGAGTAGATCCGTCTTCGTTTCATCGACCTACAATTCATAAAATCCAGTAGACTGACAATACACTTCAATCTTGCTCTCAGACCAGAACATCAAATCAAATATCCAAATGTCTTCGGTTAATATTCTTGTAATACAATTATGCAAGAGAAACCTCAGGTTTCGCATCTCCTGATCACGAGAGTGATACAAAGACATGTATTAATAGACGCGCATGCGCTATAGCATTCACACATGTGATATGCCATGCAGTGATTAGGAATGTCGTTTGCTTCTTATTGACACACCCTGTGAGGAAAACAGAACGAGAGTATGTTTTGACTCCATAAATATTGCTGTTGACCATGATGTCAGAACTATCATAAATTATTATTATTGCTTATATTTTTCGTTGTGATAATGTATATTCCAGGCAGCACTAGATGTAAGCCTGATGGTACGGAACATGCCTGATGACGTTTTTAACGGTATCGCCAAATCACATGGTGTGGGGATCTTCTCCAAGTCCGAGGGGATGGTGGTCTATCCTGAAAACTCCCATCTTGCTGACACCCCAGCCTGTAGAGGTATGATGTCATATGTAAGAGATCACATGGATCATGAAGGAGTTGCATGGAATAGTGAATGCATGTAGCCAACGACGTGTACATAAGGTCCACTGAGACTAACGTGATTAAAATCTAAATCTGATTATGAGAGCCAATGGTGACGATGACCTTCATCAAGTGAATAGCTCTTTGTGCACTACTCCCCGTGGTTGCTGAAATTCGTTTTCATAGGCGTGGTAAATACCTAGAACCAGTATTACTTTGCGCTTTCCTTACAAGTTAAATTACATGTTTACAAAATTTAATGAAATGATTCAGTACACATCCTCTTGTGATGCCAGGTAGTTGCAGTGGATCATGCAGTTACACGTGTACTGTTGACAACCGGAAGTGGGCAACCATTGCTGGTCTAACCAATCAGCGTAGCTCTGTGCTTGACGATAACGTGTTGTGTGACGCCCAAGACCTGTATAATCACAAGGAGAATCTTCTTGTCCACGAATTTGGACATCTGACAATGAAAAACATGCCAAAGAGCTGGAATAGCAAGGTAATGCAGATGCGTTACACGTATGGTGGTTCCCTTGTAGGAGAAGCTTAGTCTGTTACCGTGACGAGCTGATTTGCAGCATTCATGATATGATGTAGTCTTCTTGGGGCTGGTCAGGGGATAATTGGCATAACAGATCAATTACTTTATTCCTAATCAAAATAATTCATTGCTCATTTGTTTTGTTTTCTTAATTCAACATTATGAAAACAAAGGAAAGTTATACAGAGAAAATGAAATATTAATCATGTTACTGTAGTTCACTATTTCATGGTTTTACACCAAACATCAGACATATCTGATTTTCATTATATCAAGCTCGATTCTGGATGATCGAAGCCTTACACCATGCACTGGAACTTTCATTTCCTGTTAATGTATTAAGATCTCACCTGTTTTACCATCAGTTCAGCACGTCATGGAGGTTGTATTTTGGCATGTTGCACGCTTCAAATTCTTATCGCACGTATACATACGTCCGGACAGAACCGAATGCGATGACCAAGCCCACTTTACCACAGGATTATCAAGATGGTTTACAGATTGATTTGGCATTTGCGTGGAGTTTTAAACTGAACGTCCAATCAGCTTATGTCCCTGGCTGGACATTCATCGTCACTATTCTAGTCAATTAAGAAATGGTCCTTGGTCCCTGTTCATTGGTATACAATTTGACCCATGTCTAGTAGAACACAACATCCATGTTACTTTTCACCTGTATTTTGAATGTTGACTTTCAATCCTTCTTATAATTGTTTTCCTATACTGCTTTCCGTTTTCTGTAGACATCTTTCCCTTTGCAAATGCTCGTGAAGCTGGAATTTTCCAACTTAAGTATACACACTAGTACAGTTTACACTTATTTATGCATGTTTCTATTACAATAAGCAATGTGTTGCCATTTCCAACACAGGTTATTCAGTCTGTAAATTATTATTTCCATAGTCGCAACATTGCTGTTGCTGGATTAAAACAGTTAATGTGTTAAACTATAGTCTATTTACAGTGAAAACGTACCGATGAATTTCTCTTTAAACGAAAAAGTAAATCAAATAAAGTGAAATTAAGATTGCGAATCCTCATAATTTGACTTTGCCAACTGAATATTTAAATCTCAGAATTTTATTAAAATGTAATTTACAAAGTGATACAACTCAAAGGTCCAGCTCAAGATGAGGTTTTTCCAAATTCATGTTGAACATTTTGTTTGGATCTGTTTCTACGAAAGGTCACCCAGAAAGTTACGTGCCATCGCACCATTGAGCTCTGAGCTCCAAGCTCATTATGTGCGTACCGCCATCACTTAACAGCATCACTGCTTCTGTGCATCACATGTTCACTTATTTACAGATACTTGCTGCATACAGTAATGCTCGCAGTAACCGTCTGTGGACACTGGGCGTGTATGGGATGGTGAATGCTGATGAGTACTGGGCGGAGGCAACCTCCTCCTTCTTCATGTCTGTACTTAGGACTGACGTCACGGCTGGCATGAACATGTGAGTAAATATCTGTCCACTGTTTCTTGCAATAATTTCTTTAAAGCTGAACGCGTGGTTATGTTGTACTTTATATTATTCTAACTGTCCTCATTGTTCCTGTGATGTTTGTAATTGCCCATTAACAATAGAATCTGTTTGTGTACAGTATATCATAAACGTCTGGTCCATGCCCAGTAAAATATACATGCCAGGGGTATAATGTATATACAATAAATCAATAATATTTGTCATATTAGGTGTGGCACATCCCAACCGTGTTCCTCCGAGTCGGCGTCAAGAGCTTACTTGAGGAAACATGACCCGCGGTTGTTTGAAGTTCTGGAATACGCCTACACCGACAATAGGCCAGATATCAGGAGCGGACTTAGACCATGCATCTAAGACTGGATGAGACTGGATAATGACTGTATTCTTGCTTAGACCATGCATCTAAGACAGGATGAGACTGGATAATGACTGTATTCTTGTATGCATAGTGCATGAAAATGTACAGGCAATACATTCCTGTTGCGCTTGTTACTAACTATTGTTGTTTTCTTTTCTAAAATTGGGGACGTTAAAATAGTATATAGTGTAGTAATATAATGGTTTACTGAACTGCATGCGTGGTTTTCGTATTTCAACAAATATATTTGTGTTCAATATGAATATACGTAGGGACGATTGGGCACGGAATTCAACCAACGCCGTATGTGGCACTTACAGGGTGAATAAATGAGTAAGATCTATGTGACCGAGTGAGAAGTGTGTACAAATGAGTAAGAACTATGTGACCGAGTGAGAAGTGTGTGTACAAATGAGTAAGAACTATGTGACCGAGTGAGAAGTGTGTGAGTAAATGAGTAAGAACTATGTGACCGAGTGAGAAGTGTGTGAGTAAATGAGTAAGAAGTATGTGACCGAGTGAGAAGTGTGTGAATAAATGAGTAAGAAGTATGTGACCGAGTGAGAAGTGTGTGAGTAAATGAGTAAGAAGTATGTGACCGAGTGAGAAGTGTGTGAGTAAATGAGTAAGAAGTATGTGACCGAGTGAGAAGTGTGTGAAAAATGAGTAAGAAGTATGTGACCGAGTGAGAAGTGTGTGAATAAATGAGTAAGAAGTATGTGACCGAGTGAGAAGTGTGTGAGTAAATGAGTAAGAACTATGTGACCGAGTGAGAAGTGTGTGAGTAAATGAGTAAGAAGTATGTGACCGAGTGAGAAGTGTGTGAGTAAATGAGTAAGAAGTATGTGACCGAGTGATCGAGTGTGTGTGAATAAATGAGTAAGAAGTATGTGACCGGGTGAGAAGTGTGTGAATAAATGAGTAAGAAGTATGTGACCGAGTGAGAAGTGTGTGAATAAATGAGTAAGAAGTATGTGACCGAGTGAGAAGTGTGTGAATAAATGAGAAGAAGTATGAGTATGTGACCGAGTGAGAAGTGTGTGACGTGTGTGAGTAAATGAGTAAGAACTATGTGACCGAGTGAGACGTGTGTGAATAAATGAGTAAGAACAATGTGACCGAGTGAGAAGTGTGTCAATAAATGAGTAAGAACAATGTGACCGAGTGAGAAGTGTGTGAATAAATGAGTGAGAAGTATGTGACCGAGTGAGAAGTGTGTGAATAAATGAGTAAGAAGTATGTGACCGAGTGAGGTGTGTGAGTACACCTTCAGCACGTTCTCGGTCACTGACCCCGGACAGACGCAGGATAAAACCAGGATTTGGCTCAGATCGTTTGTGTTAAGATAAGGACGTATGAAATGGCGTACCACAGAATCGATTTGTGAAATAATGTCATGACAGAGTTGACAATGTGACATTGCTTGACACTGGTATAAGGAACTTAAACAAAATGTCATTATTACCAGCACATCAAAATCTACTTTGTCATTCGTCACCTTCTAAGGAATGACAATGAAATGGTATCTATTTTTCTTTTAGAGACGTACAGTGAATTAAATTGACCGTATAAAATGTGCGCATACTAATAATCTGATCATTAATACTCGGGATACCCAAGCTGCCTGTGAGGCACTAAATGGTTAATAGTCTCATGACTTATTTCACCGAGTGCACATACAGGTTCTGCTGGGTGAACAGAGACAATTTTGAACAAACTAACTTGCCTAAGGTGAAACGACATGTATCACAGTCTCTTTTACACATTCAAATATGAACATTATCTATTCTCATCTGACAGTGCGACCTTTAAGTAGTCATCAGACCACACTAATCTCTTATCACTACTTGTGTGTGGTTAGAGAAAATGAACTATACCGGTATTCGCATGATCAGAGTGTATGATTCGTAAATTGTGGTTCTGTCATGACCACGAATCTCGATTCAGCGCAGTCTGGGCACATTCACGAGTGCGGGATGCTGAATGTCGAGGACTTGGCTGAGGCAACTTCCTCTGTCTTCATGCCTATGATTGGCAGTAATATAGACATACAGGCACCCCTACTCTTGAGTATCCCAGAAACAGATTCCTGTTGGTGAAAAGAGAACAAAGAGCTATGCAAAACATATAAATGGATCACTGGAAATCAGTATTGCCACCAGGTGTTCGCAAAACGGTCCTGGCATACTGGCAGCACACTCCATTCAAAGTTTGCCTACAAACATAGAAATTACAGCATCATACCACACAACAGTACTCCTGCCATGCGATTACGGCCTGTATACAGACCAGACAATCATGTGATCGAAGAACTGGGAAACATGATTTTGTTTAATTATGTCTGTTGTGTAGAAGTGCAGAAATTCCGATGCTTATAAACAGAAAAATACCATTTTAGAAATAAATGTGTTTTACAATACAGTGGGAGGTCTGTATTGATGTCTCAGAACAAACATTTCTTTTATTTTGACTAATGATTCAATCTCTGGAACTTCAGTCCACCAACATAGCAATCAACTCAGTTCTAGAAACCACAACACGTCCATACAAAGGAATACCCAGTGTCCCAGACTATCCTCAAAAAACAGACCCATCACAAACACATGTAAGATCAAGGCAAGTATGTCGGTAAACAAACATAGTAACACATGACACAAGTCAAAAACAAGGAATACGACCAACAAGGATAGCATACTTTTTCAGTGATCTGATACCATTCAATAACGAATGTAACCGGCGGGGAAAGATGAGATCATCCTTTGGAGGCATAGCACTGATGCATTTATGTATTCATTTGTGTCACAGAAATCAAACAAAGTATCAGATAAGTTAGCCTGTCCGGAACTGATCGATTGCAAAAATGTACACCAGTTGGGCACGTTTAGTAATTGTTGGTTAACTCGCGTTTCTTCAAGGCTACGGTGAATGTTTTTGCTCGTTACTAATTGACTTGTCTTTAATTGATGGAAGTAGACAGTGACTACTGGTACAAGCCGTGGGTTTGACTTCAAAGTCATATGTACAAACGTTTGCTCGGACGACTTGTTTCCGGTTAAAGGTAAATGACAACCAGATGTAATGATGATGATTAGCAATCTGGCGACGACTGAACAAGACCCGAATCAAGTCTTGAACTCGAACCTCTATCATATATCGGATTCGGCCATATTTCTCCCACGAAACAAACAGATAAGTGCAAATTCACTCCGAATACATGTTGTTTTACCTCTACGAATCATAGTGTTAAGTTTGCATTCTTGTAAATAGAGAGCACTGATACTATTGTATGGATTGAATGGATCAAGGTCCAGCATTCCTCTTCCTTCTGCAGGTGTAGAAATTATACTTTGTCTTTGCACTTGCTTGTGAAGGATGCCGCCGGTATCAAAACTATGTGATAATGGTTCATATAGAAATGTTCATGATGATGTTGCAATCATAAATCGACTCAAGCATCAGTACAGAATAGGAGGGTGACCTGCTGAACTGAAAGTCCGGGTTCAAATTTTAAAAGAGCTGCAATGTATGAAATCCATTTCTTCTTAGGTTAGCGTAAAATCAGGTTCACACACACACTCACTCACACATGGCTGTATAGTTTTGCCATTGGAAGTTGCTTTTCATATTTGTATCATTTTCTGGAGATTGTGGAATCGAAACCCACTTTTCCCCAGATTATCATCCTTCATTTGTCAACACCATGTATGGATCTGAATATTCTAACATCAGTAATAACGTTGACATATTATTCACACCAGTGCTCAGTTAAATTACACATGCAAACAATACTTGACTTAAACGCCTTTGTATCCACGAACTTATACTGCTAATCGAGCATTGAGTTGGGCGCGGTAAGACCACGTGTAGCGAGATCTAAATAGCACCACACTATCAGAAGCAACGGGAATGTGTCTTCTAGTTTGTAGTCGATTCCAGCACAACTGTCCTACCAATCCCTGTCTCGTAGTACAAGAACGTGTAGGGATGCCTTCACAAAAATATAACCACAAAGGCTGATCTTTTGGAGGTGTCATCCAACGTGTATTTTTGGTTCAGATAAAGAACCTAAAAGCGGTTATCTTTCGGTTAAACGTGACAGGAAGTTTGAACTGTCAAGGTTATAAAGAATTGTTGGGTAAAACTGTATTTGGCACACATTTTTTAACATAATACTTTATACATTGTTGCATATTTGTCCCGCAAAATTTGAAATCTGTTTGTACACTGGACTGACGTTTGGTAACTTCCATGCTAATTTGATCCTTACAAGAGATCAAGGATATGTGCCCGTGTATAGTGAACACAGTATGTACATCATTTTAAAATATACACTGTATTGATTGTTGTTGAACCTAACTGGCAGCCTTCAAGTGCTCCCCTGGACCAACGCTTGGTATGTAAAGATGTATAACTTCATACTCCAAACAAATAATCTATTTACATTGAAAAGGAAATTCAATGATGTTCAGAAGCCGAGCCTGTGGAATCGGGCGGAAGGGAAAACGATGTGCTTCCGGGACTCTGAGAAGACCTTGTACATCCTAGCCTATTTGCAACAAATATTGAGAGCCTCTCTTGCAGTTGTTTATTTAGAACACTTGTTTATCTCTTGGATGTCACCTAACCCGGAATATTTATCCTGGAATATTTTGATAATCGAATGTTGATTTCAACATCTTGTTTTTATCCACATATTACCCAATTAACTAACCTATGGTAATGATTATATGTAATGCGGATATGGGTTATTGATTGAGTATTGGAGAAATATGAATCACACCCAAGACGTGTACGTAACAATTGTTGATATTTCAGAAAATATGCAGCCTAAACAACCAATAACATCATTATGAAAGATACATAAAACACAATTCAGGATACTGTGTCGTATAAGCTCCGTAGTTACATTTAACTAAAATCTTACGTACATACGTTACACTGATGCATTCGTCACACAAAACGGCTAAGCACTGACGTCAGTATTTGAGGCATCCCAGAAATGTGTATTGTCATTGAGCTATTCCATCACGGACCTATCACGCGCAGGTACATTCTTTGATAAACCTTTCTGATAACACTATAAAACAAAAGTACACGACACATAGTTCACCTTCTGAGTACCATGGTGCTGGTTCTGTTTTTGTGTCTCGCAGGTAAATATGCGTTGGTTGTTTTACGGGCATTTTAGACATTAGTTCACGCGACTTTCGGACGTTTCTATGTAGATTTTCCTTGTTTCCAGCATGATTGCCGTTCAAGAATCTATATAAAAACGTCAGTACATCATGTAAATAATCAGTTGTTATCCATATAGTTGTGTGTTACTCTCATTACTTGGTTGTAGTCTTTCCAGCTTGATGGTCATGTCAGAAACTGTATCGAAATCTCAACGCAATACACAAGTTGTTATCCATGAAGACCTATGGTTCCATAAATGTCTGTTCACAGCGCCGTTTGTTAAATGGGGCAAAGATGAATGTAACATGTTTTTTATTGGTAATCGGGGGAATTTTTGGATTTGAACCGGGGAAGAATGTGTTAAAAAGGTCGGAGAAATGCAACCAAGCAGTCGTTTTTCCAAATGAACGACATTTGCAAGACGCATAACATATTGAAGATAATGGCCTGCAATATTCCCTTTGAAAGGTCAGACCATCAGACGCTTCTGAACTCGATCCACTGGCTTGACTGTTGCCTACCTGTTAATTCTGTAGACCAGGGCACCGTTTCACAAAGCTGTCGTAGCGCTACGACTGTCGTAAGTCTATGCGAGAGTACGATTGCTACAAGAAAGGTTACGAGATCTTAAGCTTACGAGAGCTTTGTGAAACAGGGCCCAGACGGTTTAGCTGTCTCTTGCTATCTGTGTGACGGCTGTTGTTCTGTTTGAGTAATCAGACAAATTACCCTAATTGTTTCAGCAAGCAGAGTCGTGTCGTTGGGGGCGCTTTGTTCTATTTGATCGGTTTTCTAATGTTTGATGTTAACAAACCACATACCTTTGACTTTGACTTTGCATTTCTGGTTCTGCCGCTAGTTTCCTGGTATATCTTCTTAGAGTGGCATTTTAGAAGTTGGAAGTGCAATATAGACAACTTTATGGATTTATTTCGTGAGAGCGACGTTTCGATACAGATTCCCGTACCGTTGTGCAAGAATCTATATCGAAACGTGGCTCTCACGAAATAAAGCAGTTGTAATCCATAACGTTTGTATATATTCAATTTTTATTATCTGGTATATATTTTTGTCGCCGTGACACTAGATACTGACTTCTGGAATGACTATGGCACTTTAATTCTGAGATTACGTTTATAGATGACTGGTGATTTCATGTTCCTTGGTCATCAATATATTGTTCGCGTGCACTGTCGTTCTCTGTTTTTAAAATCATTTACCGAAATTGTATGTGAAGCACAAAACTTTTTTTTCCCTCAAGTACGTATTACGGTTTGGCAGTTACAAAGTGTGTATGCAATAATGATCTAACTGGTCTATGCAATGGTATTTCGTAAACCAACACATATTTGTTGAGGGTATTCACTTCGCTTTATACGCCACCTTCACTCAGAGATGATTTTTACAGGGGACTTGAGGTGAAACTGTCTTGGCCATTTCATTAAACATTAGTATATTGTTCTCTTGCAAAATCGTTCTTGGATTGAGTATATTTATTATCTCCCCAGAGAGTTGGTGATGCTGGTTGTAGTTTGCAACATCAAGCCATGCGTGGATGCAATAAAGTTGATCTGAATGGTCTGTCCTTTTGTATTTCGTAAATCAACCACATATTCATTGAGGGTATTCATTCCTTTGACGTTACATATTTTGTCAGTTGCAGGCGTGTCTGGATATTCGCCGCTCCCAGAGGATGCGGTCGTTAACAGGTACCTTCACTATTTCAGAATCGTTTTACCTTTTTTTGTGCACTTGTCGAAGGATAACGGTCACAAGGTATATAAAATTGTGTAGTGTAGAATTAGTCACTGTTATCCATCGATAAATCATAAAAATACAACAATTGCTTCTAATAATAACCCTAATTTTTGAAAGGCTTACCGTAGTGAGTAAATGTAGAATTGTGCATGAACATCTCAATTTACAACAGTGTAATTAAGCTGATGACAAACACAAAACAGCTCATGTTACTGAGAAATATAATCTGTGTGATTAACGTAGAAACACAACAGAAACTGGGTACATGAAACAAGATCTGCTATACACTTGTTACATTGCGTTTATTTGATGCAACGTTTGAACCTCCTTTGTGTCACGTCTTATAACCTTCGCCTGCGATGTTAAATGAAATCTGACAGGTGCGAAAGTTTGGATTCCACCTCAGTCAATCAAAATCGCGGGAAACAGGACAACAGACACATGAAAACACGCACACACGCATGCCCGCGCACTTTAAAATTGTGACTAAATATCTCGCCGACTCTTGAGAGATTGGTCTTGAGTACAGGCTTCATTTACATTCATGTTAAAAATCGCTATTTTTGAAAATTGAGGATGGAACAAGATACCATTAAAAAAGAGCCCATTTGAGAAAGGTTTCATGTTGTTTCCGTATCATGTTTCTTGCAATAACTCAATTGGAAAGACCTGATTGCAGTGTGCCCCCTTGCAGTGTGTGCACAAACAAAAACACACACACACACACACACACAAATTGATTGAAACCCCCACCGTTACTCTTGATCCTACCGATAGTGAAAACTGCTTCAGCTTCGGACACGTTTTTTATCATTACATGTTTATGTCAGAACTGAATGGATACCACCCAACCGCGCAGCTACGTCGTTCAGACACAAGTACGTCACCCACAACGGCGGCATAAATGACCACTCGTTCAGTAATCTCCCCTACGTCACAATCACAGCCACCAACCACGTCTCAGATGAGGCACTACACAAGGTAAATCATTGTGTGGTCTGTACATTTCCAAACCTTTAAGGATAAATATTTCAAAGACCGTCATGCTGTCGTACAATTTGTTGGATCAGGATTACAGCATATAAGTCTTTAAATAATTATTGCATTGAGTATGACAGGCACTTGAAGGTATCTTCCAAATGCCATGCCAACACCTCTTGTCACTATTACGTGATTCATAATACATATGCTTATGATCTAGTTGGAATCATACAGTCGGCTCTGTTTTCAACAGATAATTTTAAGGAAACGGTTTTGTCGTATTTTTAATACAATCTTGCTTAGATCCGTCTTGGTTTCATCGACCACTTCAAGATTTGCTGTCAGACCAGAACATCATATCAAACATCCAATTGTCTTCGGTTTATAATCTCGTAATACAATCATGCGAAGGAAACCAAAGGTTTCACATCTCTTGATCATGAGAGTGATGCAGAGACAAGTAGCAATAGACATGCATGAGCTATCTCATCCACACATGTAAAGATATATCATGCAGTGAGTTTGGACTTGGTTTGCTGCTTATTACTCTGTACTCATTAATACACGATCTTAAACCGTACCTGTGTAGGAACCAGAACGAGCGTTTGTTACAACTCCGTAACACTCCTATTGACGCATATTCCTTTATCATGACGTCTGAGCTATCATAATATTTTAATACAAAACAATGCATGGGAATTGTACATGGGAATTTGCTTATATTTTCGTTGTTGCGATCATGTTTATTCCAGGCATCACTTGATGTGAGTCTGATGGTACGGCACATGCCTGATGCCGTTTTTAACGGTATCGCCAAATCACATGGAGTGGGGATCTTCTCCAAGTCCGAGGGGATGGTGGTCTATCCTGAAAACGCCCATCTTGCTGATACTCCAGCCTGTAGAGGTATGATGTCTTATGTAACAAATTACAATGATCATGAAGGAGTTGCATTAATAATGAAAGCACATAGTCAGTGCATGGTACTCGACTCCACTGAGCTTGTGCTTAAAATATGATTAATGGCCTTCATCCAGTGTGTTGCATGTGCCATATTTTCATTGAATGTGTATAACTGGTGTTCCTCTGATGTTTTTGCCCCATTCGTTACTACTCGTGCCATTCCGGCAAGCCGGGTGGCGTCTCGTACCCCTCTCGTGGCCATGTTTACGACTGGGACCTGTCTAAGCGCAAACGGGCATGGAGATGAAAATAGTCTAGTACTATTACCAAGGAACGATAACTCAGAATTTCCAAACATGGCTCCTAGAATATCCTATATCCCGTGGGCAAAACAGCAGTACAGTCATTCCCTTTGTAAATATGTTTCATTGTTTCAAGTTGCCGATCCTTTAGCTCAAAGTATATGTTCAAATTGTGCTTTGCATAGTTTAGCGAAGTTTCAAAGTTCAACGATGCCGCCATTTTCATGCTTCGAAATACGTTTTACTACGCACAATTTAATTGGTTTGCCACGATTCTTGGCAATAATGGCGAACGATAGGGAGTAGTTACGAATGGTTTTTAGATATTCCGAAAGTACGGTTTTAAGCCATGATCAATCTGAAGGTAGTGCAGTATTCGTGCAGTCCTCCCAGAAGTTGTATTGTATGTTTGCATCATAGCTGTCATTCTCTTTCATCAAAGTGGCAAATATTTAGAACTTTTATTAGTCTGAGATTTCTTTATACATTAAATCAAACCTTGAAGAAATGGAGATGAAGGGTGCTTCCTTTTGCGGAAGTCCTTTTAAATATTTCTCCTGATATCAAACCACATCCTCTTGTGATGCCAGGTAGATGCGATGGATCATGCAGTCACACGTGTACTGTTGACAACCGGAAGTGGGCAACCATTGCTGGTCTAACCAATTCGCGTAGTTCTGTGCTTGACGACAATGTGTTGTGTGACGCCCAAGACCTGTATAGACACCAGGAGAATCTTCTTGTTCACGAGTTTGGCCATCTGACAATGAAATACATGCCCAGGAGTTGGGAGAGCAAGGTAATGCAGATCAGTTGTTCTGATCATGTTTGTAGCGAAACCTACACTGTTACTGTGATAAAAAATTGCTAAAATTGCTATTGCTGGATTAAAATATTTAATGTTTTCAACTTTACTAAATTTTGTTCGTTTATATCATTATATGATACATTATGCAATTTAAGCTAAATACGATATTTCAGCAGATTGGTGTTCAACATTTAGTTTCATATTCCTTCTGTGAATCCATGGTATCGATGTCCTACATAACATGTAATCTCACTGACAATTCTCAAAAGGAACTGGTAAAGCTATTCTTTAGGCTTTCGAACAGAATATGTCCTAACATCACAGTTACCGTTGTGTTTGTGGACTGAACCAGAGACTGTTTGTCTGGTAGGTATCCATAGTGGCATAAGGGTCCGGCGTGACGTACTGTGACTGATCAAAGGGTCTCATTTACAGATTCATGCTGCTTACAGTAATGCCTACAATCACCGTCTTTGGACACTGGGCGTGTATGGGATGGTGAATGCTGATGAGTACTGGGCGGAGGCAACTGCTTCCTTCTTTATGGCCATAACCAGAACTGACGTCTCGGCTGGAATGAACATGTGAGTAAACATCTGCCCATTGTATCTTTCAACAGTTTCGTTCTGGAGTCGGTGTGATTATGTACATTGTTATTGTTTCGTTTACTCGTGGTTCCTCTGAGGCTTTTTTTTCAATGTCAAATATGTTCTCGTCACGATATGGCTGCAATATTGCCGATGTGACGTTAAATAATAACTCACTCACTCACTGAGGCTTTTTTATTGGCGTTTATGTCGAATCCTTTTCAAAATAAAGGTCTGGTTGAAGTATATCATTCCTGTAGAATGTAGGATTTTACAAAGTTATAACATGATCTATAAAAATACAAACGTTTTTTAAGGTATATTTTAATTAAAAGTTAAACCATGATTGTTCGGTCTAGGTGTGGCACATCTCGAGCGTGTACCTCCGAGGCGGCATCAAGAGATTACTTGAGGAAACATGACCCGCGGTTGTTTGAAGTTCTGGAATACGCCTACACCAACAACAAACCACAGACCAGGGGTGGACTTAGACCATGTATCTAATCTAGACTGATAATGACGATATTCTATAAACATGAATATGTCAATTAATGAAATACGGATGTATACGTAACAACTGAAAACCCAAATATATATATTGCTTTGCCTAACACAGTTACATTTATGATTTGCGAATGTCCAAACATATATTCTTCAATATGAACATATAGGAAAGATTGCTCGTGGAGTTCAACAAACGTCGTAATGAACAATGATGTGATTCTGTAGTACGTGCAGAGTTCTCACATCCACAATGATTGCGATGACACTATGTATATCAATTGTTTGGATCTTCCAACTAAAGTTCACCACAGTTCATTTATATATGTTTTGTTGCAAGTCAGAAGATCCTATTTAGCATGAGGGTGAATTTGGTTTAGGGATCGATATCGGTTACTACATAATCCCAAGGTGCTTGTATTATACACACATAAAAGTCAGTTTTTGGTGTTTGGATGTTTCTAATGGTACCCTACAATCTACACATCATCTTCATTATCATCTACATAGATCGATGCTCATACTGTTGATCACTGAATTGTCTGGTCCAGACTCGATTATTTACAGACCGCCTCCATATAGCTGGAATATTGCTGAGTGCGGCGTAAAACTAAACCCACTCACTCATTACCATCATCACACTCGCTTTATACTAGACTAAAGACTAGACACACTCGCTAACTAAAGACTCCCAATCTAATGATCACTTTGTTTAGTACCTGTAGGTGTCACTCTACCATTGGTGGAGAGGGACGGACACTTTTCAGAAATCAAAGAAATCCAAAGCAATCCCGAATCTTCTATACCGTCACATTTGTGTGTGAATCGCTATCACTGTCACTAGGTGATGCCTCGATGTGTACTCTTCAGATATTTAGTAGTAGACAGTAAGGGAGAATGTTGACTTACGTGTAGCATATCACAAGACTGAACTTCGAAGAAATACAATAGTGCGTTTTATTATGTAAACTTAAACAGACATAAATAACAAAACAGATTTGTTCTTCAATGTGAATGTTGATTCAGCCGTAACTATACAGTGGGAAATACCCTACGTTCTGGCGATGACGTCTTCATGTTCGGGGTAGGACTTTAGCATGTCGTTGTGGGATAGGTCTGCGTCGTCTGAAAAACGTACTTATAGAATCATATAATGGAAACCACATCACTATCATCAGTTTGTCCCCATTTCGTGTATGGTTTGTCTCTGATTGACAATACAAGTACAATACAAGTACTTCTCTTCGACAGTTCTACCATAGAAAGGACAGGCTTTGAAATGTCAGTGGCAGTTGGTATTCAACTTACACAGTCATCCCTTATACTGGTATACATGATGTTAAGGAACAACGAGCAGGCGTCTTGATGAATATATGTCGAACGTTATAATGACAACTCACTCATTATCTAAAACATTGAAAATACTGCTTTGTTTGAGCAAACCAAATGTATTTTGACATCGGTCATAACAAAATAACAGTCATCACAGAAATATATATATATATATATATGAGCATTATGTGAGTACTTCCTGCTGGATTCAAAGGGGAATTTTTACTTTCTTGCAAAACAGAAGATCATACCCACGTATACTGGAATACACATATACAAACGTGCTTCACACAAAATCTCAAGAGCTAGGGGTCGCATTTTCATATGTTGCCGAGCATATAGGGGCATAAATGTCATGCATGCAGCATGTGCACTACAGTTTTCTGAACTGATACAAAAGATGATGAAACTCAAAAGAACTTTTCTTGACATGGCAAAACTTTCATAAAATACACGATGGCAAGTTATTGACATGCAAGACGAAGATTTCGGTGCTAACGTGAACATTGACAACTCGGTTATTGGTCGACTTCTGATAAACACGTGGCAACCGGAAAACAGAGGAAGACCAGTGACCATTATGACAGAGAACATGCCGAATAACTAAGCCGGCAAACACTGACATCAAACCAGTAACATCAGAAGGATGGTCTCAGGGATCTTGGGTTCATTCGATTGATGAACAGCGATATCTTCTACATGTTACCGATGGCCGTTGTCATCGAAACATTACCTTGAACCCCATCGAACATATTTAGGACTATATTGGACGCCAAGTTCCAGTCAAAGATCCTCCTGTTTAAAACCTGCAGACGTGTTACAACGCTGGGGTTTCGACGATTGATTGTCTGTATGAGCAGGGGACTGACAGGTGTTTACCGTGCAGCGTGGCATTAGTGAGAACTGTATGTCAATCAGATACTTGCCGGCACTCTTTTTGTATATTCCTCTCAGATTACACGTAACCTGGTACCAAATTTCAGTTTCAGTTTTGTTCGTGTTTCAGATACATCACCATTTTCACTCGAAGGTTTTTTCAAAATATATACATGTTTTCGTACTGAACCAGCATCTTCTGTCCCAGATAACGTCTTGGCAGCGTAAATAGCTTGTTAGTAATGTGTTCAAAACAGTAGTTTCAAAAATATATTGCAAGAATAGGGCCGATTGCAGAACAAAAAACAAAAACACACACATATAAAAACTATGGCACAAAAATGAATTTTATTAATGCGTGTAGTGATACTTACCCATCAGGCGAATGAGTCGCCATATTAAAGTGCCCACGGGTGCATCAGTCGTCATATGCGGAACATTCGTGCTGGCCATACGGTCGCTACTGGAGGAAGAAAAAGAATCATTATGCTTTTTAGGAATACTCTTGTATGAATATATTATATGAGAATGAACAGGATCCTAAATGATCAGGTTTTTTCCTTATATTTTGTCCCATTCACATAACTGCGTGTACACAGAAGCTGCTTCTAATTAGACCGGGGGTTAGCCTGCGTGTCTGCTTGTCTCCGACACTTTGCAACGTATTAGCATGTCAGTTACTTCAAGCTTAATATCAATTCAACAAGCATGGGTATGTTGCCGACATAAGTAAAAGTACCGGGATTTAGACTACCCATCATATGTTCCTGATTTGCCCAAAGGAACAGTACTCTGCACACCCAACTTCGCATGAGATGACTAGGCCACCTGTTCTAGTGCAACATGTATGCGTGCAACTGTATCTACCCATCAGTGAATAGCAATGGCCACGCTGTTACTGTATTGACCAACGTTGACCACATGTCATGACACTGGTGATCTTCCCTGACCTCCAGATCACTTGATTTCTTACAGACCACCGTCATATAGCTGGAATATTGCTGAGTGCGGCGTTAAACAACAAACCAACCAACCAATCCAGATTAATTGGACTGCAAGTTTAGCCTGCTCATATGGTTGGGTCCGACACCTTGCAACGTATCATATTTTAAGAATATC
The DNA here is from genome assembly GCF_003918875.1 of Haliotis rubra. Taxonomy (NCBI): domain Eukaryota; kingdom Metazoa; phylum Mollusca; class Gastropoda; order Lepetellida; family Haliotidae; genus Haliotis; species Haliotis rubra. Next base: position 369,994 of record NW_025765492.1, read on the forward strand.
AACCTGAACCACGTGCACGTAATATTTAACAGTGTTCCCATTACAACTGCCTGTCAGCTTAATGTCAATCCCACGAGCACGGATATGGTGCTGTTAAACGTAGGAACATTTGGGGCACACCGGGATTTGAACCAACCATCATATGTTCCTAAATTTTGTTTCTAACGACCATGTATGTATGTGTGCAACAGTACCTACCCATCTGGCAAATCTGTAGCCATATTGGACTTTCCCGGGAAGCTAACATTCTGCATGGCCAGGGATGAGTCGGTAGGCGCGTTCGTTGCATTCGGAGCTGTCATATTACGGCCACTATTTTAAGAAGAAGACAATGTCTTTATGCTATTTAGGAATATCCACATATGAAATATAGTATGTGAAAGATGGAAAACAGGAGTTTGCAACAATATCTTAACATTGAAATACAACCAAAATTACACTTTTCATGTATATTAGAATCTCTGCTAAAAGAAGATCTTATTGTATGATCCGACTATAGCAGTATGTGTTTAAAAATCACTATCAACCAGTTATGATACTCGGCGAAACTGAGACACCTTGCATCGTTTCATAATTTCAGAACCACGTGCACGCAATATGAAACTGTATTCCCGTTACACCTGTCTGTCAGCTGAATGTGACTTCCACGGGCACGGGTATGGTGCTGAGAATCGTAGAAACATAATTGGGGCGCACCGGGATTTGAACAAACCATCAAATGTTCTTAAATTTTGTTTCTAACAAAACATGTATGTATGTGTGCAACGGTACCTACCCATCAGGCAAATCTGTGGCCATATTGGACGTTCCCGGGAAGCTGACATTCTGCTTATCCAGGGTTGCATCGGTCAGCACGTTCGTTGCATTCGGAGCTGTCATATTAAGGCCGCTATTGGAACAAGGAATAGTCATATTATGTGAGAAAAGGAAAACAGAAGTTAGCCACGATGTCATAACATTGAAAACAAACCGGCATTACCATTTCATTAACATCAGAAATGGCTGCTTAAAGAAGATCCCATTGAATGATTCCGATTATATCAGAAGTATGTGTTTGAAAATAACTATCATATAGTTCTGATAGCAGGGGTTGGTGAAAGGGGGCGTGTATCTTGCCTTCCTGGTGGCAACTGTCACAAACACATGCAAAGGTACATATGTACACACAGTAAAAGTCAAAAAGGAAGAATTCCATAAGAGATATATTTGGTAACTGATGACAGTAAATTTGAAATGCGCAAAGCTTGTCTAGCAAGATAACCATTAATTGTTATTACCCCGATCAAACAACTAGGATATGCTTGGTGTGATGTGTTGCACTCAAACAGACACGCGCACATCTACACACGCACACATCTACACACGCACACACGCACGATTGCTCTAGCTAACCAGTGTTGGATATCAAGAGCAATAACACCACGCTGTTACTGTATCGGCCACCCATGACCACGAGTCATGATGATTGTTAACTTCTCGGAACCTCTAGATTCCATAGTAACTATACACGTATGTATTTGGGGAATATAAGCAACAATTCGTTTGAGAGAACTAAAAATAGTTTGAAGAAATTCAAATATGTTCAATAGTTTGTGTACTGGATTCACTGTCATTCTGTGTTCGAAACATATTGGAAATTGCACCTAAAGAAATGAAATTGTTATTGTATGTGCTGTTTGGGGGCTATTTCGTGAAACCCTGCTCGAAGTATTCATATAAATTACGATACACCTGTGGCTTTCCCTCCATGCCTGTCAGGGAGGCGTGTCCCATTTCCAAACCCCGCTTCAGTACGAGGGGACACGTTGTAGCTATGAATACCACAGATGTTGTAATACAATATGCAGCTCGTATAAAGTTAGATTAGGTTAACAGGTTTATGCTCATATTGTGTCACATTCATGTGACTGCTTTTATACAGACCTTTAGTTGGATAAGGAGGTTAACCTGCTTGTATACAGAAGCGACCTTTAGTTGGATAAGGAGGTTAACCTGCTTGTATTCAGAAGCGACCTTTAGTTGGATAAGGAGGTTAACCTGCTTGTATACAGAAGCGACCTTTAGTTGGATAAGGAGGTTAACCTGCTTGTAGTTTTAGTTGATAAGGAGAAATTAACCCAGTTTGTATACAGAAGCGACCTTTAGTTGGATAAGGAGGTTAACCAGCTTGTATACAGAAGCGACCTTTAGTTGGATAGGAGGTTAGGTTAACCCTGCTTGTATACAGAAGCGACCTTTAGTTGAATGAGAAGGTTGCTTGATAAGGAGGTTAACCAGCTTGTAGATGGATAAGGAGGTTAACCAGCTTGTAAAGAAGCGACCTGAAGAGACCTTTAGTTGGATGAGAAGGTTAACCAGCTTGTATACAGAAGCGACCTTTAGTTGGATAAGGAGGTTAACCAGCTTGTATACAGAAGCGACCTTTAGTTGGATGAGAAGGTTAACCAGCTTGTATACAGAAGCGACCTTTAGTTGGATAAGAGGTTAACCAGCTTGTATACAGAAGCGACCTTTAGTTGGATGAGGAGGTTAACCAGCTTGTATACAGAAGCGACCTTTAGTTGGATAAGGAGGTTAACCAGCTTGTATACAGAAGCGACCTTTAGTTGGATGAGGAGGTTAACCAGCTTGTATACAGAAGCGGCCTTTAGTTGGATGAGGAGGTTAACCAGCTTCTATACAGAAGCGACCTTTAGTTGGATGAGAAGGTTAACCAGCTTGTATACAGAAGCGACCTTTAGTTGGATGAGGAGGTTAACCAGCTTGTATACAGAAGCGACCTTTAGTTGGATGAGGAGGTTAACCAGCTTGTATACAGAAGCGACCTTTAGTTGGATAAGGAGGTTAACCAGCTTGTATACAGAAGCGACCTTTAGTTGGATAAGGAGGTTAACCAGCTTGTATACAGAAGCGACTTTTAGTTGGATAAGGAGGTTAACCAGCTTGTATACAGAAGCGACCTTTAGTTGGATGAGGAGGTTAACCAGCTTGTATACAGAAGCGACCTTTAGTTGGATAAGGAGGTTAACCAGCTTGTATACAGAAGCGACCTTTAGTTGGATAAGGAGGTTAACCAGCTTGTATACTGAAGCGGTCTTTAGTTGGATAAGGAGGTTAACCAGCTTGTATACAGAAGCGACCTTTAGTTGGATAAGGAGGTTAACCAGCTTGTATACAGAAGCGACCTTTAGTTGGATGAGAAGGTTAACCAGCTTGTATACAGAAGCGACCTTTAGTTGGATAAGAAGGTTAACCAGCTTGTATACAGAAGCGACCTTTAGTTGGATAAGGAGGTTAACCAGCTTGTATACAGAAGCGGTCTTTAGTTGGATGAGGAGGTTAACCAGCTTGTATACAGAAGCGGCCTTTAGTTGGATAAGGAGGTTAACCAGCTTGTATACAGAAGCGGCCTTTAGTTGGATGAGAAGGTTAACCAGCTTGTATACAGAAGCGACCTTTAGTTGGATAAGGAGGTTAACCAGCTTGTATACAGAAGCGACCTTTAGTTGGATGAGAAGGTTAACCAGCTTGTATACAGAAGCGACCTTTAGTTGGATGAGAAGCTTAACCAGCTTGTATACAGAAGCGACCTTTAGTTGGATGAGAAGGTTAACCAGCTTGTATACAGAAACGACCTTTAGTTGGATGAGGAGGTTAACCAGCTTGTATACAGAAGCGACCTTTAGTTGGATGAGGAGGTTAACCAGCTTGTATACAGAAGCGACCTTTAGTTGGATGAGAAGGTTAACCAGCTTGTATACAGAAGCGACCTTTAGTTGGATAAGGAGGTTAACCAGCTTGTATACAGAAGCGACCTTTAGTTGGATAAGGAGGTTAACCAGCTTGTATACAGAAGCGACCTTTAGTTGGATAAGGAGGTTAACCAGCTTGTATACTGAAGCGGTCTTTAGTTGGATAAGGAGGTTAACCAGTTTCTATACTGAAGCGGCCTTTAGTTGGGTAAGGAGGTTAACCAGCTTGTATACAGAAGCGACCTTTAGTTGGATGAGGAGGTTAACCTGCTTGTATACAGAAGCGACCTTTAGTTGGATGAGAAGGTTAACCAGCTTGTATACAGAAGCGACCTTTAGTTGGATGAGAAGGTTAACCAGCTTGTATACAGAAGCGACCTTTAGTTGGATGAGAAGCTTAACCAGCTTGTATACAGAAGCGACCTTTAGTTGGATGAGAAGGTTAACCAGCTTGTATACAGAAGTGACCTTTAGTTGGATGAGAGGTTAACCAGCTTGTATACAGAAGCGACCTTTAGTTGGATGAGAAGGTTAACCAGCTTGTATACAGAAGCGACCTTTAGTTGGATGAGAAAGCGGTTAACCAGCTTGTATACAGAAGCGACCTTTAGTTGGATAAGGAGGTTAACCAGCTTGTATACAGAAGCGACCTTTAGTTGGATGAGAAGGTTAACCAGCTTGTATACAGAAGCGACCTTTAGTTGGATGAGAAGGTTAACCAGCTTGTATACAGAAGCGACCTTTAGTTGGATGAGGAGGTTAACCAGCTTGTATACAGAAGCGACCTTTAGTTGGATAAGAAGGTTAACCAGCTTGTATACAGAAGCGACCTTTAGTTGGATAAGGAGGTTAACCTGCTTGTATACAGAAGCGACCTTTAGTTGGATGAGAAGCTTAACCAGCTTGTATACAGAAGCGACCTTTAGTTGGACGAGAACGGTAACCAGCTTGTATACAGAAGCGACCTTTAGTTGGATCAGGAGGTTAACCAGCTTGTATACAGAAGCGACCTTTAGTTGGATGAGAAGGTTAACCAGCTTGTATACAGAAGTGACCTTTAGTTGTATAAGGAGGTTAACCTGCTTGTATACAGAAGCGACCTTTAGTTGGATGAGAAGGTTAACCAGCTTGTATACAGAAGCGGCCTTTGGTTGGATGAGAAGCTTAACCAGCTTGTATACAGAAGCGACCTTTAGTTGGATGAGAAGGTTAACCTGCTTGTATACAGATGCGGCCTTTGGTTGGATGAGAAGCTTAACCAGCTTGTATACAGAAGCGACCTTTAGTTGGATGAGAAGGTTAACCAGCTTGTATACAGAAGCGACCTTTAGTTGGATGAGAAGGTTAACCAGCTTGTATACAGAAGCGACCTTTAGTTGGATAGAGGAGGTTAACCTGCTTGTATACAGATGCGACCTTTAGTTGGATGAGAAGCTTAACCAGCTTGTATACAGAAGCGACCTTTAGTTGGATGAGAAGGTTAACCTGCTTGTATACAGAAGCGACCTTTAGTTGGATGAGAAGGTTAACCAGCTTGTATACAGAAGCGACCTTTAGTTGGATAAGGAGGTTAACCTGCTTGTATACAGATGCGGCCTTTGGTTGGATGAGAAGCTTAACCAGCTTGTATACAGAAGCGACCTTTAGTTGGATGAGAAGGTTAACCAGCTTGTATACAGAGGCGGCCTTTGGTTGGATGAGAAGGTTAACCAGCTTGTATACAGAAGTGACCTTTAGTTGGACGAGGAGGTAACCTGTTTGTATACAGAAGCGACCTTTAGTTGGATGAGGAGGTTAACCAGCTTGTATACAGAAGCGACCTTTTAGTTGGATAAGGGCGGTTAACCAGCTTGTATACAGAAGCGACCTTTAGTTGGATGAGAAGGTTAACCAGCTTGTATACAGAAGCGACCTCTTTAGTTGGATAAGGAGGTTAACCAGCTTGTATACAGAAGCGACCTTTAGTTGGATGAGGAGGTTAACCAGCTTGTATACAGAAGCGACCTTTAGTGTCTTTTAACCAGCTTTTATACAGAAGCGACCTTTAGTTGGATGAGGAGGTTAACCAGCTTGTATACAGAAGCGACCTTTAGTTGGATGAGGAGGTTAACCTGCTTGTATACAGAAGCGACCTTTAGTTGGATAAGGAGGTTAACCTGCTTGTATACAGAAGCGACCTTTAGTTGGATGAGGAGGTTAACCAGCTTGTATACAGAAGCGACCTTTAGTTGGATGAGAAGGTTAACCAGTTTGTATACAGAAGCGACCTTTAGTTGGATAAGGAGGTTAACCAGCTTGTATACAGAAGCGACCTTTAGTTGGATAAGGAGGTTAACCAGCTTGTATACAGAAGCGACCTTTAGTTGGATAAGGAGGTTAACCAGCTTGTCTGCGTGTCTCCGACACCTTGCAAAGTATCATAATCTCAGAATTTCAACCTGAACCACGTTCACGCAACAGTAAATAGCATTCCCGTTATATCACTGTCTGTCAGCTTAAAGTGAATTTCACAGGCTCGTGATGACAAAAAGTGGAATTACAATCGGGGCCATTGAACTAACCATCATGTGTTTCTGAGCTGCTTCTGACATGTATGGTTGCAACGGTACCTACCCATCAGGCAAATCGGTGGCCATATTGGACGTTCCCGGGAAGCTGACATTCTGCTTATCCAGGGTTGAGTCGGTCGGCGCGTTCCTTGCATTGGGTGCTGTCATATTAGGGCCACTATTTTAAGAAGATGGCGATGTCTCTATGATATTTAGGAATACATTGACATTTACATTGAAATAGAACTGCAGGTACCTTTTATATAAATATTAGAAATCACTGCTAAAACAAGATTCTATTGAATCATCCGACTATAGTATATATAAGTATGTGATTAAGAATCGCTATCAAACAGTTATGATAGCAGGTGTGGGCGAAACTGAGACACCTTGCAACGTATCATAGTTTCAGACCCGCGAAGGTCCGGGTTAGAATATTGATCTTCAGTAACCAATGCTTGTCGTAGGAGGCTACTAACGGGATCGGGTGGTCAGGCTCGCTCACTTGGTTGACGCATGACATCGGTTCCCAATTGCGCAGATCGATGCTCATGCTGTTGATCACTGGATTATCTGGTCCAGTCTCGATTATTTACAGACCGCCGCCATATTGCTGGAATATTGCTGAGTTCGGCGTAAAACTAAACTCACTCACTCACTCACTCACTATCATAGTTTCAGAATATCAACCCGAACCACGTGCACGCAATATGAAACTGTATTCCCGTTACAACTGTCTGTCAGCTGACTGTGACTTCCACGAGCACGGGCATGGTGCTGACAAACGTAGAACCATAATTGTGGCGCACTGGGATTTGAACAAACCATCATATGTTCCTAAATTTTGTTTCTAACAAAACATGTATATATGTGTGCAACAGTACCTACCCATCAGGCAAATCTGTAGCCATATTGGACTTTCCCGGGAAGCTAACATTCTGCATGGCCAGGGATGAGTCGGTCGGCGCGTTCGTTGCATTCGGAGCTGTCATATTACGGCCGCTATTTTAAGAAGAAGACAATGTCTTTATGCTATTTAGGAATATCCATGTATGAAAAATAGTATGTGAAAGATGGAAAACAGGAATTTGCAACAATATCTTAACATTGAAATAGAACCAAAATTACACTTTTCATGTATATTAGAATCTCTGCTAAACGAAGATCTTATTGTATGATCCGACTATAGCAGTATGTGTTTAAGAATCACTATCAACCAGTTATGATACTCGGCGAAACTGAGACACCTTGCATCGTTTCATAATTTCAGAACCACGTGCACGCAATATGAAACTGTATTCCCGTTACACCTGTCTGTCAGCTGAATGTGACTTCCACGGGCACGGGTATGGTGCTGAGAAACGTAGAACCATAATTGGGGCGCACCGGGATTTAATCATCATATGTTCCTGCCTTGCCCAAAGGGACACTACTGTGGACATCATGCTAAGGCGTCTCTCGCGTCCAGATAACGTGTTCTAGTGCATCATGCATGTGTGCAACAGTACCTACCCATCAGGCGCATCGGTGGTCATATTGGACGTTCCCGGGAAGCTGACATTCTGCTTATCCAGGGTTGCATCGGTCAGCACCTTCGTTGCATTCGGAGCTGTCATATTAAGGCCGCTATTGGAACAAGGAGTAGTCATATTATGTGAGAAAAGGAAAACAGAAGTTAGCCACCATGTCATAACATTGAAAACAAACCGGCATTACCATTTCATTAACATCAGAAATGGCTGCTTAAAGAAGATCCCATTGAATGATTCCGATTATATCAGAAGTATGTGTTTGAAAATAACTATCATATAGTTCTGATAGCAGGTGTTGGTGAAACGGGGCGTGTATCTTGCCTTGCTGGTGGCAACTGTCACAGACACATGCAAAGGTACACATGTACACACAACAAAAGTCAAAAAGGAGGAATTCCATCAGATATATTTGGTAACTGATGACAGTAAATTTGAAATGCGCAAAGCTTGTCTAGCAAGACACCCTTCTTGCATTAATTGTTACCCTGATCAAACAACTAGAATATTGCTTGGTGTGATGTGTTGCACTTTAACAGACACGCGCACATCTACACACGCACACACGCACGATTGCTCTAGCTAACCAGTGTTGGATATCAAGAGCAATAACGCCACGCTATTACTGTATCGACCACCCATGACCACGAGTCATGATGATTGTTAACTTCTCGGGACCTCTAGATTCCATAGTAACTATACACGTATGAATTTTGGGAATATAAGCAACAATTCGTTTGAGACAACTAAAAATAGTTTGAAGAAATTCAAATATGTTCAATAGTTTGTGCACTGGATTCACTGTCATTCTGTGTTCGAAACATATTGGAAATTGCACCTAAAGAAATGAAATTGTTATTGTATGTGCTGTTTGGGGGCTATTTCGTGAAACCCTGCTCGAAGTATTCATATAAATTACGATACACCTGTGGCTTTCCCTCCATGCCTTTCAGGGAGGCGTGTCCTATTTCCAAACCCCTCTTCAGTACGAGGGGACACGTTGTAGCTATGAATACAACAGATGTTGTAATACAATATGCAGCTCGTATAAAGTTAGATTAGGTTAACAGGTTGATGCTCATCTTGTGTCACATTCATGTCACTGCTTTTATACAGACCTTTAGTTGCATATGGAGGTTAACCAGCTTGTATACAGAAGCGACCTTAGTTGGATGAGAAGGTTAACCTGCTTGTATACAGAAGCGACCTTTAGTTGGATGAGGAGGTTAACCAGCTTGTATACAGAAGCGACCTTTAGTTGGATGAGGTTAACCTGCTTGTATACAGAAGCGACCTTTAGTTGGATGAGGAGGTTAACCTGCTTGTATACAGAAGCGACCTTTAGTTGGATGAGAAGGTTAACCAGCTTGTATACAGAAGCGACCTTTAGTTGGATGAGAAGGTTAACCAGCTTGTATACAGAAGCGACCTTTAGTTGGATGAGGAGGTTAACCAGCTTGTATACAGAAGCGACCTTTAGTTGGATGAGGAGGTTAACCAGCTTGTATACAGAAGCGACCTTTAGTTGGATGAGGAGGTTAACCAGCTTGTATACAGAAGCGACCTTTAGTTGGATGAAAAGGTTAACTTGCCTGTATACAGAAGCGACCTTTAGTTGGATGAGGCGGTTAACCTGCTTGTATACAGAAGCGACCTTTAGTTGGATGAGAAGGTTAACCTGTTTGTATACAGTAGCGGCCTTTACTTGGATACGGAGGTTAACCTTCTTGTATACAGAAGCGACCTTTAGTTGGATAAGGAGGTTAACCTGCTTGTATACAGAAGCGACCTTTAGTTGGATGAAAGGGTTAACTTGCCTGTATATACAGAAGCGAACTTTAGTTGGATGAGGCGGATAACCAGCTTGTATACAGAAGCGACCTTTAGTTGGATGAGAAGGTTAACCAGCTTGTATACAGAAGCGACCTTTAGTTGGATAAGGAGGTTAACCAGCTTGTATACAGAAGCGACCTTTAGTTGGATAAGGAGGTTAACCAGCTTGTATACAGAAGCGACCTTTAGTTGGATGAGAAGGTTAACCAGCTTGTATACAGAAGCGACCTTTAGTTGGATGAGGAGGTTAACCAGCTTGTATACAGAAGCGACCTTTAGTTGGATGAGGAGGTTAACCTGCTTGTATACAGAAGCGACCTTTAGTTGGATGAGAAGGTTAACCTGTTTGTATACAGAAGCGACCTTTAGTTGGATAAGGAGGTTAACCTTCTTGTATACAGAAGCGACCTTCAGTTGGATAAGGAGGTTAACCAGCTTGTATACAGGAGCGACCTTTAGTTGGATAAGGAGGTTAACCTGCTTGTATACAGAAGCGACCTTTAGTTGGATAAGGAGGTTAACCAGCTTGTCTGCGTGTCTCCGACACCTTGCAAAGTATCATAATCTCAGAATTTCAACCTGAACCACGTTCACGCAACAGTAAATAGCATTCCCGTTATATCACTGTCTGTCAGCTTAAAGTGAATTTCACAGGCTCGTGATGACAAAAGTGGAATTACAATCGGGGCGATTGAACTAACCATCATGTGTTTCTGAGCTGCTTCTGACATGTATGGTTGCAACGGTACCTACCCATCAGGCAAATCGGTGGCCATATTGGACGTTCCCGGGAAGCTGACATTCTGCTTATCCAGGGTTGAGTCAGTCGGCGCGTTCCTTGCATTGGGTGCTGTCATATTAGGGCCGCTATTTTAAGAAGATGGCGATTTCTCTATGATATTTAGGAATACATGTATCTATATATGAAATATAGTATGTGAAATAAGGAATACAGGTGTTTACAACAACGTCTTTACATTGAAATAGAACCGCAGTTACCGTTTACATAAATATTAGAAATCTCTGCTAAAAGAAGATTCTATTGAATCATCCGACTATAGTATAAGTATGTGATTAGGAATCGCTATCAAACAGTTATGATAGCAGGTGTGGGCGAAACTGAGACACCTTGCAACGTATCATAGTTTCAGACCCGCGAAGGTCCGGGTTAGAATATTGATCTTCAGTAACCAATGCTTGTCGTAGGAGGCTACTAACGGGATCGGGTGGTCAGGCTCGCTCACTTGGTTGACGCATGACATCGGTTCCCAATTGCGCAGATCGATGCTCATGCTGTTGATCACTGGATTATCTGGTCCAGTCTCGATTATTTACAGACCGCCGCCATATTGCTGGAATATTGCTGAGTTCGGCGTAAAACTAAACTCACTCACTCACTCACTACTCATAGTTTCAGAATATCAACCCGAACCACGTGCACGCAATATGAAACTGTATTCCCGTTACAACTGTCTGTCAGCTGACTGTGACTTCCACGAGCACGGGCATGGTGCTGACAAACGTAGAACCATAATTGGGGCGCACTGGGATTTGAACAAACCATCATATGTTCCTAAATTTTGTTTCTAACAAAACATGTATGTATGTGTGCAACAGTACCTACCCATCAGGCAAATCTGTAGCCATATTGGACTTTCCCGGGAAGCTAACATTCTGCATGGCCAGGGATGAGTCGGTCGGCGCGTTCGTTGCATTCGGAGCTGTCATATTACGGCCGCTATTTTAAGAAGAAGACAATGTCTTTATGCTATTTAGGAATATCCATGTATGAAAAATAGTATGTGAAAGATGGAAAACAGGAATTTGCAACAATATCTTAACATTGAAATAGAACCAAAATTACACTTTTCATGTATATTAGAATCTCTGCTAAACGAAGATCTTATTGTATGATCCGACTATAGCAGTATGTGTTTAAGAATCACTATCAACCAGTTATGATACTCGGCGAAACTGAGACACCTTGCATCGTTTCATAATTTCAGAACCACGTGCACGCAATATGAAACTGTATTCCCGTTACACCTGTCTGTCAGCTGAATGTGACTTCCACGGGCACGGGTATGGTGCTGAGAAACGTAGAAACATAATTGGGGCGCACCGGGATTTAATCATCATATGTTCCTGCCTTGCCCAAGGGACACTACTCTGGACATCATGCTAAGGCGTCTCTCGCGTCCAGATAACGTGTTCTAGTGCATCATGCATGTGTGCAACGGTACCTACCCATCAGGCAAATCTGTGGTCATATTGGACGTTCCCGGGAAGCTGACATTCTGCTTATCCAGGGTTGCATCGGTCAGCACGTTCGTTGCATTCGGAGCTGTCATATTAAGGCCGCTATTGGAACAAGGAATAGTCATATTATGTGAGAAAAGGAAAACAGAAGTTAGCCACGATGTCATAACATTGAAAACAAACCGGCATTACCATTTCATTAACATCAGAAATGGCTGCTTAAAGAAGATCCCATTGAATGATTCCGATTATATCAGAAGTATGTGTTTGAAAATAACTATCATATAGTTCTGATAGCAGGTGTTGGTGAAACGGGGCGTGTATCTTGCCTTGCTGGTGGCAACTGTCACAGACACATGCAAAGGTACATATGTACACACAACAAAAGTCAAAAGGAGGAATTCCATCAGATATATTTTGGTAACTGATGACAGTAAATTTGAAATGCGCAAAGCTTGTCTAGCAAGACACCCTTCTTGCATTAATTGTTACCCTGATCAAACAACTAGAATATTGCTTGGTGTGATGTGTTGCACTCAAACAGACACGCGCACATCTACACACGCACACATCACACACGCACGATTGCTCTAGCTAACCAGTGTTGGATATCAAGAGCAATAACGCCACGCTATTACTGTATCGACCACCCATGACCACGAGTCATGATGATTGTTAACTTCTCGGGACCTCTAGATTCCATAGTAACTATACACGTATGAATTTCGGGAATATAAGCAACAATTCGTTTGAGACAACTAAAAAAAGTTTGAAGAAATTCAAATATGTTCAATAGTTTATGCACTGGATTCACTGTCATTCTGTGTTCGAAACATATTGGAAATTGCGCCTAAAGAAATGAAATTGTTATTGTATGTGCTGTTTGGGGGCTATTTCGTGAAACCCTGCTCGAAGTATTCATATAAATTACGATACACCTGTGGCTTTCCCTCCATGCCTTTCAGGGAGGCGTGTCCTATTTCCAAACCCCTCTTCAGTACGAGGGGACACGTTGTAGCTATGAAAACAACAGATGTTGTAATACAATATGCAGCTCGTATAAAGTTAGATTAGGTTAACAGGTTGATGCTCATCTTGTGTCACATTCATGTCACTGCTTTTATACAGACCTTTAGTTGCATACGGAGGTTAACCTGCTTGTATACAGAAGCGACCTTTAGTTGGATGAGGAGGTTAACCAGCTTGTATACAGAAGCGACCTTTAGTTGGATAAGGAGGTTAACCAGCTTGTATACAGAAGCGACCTTTAGTTGGATGGAAAGTATTAACTTGCCTGTATACAGAAGCGACCTTTAGTTTTAGTTGATGAGAAGGTTAACCTGCTTGTATACAGAAGCGACCTTTAGTTGGATGAGAAGTTTAAGCAGCTTGTACACAGAAGCGACCTTTAGTTGGATGAGAAGGTTAACCTGCTTGTATACAGCAGCGACCTTTAGTTGGATGAGGAGGTTAACCAGTTTGTATACAGAAGCGACCTTTAGTTGGATGAGGAGGTTAACCAGCTTGTATACACAAAGCGACCTTTAGTTGGATGAAAAGGTTAACTTGCCTGTATACAGACCTTTAGTTGGATGAGGGCGGCTAACCTGCTTGTATACAGAAGCGACCTTTAGTTGAATGAGAAGGTTAACCTGTTTGTATACAGAAGCGACCTTTAGTTGGATACGGAGGTTAACCTTCTTGTATACAGAAGCGACCTTCAGTTGGATAAGGAGGTTAACCAGCTTGTATACAGGAGCGACCTTTAGTTGGATAAGGAGGTTAACCAGCTTGTATACAGAAGCGACCTTTAGTTGGATAAGGAGGTTAACCATTCTTGTCTGCGTGTCTCCGACACCTTGCAAAGTATCATAATCTCAAAACTTCAACCTGAACCACGTTCACGCAACAGTAAATAGCATTCCCGTTATATCACTGTCTGTCAGCTTAAAGTGAATTTCACAGGCTCGTGATGACAAAAGTGGAATTACAATCGGGGCCATTGAACTAACCATCATGTGTTTCTGAGCTGCTTCTGACATGTATGGTTGCAACGGTACCTACCCATCAGGCAAATCGGTGGCCATATTGGACGTTCCCGGGAAGCTGACATTCTGCTTATCCAGGGTTGAGTCAGTCGGCGCGTTCCTTGCATTGGGTGCTGTCATATTAGGGCCGCTATTTTAAGAAGATGGCGATTTCTCTATGATATTTAGGAATACATGTATCTATATATGAAATATAGTATGTGAAATAAGGAATACAGGTGTTTACAACAACGTCTTTACATTGAAATAGAACCGCAGTTACCGTTTACATAAATATTAGAAATCTCTGTTAAAAGAAGATTCTATTGAATCATCCGACTATAGTATAAGTATGTGATTAGGAATCGCTATCAAACAGTTATGATAGCAGGTGTGGGCGAAACTGAGACACCTTGCAACGTATCATAGTTTCAGACCCGCGAAGGTCCGGGTTAGAATATTGATCTTCAGTAACCAATGCTTGTCGTAGGAGGCGACTAACGGGATCGGGTGGTCAGGCTCGCTCACTTGGTTGACGCATGACATCGGTTCCCAATTGCGCAGATCGATGCTCATGCTGTTGATCACTGGATTGTCTGGTCCAGTCTCGATTATTAACAGACCGCCGCCATATTGCTGGAATATTGCTGAGTGCGGCGTAAAACTAAACTCACTCACTCACTCACTATCATAGTTTCAGAATATCAACCCGAACCACGTGCATGCAATATGAAACTGTATTCCCGTTACAACTGTCTGTCAGCTGACTGTGACTTCCACGAGCACGGGCATGGTGCTGACAAACGTAGAACCATAATTGGGGCGCACTGGGATTTGAACAAACCATCATATGTTCCTAAATTTTGTTTCTAACAAAACATGTATGTATGTGTGCAACAGTACCTACCCATCAGGCAAATCTGTAGCCATATTGGACTTTCCCGGGAAGCTAACATTCTGCATGGCCAGGGATGAGTCGGTCGGCGCGTTCGTTGCATTCGGAGCTGTCATATTACGGCCGCTATTTTAAGAAGAAGACAATGTCTTTATGCTATTTAGGAATATCCATGTATGAAAAATAGTATGTGAAAGATGGAAAACAGGAATTTGCAACAATATCTTAACATTGAAATAGAACCAAAATTACACTTTTCATGTATATTAGAATCTCTGCTAAACGAAGATCTTATTGTATGATCCGACTATAGCAGTATGTGTTTAAGAATCACTATCAACCAGTTATGATACCCTTGCATCGTTTCATAATTTCAGAACCACGTGCACGCAATATGAAACTGTATTCCCGTTACACCTGTCTGTCAGCTGAATGTGACTTCCACGGGCACGGGTATGGTGCTGAGAAACGTAGAACCATAATTGGGGCGCACCGGGATTTAATCATCATATGTTCCTGCCTTGCCCAAAGGGACACTACTGTGGACATCATGCGAAGGCGTCTCTCGCGTCCAGATAACGTGTTCTAGTGCATCATGCATGTGTGCAACAGTACCTACCCATCAGGCGCATCGGTGGTCATATTGGACGTTCCCGGGAAGCTGACATTCTGCTTATCCAGGGTTGCATCGGTCAGCACCTTCGTTGCATTCGGAGCTGTCATATTAAGGCCGCTATTGGAACAAGGAGTAGTCATATTATGTGAGAAAAGGAAAACAGAAGTTAGCCACCATGTCATAACATTGAAAACAAACCGGCATTACCATTTCATTAATATCAGAAATGGCTGCTTAAAGAAGATCCCATTGAATGATTCCGGTTATATCAGAAGTATGTGTTTGAAAATAACTATCATATAGTTCTGATAGCAGGTGTTGGTGAAACGGGGCGTGTATCTTGCCTTGATGGTTATATCACTGCCTGTCAGTTTAATGTGAATCCCACAAGCTCGTGCTGACAAAGGTGGAATTACAGTCGGGGTGATTGAACTAACCATCATGTGTTTTTGAGCTGTTTCTGACATGTATGTGTGCAACGGTACCTACCCATCAGGCAAATCGGTGGCCATATTGGACGTTCCCGGGAAGCTGACATTCTGCTTATCCAAGGTTGCATCGGTCAGCACGTTCCTTGCATTGGGTGCTGTCATATTAGGGCCGCTATTTGAGAAGATGTTTTGGGGGAAACTCGTATATGAAAACATTCAATGAGAAAACAGAATTGGCCATATCCGGTTCCCAAACCTCTTTGACTCTAGGAATTATTACAGAAATGTTGGAAAATGTAACACAATGAAGACATCAAAGACTGGAGCTGCTGAAATAACATAAAAGAAAATGTGAATGTTGGAAAGTCCTCCCCCTTATTATACTGTCATATTTACTCTGAATCTTTATACATTGGTCTAATTATGAAATGACCTCACTGGTCCCATATATTTCCAGCTCAAATTGGTTGACAGGAATTGGCTTTTATTACTGTTGAAGGATAACTGAAATTAATATTGGGAGGAACACATCAGATGATTTTCTGGCAATATGTACAATTACACTTTTTTGTATAAATTATGCTAGTACATACATATTGTCACAGACACATGTACAGACACAGACAGACATTTATATTTCAATAATGCAGGTTATTGGCCCATAATACAAACAAAATGCGAACATAAATAATGCATACATGCTGAATATAGGGTGAAGATTGAAATTCCAAATTAATCAATTTTATAATGGGGGGTTTACTTCTTGATTTTAAAACAGTGGAGAGGAGTGTACTTAATGTTTTTATATAATTAAACGGTCTCAATTGCTGGAGGCTGAGTATACATATATATTGTATACGTACGGATACAGATCACCTTTAACTGTATTAAGTCAATATCAATATCAAATATAATATGTTGCCATATCTTATTGAGCGTAATAATTGTTCATAACAAAAAACGGTAATGAGTGAAATAGTATGCACATAAATAAATATGTACTGTAAAAACTGGTTCTTGGTTTGTAATAAGATTTTCATGATCTTATTCTTTTCAGTCACCTACCTCCATCCGCCTCGTGCCTGAAATAAATGAAAAGAATCACAAAAATGTAGTTAAAAAATTATGAGAGTATTACCTAAACGGTGCAAGCCGTCAACAACACATGTAAATGTAAATCACTTGTTCACGCGAAAAAGAAAACACAAGTTTTTATGGTATAACTCAAATATTTTTGTTTTAGACTGATGCCTCACATATGGAAATGTCCTCCAAATGTCCAACATAAAACCCGTTGAAGCCTCGAAATAGGATGCGATGTTCCTGTATCACGTGTTTCTTACATGTTTAGTTCTGCTTTGAGAGGCATATTAAAAGCTGTAAGGATGAAGGGAAACCAAGTTCTGTGGATAGTCAACTTCGTTATTGCAATGTTTAGTTCTTGATACATCAGTGAAGGGAATTGGTTATTCCCTACTGAAAAAAGGGGACATTCGAAAACAACGAATTGTATGGGATATCATGTTGGTCACTGGTCCGTCATTTCAGAAATGGTGGTGGAAAAGTTGGATTCAAAGTAAGGTGACATAACTGGAGTAGGTTATTTTTCTGAATTTTAGAAATTCAGTTAGCTCTTGAGAATGGCATTAATTACAGTTGGATCAAATACGTTCTTTTAATAAATAGAAGTTACTTGCTTGTGGATATAATGGAGCATTTGTTGGGCTCATGTCTGATTTATGAGTCTTTATACAAACATGTCTGTACAACAGAGGAAGAGGCTGCTATTGAGGTGTCAAGGTAAAGGGTAACTGTTCTACTTGGTGATTCTGTAGATGAAACACAGTCTTTATAAATGACATTATTTGACATAGGATTGATACCAAGTCCTCTGACCAAACAATGAGTGCAGTGATTCTAATGATGGTTATTATTATGGAGGCCTTCTCATTGAGGACAACCCAACCTCGTTATGTATGGCAGCCAGACAGAACAATAGCAAATACAAAAGCAAAATAAAAATAATTGTCAAAAGAAAAGGAAACGGGAGAATGAGATACAAATCGCACATGTAAGCCATATAGTTACGAGAATTGTACATTAAATAAAATCCCACATTCAATATAAGAAGAATATGGCGTGAAAACTAACATCTACTGCTTGCAAAATGTCAATCAAATTATTTACACATATTCTCACACCGATGTCAGTTTCAGGTGAAAGACAAACACGTAGAAATTTACACTCACGTAATTACATTCATCATATACGCAACACGAAGCCAAACACCGAGGTGTAAGGGGGGATCGGTTCATTGAAACATTTTGAAAAAATGTGTTATAAAAAATACAATATTATATTAGAAAGTAACCAGCCCTGCATGATCAACACCCCAGATTTCCATTTGACGTTTAGAGCAACATATATCTGAGAAAATCATTTGAATGGACCAATAACATCACCGTCCTAGGTAATGATTAACCTTTAGGGACAGTGTGTAATAGTTGAATTAGCTGTGTGACAATACTTACAGGTGCTATATCACTCAAAACTGCTGAAATGCAGACAAAACATAAAATTATTATGTATTTTCTACACTCATTGAAACAAGGATGATTCGATCATGAGAGCATAGTACAGATATAGCATACCACATTCGACACAAACGCACTACCGAAACTTTATGCACCAGTATTTGTCTGAAGGTATCATCAACCGTGGCTTGAATACAGTCTAGATTAGATGCCATGATGACCAAGCGTGATCATCCGATCCCGTTAGCTGAAAACCAATTCTAACCCTGACCATCACGAGTATGCTGATGGTGTAACATGATATCATCACTTACCGACGACAATATGAAGAGCAAGCATTAGATATGTCATCTTGATTTTAGTACTATAACTGTACAATGTATGAAATACACAAACGATATGCTTCTTGGCTATATATATATATATACATCCACATTATATCGATCTGGCCTGAAGGGTCACTAATCAGGTAGTTCAAAATGTGACCACCACGTGCAGATCAGCAGATGGTTAATGATAATACACAACCACGTGTTGATGTTATTTGTGATTTGTCAGAAAATATTTAGAATCAAAACTTAATTCCAACAAAGGTAGTTCAGATGTGACTGGATCCGTACAACGAAAACACTATGGTGATTGGTTTTATGCATATGCCGCACTTTGCGTTTGCCACAGTTGCAACTCTAATGAAACGTATACAACTTCTATTACAATACAAATTGTTTCCATTTGTCAAATTTCAATGATGGAAAAGTCAAAATATCATTGTCAGCACAGTGCTAGCATTCAAATTGTCAAAAACAAGTTTGTAGCACACACTGAAGTTTTGATGTATGAAGTATATGTTCGTTCAGCCTCTTCAATAAACAAATCCGTACTTTTTCTTTCTTAAAATCGGTTATATATTATAGCTATATTTGTGATTTATCGCTGTTTGTTTAATTAACTATACAATGCGTAAAATACCACCTTCATCACAGCGGTTAGTGTCGACTTGACATCTAGTGTTACATATTGTGGGAAACGTAGACCACGGACGGTGAACGAGGTCATGAAATCACCTGACCACCCGCTAGCCACGACAATCTCGACTTTCTCGTCGGGAGAAAGACAGAAGTGATCACGGAATGACTGGACAGCAGAAGATCCATGGAAGCGACTCGGAACTAAACATGCACGATGACCGGAGGAACTTTATGGAAAGTTTAACCCTGTGTCGGATAAGGTCACTGTCGACAAGTTGTTACATGGCGATTTCCAAATTGAACCATTATGACAATTCCGAATCCATACGAAAATGAATTAAGTGCAACAAAGAATCCTATAAGTTAACAATTGTATTACAAAATAATAAAAGATTTTAACAAATCAAAACAAATTACTGCAATGGAATTATAATGGTAGTACAGAATAGAGCGGCGCTAAACATTCAAAGGCTGTACAACGACAATGGCACTATAACAGTGCATGGTGAGTGATTTTCACCTATAGGAGCACCAGTGGTCAACACACTATAGGAGCACACGCGTGCACACGTCAAACACACACACACACACACGCACGCACGCACGCGAAATCTTTCCCTGAGGAGCATTTCCCCCAAACCTTTGGACGTCATGATTTATGTGAGAGAGACGTCTCTCTGTTTATGCACTAATCATGTACACATACACTCTTCAAAAAAGAAACGCATCAACCATTTTTAGAAGAATTTATTGCGTATGTTTAAGAGAAATTATTTCCTGTATTTTCAATGGTAAAAAGGTGAACATTCACACGTCTGTTGACAAAGAGTTTAGCAACACAACAACAGCCTTTATTGTTGTGTTTCTGTTTACTTGAGTCCACAAGATGGCGTCAAAGTCAGCACTTTGTATGGCCACCATTGGCAGCAATTACTGCTCGGCTCCATCTCGGCGCAGACTGGATAAGTCGACGAAGTCGCTCTTGCGGAATTCTTCCCCACCCTCCCTGCAATACGATGGCCAGTTGTGGAAGTGTCTGAGGCGTGTTTTGACGTTGACGTACACGTCGATTGAGTTCATCGCATAGGTTTTCTATCGGGTTCAGATCTGGTGGTCGGGAAGGCTGGTGCAAGACATTGACGTTTGAATTGGCAAGGCAGCGGACCGTGACGCGTGCTGTATGTGAAGTAGCGTTGTCGTGCTGGAACAACTCCCTCTGTCGGTCCATAATCGGAAGTATGTGACGTGCATGGACTTCGTTGATGTACCGATTTATTGACAAATTCCCCTGAACCACCACTGAATCAAATCTTTGTGTGCTGAATATCACACCCCACACCTGATACTGACTCCACCGAATATGTCGACCTGTCGACCTGTCGAATGCAATTTGGGGCAAAACGTACGGACGAAATTGTGATTCATCACTGAACCAGACTCGCCTCCAGTTTCTAAGGTTCCAGTTCCGGACTCTACGACACCACCGCAAGCGATTGCGCCGATGGAGGTCTCTCAAAACAGGGGCGACAACTGGCCTTCTTGGTCGAATCCCCTCTTCACGCAATCGATTCCTCACAGTTTGGTCGGAAATTCTTCTCAAACCAGGGATGCGTTGCGCAGTCTCCATGGCTGTGACAAGACGATGACGCAAGTGAGCAACCCGCTTCTCGGGCGATCATGGGTGGAATTGGGCTACAGAAATGATCCCAAATGCGAAACATGATGCTCTGGTGAACGTTAAAATGTCGGGCAACTGCAGACTGCGACTCCCCAGCTTCAAGGCGACCTATGGCGATGTTTCGATTGGCGGCAGCAATGGCATGATGATTTCCTCTTTTCCAGGCAAAAACGAATCACAAAATGAAACACAACGTTTGCCTTTTTATAGCGATAGATACCTCATGCCTATCCGCTTGCTTGCACGTGCATTTTGTTTTGCATGTTTTCTTGGTGACGTTTTGGCGAATAGTTCTTCAAACACTTCTAAAACAAGGGGAAAAGTTAATATTGCCGCGTTTGGACGCTGAAGCTGTTTACAATCACACAAAGATTATGTTTTGGAAAGAAACAGTATATTCGTAATGTTTTTGCCAACATGAGTTTAATATTATTGTTTAGTTACAGATGATATCTTTCCAATTTTGTCTATTCAGGCAAAACCATTGGTCATTGTATCCTTGGTAACGTTATCAGAAGACAATGTATTCGTGACATTAACTGTGGGAAAGTACTTTAACATAACAGCTTTAAAAGCCTGATATAATTTTACAGTACAGCATGGTATTTTGTCGCAGCATGTTGCCAATATTCGTATTACTAGCAGTCGGTGAGTTGACGTTTTGGTTTAATTCTGTATCACATACATAAGACACGCGTACAGCACACAATATCAGTTGATCAGAGATGTGAAAACAGTTAGTACTTTCCCATGATCATAAACTGACGTACACAAGTAAGTACACATCTGGTGCTTTGGGATCTTTAAAAGAAACAACGAAAAACATTGTTTAAAGTGTTTCAATTGAAACTTACAAGCGCCAAACATTGTTAAGATGTTGTCAAACACCATCTGTATCCTTTACACTGTCAGGCGAGGAACATAATGAAAATCGTGATTCTGCCAACTATAAAACACAGAAAATATAGAAGTATTATCTAATATGGGCAAAACCAAAAACTTGGTCCGAATGTGATTGTAAAAATAGAAAAATGTGAACCATGTTGACAGCGCTTGGCATCTTTTAATTTTTCAATTACAAACACAACCAAGATGGGTTATGTGAAGCAAAAATCCATACAAACTTTCACTCGTGCTTTCCCTTTCGTCCCTTCTCCAAAGGGTCATACCAAGCAATATTACGAACACGACATGTACACTTTACTTTTTCTCAGTTTCAGCTGTAGTGGCTATTCCTTCCCCTCCCCTGTCTAATACAGGGTTAAACAGGTGCGTATGTAGATGGTAGATTATTAGTTAACCTACTGAAGCAAATGCATAATTTTCCGCCGATTTGTAATATATGTGATGATTATGTGTGTTCTGTAATGCCTCAGGCCAGGTAAAACACTATGGTTGGTAAATTATACAGTGTTGACCAGACAACCCAGTTACTGACATCGGAAGCGGTTATGTAAGCCATTTGTCAGGTGACCGTTGTCGTTGACATCTTAACAGTGCAGTACAACCGTTCTGTGTCGCTATCTTTATAGCTTTTGAATGTTTTTTGTATTTGCAAAAAAATGAAATAAAATGCATTACCCTACCCACCATTTTCCTATTTGAAAAGGTGATGACAAGACAATTATTGTAAGTAGATTTTTGTAAGTAAGTAGATAATAAATGACAGTATAAATTCAAAGTAACAGCGAGTCCATATCAATCGCATCTCATTTTACACATCGCAGCTCTAGGACTCTCCACGAGTACCGTGCGTCTTTCAAACACAAGTATGTGGTGCGCAGTGGCGCAATCCATGACAGCAACCCTTCCGAAGCCAGCATCACTGTGGACGCCACTCAACACGTCAGTGCCACAGCTCATGAAAAGGTACGACATTGCCCTCTGTGTGTCCCTCTACTCAACAACAATAGAAACCTGACACCCACATGATCGTAATCATTGTGAGGGGGGCAATTCTTCAGTGCCTTGTGGCATGAACATGGTCTTCGTGACCGTTTCACATTTTGGTCAGAAAACACGACAAATGCGTGAAACACGACCACCATGTGCAGTGAGTTACGCTAAATCAGGACAGGGCTGCGTGTCACTCCGGTGGGCAATAATTTCTATTTCAAAACAATAAAATTGTACTATTTTGATAATCTTCATCATGCCTAATACATTACATGCGTATTAAATAAGTATGCCCTCGTGGAGTAAGCACCCTCACTGCGGTAGTTATTTAAATATACTCTGTGAGTACTGACTGACTAAGTTTGGTTTTACGCCGCTTTTAGCAATATTCCAGCAACATCACGGCGAGGGACACCAGAAATGGACTTCACACATTGTACCCATGTGGGGATTCGAACCCGGGTTTTCGGCGTGACGAGCCAACGCTTTAACCACTAGGCCACCCCACCGCCCCTATTTAAATAACTACTGTAGTGAGGGTGATTAACCTATACATAACCCAAGCTGCCTGTGAGGCGCTAGAAAGTTAACAGTCACATGACTTATCCCACCGGGTTTTATATGTAACTGGTGGAGGTAATGATACACGCTGGTTGTTTAAATAAGTTTACAGATGTTTCAGCATGTTCAATATGTACTCCTTTATACAGGCAGCTTTGATCGTCAGTTTGATGACCCGTCACATGCCGTACGACGTGTTCCATGGCCTGACAAGGTCACATGGTGTCGGGGTGTTCACTACCAGCGACAAGTTGACAGCCTTCCCAGAGAACGCCAATCTGGCTGACACAGCGGCTTGCCGTGGTAAAGAGTATGCCTTATGCATTGGAATAATTTCTGTTAACGATGTACATATATACACAATATCCATGCGCCTCGGGGCAGGTGGGGTAGCCTAGTGGTTAAAGCGTCCGCCCGTCACGCCGAATAACCGGGTTCGATTCCCCACATGGGTACAATGCGTGAAGCCCACTCCCTGTGTCCCCCGTCATGATATTGCTGGAATATTGCTAAAAGCGGCCTACAACCTCACTCACTCACTCACACTCACTCAATCACTCACTCACTCACTCACACACTCACACTCACTCACTCACACACACACTCACTCACTCACTTACTCACACTCACTCACTCACTCACTCACTCACTCACTCACTCACTCACTCACTCACACTCACTCACTCACTCACTCACTCACTCACACTCACTCACTCACTCACTCACTCACTCACTCACTCACTCACTCACTCACTCACTCACTCACTCACTCACTCACTCACTCACTCACTCACTCACTCACTCACTCACTCACTCACTCACTCACTCACTCACTCACTCACTCACAATCTGCAACTTATAACATCATACGACCGTAAAGGCGGATCAATCTATTCTCTATGAAGGCACATGTTCTGGGAGCTGCTCACATACGTGCACGTTTGACGGGCGCAAGTACGAAACCCTGGCTGCCCTGTCCAACTCTCGAAGCGTGGTAGTTGACCACAACGTCCTCTGTGACAGCCATGACGGATATCATCACCAGGAGAATCTTCTCGTACACGAGTTCGGCCATCTAACCATGGCATACATGCCCTCTACTTGGAGAAATAAGGTGAGCAGTGTGTGACGTACTTAAGCAGCCGTCTGAATGGGGAGATACTACGTCCCGTTAACGGCAGTTTTATACAACTCACTTATCATATAAAGTATTATATATTTTCAAGGTGCCGTTTCAGAAAGTGGCTTTTGTAATGTCACATCAATGTGTAACAAGAAATACATTTGAAATACATTGTGGTAATGGTGTCGGGAGCCTTATTGTGAAAGGTTGTTACTAATTGTTATAGCACATGCGAACACTTCATCAGTTCATTAATTACCTGCACTTCATGTGAACCCTACCTCGGCCAGCATAGTGAGGAATCAGTATTGGGGCTTGGTTATTCAATTCACGTGACTATCACATTAGTTCATGTAACAATGGGCAGTCATCCGTTCTCAAAACCGACAATCATGTTGTACCTGGCCTACATTCAAAGCATGCATTGGTTTCACGTGTCTAATGAATTAAGCCAGAGCATTTTTTTCTTGTTCAACTACATTAATGCTACCACCTGTGATGCATGTACAATATGTAGTGCAACAGTCATCGTTATTTTACATTTCCAATAATTCAAAATAAACCTATATTAACAATATTTATTCCAGATCATCGCGGCATACAATCACGCCAAAGCCAACCGTCTGTGGACATTAAACACATACGCCATGGCGAACCACGACGAGTACTGGGCAGAAGCCACTTCCTCGTTCTTCATGTCAATCAGGAGAACTGATGTCACAGGAGGGATGGACATGTGAGTAGCAACATAACAGAGTGGAAACTCTGTAAACAGGGGCGGTGGGGTAGCCTAGTGGTTAAAGCGTTGGCTCGTCACGCCGAAGACCCGGGTTCGAATCCCCACATGGGTACATTGTGTGAAGCCCATTTCTGGTGTCCCCCGCCGTGATGTTGCTTGAATATTGCTAAAAGCGGCGTAAAACCAAACTCACTCACTCACTCACTGTAAACAGCTTAAACCAATATCAGGATATTGCAATTCCATGTACGTCTTTGCAGTGCCGTAACACTGAATGTGACAAAGTCTTCAGCAGTGTTGTCTGTCCAGAACAATTTATAGAACTAATGGATCGTGTGGGACCAGGCGGATTATGAGCAAATTCAGTTCAATTCCTGTCATTTACATCTGGGATAATAGGTCAAACTAGGTCACCCTACACTGTAAAAATGGTGTTTAGATCCTAAACGTTTTCCTAAACGCATATCTTGTCCTGTTTTTTAAACACATAATTTACCTAAACATGTTTAAACTCTAAACACATTTTGTATTGTGTTTAATATCTAAACATGTTTAGAAGCTAAACATGTTTAGAAATGTGTTTAATATCTAAACATGTTTAACTTTAAAACATGTTTAGACATGTGTTTAGATCCTAAACATAATGAAACATGTCAAAATGTTTATCTTCAATTCCTGGAGTGTCTGCTGTAAGGTACTATATGATTGGCTGAAATGAATGTATTGCATTTCATTGTATAAATTTCCAGCCAGTATCTTTGACCTTGCACAAATCATCATTTATGAGAAACACAATTTGGAAATGTTCAATCCATATATTTGTTGTTTATTTTCATACTGAAAGAATGCAACAGATTGTGAAATCCAGACCCCTAATTCTGAGTTAAATAGCAATGAAAGATGAACAAGTCTCATAAATGATGATTAGCCAAGTAGCATATGTATGAAAAATAATGAATACAAAAAACTTAAATGGACAATGTTTTATTTAATTAAATATCATAACAGGATAATTTCTGAAGAGAACAATAAATTTGCAAACAAATTATGAGATGCACACCACTATAGTCCCACTATTGCCATGTGCAAACACTCCATCTAAAATCTGTTAAGTTGTTTTTAAGAAGTAATGTAATGTTTGCCAAAGTTCATAAATATTCAAATCTGAAAAAAAAATTAAAAATGGAAAACAAACTATGAAATGTAGATTTTCAAGATCCCTCTAACTAGTCTAAGCCATATGCAAACTCTCAATGAAATATATACAGCAGTTATGGTGGAGAAGTGGATAAATTATACCCTCTGTTGAATAGTTATCTACGTTCAAACAACAATAAAATTATAGAATTTAAATATTCTTAAAACAAAACATGAGAATCAAACCTTTAACTTAAAGTTTGATACCAATTATCATGTGTTGAAGATCAGTTCATTCTATCAAGTACTTTTTAAGAAGTGGATAAACAAAAACTACAACTAAGTAAAATTTTGGAAAGCAAATTATGGTTTACGATTTCTACGAGCCAAGTGTGAACCTAAGCTTCAAATCACTACTATGAAAAATAGGGTTGCAGGTTAAATGTTTGGAATTTGAAATCCTTCGATGTTTACATTATGTAGCGACCCAAAAGTTTAACTAATGCTAGTAATCCACTCAAAATATGGGGAGTATGTATGGCTCAAGTGGAGAAAGTTATCTGGAGGACTAGGAGAAGTGGATAAACGATACCCTGTTGACAGTGGTTACATATGTGTGTACTGGTGATCCAATATGTCTGCAATATACATGTACAGCAGGGGCATAAAAACAACATTTTCAATTATGCTGAACATTGCTCAAGCTTCTTAGCAAATTTAACATATGCTGAACTCTTTAAAAAGTCTGTGCTGTCCTTCAAAACAAAACACTGCAAAAGTCCCAAAAGCTGAAAATGTTTCAGGTAACTGAGATCCCATACATAGTATGTCATCACAAGTGACAGGACCGCTTCTTTGATATCCTTGCTGACACTCAGCTGAAACCCATCCGCTACAACAAAGCAACTTCCTATCTTCCCCTGTGTGGTGACAACAATTAACCTGGGAGCTTCTTTCCTCTTTGTTGAGAGGTCAGCATTCTTCACCTGGAAAGACAAAGTGAGAACCAACTCATCAATACAGTCTTTTTCTAAATAGTATATTTGTTCAAAGAAAAAAACCCTCAAAACTTGAATATCCATCTTCAACTTACATCAATCTTAGAAATGGTGCTGGGCAAAGTTTTCTTGCTTTTTTGGGGGGTATATTTGATATCCTCATCAGTTGTCATGAGCAGCTCCAGCACAGCTTCATCTGTGTCCAGTGGATGATGAGGATCAGCTTCAGTCTGGAGAATATAATATGATTTTTGAACTAACTATAATGTAAGGTTGTATAATAACACAATATGGCCTATTCCATAATATAGTAGCACTATCGATTTTAGAACATAAATACTGTCACTTAAAATTTCTTTACCTCAGACATGTCTGTTGCATACAGTTTGTCCAAACTATTGAGGAATTCTGTAAACTGGTCTGCTAGCGCTCCTTTCGAAGTCCAGTTTGACTTGAGGAGAAGAAATTCTCTGACAACCTATAAATAGACAAAAGTGTGACCATTAAAGCAAACAAATCGAGAAACAGAATTCTAGTTATACAAACATGATCATTTTGACCTGAAAGACGCTTTGAGGATGATAAATAACAGTGTTTCCCATGACACAGAAAACCTGTATAGTTAACTCCAAAAAAAATGTCCATGATGTCATGATGACTCCTAACTTTTTATGCCAAGGCAAACACTGATTAAAGTTGACTCCCACTCATGACACCAGGGAGTCATGATGACTGCTAAATGTTTACGCCTATAGGAAACACTGAAACAATGTTGATAATTGCTAAAACAAATAATATGATTATTATTACAACAGTCAGTCTCTACCTAATAATATCCCACAGAAGCTAAAAAATATTTCAATAAAAGATTGATTAACTTGCATATCATAAGAAAACTCTGTAACCTTACATAGCCTTCAATTTTAAGTAAAGGATGAGCCTTCACGATAACTTGGATGTTTCCATCCTCTTCCACATTCTCTACGAAGTGGCGTCTTTCTTTAAATGTTGCTCTCTGAGCCTTCATTATGAGAGCTTTGTCTTGCTGCTCCTTAGTCTTTTTAATTCTGATTCCAGGGTCTTTTTGGCCTTCTCGATGTCCATTTCTTTGGCCTCTGTCAACAACAAATGCATATGGCATGAAATAATTGGGTACTCTAGTTAAGAGGAAGTTAAGCTCTTTGATAGTATCACTCCAACCTATTCAGACCATTAAGCAATCTTTTTCATGATTAACACTCAAATTACACTCAGAAGCTTAGAATACCTCAGGTATAGCACATGTGGGTTTTAACAAAATTTACTTTTCCCTTGTCTTCACTAAACAGTAAACATTACATTTGGTGCATAAGACCATGAATGTTTCAGGGTTTCTTAACTTCATTGTACATCTGTATAATTTGACAATACAAAACATTCTTCATAAACACAACTGGCATTTTCAGAAAGTAAGTTGCATTTTGTACCATCAATCTTGGCCAAACTGAGGTGCAGCTTTTTCCTTTTCCCACCAGTTTCATTACTTCTGCGCTCACTCCTCCTCTTCCTTGCCCATCGGATATTCCGCACCTTCTGTGATAGCACATGGTTGAAGTAATACTGAAAAGATTGAAAAAGCAATCACCTAATTAGACAATATAACAAAACCCTTTTTACTCAAAGTTCATTAAACAAACGTACTGAATGATCAAGGAAAGAATTGGAAAATACTTGCATCATTCCCTGTGAGTGAGTGAGTGAGTGTGTGTGTGTGAGAGAGAAAGAGAGACTTCCGTGTTACGCCGCGCTCAGCAATATTACAGCTATGTGGCAGCAGTCGGTAAATAATTGAGTCTGGACCAGATAATCCAGTGATCAACAGCATGAGCATCAATCTGCGCAGTTGTGAACCGATGACATGTGTCAACCAAGTCAGCGAGCCTGACCACCCGATCCCGTTAGTTGCCTTTTGTGGCAAGCATGGGTTGTTGAAGATCTATTCTACCCCGGATCTTCACGGGCTGCAAGCAAGCAATTTGTATTATATACATATCTCTCTGTTCCTACAAGTGCTGGGCTTAGGTGCTGACTAGACGATTGTTTTCCAGTATATCCTATTAATAAATATTGTAGACAAGGTAGATGTACATACCCATGGTGTTTTGCCAGTAGTAAAGGATAAACAGGGATATTTTGTACACATATATCGTCCAAAGTCGTTGTACAATCCTCGTTGATCAAATCCTCCCACGGAAAGGACATGATATGCAGTTTCCTCAATAAACTTAAACCACTCCTCCATAATTTTGCCATTGTCCAGCAACGACTGAATTGTCTTTGAGTAGATAGGATGAAGAGATTCAACTGAAAGTGAAACTTTAGAGCCTGTCACTGACGGTGATGATTCTGTCAAGTTGTTTGGGGCAAGTTGGACAGTTTGTGTGTCTTCTGACAGGTCCATACTAATCTCCTGAAAAGCAATACCAATGATTGTAAGGTTTTTTTTCCAATAAACATGATGCAGGTTTCAGTTGATAACACATTGTGGATATATAAATACAGTGCAGAGTAAAAACAAGAACTGCAAGAAGTTCCATTCAAAGTATTTACAACTTTGGTCCTTTAATAGTAATACTGTGCGCATGTATATATCTAAAAATATTTATCATCGTTTTCATGTTAAACATGTCTTGAACTCTTATCATTTATTTTGTTTTCCTAAAAACAAATTAAATTTATGTTTAAGTTATCAGAAATTATCAGATTTCAATTACCTGTGTTTCACTTTCAGTCACAGGAGGTTGGCTTTCAGCATGTTCAGTCGGAGAAGATATATTGCTTGTTTTGTCATGTTTTCCATCCTGCTCTTTTTGCTCGTCATGAAGTCTGGATAGTAATACAGTCAGTTTTCTGGCAAGGTCCAATCTTCCCAGGGAACATTAGAAATATGTCGGACTCCTTCATTTCTAACAAGCTGAATCCATCTACCTCGTTATCTGTGAAAAACTTTCATAACTAGTCATTTTGTCACTTGACAGTTCAAACAGATTACACGTTACACATGCAGAAGTGTTGGTTAGAGTGAACAGGCCTTGAAAGTTTATAAACTCCATGCAAAATCTACATTGTGGAGGGCAACCATTAGTTTGCCTTCTATGTTGTATAATGACTGTGGCCATTTGTACTGTAAGTCCACCATATCCAAACATATTTTTCTTGTAGTTTGAAGGCATTCAAATGCGTTGAGGTGTGAACTAAATTCAATAATTTCCAATACTGCACACTCAACAAACTTTGCTTGATGCACAACATATATCTTCTCAATTTGTGCAAACTGAGGTTCTTCAAACTCTGCGTACTTCAACAAGAGAACACTTCCATACCTATAAGTTACATCTCTGATGGTAACACATGGTGTACACAGTAGTTCACTTGGAAGAGTTTCAACAGTGTCCATTATTTTGTCCTTTGTTGTGTCATTTAAACTTTCAAGTGTTACAGATATGCCTTCTTTCACAGTGTCTCCTTTATACAAATACACTTCAGAAGGGAATCGCATACTTCCCATCTGCTGCAGGAACACACGTTGGTAATGATAGGTCACAGTGTGCGAAATAGTTTCCAGTTTGTGCTTGCCAATCGGTCTAGCTATGCTTGATAGTTACTAGCCCACAAAATAATTCACTAGCCCGAAATTTGAATGTAGAACCTAGGCAAAAGATCTCAAAAAGGTAAAATACAATCAAAAACAAATATGAAAACACATGGCTGAATTTCTGAAATATTTTGTCTATGCTCAAATAACATTTTTATCAGGCCATTTAAAAGTGTATCATAACTTAACAAGTCGGAGCGAGTGGTACATTTACAAAATGAACCCATGAAAATTCACCAGCAAGTCTGGCTAGTGACTGTGGAGATTTACTGGCCCGACTAGATTTTTGGTAGCCACGGTCTAGCGGGCCAGTGGCCATTTCGCACACTGGTAGGTCTTCGTACCAGCATATATGAACACGTAAAGCGGTCGGTGCACGGACACTATACTGTCAGTGTATCCCCCAACAGTTCAACAACAACGAGGCAACAATTTCCTTTCCGCTCTCTGCTTTTTATCTTGATCCTGGTAAGACGGGCCACCATGTTCTTGGTCCATGGTGCGACAACACAAATTTTAAGACATTTTGTAACCCAAAAGCAAAACCGTCCTAACGTATCGTCTATCCTGTATTTTACAAATAACATTAATATATTCGATGACATGGTTGTATATTATTTACAACAGGTGTGGTACGTCTCAGCCGTGTCCATCAGAGCAGGCGTCTCGCAACTACATTCGGCACCATGACCCTCAACTGTACGCCGCCCTGTCTTACGCCTACACCAACAATAGCCCTCAAACAGCCAGTCATCTCAAACCATGTCAGTAATTGTCCGGGAAAAACAACTGTCAGAGGAATTCAATAAACTGCATTTCTCCAAGACACGGTTTTCTTATTAGGAAGTAATACAACAGCACAGTATCTCGCCTGGATATGTAGTCGAATGTTTAACATGTCCAAAAATGCAGCTTCAGCTTGTTCAGCTTGACCTGATCAAGTGAATACTAATGCATTGCGTAACCGTGTCACAACTGGTTTGGTCTATTATTGTGAAGGGGTGCCGAGACAAGGTCGCCGTTCGACATCTCTGTGTCGAAAGATCGTCAGCATTGTCCTAACTTTCTTTAAAAAAGAAGCTACAGATGGTTTAATGTTTCCGAATCGCGCTATAACGAATCCATGTTTGCATGCTTCGCACGAACGCAACATTAATAACATTCTCTGCTCCCCTATTTAATGAAGTTAACTCGACCAGCCGTTTGTGCCATTTGACCTCCCGGGTCATGGATATGTAGAGTAGCTCAGGTCCAGCTGAACAAGCTGTACCTATCAAAATTTGCTTCTACAATGATATCAGAATTTGCTTCTACAATGAACTTCGTAAAAATTGAGGATAATCTTGAAAACCTGAAACTAGTAAGTACTTTTTAACAACGAACATAGTTTCTCTATGCTATACAACTTCTGCAATAAACGAGAACAGATGTGGTGTTAAAGAATACTTGTTTGAAATTTCACTGCATTTCAAATTGTATTGTGATAAGGAGATATTCGAAAATAACAGCTAACTCACTTGACCCTTCTGCCCAGACGTCAATGACCTAACTTTCATCTCAGTTATTTATATGTGTAGCTGAGGCCAAACATTGGCAGCAATATCATATAACGATACAAAATGGCAATTTTGTTACAAATATCTCCAGGGGAAACGGTGGCAACACTTTTAGTAGGTGCAATGTCCTTTCTTGCATGATACATTCTATAGTTCTATATTTTTATGACATCCGTGTTTTTGTACACCACAGCAAGAATCACTGACCTACCTATCAGCAACATGTCCATGCTAGCGGTCGCGTCTGCCAATTGGCAAAAGGTTATCAGTAGGACTGACATATCTGTCTGATTTTTGACAATGTACTTGACAATGTACTAACATTCGTCCTGGGATTATATAAAATTATCCAAAGCAAATTCACAATGCCAAATTCAACATCATGAAACTTTCTCCAACAAACTCATTTCACATCTGTCGTCAAACAAATGCTCCTTCAAGTGGGTTAAAGGTTACACATTGAGTCCAAAGTTTCAAGCCATACGTTTATTGGAATTCAGTTCCTAAAAGATCTCGTTGCGAAAACAAACACAACAAATGTGAAATATGTTGATATTGTATTCCGAAATTAGATAATTTAAAAGTACAAATCTCTACGAGGTGAGGTGAAATTGGGTTTAATGTCGTGCTTGAGAATATTTCGCTCATATGACGATGTGCATGAGTGTGTATGTGTATGTACGGCTGCTTGTACTAGCCCAGACTGAAGCTGGTTTTATAGTGCTAGCCCACTGCGATGCCATGCTGCAGTGAAGCATGAATACCCCACTCAGACACATTATACTGACTCCGAGCCGACCAGTCCTTGTTGTACCCATTAATGCCGAGCGCCAGGCAGGGGCCAACAAGTACCATATTTTAAAGTCTTTTGGTATGACGCGGTCAGGGATCGAACCCGCGTCCTTCCGCTCTCCGGGCGGACGCTCTAACCACTACACCACGGAGGCGGTCTCAAATCTCTACGAAGAAATTGCAATGGCAGTTATGATATGCTAGGCTGTTTCTATAGCGCACATATCCAAGCAACTAGTACATGCTCAAGACTCTTGAGTGTTCCCTTGATCAACGGATGTCTTTTTTCTGGCATTCTTTTAACCAACTCAAGTATTCAAGATAGAGTAGCGATTCAACCATCCACGTCACCGATTTATTTGATTTGTCCAACATGGGGGGCGGTGGGGTAGCCTAGTGGTCAAAGCGTTCGCTCGTCACGCCGAAGACCCGGGTTCGATTCCCCACATGGGTACAATGTTTGAAGCCCATTTCTGGTGTCTCCCACCGTGATGTTGCTGGAATATTGCTAAAAGCGGCGTAAAAACTAAACTCACTCACTCACTCACTCCTCCAACATGGCGGCAACAGAACAATGGATGGATGTTATGATATGTTGTGTGTTGGTTTCACCGCTTTGCGAAAAGGTTTCTCGGTTAACTTCAGAAATTCATTTGTAAAATTACAATTTAGTGTCATAAGGTGTGTAGCCAACAATATCTATGATTATTTATGCACTTCGTCAGCACCCGTGAAGGTCCGGGTTAGAATGAGCCTTCAGTAACCCATGCTTTTCGTAAGAGGCGACTAACAGGATCGGGTGGTCAGGCTCGCTGGCTTGGTTGACACATGTCATCGGGTCCCAATTGCGCAGATCGATGCTCATACTGTTGATCACTGGATTGTCTGGTCCAGACTCGATTATTTACAGACCACCGCCATATAGCTGGAACATTGCTGAGTGCGGCGTAAAACTCAAGTCACTCACTTCGTCAGCCGACATTTTACAAAGATACCGAGCTCTAAATGTTTGAACTGTTTAAACTAACCAAATGTTACGAACCTGGCTAGCTATTCTCGAAACGTTCATAGTCCTATGAACTTCTTAAGCCCATTCTTAACACATTGGCTACGATCAAAGTTAAGAATTCTTAGGGCTACGAACATTTCGGGAATAAGGGCCTTGACGTCAAATGAGCTATGCTTAGGGCTGATGTCAAGTAAGGGCAACACAACATGTTGAAGTGTGCGCCCCTCCATGTAGAATTTGATTCTGTATGCATGTAAATCAGCATTTCTTCTTGGGTTGGCAAAATCACAATGAGATCATTTGGCTTAAAAGATTAACATATGCCTCACCTATATTGATGACCTGTTATGGCACAATAACGAACAAATAGCGAATTCCCTTCCAATGATTTACCCACTTGGACTTGAAAAACAGAAAACCATTGAGACGGCTTCATATGTTTCATATTTAGATCTATGCATAAAGAGTCAACTTTCCCTTATGTCAAGCAATATACCAACAGCTCCAACCTTGGGTATATACATTTCATAATGTTTGGAGTGTAATGGAGCAAGAATTCTTTACCAACATTGACGCTATCCCTGTGAAACAACATCAGCACCAGATGAATTCAATCAAATTTGAATCCCTGGACAAAGTTCAATACATACAAGATAATGACATAGCGGAACCAAGTCATAGTGACTTGAATTCAGCTTGGGGGCTGACGGTAGTTCCAGATAAGATGTAAATCAGGAGAACGATGTTCATAAAACTGACTGTTATCCATTACTCAGAACCATGACAGAGCTGGTAAGGGCAAGTAAGTCAACAAGTTTGACCTAATGAATGGTAATTGGCAAATTCCATTAACTGAGAGAGTCTCAGCCTTTGTAATTCCAGATTGCCTATATAATACAAAGCTATGCAATATGGGCCCAAGACTGTTTGGTCCACTTAGCAGCTTGTTATCAATTACATTACAGTAAATCACGAGGATGCCAAAGCCTACGTTGATGATATCATCACAGATTCAACTGAGAGGGACAAACACCTGGAGAACATCTGTGCGGGAATATGTTTTAGACAGCAAGTGTAATATAGACAAAGACAACATTATTGAGTCTATTTCATGAAAACACATATCATAGGCTTCTGCATGTGCGGTTGTGAAAGTGGAATAAGATTAAGGTGTGACCTTTTCACATATATTGTAAGTGCATACGGTCGAGTTTGACCAAAATGTTGCGGTTTGAGGGCCTTCTTAATGATGTATTAGCTCTTTAATATATATAGAATGTCAATGTGAACAAATGTTTTATTTCTGTAATCAAAGATTATCATGTTGAACGATATTAGAGTTTATTCATTCTGTGATTTCTTGACTATGATTAGCCAGTTTCAGTCCGACATTTATGAATATTCTTTTATAAATGTTCAGCGTGACGTCGTGACGTTATGGTAAAATATTGCCTATGTGACGTTATATATCAACTACTCAGTTGTTGCCTCCACGGAATCTATACCAAACTGCAATATCAACAATAACACAGTCGGTTCCTGGTTGGAGACCGAACTCAGCCTGTTGCAGGAGGGCAACATACAGTACAGCTCTACGTGTTGAAGGAGCGCAACATTCAGTACAGCTCTACGTGTTGAAGGAGGGCAACATTCGGTACAGCTCGACATGTTGAAGGAGCGCAACATTCGGTACAGCTCGACATGTTGAAGGAGCGCAACATACGGTGCAGCTCAAAATGTTGAAGGAGCGAAACATTCGCTACAGCTCGACATGTTGAAGGAGCGCAACATTCGCTACAGCTCGACCTGTTGAAGGAGCGCAACATTCGGTACAGCTCGACGTGTTGAAGAAGCGCAACATTCGGTACAGCTCGACATGTGGAAGGAGGGCAACATTCGGTAAAGCTCAACGTGTTGAAGGAGGGCAACATTCGGTACAGCTCGACATGTTGCAGGAGGGCAACATTCGGTACAGCTCGACCTGTTGAAGGAGCGCAACATTCGGTACAGCTCGACATGTTGAAGGAGGGCAACATACGGTACAGCTCGACGTGTTGAACGAGGGCAACATTCGGTACAGGTCCACCTGTTGAAGGAGCGCAACATTCGGTACAGCTCGACGTGTTGAACGAGGGCAACTTTCGGTACAGGTCGACGTGTTGAAGGGGCGCAACATTCGCTACAGCTCGACCTGTTGAAGGAGCGCATCATACGGTACAGTTCGAAGTGTTGAAGGAGCGCAACATTCGGTACAGCTCGACATGTTGCAGGAGGGCAACATTCGGTACAGCTCGACGTGTTGAAGGAGCGCAACATTCGGTACAGCTCGACCTGTTGAAGGAGCGCAACATTCGGTACAGCTCGACCTGTTGAACGATGGCAACTTTCGGTACAGCTCGACGTGTTGAAGGGGCGCAACATTCGGTACAGCTCGACCTGTTGAAGGAGGGCAACATTCGGTACAGCTCGACGTGTTGAAGGAGGGCAACATTCGGTACAGCTCGGCGTGTTGCAGGAGGGCAACATTCGGTACAGCTCAAAGTGTTGAACGAGGGCAACATTTGGTACAGCTCGACGTGTTGCAGGAGGGCAACATTCGGTACAGGTCGACCTTTTGAAGGAGGGCAACATTCGGTACAGCTCGACCTGTTGAAGGAGCGCAACATACAGTACAGCTCGACGTGTTGAACGAGGGCAACATTCGGTACAGGTCGACCTGTTGAAGGGCGCAACATTCGGTACAGTTCGACCTGTTGAAGGGGCGCAACATTCGGTACAGCTCAAAGTGTTGAAGGAGGGCAACATTCGGTAAAGCTCGACCTGTTGAAGGAAGGCAATATTCGGTACAGCTCGACCTGTTGAACGAGGGCAACATTCGGTACAGCTCGACCTGTTGAAGGAGCGCAACATTCGGTACAGCTCCACGTGTTTCAGGAGGGCAACATTCGGTACAGCTCGACCTGTTGAAGGAGCGCAACATTCGGTACATCTCGACATGTTGAAGAAGCGCAACATTCGGTACAGCTCGACATGTTGCAGGAGGGCAACATTCGGTACAGCTCGACGTGTTGCAGGAGGGCAGCATTCGGTACAGCACGACCTGTTGAAGGAGCGCAACATTCGGTACAGCTCGACATGTGGAAGGAGGGCAACATTCGGTAAAGCTCAACGTGTTGAAGGAGGGCAACATTCGGTACAGCTCGACATGTTGCAGGAGGGCAACATTCGGTACAGCTCGACCTGTTGAAGGAGCGCAACATTCGGTACAGCTCGACATGTGGAAGGAGGGCAACATACGGTGCAGCTCGACGTGTTGAACGAGGGCAACATTCGGTACAGGTCCACCTGTTGAAGGAGCGCAACATTCGGTACAGCTCGACGTGTTGAACGAGGGCAACTTTCGGTACAGGTCGACGTGTTGAAGGGGCGCAACATTCGCTACAGCTCGACCTGTTGAAGGAGCGCATCATACGGTACAGTTCGAAGTGTTGAAGGAGCGCAACATTCGGTACAGCTCGACATGTTGCAGGAGGGCAACATTCGGTACAGCTCGACGTGTTGAAGGAGGGCAACATTCGGTACAGCTCGACCTGTTGAAGGAGCGCAACATTCGGTACAGCTCGACCTGTTGAACGATGGCAACTTTCGGTACAGCTCGACGTGTTGAAGGGCGCAACATTCGGTACAGCTCGACCTGTTGAAGGAGGGCAACATTCGGTACAGCTCGACGTGTTGAAGGAGGGCAACATTCGGTACAGCTCGGCGTGTTGCAGGAGGGCAACATTCGGTACAGCTCAAAGTGTTGAACGAGGGCAACATTTGGTACAGCTCGACGTGTTGCAGGAGGGCAACATTCGGTACAGGTCGACCTTTTGAAGGAGGGCAACATTCGGTACAGCTCGACCTGTTGAAGGAGCGCAACATACAGTACAGCTCGACGTGTTGAACGAGGGCAACATTCGGTACAGGTCGACCTGTTGAAGGGGCGCAACATTCGGTACAGTTCGACCTGTTGAAGGGGCGCAACATTCGGTACAGCTCAAAGTGTTGAAGGAGGGCAACATTCGGTAAAGCTCGACCTGTTGAAGGAAGGCAATATTCGGTACAGCTCGACCTGTTGAACGAGGGCAACATTCGGTACAGCTCGACCTGTTGAAGGAGCGCAACATTCGGTACAGCTCCACGTGTTTCAGGAGGGCAACATTCGGTACAGCTCGACCTGTTGAAGGAGCGCAACATTCGGTACATCTCGACATGTTGAAGAAGCGCAACATTCGGTACAGCTCGACATGTTGCAGGAGGGCAACATTCGGTACAGCTCGACGTGTTGCAGGAGGGCAGCATTCGGTACAGCACGACCTGTTGAAGGAGCGCAACATTCGGTACAGCTCGACCTGTTGAAGGAGCGCAACATTCGGTACAGGTCGACATGTTGCAGGAGGGCAACATTCGGTACACCTCGACGTGTTGAACGAGGGCAACTTTCGGTACAGCTCGACCTGTTGAAGGGACGCAACATTCGGTACAGCTCGACCTCTTGAAGGAGGGCAACATTCGGTACAGCTCGACGTGTTGAAGGAGGGCAACATTCGGTACAGCTCGACGTCTTGAACGAGGGCAACATTCGGTACAGCTCGACGTGTTGAAGGAGCGCAACATTCGGTACAGTTCGACATGTTGAAGGGGCGCAACATTCGGTACAGCTCGACCTGTTGAAGGAGCGCAACATTCGGTACAGCTCGACGTGTTGAAGGAGGGCAACATTCGGTACAGCTCGACGTGTTGAACGAGGGCAAGATTCGGTACAGCTCAAAGTGTTGAAGGAGCGCAACATTCGGTACAGTTCGACCTGTTGAAGGGGCGTAACATTCGGTACAGCTCGACCTGTTGAAGGAGCGCAACATTCGGTACAGCTCGACCTGTTGAAGGGGTGTAACATTCGGTACAGCTCGACCTGTTGAAGCAGGGCAACATTCGGTACAGCTCGACGTGTTGAACGAGGGCAACATTCGCTACAGCTCAAAGTGTTGAAGGAGCGCAACATTCGGTACAGTTCGACCTGTTGAAGGGGCGTAACATTCGGTACAGCTCGACGTGTTGAAGGAGGGCAACTTTCGGTACAGCTCAAAATGTTGAAGGAGGGCAACATTCGGTACAGCTCAAAGTGTTGAAGGAGCGCAACATTCGGTACAGCTCGACGTGTTGAAGGGGCGTTACATTCGGTACAGCTCGACGTGTTGAAGCAGGGCAACATTCGGTACAGCTCGACGTGTTGAAGGAAGGCAACATTCGGTACAGCTCAAAGTGTTGAAGGAGGGCAACATTCGGTACAGCTCGACGTGTTGAAGGAGGGCAACATTCGGTACAGCTCGACATGTTGAAGAAGCGCAACATTCGGTACAGCTCGACGCGTTGAACGAGGGCAACTTTCGGTACAGCTCGACGTGTTGAAGGAGGGCAACATTCGGTACAGCTCGACGTGTTGAACGAGGGCAACATTCGGTACTGCTCAAAGTGTTGAAGGAGGGCAACATTCGGTACAGCTCGACGTGTTGAACGAGGGCAACATTCGGTACAGCTCAAAGTGTTGAAGGAGCGCAACATTCGGTACAGTTCGACCTGTTGAAGGGGCGTAACATTCGGTACAGCTCGACGTGTTGAAGAAGCGCAACATTCGGTACAGCTCGACGTGTTGAACGAGGGCAACCTTCGGTACAGCTCAAAATGTTGAAGGAGGGCAACATTCGGTACAGCTCAAAGTGTTGAAGGAGCGCAACATTCGGTACAGCTCGACCTGTTGAAGGGGTGTAACATTCGGTACAGCTCGACGTGTTGAAGGAAGGCAACATTCGGTACAGCTCAAAGTGTTGAAGGAGGGCAACATTCGGTACAGCTCGACGTGTTGAAGGAGGGCAACATTCGGTACAGCTCGACATGTTGAAGAAGCGCAACATTCGGTACAGCTCGACGCGTTGAACGAGGGCAACTTTCGGTACAGCTCGACGTGTTGAAGGAGGGCAACATTCGGTACAGCTCGACGTGTTGAACGAGGGCAACATTCGGTACAGCTCAAAGTGTTGAAGGAGGGCAACATTCGGTACAGCTCGACGTGTTGAACGAGGG
Organism: Haliotis rubra; assembly: GCF_003918875.1. Lineage (NCBI taxonomy): Eukaryota > Metazoa > Mollusca > Gastropoda > Lepetellida > Haliotidae > Haliotis > Haliotis rubra. The sequence continues at coordinate 410,633 of NW_025765492.1, forward strand.
CAACATTCGGTACAGCTCAAAGTGTTGAAGGAGCGCAACATTCGGTACAGCTCGACCTGTTGAAGGGGCGTAACATTCGGTACAGCTCGACGTGTTGAAGAAGCGCAACATTCGGTACAGCTCGACGTGTTGAACGAGGGCAACCTTCGGTACAGCTCAAAATGTTGAAGGAGGGCAACATTCGGTACAGCTCAAAGTGTTGAAGGAGCGCAACATTCGGTACAGCTCGACCTGTTGAAGGGGTGTAACATTCGGTACAGCTCGACCTGTTGAAGCAGGGCAACATTCGGTACAGCTCGACGTGTTGAAGGAGCGCAACATTCGCTACAGCTCAAAGTGTTGAAGGAGCGCAACATTCGGTACAGTTCGACCTGTTGAAGGGGCGTAACATTCGGTACAGCTCGACGTGTTGAAGAAGCGCAACATTCGGTACAGCTCGACATGTTGAAGGAGGGCAACTTTCGGTACAGCTCAAAATGTTGAAGGAGGGCAACATTCGGTACAGCTCAAAGTGTTGAAGGAGCGCAACATTCGGTACAGCTCGACGTGTTGAAGGGGCGTAACATTCGGTACAGCTCGACCTGTTGAAGCAGGGCAACATTCGGTACAGCTCGACGTGTTGAACGAGGGCAACATTCGGTACAGCTCGACGTGTTGAAGGAGGGCAACATTCGGTGCAGCTCGACCTTTTGAAGCAGGGCAACATTCGTACAGCTCGACCTGTTGAAGGAAGGCAACATTCGGTACAGGGATAAGCACTGTGCTTCCGCTTCATTGTCAACATCTGCATTTCAACACAAGACTGCTTCTACACACTATACTGTTCAGCAGATGTTAGCTTAGATGACTAGGAAAGGTTCCTCGAGAATGTTTTAGTGATGCTTGTAATTCTCCAAGTCGGCAGTGTTTAGGTGATATGGTATGAGGTAGGACTCAACTCATGCGGAAACACGTCTCTTGATAATAGGATTATGAATGGCTTCTACAACCAGAAGACATCGTTCGCAATTGTGTTCTACTATTTATGCACATCCAGGAACGAAACGCAAGATAATGGTCGCCCACATGTTGCACGTGGCCGCATATACACCTTTTTTGTTTTCGCGTGTGTGTGTGAGAGAGAGAGAGAGAGAGAGAGAGAGAGAGAGACACACACAGAGAGAGAGTTTGTGTGTGTGTGTGTGTGTGTGTGCGTGCGTGCGTGCGTGCGTGCGTGAGTTCGTGCGAGCGTGCATGTGTTTGGGGGTGTTCAGGAGGGCATTAAATTTGTGAAACAAGAAAACAGCTTTATCGCTATTTCTCACATTGATACATTTTAGATATACTATTATTCACAAGCGAATAATATGAAGTTAATCTGTGAAAACCATGGAGTAAGGGCCTTAACTCTGTGTGCATACATGTAGAAAGGCATGGGTTTGATACCTATGCGAAACTTCATAAGAATGTGAAAGTTCCCGGTTTCTACTACAGAAACGAACGTGACGGAAGGTCGATTACATCAGTTAGACTAGATATATGACCCACTACTGTCATAACACATTCACTTCGTACATCAAGCCAAAAGAATAGACACGGACGTTTGAATGCAATATGCATGTGAAGTTCAATAAATGAGATGCTCAACATTACATAAACATATAAACGGAAACGAAGTAATTCCTACAATGGATCTTAGTAATGTTCAACACTCAGAGGCCAAATCTACGAAGCGTACGTAAAATCTGCGTAAACTATATACATCATTAACTTGCAGAAACTATAAACCAATGTAACTACTCAATGTATTGTCATTACAAAAGCGCAAAACATATCAAAATAGCCGAGACTAATACTATATTCAACTTAAACTCACATATACACTAGTCTTTCTCTCTTACATGAATAAAACGTTCAAACGTGCAGGAGTTCACCCACAGGGAAACTGAAATGAACAAGATAAGTTATTTTCAATGTCTATATTAAATTTTATACTTTGAAATTCTCAATCAACACCCATTTTTTCATAAAAGCACGAAAACACTACATGTTCTTGTATATGCTTTGAAAAACAAATTCTGCGTATTTTATATACAACATATTTTACTCTAATTGCAACAAAGCAAAACTGAAATTGAAATCTGGTACCAAGATCAAATCTAACCCGGACCAGTCTGCGAAGATCATTCTGGATATCCATGTTTTGGTTATGCATATTTGGAATATTGAATATAAAAATCAATTTACTGTCATTACCACCGCTATCAATTATATACCACCATTGAATTTGTAGACGGCATTGTATTTGTACTGCCACTCTACACTGTTATGACACTGTAATTCTTCTGCAGTAATTTAAAGGGGAATGACAAACCCCATTTCAGATCCACAAGAAATCTCAGTCAAAAGCCGAGTCGATTGTGCAATTCTGGCTATATCATGAGTATATATTTGTTTCAGCAGCATTACAACTGTACGATGTTGTTTGTAAACAAATCGAGTTTGGGCCAGACACTCCAGTGATTGTCACCATGCGATACGACAGAGCACGTGTTTATGAATCACTATGAAATAGTGATGATACCAGGTGTTCGCGAAAAGGTGAGGGTATCCTGCCCCATCGGTGGCACCCGTCATTAACACAATGACAGTCTAGTCAATTGTTCACCTGAAATGATTCGGGAATGTATGATACAAGTCAAAATAGGGAATTGCATCGGATATGAGTTGTGTCACTGATGCATCAAATTTCCTCCATATGTCTACCATAAAACATTTTGAAACTTAACTGAGGCCTTTAATGTTGTAACTTTGATCGAACAACGTCTGAGCAAGAGCGGTATGATGCTCTTTGACATCTTAGTGAAAACAGCAAGCTCGACTGTACCTCAAAGTTGTGAGGTTGGAGCTGTTGGAATACTGCTCAACTTCAAAGGAAATCTGACTATTGGGAAGATGAAATCATCTCTTTTGTTCATTTTGTAGCACAGACAATACGTGAACGTACAATATTTTTCTGTTGTTTATTACTAGTTTCACATTGAATTATTTTGTGCATATCTATAATTCTAACAACAATACACTGTGTGTTAATGTCACCGATCTCCGCGTTCACAGCCGAGTCATCGTGGGAAGCGCACGTAAACTTTCTAACTTGTATTAGAATTCACCCCTATTTTTCAACAAGAATCAGTATCTTGATATTCAAGTGACGTCAGACATATGTTGTTATAATTATATTATAGTGTTTACTGTAAAATGCCAATTTAAGTCTTAAAACCCGACACAACCAGATAACTCAGCAACTCCGTAAAGTATTACCTGAACAATTAGCATACCTGTCACAATGTCTGAGACACACATAGCTGAGCGTCTCAACTGTCTCCGGTGATTACACACATTGACGACGTTAAACCTGGGTGAATTGAGCCTTGTTGGATGAGTGATTGACTACGTACGTACGTGCGTGCGTAAGTTGTGTATAGGTGTGTATAGGTGGCCGACTGACTGACTCAGAACGCGATCTTCTTAAGTCACATCCAGACAACTTGGTCAACAAGTCCTGAGCTTTCACTGCCCTCAATATATGGCCTGAAGGGCAAGTCGAATGGACGCTGAAGTCAGTCAATATATAAATTCCGCCTATATGACCTGCTCCAGATAAACTAAAGATTGATATTATAAGCAGCGACCCAATCATTCAACCAAGTCACCGAGTCACCTTCAGATAAGGACCGCCTCCGTGGTGTAGTGGTTCGAGCGTCCGCCCGGAGAGCGGAAGGTCGCGGGTTCGATCCCCGACCGCGTCATACCAAAAGACGTTAAAATATGGTACTTGTTGGTTCCTGCCTGGCGCTCGGCATTAATGGGTACAACAAGGACTGGTCGGCTTGGAGTCAGTATAATGTGTCTGAGTGGGGTATTCATGCTTCACTGCGGCATGGTATCTCAGTGGGCTAGCACTATAAAACCAGCTTCAGTCTGGGCTAGTACAAGCAGCCGCACATACACACACGCGCGCATGCACGTCGTCATATGAGCGAAATATTCTCAAGCACGACGTTAAATCAAATTTCACCTCACCTCACCTTCAGATAAGCCACAATCCAAACGCATCCAACGAACAGAGAATAACTCCGCCTACACATCTCCTCTTCTAGTGTATATTCAATATTGCTGACGACGTTTTTGATTTGCAGATTTGAAAAACACACACGCACGCAGGCACACGAGGACACACAATGAGGTTAAAAGTGAACTTAGGATATTTCTGAAATTAATCAATAATATATTGCAAAATAAAAGTTGAGCATACGTAACTGTTGTTATTCAACGTAAAGCCACTTGAGTCTATCATTTAAACACAGCAACACTATGATACTTAATTATTTTAAATAATTTCAAGAAACTGACAGTATGCTCTTCCACATGGTGTTTCTAAACACGCATCTTCGTCGCGGGCATGGGTGAAGGCAACGTATTGACCAGTGAGACCATGGAGTCAGCATATCACGTCCATCTACATAGTTATCTCCCTTAGACCAGCATGACCTCGAAGTAGTTGCTCCCAGTTCCACTTTGTGTGTGTGTGTGTGTGTGTGTGTGTATGTATGTGTGTATGTATGTGTGTCTGTTGGCCCTCAAGTATTATGGTTATCTCAGACCTTATGTTTTGTGGGGGTTTTATGTGTGTTTGTTTTGGGGTTTTGTTTCTTGTTGCTTGAAATTTTGAAATTGTTTAAATTTGAAAGGTTTTCAGTTTATGCGGACAGGCAACATGTCAAAGATACCTATGTATTATTTGATTTTTGTATTAAAGTTTTGAAAGTTTTTCAACACGTTATATAAAGTAATCCGTTGGATCTAAATTCTACCCAACGATGATTAGCTTGGCAATGAAGAACAAAACTAAAGTACACTGACAACATCATGTCACGACCTTTGCAGAATACCTGGAGCTATTGTCACAAACTAACAATTATGATCAAGTAACGCGGGATACAGCAGGTTTTCGGTTGTCAGTACAACAATTTATTCAACTTCCACGTTTTTAATGATCAATCAGTAATTAGCATACTATAATATTACCCATTTAAACCCCGTGATATTTTCTACAAAAATCCTAATTACTTTTGTAAACACTGCAACCCTCATTGCCAATAGTATGATATTTCATGTATCGTTATAACAGACAATTTGTTCTGATCATCTAATCTATTTTAATTTTGCCACATTGTGTCAGCGTGGTTTTAGAAGGTATCATACATTATTGATGATGATGATGATGATGATGATGATGATGACGACGACGACGACGACAGAAACGACGACGACGACGCCAACGACGACGATGATGATGATGAACGAAATATTCACTTGACCTAATTACGGATTGTTAATGGATCAAAGACGATCTTGACAATATGGATGATGATGCACTTAAGAAAGCCAGATAGTAAATTACGATGCCGCCATATCATACCTTAAATTCCACCATTCTTCAAAGACATGGCCCCGCGAAAGCCTACCACACACAAGACTACCTGATCAGGAACTGGAATATTGATCGTCCATACACGTCACAGCGTCTATCTAGACAGACTAAGTCTATATGGGATTGCTATGTCGCAATGATATCAAGATGAGAATTGCATAACAGACTCCCTGTATCCACCAGTCATTCTGACAAACACCTGTTCTTGGCGAAAATAAATCTATTTGATGACGTCATGACCTCATTCGGTATCCGGCGAGCGCCTACGAAATGAGGCAATGACGTCATTGACTTAAAACTCAACACAGCGTATACTTATAGATACAAGCACCAGGTTATTATTAGAATCTACACAACCTGCCCTACTGTTCAAGAAAATTCAACATATTTGTCATGAAGAAATTCATGTGTAAATCAAGTTGATTATTTATAGATACGGTGATATTAAACTAAACTATCTTCGGCAGCTAGTGATTCTGCGTATCTCGCGGTATTTGATTGGTGGAAATGTTCAAGCGAGCGCGCTGCAAGGAGCTCCAGGAATTTATGAATGAAGAAGTGTTCCTGGTAATCGATCTTCGTCATGATCATGAGAAGGGCCTGGCATCATAGACTTGAGGGTCAATATCTGGCGGAGGAATATCGGAATGGTGGGATTGGCGCGTAAGAACTGCTATTGATTTCTGGCTGGGAGTGACATCGTGCATTGCCGCGCCTTATTCCAGACCTAGCATATGGCAGAAATCGCAGATGCATCAAGTGTGTTATTCTCAATTCACAATACTTCCCGTTCACAGGAATTTATTTCCGATATAAATTTAAAACATATAACGAGGCCGTTAGTTTTAACATTCCATTCAATATCAGAGTCCCAAGAACAAAGGAGAGAAATTATGCTAATTTACTGTTCTGTCCGCGTAACACGTATATTGAGGCTCGAGTCGAACACCGCTTAGCTATGGTGAAAGAACGCATTGACAATTATAAGAATGAAAATGTTTACACGAGCTTTTTGAATCAATTCGTTATAGAATAAATATATAAATATATATATCACACGGACAAAGGTTTCCCGTCTTTCATTTGCATGAATGTTCAACAGTGTTGGACGTTCTGGTGGAAAAGTTGAAAGAAGCGAAACGGAGTTAAGATCCATCAGTTACGAATCATAGACATAGTTTCTTGAAAACCACCAGCGGTGGTACATGAAACAATACAAAATTTACAACAATAGATATAATGAAAAACCAGATGGAAGGAATTTACATTGATTCATAAACTTAACACACAAGCACATGGAAAATATATCAAGAAATAGAGATATTATATACAAAGATGGGTATAACGTTTTAAACAGAATTACATTTTTAATCGTTTAGTTACATTATCAGTAAATTTTCGTTCTTCTTGAATTAAAAATAATTTCGTCATTTTAGTGGATAGGGCAATTGCACATATTTTGGGGGAATAAGTTTAGATCGATCTATCTTAAAAACTGAACTTGTCTGACATGGCCGCTATGAGACATAACTGATGCGGCTCGAATAGCATCTGGTATTAGGTTCTTATTTTCTTAAGTTTGAACACATTTTTCATTTTGGACATGATGTCATAAACAACAATAGTATCCGTTAAACCCTGCTAATATATGACACGTGAAAGTCTGGGACGAGCCTTTTACAGGGAAATCGTCTGGTTTAACCGGTTTGTGGATTATAGAACGATGGGAGGACCATGCGCCCCAAGACGTTCAGTTATGTCGGAGAGGCGGTGTGTGTAGTCAGGTAACAGATCATGGATGTATGGAATGTGTCCTTCCTTCACGTGTTTCGCCTGGTGACATCCTTGCTACTTCTGGCCTCGACTGTTGGATAATGCAAAATCGTTCATACCCATAGGCCCATCTGCCCACCACGCAGACGCCGTGCCCGAGGCGAGATTTGAACCGGTGACATTTTTTTTTCTCCAGATTAATCAAGACCGCCAGACATGGCCAGATTTTTAAAGCTGTACGTTATAACGGTTATAATGTTGTGGGAAGAGAATCGAGCCTGACGTCCGGAAATAATACGGGGTTTGTTTCTTTTTGTTTTGTTTTTGTTGAGTTTATTTCGTTGAGGGATGTACTTAGTCGCTAGGTGCCGCTATATAGGATATGTCCGCCACCCAGAAAGAAAAAGGAAACACAAACCCTTACCTAACAATTAGTATTAGAGGAAAAGATTATTGGTAAACTTGGTAAAATAGTTACTAAAGAAGGTCGTGAACATATGCTATAATCGCACCAGTCACAGCTACTATCTCACTATATCACTCTGTCAGCCTATGAACAAAACATCAATATCGCAAATAATTGTCTAAACCTTTCCTCAGCCATTGTTAACAGAGCCATATTTGATCCCTGAAATAGTTCCAGTAAGTGAATAAGAACTAAAGACTTCTCAATGCTTCCTAGCTTAGAATCGAAGCTCAGGTTCAGTTTTCTTCCTCACCTTTGTCTCCAACAAGGTGAGGTGAAATTGGATTTAACGTCGTGCTTGAGAATATTTCGCTCATGTGACGACTTGCATGCCTGTGTATGTGTATATGTGGCTGCTTGTACTAGCCCAGACTTAAGCTGGTTTTATAGTGCTAGCCCACTGAGATACCATGCTGCAGTGAAGCATGAATACCCCACTCAGACACATTATACTGACTCCGAGCCGACCAGGCCTTCTTGTACCCATTAATGCCGAGCGCCAGGCAGGGACCAACAAGTACCATATTTTAACGTCTTTTGGTATGACGCGGTCAGGGATCGAACCCGCGACCCACCGCTCTCCGGGCGGTCGTCGGAGGCGGTCGTCTCCAACAAGGAACCAGTAACCCTTGATTACATGAAACACTGCATTGTATTGTAATATTCTCGGCACTATTCCAGCAATCTGACTGTTCTCCGACAATCCTTGTGTATCACTCTGTCCGGACCAAACAATCCAGTGACTGAGGTCACAGGCCTCCAGACACACACATGGGACCAATTACATACAAATCAAACATGCTAACAACCTATATAGTTGCCTTCAGCAAGCTTTCTTACCGGAATCAAAACAGGTTTTCCATGCATGGCAGTCTCTTGGAAGAAAGACCAAAATGATACACTTGTAGAACTCATCCACTTTACTGTTGTGCTGAGAACATCATTATTGATAGAATGTTTCTCAGCACAGACTGACTGACTGAGTTTAGTTTTACGCCGCTTTTAGCAATATTCCAGCAATATCACGGCGGGGGACACCAGAAATGGGCTTAACACATTGTGCCCATGTGGGGAATCAAAATCGGGTCTTCGGTGTGACGAGCCAACGCGTTAACCACTAGGCTACCCCACCGCCCCTCTCAGCACAGAGATCACTTGACCCTTTCATAATACTATAATAAATCTTAGCAATCCTTAGATTTCTGTCTGTATAGAAATATGATGCAGAGGATGATATAGGATGACAAGGACACCATGGCCAAGATCAAGGCAACTTGGGGATGTTTGCTCCAGAACAGCAGACACTTGCTCTGCCGACAGCCTCAGCATGACTAGTTCATACAAATGTTGACAGTAATCATCGTAAATAGTCAAAGTACAACAAAGAGTGCATGTTCCATTCATTATTGTTTATTCAGCGAGCATACAACAGCCATGCTTCCTGTCCAAACAGCCATGTATAATAACTCATTTTGAACAATGAAAGCAATTCTTTCACTTGCAACAAGAAGGGGATAAATTAATAATTAATTAATATTTATACAACAGAAATGAAGATTTTACTTCAAAGAATTAAATTAGGTTTCATAACAATAATATTGAGTCAAATTGACAAACAGGACACCACAAACAAGAGGACATGTTCCCCAACAAGAGTTGGTCCTATCATACCTAAACATTCATTTCGATGGGGACCTCCATCTAAACATTGACAACACCCTATCAACTGCCCACTAGCCAGTACTAGATATACACTGTCCATTCTGACAGTGAGCGGCCCACCCAATACATTCAGACAAGTCAATGCAAGGGAAGTAACTCTTCCTTGACCATGTCCTCTGTTTAGTTAAAAGTGAAATCCCTGGGTTCTGGAAAAATGTGAGTCTCTTTCAATGTTGTTCTGTTGTATCAGATTAGTGAAAGATGTGGAAAAAGATTGACACAAACTTAGATGTATTTCACAACCTCATTGCCACTCCCATAGTCTTTGGTGGGTAAGAGTTAATCTTGAAGCTTGACCTTTCAAAGCGAATGTACAAAGCAGCCCTTTATGTCTAATATACATCTCTATACAATAACATCTCTATACAGTTATTAGATGGATGCCATTTTTCAAGGATTGCTTGTAAGCATAGATACATGGACACTATGTTACATGAAGTTGCTATGGAGATATACAGGTGCCTAGAAAATGAATTTCTGGCTCACTGAGTTCGTGCTTTAATTGTACATGAACGAAGAAAATGATACATGCACACAGGCATTGCAATCTTTCACTCACTGTAAGCTTAATCTCATTGACATCACTTTCACACCACAAGCATACAGTCACACGTGTGATCATGAGGACATTTGGCACGAAGGAGAGGGCAAACCACAGGCAATCAAAGTACACACATCGTCCGTACACTTAAATGTATGCTGGAAAATGAGATGCTGATCAATATATCTCCATAGCAACGCTGCCTCTGAGATGAATTCTGATTGGCTATTTAGATGTAATCTGAATAATAACTGTCCACTTCGGACGCTTAGACCCATTCATCAGCCAATAAGATTGCACCATTACATATGAACCATTACCCGAAATTGCTTCAGTATTTAAAGATGGACGACTGAAATCAGCACTGGCGTACGCAGTAAATATCACATCTGTTTCAAAGTCGGTCATACCTTTCAGTTATTCAGAAAATACTGTTTGAGATCAGGACCTGAGCGACCTACGTCATTTCCACATCATTTGATTGTGTTCATTTCAGCAAATGACTATTGAGAAGCATGTCCAAAAACACTTGTTGAGTACCAAGATCACAGCGTCAGTGTCACACATAGAACGAGTCTGTATTATCCACGACGGACATTTCTGGAACAGTCTGATCCTGACTTTGTCTATTTGAACGTGCATAACTGGAAAAGGATGTCAGTTTCAACCATGGATGTTGTGAGACGTGTTCCACTGCAAGTCGTTCATTTGGCTCCTTCCTCAAGAGACTTTTCAGTAAACATTTTGCCCTAGATGACACACTGTCAGGAATCGTGTACTGTCCTCTGCGTATTTTGCCAAACAGTGCAACAGGCACTGAGTCGTGAAATGGATACCGTCCAACCAACATGGTGTACAACATTACTCCTAAACTCCATATGTCTGCAGCTTTTCCGGAATAACTTCCAGCAGCACTAAGGATCTCTGGAGACACGTACGCCGGACAACCATGCTTATCTGTCATCATGTCATTGCTTTCTTCATCAAGAACAACAGCATCCTCCAACCCATCAAGACGTAACTGAGTTCTGAAACAAGACAAATATCAAATCAGCATATTGAAAATAATTATGATGTGTTTTACAAAATCTGATACCTGATTAAGAACACCTTGATGTTAAGGATAAGTTATGGAGGTCAACTTCAGTGATATGAGGAACACAAGTACAGTATCACTCCACCAGATGAATGAAAGCAAGGAGCAGATAGCCACATAGATGGATGTGAAAACAAAAGTAGTAAGTTTTACCTTCACACTTTTGCTTATATTTTGCTCTCTGAATCCAAGCTATCATTCACCTCCATATATATCCCAAACATGGGTACCACTTCTAAATAACATTCACAGCTTCTGCCTTGTTTTAGTACTACGTAACATCAATCGTTATTACTATACATTATGTTCGGCATTTGAAACGAGCAGCCATGTATTGCAGCCATCTGCCCTGTCAATCACACTATCAAGCAGGAAACGCTAACTGTCACACAATGCTTCATGTCTATTTCCCACAGACGTGACAGGGCAGTCTATATATAGAAATCATGTGACACCCTGCGATTTTGATGACACACACTTTCAGTTTCATTTTTTACAAGAACCAAAAGGGATAAATCATGTCGCTTTCACCTCCAATCCTCATCATCTTCTGACAATTGTCCTTAAAAAGGACATCTACTTCGCAGCCCACAATCACCAAATTGATCCTTAAATCTGCCATCCCTACACAGACAGAATAAAATGTTACTATGATGCAATGACATCTCACCTTGCTTCATCTTTGAAGACAAACTTCCGTAGCTTAAGGTCTCGAAGCACAATTCCATTCTCATGACAGTGCTGTACAGCCTGAATTATTTGCTTAAAGAGTCGACAAGCTTCTTCTTCCTTCAATCTCTTCTTAGATCTGACGTAGGAGTGTAGATCACCAAAGTTTTTCTCAAAGAAGATGTATGCTTTGGATTCCCCAAGGATGATCTCTGCAACCTCTGTGACGTGTTCATGACAGTCGACCTGCCAGTAGGCTGACAAAATCTCCTGGTATTTGTTTATTGGAAAGGCCTGGAAAAGAGATCACAAAAATATAGAAAATTAAATAGAAAACAAAAAAGCAAAATATAACCAAATTGGAACGTTGATCACATAAGTCCCTAGTGTCTAAATCTCTGAAGCCTACTTAGCCAACAATATCATTCATCAGTCGATAGTTGTAACATATGGACAAACATTAGCCAAGCACTGTACAATGCATCGGACTGATACGGAAAGTGTACTGAATGCTTCATTGCCAAGTGGCTTTTGTAACACAGGATGAAAACATATTTTAAAAAAATCAATAATCCCTGATATTTTAACAATTCCCATGAGTGAATGATAACATACTTTACATTGATCTGCAATATCATATTACGCTGCCAACAATGAGATAAGGATCAAACAAACCTAACATCGCATATCATAATTAGAGCCATAACTGATATGTGATAAATGTCAAGCCAAACAAGAATTCAACAAGTATATTCCCTATTTCAGGCTAAACATGAGACTTAATATTTCACACCTGGCATTTTGTTTGATTAATATTTAAGTTTAGTCCCAGAGCCCATGACTAAGCTTGAATCTGTTACATCTTGCACTATGCTGTGTAACTTTGTGCTGGGGCAGGTATGGAGGACACAGTCAGCATGACTCACACGATTCAATGTTACAGGTGACTCGCAATACTGGGGGTCACTCAATGGGACAAACACTTTCACAACAGAGTGCAAGGGTTTAAACCAAAAATTCCAATGTAGAAATTTGACATGTTCATGCATTATTAATTTTTAAACGATGTAGAAACAACAATAACTGCAGAGTCGTTGTGTTCATATAGTTGAGTAAAAGTATTAAACTATAAAAAAAAAACCCAGCTGGGTATTAAACGGCGTCTAAACGTACGTAGGTTCCAAAACTGGTGCCTATGTTGACGTCTAAAGGCAGACATTAGATTCTATTTATGAAGCATTGTTTCATAGGAACAAAGAACTACTTGAGACAGACATAAGAATAAAAGCCTGTTGTTTTTTCCAAATTAAAGTATTGTCAATTAAGAATAAAATAATGTGTAAAGAAAACATGGGATAATCAGCTTCTGAGCCAATCAGACATTATACAAACAATGTACCGGGTCTAATTAACTAGTACAAAGGTAATCACATATTTTATCACATGGCCGGTTTCTATAGTATGATGAACTATAAACATAAGATTGAGCAGTTTTAACTAAATGATTCAACAATATGGATACATAGGAAAATAACACGAAAATATGTCACAAGAAAATACACACCACACCTTGCAAACACTCTCGTCTCCAGTTGTCAGGTTAACAGCCTTGTAGATTTCGTTCCCATCACTTTGTTCAACCAAGAGATATTTTCCAATCTTAAAAACATTCTGTGAACTTGGTTTCTGAAAGACCGGTGGTGTGTTGGGTTGTAAATCTGGACTGAGGTTGCCTACGTTTGGTTGCGATTCAAAATTATTAAACTTTTTACGTGGCCCATGACTCACAATTAAGGGCCGGGGCCTTTGGCGTGAAAAGCTCATATGAATACTATAAAATTAAGTTATCTGTTGAGAGCACCAATTCTCAACTGATGGTAGGAACCTGGAATCTGCACTAAGGTATCCGTAGCTGTGCCTTTGTTGGGGGGTTGCCTTTGTGTAGCAACACGTGAGGCGGCTTCTTCAAACAAAATGTCTTCCCGGAAATCGGAATGTTCTTTGATGAGAAAAAAGGAACAACACCGTTAGTTAATCCTTTCTTGGTGTAGAAAAGTTACTTAAGGCACACTTTCATACCGATGAAATAATGAAATTATTCTCTGGGAAATGGCAAGCAAGTTGTGAAATACACACCGTTGTCAATTTCAACTGAAACTGACAATGAGTTCGAGGGTGCTCGTGTTTGTTTTCTTTAGTCCGTAAGACGTAATTCGAAGTCCGTGGGATAAACGTGGTCTGTATTCCATAAATTTGTAAAGGTACTCCCTCTTCCCAGGTCCTGTAACTTCTGCTGCGTATGTGAAATATTCCGTCACGTCGAAATATGTTTCAACAGATGACGAAATGATTTCTCCCTATACCAGATGATGCCCTTGATCGTCACAAATTTTCGTGTGGCCGGCGTCCGAATATCACGATGATCACTTCTTGCTGAATGTTATTCCGTTTTGTCTTGCGTCTCGTAACTCTTGAATGATTCCGGCAGCTGGTCGTCTATGTTACTTAACCTGGGAAGGGACCTCTTTCCCCTTCCCCTTATTAGAGTTCGCACCGACAACCGACTGAATCTGCCTGAGACGCCATTGTGAAGCTACGTGTAATTACGACGTGAGGAAACCACGACGCGTCACACACCAACTATGGTTGATCCCTCCGCCAAATGTTACCGGCTATTGCGAATGTTTATTCGATTTTCCTGTACGCAATAAATGCTCACTCAAGAAAACCAACAAATGTAAAACTGTATTCCAAAGACAACGTAGACCATAAAATTCAAAATACAACATGCAGTAAAAGTTCTGGAGCAGTGTGCATTAGGAACTATTTTCTTTCTATGAGTTTCCTGAATGAAAGGCAATGTGGGGTGATGTGAGCGCACCGTGCAGTCACGTGGTCAATGACAAGGCTCCGGGAAACCCTCTCTGGTTATTCATTGGTCTATATAAGGAAATTCAATAACCCATATACTCATGCCCGTGTGACGTAGCAGACGTTGCTATAGTGCAGACAAATCATATTCTTTGTTCGGGGAGATTCCCTCTGCTGACGCAACGTGTTTCGGTATGCAAGGCCCGGCTGTTGATATATCAACAAAGCGAAAATGAAAATAACGTCGTTCTAGTTTTGATTCTGCTCACATAAACAAATAAGAGTCTAGAACATTCCTGTAAACAAAACAACTAAACAGTCATGTGTGACATATATTTATATAAACATCGCCTCTACAACATGAGGTACTTTTGGTTATTTTACATGGGATATTATATAAATATAGGGGTGAAATCTTACATCGGTACACGTCACCAAATTGTTACATCACCTTTTCCTCGGAAGTACCCATGTCTTCATTCGTGTGCAATATGATTGTTGGTATGAAATTTCATTCTGTAAATTTCCTTTTTATACGACGATACCGCGCTACGCAATAGTTTTATCCCAACCAATAAAAATGATGTTTCGTTGTTAAATAATGTTAAGAAAGAGTTCGATTTCAATATGATTGATTGAATATTGTTATTGTTGTTTTTGTTCTATAATCGTTAACACTATGATTAAATTCAGGGTGAGGGTGCAATAGATGATGTCAGTTTTGGATGTTGTTATACAACCGTCGCCCCCGCAATGCCCACAGCTGTTCAAATGAGACATAAACACATACACAACCACCGATGTAGCCTTAGTCTACCACCGATGTCTCAATGGCGAAGTTTACTATTTCAATATGTACAATTCCTTAGACCTACACAACCGTTACATATGGTTAGTAAAAAAACATATATGACGTTACGCCACATACAAATATGTGTTTCTTCTTTCTTAATTATACAGTTTCTGAACACTATAAGCGAAAGTCCAAAATCTCAGTGGGCTGTGCCCATTAATTTCTCAGGGAGAGGGTAGCTACACATAAAACCAGTGCGTAAAACTGTTTTTATATTACTGTAGGCAATTGTAGACTCCACCACAAATATACATCCAAGATTCCATTGCCACGGTATAATATGAACGAATCCAGGCGTTGCATTATCATGAATACAGATTGAAAGATCGTACGATACCTATCTCGTGGGGAATGATGTGCATTGATTTATTCCAAACACAACCCCACAACTTTACATACCACAGCTGTAGCTGTACAGATTCAAACTGTACATACAGACATTCAATAAACAGTCAAGTGTACACCCACGCTCGCCTCAGGCGATACAAACGCCTCACTATATCACAACGTTGCGTCAGTCGACGTATATTTTGCTGACTTCACGGCCGTATAATCTAGGCCAGGGGTTATATGTTGTTAAAAACTGACAAGGAAACCAGTCAAGTTTGAATTTGATTTAAATCTGGGATACCAGGATGTTTTGTGTCATTATTGACATCGTAAAGATATCCTTTTCTCGGGGAATCCGTCTTACGTTATCTGTCACTGATATGACTGCGTGTGTAGGAAACGTGTGTCACCATCACTGATGTTCCGGTCGTACATCATTCCAAATTGTGTACATGGACACAAAACTTCAAATTGTGTACATGGACACAAAACATGACAGATGTAGGTGCATACCGGGTTTTGCGGGCTTATGTATGTATGTATGTATGTATGTATGTATGTATGTATGTATGTATGTATGTATGTATGTATGTATGTATGTATGTATGTATGTATGTATGTATGTATGTATGTATGTATGTATGTATGTATGTGTATGTATGTATGTATGTATGTATGTATGTATGTATGTATGTATGTATGTATGTATGTATGTATGTATGTATGTATGTATGTATGTATGTATGTGGGGGCGGTGGGGTAGCCTAGTGGTTAAAGCATTGGCTCGTCACGCCGAAGACCCGGGTTCGAATCCCCACATGGGTACAATGTGTGAAGCCCATTTCTGGTGTCCCCCGCCGTGATGTGCTGGAATATTGCTAAAAGCGGCGTAAAACCAAACTCAGTCAGTCAGTCAGTATGTATGTATGTATGTGTGTGTGTGTGTGTGTGTGTGTGTGTGTGTGTGTGTGTGTGTGTGTGTGTGTGTGTGTGTGTGTGTGTGTGTGTGTATGTATGTATGTACGTATACGTGACATAGACACTACTACTATACTCTCTTGGTCTTATTATAAAGCCTAACGCGTTTATAATTATGAAAGCTGATATTTTGCATATCACAGCTTCACACGTCGAGAAACACCAGGTTGTTCTGAATCCTGCTGAATAACATGAATGTGGGCTTCTTTGTCATTGTTTATGACTAAGCTAAACACGTGTGTCGCATAATTCAATAATAAACATGCACATAAAATTTCCATCACATAACATATGTCTGTCATCCGTGGGACGATTGACAGATCTGTTTTTTAAACAATATGCAGTGGATCCGAGTTGTTAGGACTTTACTAACGACAACACTGTTTGACAATGGGTTTAATTAGATGATAGGATTCAGTTTAAATGGTTCAATAAATATTTCGTTAACATGACATGTGCAGGTGGAGTTTTTAGTCCAGGTAATTTACCTTCTTGTTCCTAATTAACCCTATTCGTTAATCCTTAGTACATCTGGTTAATCCGTCATCAGGGTGGTGGTGTCTGTTATTTACTGACATGCTGTCTACCGCCATGACAAATCAGTGTCACTTTTTGCCGTCACGACGGAGAGTATGCATTAGTTTATCCCAATAGCATTAATTTATCTCAATACAAGCTTGGATTAAACTCAGGATCAGGTGAGTGACAAAGCGGATAATGCTTGTCAGTGATCGAGTTCGTCATGGGCGTTCTCGACACGCCTTATAGCTTACCTGATCTTAGTCTTGCACACGTATGGTGTGCCTTCTTCACAATCAGTCGGTTTGTTGTACAAGATCACTCAGAGATCTGCATGTACAGGGAAAGTTGGTGCTGAGAAATACATGTATCAGCTGGGGTTTACGACGAGAATGTATGATGTATGTACTGACCTCAAATTTCACAATTACATACGACATCATGGTTTACACGATCGAAATAGGCAATAAAGTGGGATGTATATGACAATAGACACCTAACAGTAATATTCCTCTTTTTGTAATGTACTACCTTAAAATAAATAATGGCATTTTATCTCATTGTTAAATCTTTATTGAGACTAGGAAATAACACGTTATGGATAACAATGGATATGGATAAGCATATTTTCGGTGTAGATTCCTACTCTCTTAGTGGCGGTGAGTTGAATAATTTACAGATTCAGGATACTGCAAGTAGGTTCCCTCAAGCCGTAAATGATTAAAACTTGTCTGTGTAAACAGCCATGTATCTCTCCATCGTAGAAGTACACACACATTTATCACGACGAATAACAACAAAAATACCATATTGTGTTCATTCCTTGTATAGACTGGGATACTGGTAAGTTAACCCATTCAATATATATAATATGTCAATAATATCCTAGTTAATATATGTAAGGAGTTTTGACCATCTCCAATATCTTCTCTCTATTGATACATATGTAACTCTTATGCACCTGAGGAAATCGCTTGTTGGAACACTCCTAGTTTTCCATGGAGATGCTGTTGTGTAGAATATCATATGACTAGTAATGTATACACCCTAAAACAATTATTTGTTCTCACTCTATTAAGCTGCTTCAAATGCCCCAAACGTGACCAGAGCGGCAGGAATCTATCTTTGTTTCTTGAAAAAAAGAAGATTTTTTTTGGCAATGGGGAAATTGACAGACGCTACGCAGGACGTCTGAAAGTTGGAGGTTTGTTTCCCTTTAAAGGTGACATTCCGATGCCCAAGAACCATTTTCCAATTTTAGCCTTAAAATGGACAAAGATTGCATTTCTTTTTCTAAGAAACTTTGATATTTCCATTTTATTAATGTTGTAAATGCAATGTAATTATTTTAAGTTATTTAAATATTTTCGCAAAAGTATATTATATTCCACTTATGATGTTTACGTGTTGTAATTTGAAATATATGCGATAACATAAATGATTAAAGGGAGTGTTCATGTTATTGCTCAGTAGCTGCGGGCTAATGTGATTCTGGAAATATCATTCCACGCGTTTCCAATTGTGTGGCTCCAAACTGACAGCTGGGTCATCCACCATGCAGTCCGTGATGAGGCCATAACCACATACACCACTTCGACGTCACTTCCTGTACTCGTAGCACCTTCGCCAAGCACCTGCACAGCGATACTGATAGCACGAAAACAACGTGTGTCATCATTGACAGTATCAGAGCAGTGTGAAACAAAACAATGCATCCAGATACGTTGTACTATTTACATATCCATTCGCGTAGCACAAACAAGCATATTTGTTTATAATGTATATAATACAGTTTCATCTTTCATAACAAAAAATAACTGAAATTCATACGTTTATATATGACTGATGTGTGAATTTCATATTTATCCTTATGAATGTTGAAACTGTACTATAAATAAGTTATTATTCGTTCTATCGTTATTTATTTTTAACCACATGCAAAAATATTGTTCATATCGTACCGGATGTCGTATTCGTATAAGGTAGTCCTGCATTCTGTATTGTATTGTACAACATAAGGAACCGAACATATAAATATATTCCTTCTTCTTCTAGATAGTGGTACTACTACTACTACTACTACTACTACTACTACTACTACTACTAAATCCATGTCAATCTAAGTAACATTAGTACCACAGCTTCTAGGGGGGACATAAGGATAAATATAACATCGACCGTCAGTCCTGCAGATGGTAACACGCACACAGATGAACGTGTCTCTCAGCATGCAACCGTTCTTGCGTCATCTTATTTACCGAGTATAATCAGTGATCATAGACGCGTAGCTCAGGTCTGATGTATGGATAGGATAATTGCCTTACAATTAGCATCCACGTGTCTGGTCGTGTTGTGTCTCCAGGTGAACATGGTAGCCATGTGTTTCTGGACTATAGTACGCTGTCTCAAAGTCATATTAGTCCAGATTACATAACTGGGCGGATTAGAAATGGATACATTGTATAACTACTGAAGTGTGCAATTGCACCTCTTACATGAACCTGTATGTCTAGTCTTTTTTTAAATGTAAATGCTAATACTGAGTTAAGTTAAAGGTACCAACAATTCATTTCATATCTATGTAAAAACAAAAGATTAGCATGAGTGCATTCCCAGTACATTTGTTGAGTGGAAACAAGTCAACTCCAGGTTGTTTTTGCAAACCTATTCCCGCAATTTAAAGGTGTGGTTTATTAACTATCCACGTTGTCACCATGACCTCTTCAAATGACCTTTAACAACGTATCATGTATCACGGTTCTACGGTCGCCCGGATGTAAGCACAAGAAGGACACACACACACACACACACACACACACACACACTCTCTCTCTCTCTCTCTCTCTCTCTCTCTCTACATGTATATATATATATATATATATATATATATATATATATATATGTATATATAACTTAGCTTTAATTATTATTATTACGTAAGCATGATTATTATGCTTATTATGATAAGCATTTTGAATGGAAATGCTATTTATTGGACTAATTACATATATCCAAATAATACATTTGCTACACGTAAGTGGTTAAAATAATGACACGTGCTGTTGCTTGGTGGTTCCTGTTTAATGCCCTTCTGGAAATATCAGGCAGGTGCATGTTTCCATCTGTGTGCTCCAAACTGTTGACAGGGTCATCTTCCTGTCACTGATGTGACCTTAAACACGCACACCGCGATGACATCACTTCCTGTACTCGCACCACCTTCGCCAGAGGTGATAAAGGTTATAAAGAAAATTTGTTAATACAGCATGTAAAAATTGTGAAAATGTCTATACATGTCACACTGAGTCATAAGTTTGACAGATCT
Source organism: Haliotis rubra (assembly GCF_003918875.1). NCBI lineage: Eukaryota > Metazoa > Mollusca > Gastropoda > Lepetellida > Haliotidae > Haliotis > Haliotis rubra. The sequence continues at coordinate 431,249 of NW_025765492.1, forward strand.
CGGGTACATGGGAATAGGGAGTACACACACTCGAAAATGTATCATGGAGTCAACGTGGAATCGGGCATGACGAGGCGACCGTGAGACCACAGATCCCATTCATTGTCATTATAATCATCGATGTTAATAAAATACAATATCATATAGAATGTGACATAAGTGTAAGAAAGTGAAGTCCTGAATAAAACACGTTAGGTATGTTATGTGCATGCCGCTTGATATCAGACTGTTCGTAAATCATTCTTCTGTCTTGTGTACACACGCTTACCCGCAATGGGTTTGATCTATAGCCTATAGCTTTAAACGTAAGACCTTTATAACGCAGCATTAGCACATGCATGTGGTATTGGTTGACAACAATATGTAATACGTGAGTCAATGACTCAAGCCGACAAGTATTGCTAAATGACAGCATGTATAGTTGTTTAATAAGTATCGGCTATACGTGCGACCATAAGATTGCAGTTGGTTGACATATATATGTTACATACACATGCGAGACCGCCTCCGTGGTGTAGTGGTTAGACCGTCCGCCCGGAGAGCGGAAGGTCGCGGGTTCGATCCCCGACCGCGTCATACCAAAAGACGTTAAAATATGGTACTTGTTGGTCTCTGCCTGGCGCTCGGGATTAATGGGTACAATAAGGACTGGTCGGCTCGGAGTCAGTATAATGTGTCTGAGTGGGGTATTCATGCTTCACTGCGGCATGGTATCTCAGTGAGCTAGCACTATAAAACCAACTTAAGTCTTGGCTAGTACAAGCAGCCGCACATACACATACACACGCATGCACGTCGTCATATGAGCGAAATATTCTCAAGCACGACGTTAAACCCAGTTTCACCTCACGTCACCTCACATACACATGCGTAACACACTCTACAACTGTATGTTGTAAAGGCATGGGTAACACAGCTTTAGAAGTATTTCCTATACAATCATGTTTATCACTGACTTACACATATGTGCATACGTAACACAAGTATATTTACAAGTATATGCTGTTTATGTAAGTATGAAACCGATTCTCAAGTGCATAGTATATATGCATATGCACCGTTGGCTGACACGTATAAGTTAAATGAACCTTGTGACTGCATATGAAAGTAAAAGAGTTAAGAGTGAGAACGAAACTGCGTGGAAACCATCACACGAAGGATCTGTATATTTTGACAACACAAATTCCAATTTTGTTAAAATCTCAAACCACATCCAAGTTAATCAACATGTTTATAAACGTGTCGGAAATGAACCGACTGAACCCTTTGTTTAACCTGCTATACCTCCATGAACAGTGAACGGTTCGCTTCACGATATAACTCCTCTAATTTCATGCTTCACATACGTATAGACGACTATTGACGGAAAGTGCTCTAGCGATCTGTTCGGTGCACAGAAAGACGCTCCATATCATGTTTTGTAACGACATATTATTCATGTCTTATCATGGTTGTCCGGGCCCTAATGCTGCCCTCTCTTGTCTTTGAAATATCGCTCACGATTTGGGCGGGGATGTTAACGGGCGTGGCAAGAATGTAAGGGCGTTCCCTTCAAATCGACCTTGTGAATGGTTGATGTACATTTGAACACCCACGTGTGAGGAATGCTAGCGTTAAATGGACGGTTCATGAAATGGGTTATGTGTCTACTGCTATATGCTGGACGAATGGTTTCATAATACCTGAAGAACATTCTCGACTCACACCGACACACTGCAATATGTTTCAATAATATCATTTACAAGGAAGACTGGTTTAAGCATTGCTATGCACGTACTGTGGTTTAACGAGGAGAAACGCCCGAGTGCAGTAGAAGGGAGTTGTGCTTAATATATTAAAATTGAATGGCGCATTAGCTAAATCTCTAGTCTGGATAACAGTCAGTGGAGCATATTACATTCCCTACCAACCAGACCTTTTAGCAATGTAGAAGCAAGTCTAGAATCCCAGGTTCTCTGAATCTCCAACGTCACTGACGCTCCTTTCAAAGGGGATGGAGTGTTCTTTTCTATCGGAATATCATCAGAATATATCAGTGACTCGATATTCCAACATGTACACGCGTCTGTGTACGCTGTACGGATCATGTAATCTGTCATTGTACACGCATTGGTGTAGTAGGGTGGATTGCACACATAAAAATGGGGCAGCCGGATTATCAGGGTTTCACTGTAGTGTCATTGTACACACATTGGTGTGGTAGGGTGTATTGCCCACATAAACGGGAGTAGTCGGATTATCAGGAATTCACTGTATTGTCACTGTACACATATCGCTGTTGTAGGGTGTATTGCCCACATAAACGGGTGCGCCGGGATTATCAGGGTTTCGCTGTATTGCATATGTCACTGTACACATTATGATCTGTTTGGTAGGGTGTGTTGAACACAGGACTGGGAGCGGCCGGATTACCAGGGTTTCGCTGTAGCGTCTCTACACACATAATGATCTGTTTGGTAGGGTGTATTGCACACATGACTGGGAGTGGCCGGATTATCAGGGTTTCGCTGTAGCGTCTCTACACATATAATGATCTGTTTGGTAGGGTGTGTTGTACCAGAGACCATATATCTGTGTATGGTATCTGGTTGCACACACAAATAGGAGTGACAGGATTGTCATATTTAGACCTGACGTGTACCAAGCAATGCATTGAGCAGAGTTGCTTCCCTTAAGTGTGGCAATATTTTCGAAACACAGATAATGGGTTTTTCACCATTGTACCGTGCGTTTCACCAAATAGGTGGGTGATTGTGTGTTTTGAGACAATGCTTTAATTCAGTATGTGTTTGTCCTTGAATCCCTTATTCACAACATCTCTTTCCTGGATGTCCAAGACAAATGGCTTCCATTTTATGATTAAACAAACATAATTACTCGAGACATTTTTATGACTGACATACTGTACCAGAAAGACCCTCATCATCACCGATATTGTATGTGAATGATCAGTACCTAAACGCCGTGCCCACATAATGAATATATCATCCACAGCCGTCCCGTTATTTGGGCAGCTTTTTAATTTTTTTGTGTTTCTAATCGCCCGACCGGGGGCGGTGGGGTAGCCTGGTGGTTAAAGCGTTCGCTCGTCACGCCGAAGACCCGGGCTCGAATCCCCACATGGGCACAATGTGTGAAGCCCATTTCTGGTGTCCCCCGCCGTGATAATGCTGGAATATTGCCCAACCGACCCTTCTAATATTACTGCCGACCCCCTCCCCCCAAAAAAACCCCCAACTTTTTTTATTTCAACACCGCCGACACGAACCTTTAACGAGCCGCCTCGTCATATAAAATGTTTATCTATCTAAAATGTTTTAATCAGTCGCTGGTACAAGTCCAAAGAACGCGAAAATTGTAATAAGAATTACAATAAATGAGAATCAAGAACGTTATTGTTGTCTTTATTAATTTTAGTTTTTTTCAGGGTTTTTTCCCCAACCGACCGACCCATGTTCAGAATTTGGTGGCTTCGTGAAACACATAAAAAGTATGCCCTTGTGTATATCACTACTCGGTGTTTATCAAATAACTGAATCAATTGTGTCCTCGTCCATATTGATGTAATTTATGCAATATATATTCAATGTGAAATACATTTGTATATGGAAACGAGCGGTGGTTTTGTTCACAGTGTAATCCCTATGGACCCGAAACTAAATACATCTGCTCTACATATGGATATAAATGAGATAGGTGTGTTTGGATAATATCTACAGATAATATCATACTGTTTTAATGTATACTGATACAAAACTTACTGAACACGTATGTACGTAGTATCTGTACATAAATCGTGACTCGAATACATGTCAGCTCAAGTGATTGACTGACCCTGGGTAGATATATATAAGCGGTATAGAGGTCAAGCCTCCACTGCCTGTCCGACTGGTCAGGCGAGATGGTGAATGACCGCTGAGTTCGTCATGCATGCGAAGTCGTGACAATAAAAGCCAGTTCACACATGACAGATATGGACCCCCAGGCTGTGACACGTCGACATGCATGACCATAGTCCGGTCAACTGTGTTATCATCACGGTGTGTAGGTAGCTGAACCTGATAGTTGTTGATACAATAGATATCAAACGTGTGTTTGGGACAACGCTATTGTTGCTAAAATGACGCACCACAAACAGTAACACATACAAAGAAAAACATCTGTTTTCATTTTTGTTACAATAACATTAAAATTACATTATTGTAATTATTGCCACCAAAATTTCAGTGAAAATATGTTTTAAAACAACTGAAAATAGCCAAACATGAATTTTCTTGATAAACGCTGATGAAAACGAGATGGATTGTGATTTCGTCATCGTGTGTGTATTGTATTTTGTGAAGAATGTTTGAAAATATAAAATTGAAACGTGGTAGAGAACACGTCACGGCTGTTTCATGGAGATGACTGTAAAAAGTGCCGTTTCTACCTGAAAGTGAACATCCCAGGTGCGCGGACCAATCAGTTGACACCGTGCATGGCGGAGGGATTGTGCCTAGAAACTGCTTTGTTGTCTTCTTGGAGGTCCGCGCTGTTGCATACCGCTAGGAAACAAAGACACACTAAACCCGCAGAACAAAGTCTTTGTTTCAATCGTTTCACAAAGCAGTGGGACAAAGCATGTCTAATTACGGCAAAACAGAACAATTAAAGAAAAGAACATCTGCCAGCTTCGTTGTTTAAATTAAACTATTATTCTCGATATTTTAAAACTAAATAGGTTTAAACTGTTTGCATGTTGGAACAATGACATTATCGGACAAATTATTAGGAGTGAACAAAGCCTTATTATACCGATCATCTTGGTCACTCCGACATTATGTCATGTAAAGAGTCTAAAATTATTATCATTTTGCTCAATTATATTCTACGAATATGTTGAAAGATATAGTTTATATACTCTTATTCAATTACCCATATTCAGTTTACGTGAAGACGATCGCCCACACTGAAAACAGTTTAATCGAATATACAGGATGATGGCAATTTTGTTTAAAAGGGCACACTTAACACACTGGATAGCAAGCTTCATTTTCAAGCATTTCTTTCAAGCATCTGTCAACAATACTGGCGGGAAAATGGATTATACCTTTGAACAGCCCAACACGAATCCGTATGATTTGAAAGATCATCTTCGCTATTGTATATTATATCTTTATGAGTACACTTCCTAAATGATTTATTACAGATATTACAGAGATTAAAATCTGGTATCCATAATCACTATTAATTTGGTATTTCGCGAAAAAAATGCTTAAAATTGATAAAATACATAATAAAATGTACAAACAAATATACTGGTTTCACAAAGTATTAAATATATATTCCTGGAAGAGATGCACACGGAAGAGTATGGCGAGTACAGAAAGCCGAACAACAAAGGCATTGTTAAATGCTTCACCATTCCGAGTAGGACAAAGCATTACGACATTTGGCTTGCGCCATATGCAAATGTTGTTATGACGTCATGGAACGTCTGGTACTTCGTGGGAGAGCTGCTAATTACAACCCATCGGAACAATATATTCCTACGCCATCTCCAGCTTGTTTTGCACCTGACTCACAATACAGCATTCCTTTGTCATACAATGTTTCTATGTTCTGGAGAGTTCGTTGTTTAATAAATATCATTTAGTAACATTTTCCACGTTATCTGTCGACCTTCATTACGTACGATGGATATCGTTGTCAATGATAAACAATGTGACATATACTGCTTGTTACAACAAAGCAAATGTTATTGTGATGGCAGCCGGCAATATGTGTTGATGGCAATATTGGCATCATTTGAATTAATTGAATGAAGAATACTGAGGAAAAAACAAAGGTACAAGAAAGATTTGACACACGCTGCACAGAGAGAAGAGAAGATTATGTTTTGTAATATTGTCTTGAACTCAGGTGATCGAAGTTGTCCTTGGACGTTAACAGCATACTGTCTTACGAGTGATGTTGCTCCGAGGAAGGCATTGCGTAAACTATGTATATTAAGATAGGACGATGATAAAGTGTTATTTTTTAAAACATGACTATAATATTCATTGCTGATTGTATCTCTATGTGCACCACGCATTAATATTGTTTAAATATATTGTGATCGTGTTCACAACTATGAGATGAATTTTTTCTAAAGCATAACGTATTAGGTAAGCAGCATATACATATATACAGTATGTTAATAATATGATAGTCATCGTACCACATGTGGTCTGTGAGACACAAATAATATAATATAATTTAATATATTTCACTATTTGTGTTCAGCTGGTCTGAATGATAGACCGCATGCAATGTAGCACACGTTTTCGATACCCACCATGCTGTTACTGATAGTGCCGCCGTTATAGCAATGAGTAAGGGCTATTTTGTGCACAGTCAGCAATATTCAGGTTATATCAGACACCACCATATGTTTGACATAGAGACATTTAAATATGTGATATAAATTAGTACATTTTTACCAAAGTGTAATGTAACATATGTTATATTTGGGATTACACAAGTACTAGAATTTGTACTTTACTAAGAAAGTGTAATCCCAAATATAACATATGTTACATTTGACCACTTTCTAAATGGCATTGTGTATTTCATAGCTTTCGGCCGGGGGAGCCGTGCCAATTAACACTTATCAGAGGGTACACAAAGTCCGCAGTCTAGACTACCAGTTGTCCGACTTCCATTTTTGTGAAAGTCGCGGTTGCTGAGCGGGTTAGGCGGCTGACTTTGTGTGCTGGCGATTAGGTGCCTGACTCTGAGGGTGTGAGTTCCAACCCCGGATGTCAAAAAGTACTCGAATTTGTTCTTTACTAAGAAAGTGTCATCCCAGATATAACATATGTTACATTTGACCACTTTCTAAATGGCATTGTGTATTTCATTTTCAAAGTTTAATGGGATAATATTTTCACGAATTGGCAACAGTTGCAATTAATTTCTACACAACAAATTGTGTACTGTTCTATGAACTCCTCACCTGAGGGGAGAAAACAGTGACCGATTGTTTGTCAATGTGTTGACCACAAATTGAGCACGTGCCACGTGCTGTTTGACCATTACTACGTCACCGAATCAACATGTGACAGATAGTGAGTGACAGGCAGCTGAGTCTAATCAATTTCAATCATAGGGAAGCTAGCCCCCATTTATCGTTAATTAGTCACCGTGTAGTGATACAACATAGGGATGGCATTTCGCAATTACAGTCATTGCAGGTAGTTGTTGTAGGCCATTAAATGGTTCTACCGGGCGCGGGGGCATTTTTTCATGTCCCCTAAAGCACAAGCATTGAACAGAGCTGAATAGGCTTCCTGTTAGCAAATTACACGAGCTGATTGGTACATGCATCGTGTTTCCTGTTACTGAATATTTATATGTCACTAAAATAATAAATTATATTGTGTTACAAATATATCATATTCTTCCTGCTATATATTTGTGGTAGTGCTGAGTCAGTTGTTGGTTCATGTGTATGGTTAACACTGTGGTGTATGATTTAGGTATAGGTTGTTTGTACGGTGAAATGAAAGTCTACTTTGTTCTGGAAGCCGACCTGTTTCAGTATGTCTTTCACGTGCCCATATAAACGTTTCAGTGAAATTATCATCTATTGATTATCAAATTACTTCTACCATAGAATTTTGAAATCAAATTATATTTTCAAAAGTAAACTAATGAATTGTCTATGTACATTTGAACAGTTTATGTACATGTATATTATCAAAAATGTAGCATCTGGCATATAGTGATCTGTATCTTTAATTGCTGACTAACATGTTGAAAACCCGTTTCTTGTTGAGTGATAGTGTGTAAGATTTGCAGACAATACAAAGTCCAGTTCATATCTCCCTGCGACTGGTGCGGATTATTGTGGGTTAACAGGGCTCTGGGGGATAATCTGACAACATATCACGGTAGACAGAAAACAAGTGAAAGTCAAACAACAAAACAAACCCGTATTTATTTATTTATTTATTTATTTATTTATTTATTTATTTATTTATTTATTTATTTATTTATTTATTTATTTATTTATTTATTTATTTATTTATTTATTTATTTATTTATTTATTTATTTATTCAATCAATCAATCAATCACTCACTCATTTATTATAAAAGAACATATTCTTGGAGGGAACGTTGGGGGAGGGTGTTAGGAGGTTCTCGTTAAGGCCGTACTCTGCATTATTGGATGTACGCAAATGAGAACGTGTCACACGTATCAACCAAGTCACCGGGCCTCACCTCTCGATCCGTCTATTCGCCTATTGAGACTAGGACGGATTGCTGAAGACTAATTCTACTGTCGATCATGAACAAGTCAACACACGTAAACACGGACAAGCTACAGACACCAGGAACACAACTAGATTTCGGTAGCAGGAGCTAATGTACTATACCTAGAAACAGGAAGTGTACGCTGTGTCGCGTATAATCAAACATTGTACTTGCACAACATCCGTATACAAGTATACACGTATAAAGTATGACACAAGATAACGAATGGAGGACACCAACTTCCCGAATGTCAAGATCCGTATTTCACAATGTGTTGTACCAGTTTATGTCGCAAACACAGTTATAATACGATATTGCTCTTTCCTTTTATTGAGATTTCCCCTAGTTTCGATTTGGCAAAATGTCATAGGCGTCTCTAAGTGTATCCAGGGGTTTGTCAGACTTGTGGGAGGGTAAAGTGCGCCCAACTGATGCACGGTGACTAACAGGAGAACCTGTCAGCACTGATCTGGAACCACCGTCACGACAGGATGGCCACGGGTAAAGAACCAACAAAATTGTATTACTTAGAATGTCGGTAACTGCGACGCGATAGACATGGGTTTTTAGCATCTGATGACCTTATGTGACTGTTTGATACCCTGACGACGTCTTATGATACACCGACTGTCTGACAGCATCTGATGACGTCTTATGATACACCGACCTGGCGGCGCCTTGTATGATACACCGACTGTCTGACACCTGACTTCTGATAATACCTCTGGCGGACTGTCCTTACGACGTGATACACCGACTGTCTGACACCTGACGACGTCTTATGATACACAGACTGTCTGACAACACCTGACGACATCTTATGATACACCGACTGTCTGACAACATCTGACAAAATCTTATGACACTCCAACTGTCTGACACTTGACGACATCTTATGATACACCGACTGTCTGCCATCTGATGACGTCTTTTGATACACCGACTGTCTGACATCTGATGACGTCTTTTGATACCCCCACTGTCTGACAACACCTGACGAAGTCTTATGATACACTGACTGTCTGACACCTGACGACGTCTTATGATACACCGACTGTCTGACACCTGATGACATCTTATGATACTCCGACTGTCTGACACCTGACGACGAAGTCTTATGATACACTGACTGTCTGACAACACCTGACGACGTCTTATGATACACCGACTGTCTGACACTTGACGACATCTTATGATACTCCGACTGTCTGACACCTGACGAGGTCTTATGATACTCCGACTGTCTGACACCTGATACGACATCTCTTATGATACTCCGACTGTCTGACACTGTCTGACACTTGACGACATCTTATGATACACCGACTGTCTGACACCTGACGACATCTTATGATACACCGACTGTCTGACACTCTGACGACATCTTATGATACTCCGACTGTCTGACACCTGACGACATCTTATGATACACCGACTGTCTGACTGTCTGACACCTGACGACATCTTATGATACACCGACTGTCTGACTGTCTGATACACCGACTGACGACATCTTATGATACACCGACTGTCTGACACCTGACGACATCTTATGATACTCCGACTGTCTGACACTTGACGACATCTTATGATACACCGACTGTCTGACACTGACGACATCTTATGATACACCGACTGTCTGACACCTGACGACATCTTATGATACTCCGACTGTCTGACACTTGACGACATCTTATGATACACTGACTGTCTGACACCTGACGACATCTTATGATACTCCGACTGTCTGACACTTGACGACATCTTATGATACACCGACTGTCTGACAGCATCTGATGACGTCTTATGATACCCCCACTGTCTGACAACACCTGACGAAGTCTTATGATACACTGACTGTCTGACAACACCTGACGAGGTCTCATGATACACTGACTGTCTGACAACACCTGACAACATCTTATGATACACTGACTGTCTGACACTTGACGACATCTTATGATACACCGACTGTCTGACACCTGACGACATCTTATGATACTCCGACTGTCTGACACTTGACGACATCTTATGATACACCGACTGTCTGACACCTGACGACATCTTATGATACTCCGACTGTGTGACAACAACTGACGACGTCCTATCATACACCGACTGTCTGACAACATCTGTCGAAGTTTGTTGATACAGTAATATTTTGTGTATCCGTAGAGGATACTTACATCTACGAAGATGATGCTTGCATCTCCGTAGATGTTATAATCTACATAGGAGATAGTATCATCTAGTATCGAATTGGTAGCCATATTTTCTTGATTAACTGACAAGAGGTAAGAATTTTATGTAACCACAGGTTTATTTCACAATGCCTTTCAACCTTGATGTGTTTTATTGAGGCAATGTCAGAACATTCAATAAAGTAACTAGCCATAAAACTGTACAATGAAGTTATATTAAATGATATCATTTTTCTTTTTTCGTTTTAACTCTGATACTTTGAAATGACTACAGTAAGTTGTGAAATACCAAAAAAAGGCCAACTGACATATTGTGATGTTAGGACCCTAGCTGGATATAGTTAGGAACAAACGTTGTATATGTGTATCCCAAATCACGTATATGTGTATCCCAACATCACGTATATGTGTATCCCAACATCACGTATATGTGTATCCCAACATCACGTATATGCGTATCCCAACATCACGTATATGTGTATCCCAACATCACGTATATGTATCCCAACATCACGTATATGTGTATCCCAACATCACGTATATGTGTATCCCAACATCACGTATATGCGTATCCCAACATCACGTATATGTGTATCCCAACATCACGTATATGTGTATCCCAACATCACGTATATCCCAACATCATCACGTATATGTGTATCCCAACATCACGTGTGTATCCCAACATCACGTATATGTGTATCCCAACATGTATCCCAACATCACGTATATGTGTATCCCAACATCACGTATATGTGTATATGTCATCACGTATATGTGTATCATCCCAACATCACGTATATGTTCCCAACATCACGTATATGTGTATCCCAACATCACGTATATGTGTATCCCAACATCACGTATATGTGTATCCCAACATCACGTATATGTGTATCCCAACATCACGTATATGTGTATCCCAACATCACGTATATGTGTATCCCAACATCACGTATATGTGTATCCCAACATCACGTATATGTGTATCCCAACATCACGTATATGTGTATCCCAACATCACGTATATGTGTATCCCAACATCACGTATATGTGTATCCCAACATCACGTATATGTGTATCCCAACATCACGTATATGTGTATCCCAACATCACGTATATGTGTATCCCAACATCACGTATATGTGTATCCCAACATCCCGGTCTCAGTATCTCCTATGAAACACCCACACAAACCAATGGGAATAAAACAACATACAATTCACATGAACGTTTTGAACCAAAAGAATGTTGTGAAAAAGAAACATCGATGTAAAGTTACAAAAAATATTAATAAACGAGATTCCAATTTGACCTTGCCCATACATAAATGTCCTTGTTTGTAACAGATGTCTAACCATCTGTCCTTAATAAAAATGAGTTTATACAAAAGTTTCATCCAGGCATGATGATATATACCTACCTACAGCTGTACAAGAACGTATTGGTTAGAGATAATGGGCGAGCTGATGTTGTCGTATGCTTACAGAGATATAGACAGTGGCAAGTGTAGCCAGAAAAAATATTGTTATCCAGGTGTTTAGACAAACTGATGCTGATAGGTACGATGTAAGTGGCTCAGGAAAAACTGCAGTGGTGGGGTAAGAAAAAAGTTGGTTATGCAGAGGAAGGATACTATCTAATCTTGATAGGTATATCTGCTGTGCATATACAGGCAGGAACAGGATTTTTAAGATGAATATGTTACTTCTTTGATGGGCATTTTAGAAGTTGAGTTGATGAAGAATGATGACATTTTTATGCATATACAACTTCTTTTATTCTGTGAAGGGCGACGTTTCAACATAGATTCTAATGTCGTTGTCATCACTTGCAACGACATTTGAAATCAAACGTCGACATTTGAAAAACTCATCATTCTTCATAACATATTCTAATGTCGTTGTCATCACTTGCCAACGACATTAGAATCTATGATGAAACGTCGCCCTTCACAGAATAAAAGAAGTTGTATATGCATAAAAACTGTCATCATTCTTCATGAACATTTTACTTGTTGAAGTAAATTTTTAAGAAAGGTATAGGATCCAAATTAGCTTAAATATATGTTGATAGTACAGTATATGGTAGAAAGGACTATGATTTAGGTAGGTTTCCTAGAAAGTTTAGCTCGGCAATAGCCACGTTTAGGTGTGTTGTATCCGGTATTCGGGTGGTAACCGGATGGGTTGAATGTATGCCTGTTATACCTGTAAGAAACAGACGTTTTGTCACTGTGTAAGATGAGGTTCGTGATTTGTTTGACTGTATATGGTATAACACGATCAAGACAAGGTTTGGTGTCAGAGTAAACGGGACCAAAAAATGTCAAATGTACGATTCTGACTGTCATGAACATGTGAATCGTTATCAATTAGTCATGACACCAGGTGTTCGCGAAGTTTGAGCTTATCCTGCCCCGCGGTGGCACCTCTCACAAACACATGCAAGTCAAATGATCGATTAAAGTACACGTGGACATATGATACAAGTCCAAATAGAGAATTGCATCGGACATCAATTTTGCCATTGATGCGTCACGTTGTGAAACGTTTCAAATCTTCACTGAGGCCTTGGTGTTGTAAACGTGATCAAATAACAGCAATAGTCGTTTGACGCTTTTTGAAATCTTGAACTTATGAACAAAAATAAAGATCAAAGGATAATGCTATTTTACTGTCATGATTATTAATGCTGTCAGTTGGTTATAAAAGGTCACCCGTTAATCGTATCGATTTAAAAAACGATCCAATAACTGCACAGAAAAACGTTCCAGAAGTTCGGCAAATATCGATTGCTCAAATCAGTTGATGTTTTCTATACAACAAAACTATTCTTGACGATTCCTATATTTATAGACATATAGATTAAAATAAACGTTTAGTTTGAGCAATAAAAAATGAAAATGAATTTTAAATGTACAGGTAATCTTATCAAGTACTGAGTGTTACACCGATGTTCAAACACTCGTTTCAAAGGTTTCCTAGGGTATTTATATATATACGTATAAAAATCCTGAATTCTTCAAAGACATAGCGCCGTTTAAAGATATCCGTTCGTTTTCAGAAGTAAAATCCTTTTAGCATGTTCAACTGTTTCAAGGGATCCCAATGACGGGTTTTAAGAATACTGTGTGTAAAGTTCAAACACCACGCACCGAATGCCCCCTCTGCGGAAGAGTTTGTTGACGGAGTACTCACGTGGGCAGCCGCGAGTAAATTGTGGCAGTTGAGAAATATGGACTCCTAAGCCTGCAATACAAGAAACGTGTTCCCTTTATTTGAAAATCTCACTTCAATCATCTTGTTGCATAATCGTGGATTTGAATGTTCGATTAGTTTATATGTCCAAAGTTATTTTTGTTTGTTGTCTTAAATTGGATACCGTGTATGTCAACAATTCTATTTTTTAATCTTTATACATTTAGGTACAGTGAATATGTTACGCTTCAGATATGATTGTCCCCACATGGGTACAATGTGTGAAGCTAATTTCTGATGTCCCCCGCCGTGATGTTGCTGGAATATTGCTAAAAGCGGCGTAAAACCAAACTCAGTCAGTCAGTCAGTCAGTCAGTCAGTCAGTCAGATATGACTGTTTAAGATTCTATCACGAATAGGGTTGTCATTACAGTAACAACACTCATATATGCATACACATCATTGTTTAACTAGCGCCTTTTCTAATAAGTTAATAGAAAAAAACTAAAGAGAAACGAACTGATCATCTTATATATCAACAGAAATATGTGTACAGAGAACTAGGATTGTCAAATGCCTGTATATTAAAGAGTAATTATCATAAAGCCGCAATGTGTTAAAAATAAAACCCTTTCCAAAGAACGAATCGGTGGTGTGTGCCCGTATGTCATGCAATATATACCAAAACAAATAAGGAAGTCATGGTGTGAGTGAGTGAGTGAGTTTAGTTTTACGCCACACTCAGCAATATTCCACCTGTATGGCGGCGGTCTGTAAATAATCGAGTCTGGACCAGACAATCCAGTGATCAACAGCATGAGCATCGATCTGCGCAATCGGGAACCGATGACATGTCAACCACGTCAGCGAGCCTGACCACCCGATCCCGTTAGTCGCCTCTTACGACAAGCATGGATTACTGAAGGTTCATTCTTACCCGGACCTTCACGGGTCAGTCATGGTGTGAAAGGATGTATACTACTCAAAAGATGTTAAGAACATTGTAATTTTTCCTATGACCTAATCTGTCAGGTTAAGCTGCATTAATTGTAGTCATATGAAAATATACACAGTATTCCTTAACTTCGTTTGAGCAGTATACACATTGTCTTTATCTATATTCCATATTAGATTTGAATACAAACAGTACTGCAAAGACAGGTGTAAGACAAAGAGCCGTTGTGGCAAAATATAGCTTCCTCACAAACTCCTGGCAATCTAAATGAAAGGTAATGAGGCTGGATATGTTCACATATAACACCGTACTGATGCCTTACTTTACATTGTATGGAGCTTAACGATGTACTTATAACTGACGTATTATTGTTCCTTTATCTTAATTATTTACGAGTAGCTTAACTAACATCGTGCTTAGAACTTACTTAACATTGTATGTACAGCTTAGTTAAAGTTCTATTTCAAGCTAACTTAAAACTGTAATTTACATAACATTGTATTTATGCCTTATTCGGCAATATTCTTAAGTTAACGTAACATTGTCCGATACGTTGTCTAACATTGTTCGTACAGCTAATTACCCTAGCTTATTCGGGTTAGAGATTGCCCCCCAGCTGTCTATACGCAGGTCGAGATAGGCTCATGATATCAATCACTGGCTTTGGCGGACCAGTCTCCGTTTTTTATAGGTTCTTACATTACGTACTTACATTATACTTACATAACCTACATACTATAGCACAACCATTTCAGAAGTACGGATTAAGTGAGTTTAGTTTTACGCCGCTTTTAGCAATATTCCAGCAATATCACGGCAGGGGACACCAGAAATCGGCTTCACACATTGTACCCATATGGGGAAGCGAACTTGGGTCTTCGGCGCGACGAGCAAACGTTTTAACCACCAGGCCAACCCACCGCCCTGTATGGATTAAGATGTGTCAGTAAGGATATGTGGATTAAAACTCGTCCATGGAAAAGTTATGGTTTTCAGTATATTAGTATGATTGTGTGATGATTTCTTTATTGATTTGACTATATCCTGTAGTAAATGTAGTTTTGTATATGTCGTGTAATAAATTCATTGGCTCAATTTTCTAAATACTGTCTTCAATCGAAGTATAAATAATTGAAAGGCAGCTGTGGATAATGCTTGCTCAATGACTTGCATTGAACAGTAAAACTGCAGACTCAACACTAGACTTACGCTTAGTCTCTGAATATATATAATTCTGATTGTAACAAATAAATCCATTTAAATTGAAAAGGAGCCCCATGGAGACCAGAGATTCAAAGCCTGGAGAAATCTAGACTTGCTTCATTTAGGGCTTTAGCATTGCAGGGATGACTGGGCTTTAGGAAAATAACATGGGTCAGGGACTGTGAGACAGACTAACTCAACACGGAACACTCTAGATCGGGCCGAAGCAGGGTCAAGGTTACCGCTGTGAGATAACGTAGTACCTGAGACGCAGTAGTGTAATCGCGCGATCTCCTAGTACATTCTAGAACAATACCAGTTGACTTTTACACGTGGCCTGTCGACAAGATATCGGATCACGAAGTGAAAATGGCCATATTGTGATCTTAAATTCTGTGATAGTGAATCTTATCTCCTACTTGGTTGAATTATAAGCCTTTATTTGAATAAGTTTGTACCGATCAGAAAGAACTTCCGTGTCTCGTCTGTAGATTAAGTCTATCAATGAGGCCAGTGTTGCAATGTGGGCGGCACATCCCGTATAGAACCCGCCGCTCACGATCACGCTAATCCACTTGAGGCATTATGACGAGCCACAAAAAGAAACAGGAAATCTTAGAATTTGTGTTGATAATTTGAATAGATGTTTGAAAATCAATAATGTGATTAATTGTTAGAGGTATGTAGAGGTCCATCAAATAGGAAATGAAAAGGTGGATGAATAATATAACATTTGCTAAATACTCCTGCTTGAATAATACGTGTGATTCATGCATACCGTGACAACTGGTCATGAGCAGATGACAGTGACTCTCAAAGCCACTGCGTGACCGAGGGAATAAAGTGTGACAGCGAAGTCAGCAACGTTCTGGCTATTTCCACTGTGTAATCATCCCTTACTGTACCATGCTGGTTACCTGTGGGTTAATGCCGCACTCAGCTATGTTCCAGCTATAAGGGGACGGTTTGTAAGCACATCTGGACCGGAATGTCCAGTGCATGAGCATCCTCTTCACAACAGAGAGACCGCCTCCGTGGTGTAGTGGTTAGAGCGTCCGCCCGGAGAGCCGGAAGGTCGCGGGTTCGATCCCCGACCGCGTCATACCAAAAGACGTTAAAATATGGTACTTGTTGGTCCCTGCCTGGCGCTCGGCATTAATGGGTACAATAAGGACTGGTCGGCTCGGAGTCAGTATAATGTGTCTGAGTGGGGTATTCATGCTTCACTGCGGCATGGTATCTCAGTGGGCTAGCACTATAAAACCAACTTAAGTCTGGGCTAGTACAAGCAGCCGCACATACACACGCATGCACGTCGTAATATGAGCGAAATATTCTCAAGTACGACGTAAAACCCAATTTCACCTCACCTCACAACAGAAATGCGATGACATACATCAACCAAGTCAGTGAGCCTTCAACTCGATCCCGTTAGACCCGTTAGCTTGATTCTTATTGACTTCTTCATGCCAATGTCGCATTGTTAATAATGAGGGCTAGCTACAGCCAGTGATGTCCTGTGATTTTGTTTGTTTTGTTTGTTTTTTTGTTTAACGCCGCACTAAACAACATTCCAGCTATATGGCGGCGGTTCGTAAATATTCCAGTCTGGACCAGATATTCCAGTGATCAACAGCATGAGCATTGATCTACACAACTGGGATACAATGACATGTGTCTACCAAGTCAACAAGCCTGACCACCTGATCCCGTTAGTCGCCTCTTATGGCAAAATGTGTTGCTGAAGACCAATTCTAAACCAGATACACAAAGCAAAGCAAACTATTAGCAGACTATTGTATGTTTAATAACCCAGCTCGAATGAAACAGGCAGGTATCAGCGCAACAACTATATACCACGATCATTTGCTATTCTGGTGTATGTATTAGAAAAATAATGTCCTCAAGTTTTACCGAAATACATAAATCAATCACTGCACAAGCTTGATGTTCTATATACTACGTTGTTGGCAACGAGTATTTTTCGCTTCCTCTCGACGGTCTATACGTTTTGAGGCACAACCATAATAAAGATATTCGTTCTGGAGTCAGCCGTGCAAATAGAGAAGAGGAAGTCATGTGCTGATAACATGTTATGGAACGAAACTGCGTATGAGTATTCAAATCGGTTGTTCCTGATCAGAGAGCGTGTACGAGTTTGTTCAGTCATGTGAGTCGAGCGGGGGCCGGCATTTCCACACGTGTAGTCGTGCTTGTCAGAACACGCTGCATGTGTACCGTTATTCGTTCAGTCGGCGTGCCACAACATAATTACGGTAAACGCCAGGTTTTGTCTGCCGAGACCCCCGAAAAGACGCCGAGAGCAGGTGATGCGGGCAGGTGTTCTGGAATCCCAGTGACATTACTAGGGCAGAGCGTTGTTGTGGACGCGCTCACAGTACAATACATCTCAAATGCTTGCGCGTGACCTAGCTATAGCTTCTACACCACCTGCTGGTTTATAGAATAACAGCACAGCATCTGACAGGGATAAATAAAAGTGTTATAACTACGGATACGAAAAGCGTCTATTTGGACAAATTACAAAACATATGTGGCTGGTGGTAGCATTGTCAAATATTACTGATTTTCTAACACTGAATTGTAAACACTGACATCAACATCTTCTTCAATCTGTCATGATCTAGAAGAATTAGAATTTTTTTTATGGATATACAACTTCTTTGTATATCCATTCTGTATAGGCGACGTTTCGACATAATTCTAATGTCGTTGTCAAGAAAGTGGTGGACGTGCTTAGAATCCTAGACGTGCTTAGATTAGAATCTAAGTCGAAACGTCGCCTATACAGAGTAAAGAAGTTGTATATCCATACAAAATGTCCTCATTCTTCATCTCCTCAACTTCTAGAATGTCAATCAAAGAAGACTATTATGATTTCTTTACGTATAGATATTTGTAATGTTGTCAAGCAAGATTAAGTAAAACAGTACAGAAAAGACTTCTATTATATGATATTGTTACATAATCTGATAAGGATAAGGATTACTAAAATCAAAATCAACAAAAGCAGAAGGAAAACTAATATGGAGTTGTCATCCATAAAATAAATTGCCCTTACTTACTGTAAGTTACAAACTTGTAAAATGCCAACCAAAACGGTAAGTACCATAGAACTGAATATTTCGAAAATGACATTAAATGCTAGTCTCATTCATGTTTAAATATTACTCAGGCATACGGCATAAAATTTATAAACAGTCTCCCATCAGTACACAACAACTGATACTGAAATCGACAAGATTTGTCATTGAAATGACGAAAGGAGTTAGAAATATAAATTTGTTTTGCAAGTCACGGAACTACTTTTCATTATTCCGTGTGACATACCACGTTGTCAACATTGGTATACCTTCAAATATGCACGTGGACAGGTACAGAATGATGAAACACAGAATTATGCTTCTTAATGTCAGCAGATGATGAAATTCTCCGGCACTGACTCGACAAAATATAGCCACGTTGTCACTGACCGAGTCAGTCGACCTAAATTTCATTGAATGACGAAATATCCGATGTAAACAAACGGTTTACTGTGCTATGAATGCGGTTGTTTCTTCAAGAGTTATCTCCCTTGGTAAATTCCGAAGCGAAGAACTGGGTTGGTACAGCATTTATGCATGTTACACGGCAGTTGTTTCCCTTTGCATACGGTAGATATACCATCCTTGAAGACATGTTCTACGTTAGTCATGCAGGTTATGTTATTTTTGCCTGACCTAGTTCCCTTATCAGCGGGTTGCTGTTAAATCAGAATGTTTTCACTATATTTATCATTTAAGACTAGTTCTTCATTGTCCCTAACTTAGTGTCTTACCTATTGTGTGTTAATTCGAGGGTGCTTTAATACTTTATTTACGTAGTAGTGCATTAATACCTTTTATGGTAAACCACAAATCGACTGCGCATTTGTCAGATGTCAACTGCTTGTGACGTCACGACATACGGTCACAGTACTTGTCTTTATGACTTCCTTTCAATGTCGATGTCATCGGAATTTGTTTGAAGCAAAACATCTCCTGTCTGACGTCAGTAAGGGACCGTTCATAATTTATGGTGATGATGATTATTTTAAGGGGGGGCTACCCATTTTGTTCTGGGGTGGTAGGGGGTCAGCAATTTTGTACATAACTTTCTTGGGGGGTCAGCAATTTTGTACATAAAAATATTTTTAAAATATGCTTTAAAAATATGGAAAGGGGAGGGGGGTCCATTGACTTTGTACATGACATGCAGGTGGGGTCACTTACTTTGTACATATATTTAGGGGGTGGGGTGGGGGTGTAATTCACATTGTACATGCTTCTCCATAAAACTCATCATCATCCCCCTTGCCATAAATTATGAACGGTCCCTAAGATATGCACATCTAATCTCAACACTACCATGTATGTTCATTTGTTAATGTGTTTTTTAATGAAAACACAGTGCATACATTGACTATTTTACTGGGGTTTTAGAAACCCGTCCACATATGGAGTTGTGGCCGTTTGATGGATTGACATGTTACTCCCACGAAACAATAAAACATCCTGATTGTTAAAATGGGCGTGAGGGTGTGTCCTCCTCACGGGGTGAAATGGAAGGATAGAAGGGTTTGCTATGAATAGCCAGGTAAAAGTAGGGAATGATAGGGTCTTAGTCATCCCAAATATATTCTATGTACCATTCCGTTCAAAAGTTTGTGTTGAAAACATGAAGAGAACACTGAAATTAATTTTAGCTACAGAATTGTCAGCAGTAAGACGATATTAATCGAAAATTTAAAATGAATATACCAAAATATAATTCGTTTAATATAATGACCTAAATTGTAATCATTTGTTCAAAACCAGACATGGTCCCAACTGTAAGTAACACATTTTATGATTTATTTTAGCTTTAGCTTATTCTACCTTCACTGAAGATGCTCTTCCCATTCACAATCAAGACATTCTCTGTCAAATGATTGTGTATAACTGCATTGTTAGAAATATATTCTGTGTCAACATGTACCAAATTTAGTCTGTGTCGGATACTAGTATACGATTTTAAACTCTTCCTCTTCAATTCAATTTACTGGAAGTCACGTGAGTTCCGGGATGAGTTATACCTAACATAAATTGAGAAACTCTGACGTAAAAATCAACATTTTAGGAAATGGGAACACAAAGTTAAGACAAATATACCCAACGATAAATGGACAAAATATAACATACATATCCAGCGCTTCCTTCAATACAGTGGTTTTATTTTTATTTTTAAAATTCACATCCTACCGACATATAAATCGTCCACGTGAACACTCAAACGGTTACTAGTATATCCCAAAACTTTGTCAGTCAGATATTTCAGAATGTTTAAAGAATATGTAATAGGCAAAAGATTTACTTATGGTTGTCCCTGTCAGGTAAAAACAGGTAAAGACTGCTTGTTACGGCAGTGACACTGTGATGGTATATAATGTCACTACAGTAACGGCCCTTTCACAGTTGTGTTCTTCTACTCTGCTCTGTATTCATTACTGATTATTGGATTAAACGGTATCTTCCCATAAGACAGACCCCACAAAAGACAGACCGCTTAAAACAACACATTTTATGGTTGCTTGCATAAGGCTTAATGAAGCTGTACCCTTGATAATAATGGTATGTGCCCAGATAAAAAAGACAACATTAGGTATTAACTATAGTTTTATCAAGTCATGTAATGATGTGAACAAATAACTATTATAAAACATCCTGTTCTTCAGTTATATATTTTGTTTATACTGAATTTTATATATACTATTTCACTTTCATCTTCAAATAATCTTAAGTAATAATAACATCCTATTCTCCAGTTATTTATACTTGTGTGATCTTGAGTGTTTTCTTTATGAACATTGTGTAACTGGCCTGTAACATGTAAATAAGCTTATTGAGGACCAGCTTGGTATCTTTATGAAATTGTTGATATTACTTTACGCTGACGATGCTGTCATATTAGCTGAAACAAGTGATGGATTGCAAAAATCTTTGAATGCGTTTGACCAGTATTGTAAAGAATTGAAACATAGTGTGAATTTAGATGGTCTGTGATGAACTTCACTTTTATTATACTGTCCAGCGTTAAATGCCCTCAGAAACCAATTTCTTCCCCAATATTTCTGTAAACATCCTACAATTGAAAAAATTGTTTATCTAATGAAATGTGATTATTCACCACTTAACTCTAAAGTTGCCAAATTTGTCAAAACTGGACTTTGTTCAATGTTTTAATATGTATCAATATGCTGTATGTTCTCTGTGTCACTATATGTGATTTTTGAGAATAACATTCTGTTCTATTCTGTTCTGTTCAGTAAAAGGATTAGTAATATGTTATTATACTCTGTATTGACTCTGGGTCAGCTCATTGATTAAATAGGGGTGGACAGCATGGCTCAGTTAATTAGAGAACTCACTGAGTCTGTCTTATGGGTGGTCTGTCTTTTGGGAGGTCTGTCTTTTGGGAGGTCTGTCTTTTGGGAGGTCTGTCTTTTGGGTGGTCTGTCTTTTGGGAGGTCTGTCTTTAGGGTGGTCTGTCTTTTGGGAGGTCTGTCATTTGGGAGGTCTGTCTTTTGGGAGGTCTGTCTTTTGGGTGGTCTGTCTTTTGGGAGGTCTGTCTTTTGGGAGTGAACCGATTAAACCATTACACACTGAGGTAATTAGTATGCTAAAGTGAGTGCAGTCAACCAGAAATGTTGTTGTTATAAGGTATGGAAGTTTTCGGATGTGGAAGTTTTGGGAGGATACCCACTTAAACAGCTTTTGCACATTCGAATTACATGCAATACAAATGTAAATGAAAATATTTGCCTAAAAGGAATATCGTATGACTTCCCTGATGACTTCCCTGATGACAAAACAGTCTATCCTTAAACCGATACTTTACATGGGAACTGTAATCCCACACATGACGTATGTTACAAGCCAAAAACATGGAACCATTAATCACTCAAAAGAAGTTAACGAATAACTATTTTTTCCATATCACAATGCTTAATCTCTCCTGTCATGGCTGATTAACATGGATAACATGAATAACATAATAACATGAAAGAATCGGGTGTTTTCAAGACGTCCTCTTTGCAGCAACGTGATGATATTTGAGCAACTGTCTACAATAACATCGTTGACGTCGTTTCTACGTGTGTGCGTGCACTGTTGCGGATGATTAAAGCTCATGTGACAAACGACGAGTGAGACAGAACACAGTCATGCAAAACATACCACACGACTTACATAACAAACCACGTAACCGACATGTATTGGATGTCTCGTAAATAGTTTTGTTCTAAAGTTACTTGTGAACGGTATGAATAGATTTACTTGTGAACAGTATAAATAGATTGTCTGTAATTACATGCCAAGGGTAAAACTGGATCCGACCTTGTCCTTCAAGTTGCATGCCATATCTGAATGAGAAGCAGATATTTCTAGCCACACTGCTGTAGGACTCACTGACTTCTTGTACTGGATCTACAGGTTAACAGTGAAATCAGAGCTGCCTGGACAGGCGCACGAACCACTTGATTGTCCCTATCGTACTCCTTAGTATAGTACCTAAAAGTAAATAATCAATGCAGCGCGACAGCGACTGTAAGTAGTAACATCATATTGTTGATATCGCCAATATTTATCCCCAAAAGAAATATGAACGTTTGCTAATGGTGTTGACGCACACAGCAGTGGATTAAACGACTCGCGACTTTCAAGATGTTAAATCAACGACGCTAAATCCAATCACGATATGAAATCATTCTGAACTGAAGTCTATACCGTTTATCAATACTCGGGGGTTATCTGACGGAGATATGTGATGAATAATGGGCACGTTAAAAGGAGGAATACCAACAAAGCTGTTGTTCTTCAGCTGGGTTACCACCGCCTGGTTACAAGCCTATTCGCTGCCTTATCGGTAAAATAAAGACGTAAAGTACCCTCCAAATTCTGGACTGACTTGTCTGACGTCAGCACACGGAGGTTGTCGTCTGCTCCGCTATACTGACAGCATATAGTAACGCGACAGTCACTTTCCACTAGTACCTCTCCAGAGGAGTCCTTGATGTCCCATTGCCAATTGTCACCATGGACATTAAAAACTCGCTTCGGCCGGATGGAAGTCCCGGATGATGATCAAGCGTCCTGTGCTGTCAGATCCTCATGGAATAGTTTTTAGCGAGGTGTGGCTGGAACCTGAAGATGTGGAAGAAGAGCCCCTGGGTGCGTGACGAAGGTCTGGCGGTGAAGAAACACGGCATACACACCCAGCAACATGCAACCCACAGGGATCAGTCATGTTACCTGGTTGCTTGTCCTATGATAGACTATCGCTTAGTCTCTGAATACATATAATTTTCATTGCAAAAAAAAAAACCATTTAAATTGAAAAGGAGCCAAAGGAAGACCAGAGATATTGAATACTCAACCTGCTCCATTTGGGGCTTTAGCATTTTTTTCTTCTTTTTTTCTTTTTTTTTTTTTAATTTTTTTTTTTTGGGATTATAATACGTTTCAGACTAGTCCCATGACTGCAAGTTTGGACAGTGTGCAAGGAAACCTGTCGGTGGCAAGTGTATCAGATCTTGATATTTTGAAAACCATCCTCCAAGCCCATCTATATGGAAAACAACGCGAGACTACACCGTTCTCGACAGTTCCTTCAACGGAATGCCACCATGCCAGCCATCAAGTGGTCTGCCAGAAGATCAGGTCTATAAAAGCTGTATGAGGTCTGAGACACAGATACATCCATTTTAGCGGTATCGTCACAGCCATAATTGTTTAGGGCACCTCCAAATATATACTCCGACACTCAAACACATGTCCACCATAATTATGAATTCATCTCCAAAATGTCATAATTGTTGTCCCTCATTTCGAAAATTGGTTACTTTTTCCAGAAATGGCACGTACATGTTCTCTACATTTTGTCATGGATTTTGTTGCCTGCGCACCTGTTTTCAAACAGCAGGAGATATACGCTCACGAGTGTAGAGCGTAATAGTTCAGTGGTAAGGCGTCAGCCTATCACGCTGAAGGCCCGGGTTCGATCCCCGGTGGAGGCACTAGGTTCGGGTTCCTAGGTGAGCACATTTCCGTAGTATCCTTGGAGAAAATACTTAGATCCACATTGTCTCAGTTCACCCAGCTGTAAAATGGGTACCCGTGAGGATGTGCTGGGAATGTGAGTATTTAGTTCATGCGCCTAACAGGCAGCATGGCAGTCTGGGCTAGTAAAAGCAGCCCCACCTACACACAGTGAGATACACACGCATGCACGTCGTCATATGAGCGAAATATTCTCCAGCGCGACGTTAAACCCAATTTCACCTCACCCCTTAACGATTTAAGAAATTTACTGGACTGTGGTTGACCGACTGAACTACATACACTATACAGCGTATGTACCCGAAGGGTAGTTGGAATGTCCACTGATAATAAGGTCGTGCTCTGGATATATCTGATAGTACTTATGTACTCTCCATAAATTGTTGTCCATGAGATGTGTAGATATCTCGCCTACCTACTTGGTAGGCTAACTCAACGTTAGAGAAAGGGACCTTTACAATCTGAGCCAGGAGTTGCATATGCTGACAATATTATAGTAACCAGTCTCATATTTAGAAATTAGTTTAAAATAGCGATCACTCTGAGTATGGCGTGCCAGGCGACGTGTCCCATTCCGTCGGTCAGACTTCACGACCACGTGTCTATCCGCCACCAGATGACCTGGTCATACACGCTATACTGGTCAGTGCTATTGTTGATAACTGCGTAATATCACTTCATCCAATCCGGAACCCGTGAAGGTCTGAGCTAGAATATTGATCTTCAGTAACAGATGCTTGTCGTAAGAGGCGACTAACGGGATCGGGTGTTCAGGCTCGCTGACTTGTTTGACACATGTCATCGGTTCCCAATTGCGCAGATCGATGTTCATGCTGGTGATCACTGGCTTGTCTGGTCCAGACTCGATTATTTACAAACCGCCGCCATATAGCTGGAATATTGCTGAGCGCGGCGTAAAACTAAACTCACTCACTCACTCACTCATCCAATCCGGGACATGACAGGCGCTTAACCTTAAATAGCTACCTCCCTGTTTCTTTGGGGGGATTTCCAGTATCTGTAGCGGTACTGAGATCGACCGATTAATGAGGAATATGTGTCAATAGTGACTGTCGTACCCCAACATCGAGGGCCGTTGGCAATGTTATCGAACACTGCTACTCCTGGGGCAGATATAATTATTTAACGCCAAACAGCTGGAATATTTCTGAATGTGTTGTAAACCAACACTCGCTTATTCACGCGTTCACCCGTTCGCCAAGTTTACCAGGTTCGAACACTGGTTTTGAGGCACCACTTCATGATATACAGTCACTGCCAGATAATCGACAATAGGATGCAAACAAAGGGCATTGGTCAGGCCATATTAGAATACAATACACAATATAAACTACAGTGGTGCTACAGGCCATGGACGGTACAGTATAAATGTGTGAGCATATACGTGTGTACATGCACGTATGCCATCGCCTTTATTAAAATGGACAATAGTTTATGCGGGCACATGCTGGTTATTGCACACGTGCGTCATATATGTAATCTTAGCTTCCTGGCGAGGGCTACACTTGGTCGGCCTTGGTGACGTATCTTTAGTGGATCGATGTCGGTGGACACGGACAAGGCGGAGTCAACGTGGGAGTTAAAGGAGGTCACCAATCTCTCGAGTAACCCCAGTACCTCGAGTAATCCCAGTAAAACCAATACCTCGAGTAATCCCAGTACCTCGAGTAATCCCAGTAAAACCAATACCTCGAGTAATCCCAGTAAATCCAGTATCTCTAGCAACGCCAGTACCAGCAATACTCCCAGTACCACCAATACACCCAGTACCACCAATACTCCCAGTACCACCAATACTCCCAGTACCACCAATACACCTAGTACCACCAATACTCCCAGTACCACCAATACTCCCAGTACCACCAATACTCCCAGTACCACCAATACTCCCAGTACCACCAATACTCCCAGTACCACCAATACTCCCAGTACCACCAATACACCCAGTACCACCAATACTCCCAGTATACCAATACACCCAGTACCACCAATACCAGTACCACCAATACACCCAGTACCACCAATACTCCCAGTACCACCAATACACCCAGTACCACCACCAATCACCAATACACCCAGTACCACCAATACTCCCCAGTACCACCAATACTCCCAGTACCACCAAATACTCCCAGTACCACATCCTAGTACCACCAATACTCCCAGTACCACCAATACTCCCCGGTACCACCAATACTCCCAGTACCACCAATACCACCAAATAGTACCACCAATACTCCCAGTACCACCAATACTCCAGTACCACCTAATACTCTAGTACCACCAATACTCCAATACTCCAGTACCACTAATACACCTAGTACCACCAATCCCCAGTACCACCAATAGTACCAGTACCACCAATACTCCCAGTACCACCAATACTCCCAGTACCACCAATACTCACCAGTACCACCAATACTCCCAGTACCACCAATACACCCAGTACCACCAATACTCCACCTAATACCCCAGTACCACCAATACACCCAGTACCACCAATAATACAATACCCAGTACCACCAATACACCTCCCCACCAATACCAGTACCACCAATACTCCCAGTACCACCAATACTCCCAGTACCACCAATACTCCCAGTACCACCAATACACCCAGTACCACCAATACACCCAGTACCACCAATACTCCCAGTACCACCAATACTACCCAGTACCACCAATACTCCCAGTACCACCAATACCCCCAGTACCACCAATACAGTACCACTAATACACCCAGTACCACCAATACACCCTAGTACCACCAATACACCTAGTACCACCAATACTCCCAGTACCACCAAATACTCCCAGTACCACCAATACAGTACCACCAATCTAGTACCACCAATACACCCAGTACCACCAATGCTCCCAGTACCCCAGTACCAGTACCAATACACCCAGTACCACCAATACATCTAGTACCACCAATACACCCAGTACCACCAATACACCCAGTACCACCAATACACCCAGTACCACCAATACACCCAGTACCACCAATACACCCAGTACCACCAATACACCCAGTACCACCAATACTCCCAGTACCACCAATACACCCAGTACCACCAATACTCCCAGTACCACCAAAACCCTCAGTAACCCTAGTACCACCACTACCCATAGTACCCTACATATTCAGAGACTAAGCGTTATTTTAATCCCAAACCCACCACCACCCCACCCTGGCCTAAACACACTATTCCACGCCC
Source organism: Haliotis rubra (assembly GCF_003918875.1). Classification (NCBI taxonomy): domain Eukaryota; kingdom Metazoa; phylum Mollusca; class Gastropoda; order Lepetellida; family Haliotidae; genus Haliotis; species Haliotis rubra. Next base: position 459,462 of record NW_025765492.1, read on the forward strand.
ACCCCAAACCTGACAACTCCCTTGCCTCCAGCCTACCCTAAAGACCTACTCATCTCAACAACGCTTACTGATTTTGAAAAAGAAATGAAGCTCTTTACACATCACTATTACCTTCATCCTCTTAAAACTCGCCCATTACATACGTTACGAACAGACATGTGACTGAAATAACCGACCTATTAGTATCGGAATAAATAGTGTCCATATCAGTCCTCCCTAGATGTCAAGGAGGTAATACAGCACTCCACTACATAGACATAAAGTTTCAGCATCGCAAATAGTCTTGATGTTATTTACGCTCAGAGCATAATGTACCGCAACATGTTAACGATCTTTTATTGAGAAAATAAATTATATGGTGTCACTTTCTCTTTCACTTCTAAATCAATAAGGACGACAGGATTTATGACTGAATACATAATTCCGAGGGAGGCCTATTTCCACGTATACACTATCCGACTTAAGTGACAGAGTAGCCCATCACAGACACCCACCCGCCCACAGTGCGTCCATAGTGTCCACACCAGGAAGGTTTACCAACAAGATGACACATTTACACTTTCAAACCCATCCGCCTTTCAGGAAGTTGGCGTAACAATCCCTATCGCTAAATATACACCGACTATAACAGTGACTGTCTTCTCCCCAGTCGTCGATGGGGTCAAACAGGTCAGCCTCATCACGTGATAAACAGAACGTATGCCACGTGATAATAGATATGACCTATGGCGATTTACCGAGGGCGTCGTGTATTATTGGAACGACAGCGGAAAAAGAACGTCGAAATCAGAATTCACCTGTTGATAAATATAGCAAGCTGCCCTTTGTTAGAAACGGCTCGCGGCAATGCCACGATTATAGAATCAGCTGAGTGGGAAGAGACCGCTTCAAGCTGGTTCACAGGATAGGCTAGTTCTAGTTGGCGGAGGATGGATACAGGATCTATGAGTAGCCAATACAGAAAGAGGTCATTTCCATCAGCAATATATTATTGCAGTTACCGGATTTTGCTTTTACTGGATCGCTATTAGTACATGTCCCTTCCCCAGATTCTATACGCCTCTCTGATTTAATATAAGACACCTCATTCCAAAACCCGTCGTATGTTCCCACATTAGGACTATAAACAGTATCGCCCAACCAGCAGATGTGATAATTGAGAAGGCATGATACGTTAATTGTCAAGTACCAAACATATCGTGTTTGAAGCAGTTTGTGTAATATACTGACGTACATGACCACATTATACTGCTAAGTATCCATACATCTATCAACACAATGTCGTCACATCACGACTTCACCAGTAATCAGTTATAGGTCTGTGTAGGATCTTTTGTTTATAACAGACCCAAGATTTCCTACACGGGTGATCAGTAGCAAGACCATTCCATTCATCTGTATTTTACATAATAATTTCCATCCATTTTCAGATCTGTCTCATACCCAATGAAATATTCTGTCTGGCAAGTCAAACACAACCATCCACAATGTTATCATTATATCAAGGAGATTTTGACAAAACAATTAATCATAAACAATGAATTTCATAAACAAAAAATTCGAAACACGTATGAGTTAAATGCAAAGACTTATGGAGAGAATCTCGGTATTGAAGTCCATCGGCCGAAATCGCAATGCAACTCAGATGTATTTTGGAGGTGTTAAGGCACGATCGTATTTCCATGTCTATAATTTTCTTCACGCCTCTCTATCAAGTAAGAGGCGGTTACCTGTGGGGATTTAATTGTTGATTAAAGGCAGTTTGTCCGACTCCACCCATGAACGACCTCACAGACGAGAGGGGCACGCCCACGGCCGATCACGATCTGAATATGGGTCACGTGCACTCGGATATTCCCGAAGACGGATGACAAGCATGACCCTGTTGTTACGACGCCTCGGACGTAGGTCAGCCATAGTGTAATACAAAGACATTAGCACAGATGCATGGGTTGTAAGTTAATATCGTTATATACTGTACAATGTCGCATGGTTAAATCTGACAACCTTGTTTCGGAACTGTATAGATGGCATGTAGATGCTCAGACGTAATGGTTACATCGTTCAATTATTTTTGTCACTTTCAAGTATTACGAAATGTTGTTCTGACACACATTTATTGTTAATTCTATATCTGTCCAGAACTTCTTTGGAACCGAGTAAGACGAGATACCAAACCCTGTCGTATAGGATGCGACCACACTGGAACATGCGGTCAGGCTCTATGACGAAGTTCACACGGTGTCCCCGACATCGACGGCGTTATGGTTTAAAACATTGACCACTGGTTTATCTGTCCCAGATTATTTACAGGCCTCCGTTATATAACGCATAATATACATACCTGCTGCTGATTGCAGCCTAACATATCAAGGAAGCATAGGACTTCCACAAATTCATCAAATCCACAAAATAATTGGATAAGTATAAATGAGTATAAAATCAAAATAACGGTCGCTGACGGATTTTGCTGACGGAATATATTATAGTTCAAGTCAACGACTGTAAGAAACGAGATTAAATCTGAATAAATTAACAGGCAATTGTCATCCCCAAAAGTGATATTTAAATGTCTATTTTGATGGTTAAAGTGGCCGTAATGTGACCAGGTAGCTGCAGGGCCAGTAGTAAATATAGCGCAACCTTAGGCTATTCCCTATATATCCCACACAAAAGGTCATCTTCCGTGCCACACGGATACCATGTCCAATCATTCAGTTATATCATGTCACCCTGTCATGATCTGGTCGATCTCCGAGGTCATCATCACACACTAAGGCATGGACACACTGGTATAAATTTGTGTAACTATGACCTGAGCGCAGGAAAGGCTTGGTAGTGTAGTGAAGAAAGTTCATGCTATTTGTAATGGATGCGATCCCTATCCTTCAATATGCTTCATGACAGACGCTGGGGACCCGTGAAGGTCCGGGTTAGAATTGACCTTCAGTAACCCACGCTTGTCGTAAGAGGCGACTAACAGGATCGGGGGTCAGGCTCGCTGACTTTGTTGACAAATGCCATCGCTTCCCAATTTCGTAGATCGATGCTCATGCTGTTGATCAATGGATTATCTGGTCCAGACTCGTTTTTTTACAGACCGCCGCCATATATAGCTGGAGTAATCCTAAATGTAAAACTAAACTCACTCACTCACTCGCAGACGCTGGGTGATGACATTTTGGGGAGATAAAGAAAACTTTGTCCTTTGTTCCCTCAACTGTACCTACATACTGGGATAAAATACTTTCTTTGACGTAATTGAAACACGAGGAATGTGCAGTGAACCACGATGGACCTTGGGCCATGCATCAAGTAGAACTTCTCTTCAGCCATTGACCTATTTACATTCACTACGTACATTCGTATATATTTACAAAGGTGACATTTAATGTCAGGGTGTTGTGCGAAACACTGCAAATGTGCATTTACATGTGTGCATGTTTGCTTCAGGTGTACATTTATGGTGTAAATGCATGTCAAGTTATATTTGACTAGGAATACATGACACGTTTTATGGATAATAACTTCTTTTTTATTCTTTATACGTTTCAGAGCTAATTCTTGCTCCTTCATCAGGTGAAGTTGTTATCCATAAAACGTGTCATGTATTCATGTTCGTCCAACTTCTAAATGCCTTTCAAAAGCTTTAGATTTACTAATAGTTACTTACAGAGAGTTTCTATATTGGCCGTATAAGCGAGCAGCTTGTCAACATATCCACGCGTTGGTTATACATTACTAGTTTTAAATATGTTATATATTTGAATGTGTTAAGGCATGTGGCCTACATATTTATATCAGGTCAATTTGAATGTCAGAACTCGAAAATAGCCGTTCACTGACGTCACGGACATGAATACTCTTCGTAACGTGAGCAGAACAAAACTGAGTCCACACACAAAATTGATGCTTCAAAATATCAAAGTTATTTCTGTCTTATAAGGCAACATTTCAGCTACACATAATACTCACATCACCTAGCAGATTCTGATGTTGGCGTATTGTATGTAAATGTTATAGGATGTTAAGAATAACATCTAGCCCGACTTATTTATGCAAGAGGGCGTAAAGTTTCAAGTTTGCTCCACATACGCGAAACGCCCCAAGGACACGAGATGGAGCTCACAGCCCTAGATTGGCGCGTGCCCTCACAGTCAACTCATGGATGACGTCAAACTAGTCAACCCTGACCCACGACTTTCTACTCTCGCCTCGACAGGATTGTAACTGTCATTGGCTAACATCAACAAATCGTTGATCGTGACGAGCCTGGTACACTCAGTTCACAACCGGTTCGTTTCCCTTTGTGTCAGTAGGAGTTACGAGTTTTTCTAGGGATTGTCACGACTGAATAACGGTGAGAAATATGCAAAGGTGTTTATAATTTAACATAGATGTACCACATAGGGAGACTGTATCTGACCCTTGTACCTGTAATTTAAAGCAACCTTATGGAGGCGGGAAGGATAAAAGGCGTTTGAAAACAGCAAAACCTCGTTAGACAGGATTCCCTTTATCCGGACATGTGTCTAAAGATCGTTGAAGGGACATATACATTGAGTTCTCTCCAATGGTTTGTTAATACGAAAACCCATTAATCCGGACGATTATTTTGTAATGTCCGGATAAACAGGGCCTCACTGGAATTCATTTCTAAATTTTTCTGAGCCCTGGTCCTATGGAGTGTTTGCCCTGAACCCTGAAAAGCTGCAGACCCTAAGGACCCAGAACCATAAAAGTCTTGGGGCCTGATCAGAAGGAGTTCTCTTACTCGTAGTTATTGGGGATGAAGATCTGCAGAAAACAAAAGCTGTGGGTCCGGGTGGTTTTCAGTCCGCCTCGGCCTAAGGACCGACGTCCCACATGGGTACAATGTGTGAAGCCCATTTCTGGTGGCCCCCGCCGTGATGTTGCTGGAATATTGCTAAAAGCGGCGTAAAACCAAACTCAGTCAGTCAGTAAGGACCGGCGTTAATTTCGGATGCTGGTCCCATGAACAGCACAGTAGCGAATGTTGGTAATAGGCCAGGATTAGGTTCGTTTGTAAACGCACCCCTTAAAGCTGGGGCTTTCCCACCAGTTTGTAAATATACTACCCCTCAATACAGTGAAGTATAGCGTCAACGTCATATCTGGTGTTGATGCTATGCAAATGAATACATCACGATGTGTGTGAGTGAGTGAGTGAGTGAGTGTTTAAGGCTGCAGTCCCAGCTATATCAGGGCGGCCGGTAACAGTCGGGTCAGGGCCGCACAAACCAGTGACTGAACACATGAGCAACGAGAACAGGGGCATGATTTCAGTATTCAGCACATGAAGAAGTTGTTTGTTTGTTGCTTAACCGTGCGCTCAGCAATATCCCAGCTATGCATGACGACTGTCTGTAAATAATCGTGTCTGGACCAGACAATCCAGTGATTGACACCGCGATCATCGGTCTACGCAATTGGGATACGACTGACCGCCCGTTCACGTTAGTCGCCTCTTGCAACAAGCATGGGTTGCTGAAGATCAGTTCTAACCCGGATCTCACGGGTAATGTAGAAATTTACCAAATCCGGTTCAATACATTGGAACACTATCCCCGGACAATTCGTCCGGGTATGTAGAAAATGAGTGGGTGGGTGCGTGAATGAGTGAATAAACCCCAATTGAATCAGATCTTAGATTTGCATACAGAACTACTTAGGGCCCTCTTCTCACCAGAAAAAGCCACACAAATCGATATACGACTCAGTGATAGGAGCCATGTTAATGGATGAGTGAGTTACAATAGTAAGTAACATGCTGTATCTGGAACAACAAGACAGGAATATACATGTACTCCATGTCCCTCTTTTTACCCTTGAGCGACATCCCCAAACACCCAGCTACCGTATACGAAGGTACACGACATGATCAAAATACGAAATAAAAACAGAAAGTGAACCATATAATTAAATTACTGGGTCGGCCAAAAGGATGAAGATGAACCTTTTCTCGGTGCGTGATGCCCTTCCTTTTGACTTCAGCGATCATCAGCTGGAAATATGGGCAACTTATTACTTTGTTTCGCATCACTTAAAGCCAGAAGCCGAGTCTTTGTGAGTAAACACTAGCGGGAAGGGCTCAACTACTGGGATGGTCGTAATTATGAACCCGTCCCCAGATATGAACTTATGGTAAGTGCAGTTGTTCCTCTTGGTCGCCTATTCATTAATCTAAATGCATGACATATGGAGTGAGTGAGTGAGTTTAGTTTTAAGCCACACTCAGCAATATTCCAGCAATATGGCGGCGGTCTGAATATAATCGAGTCTGGACCAGACAATCCAGTGATCAACAGCATGAGCATCGATCTGCGCAATTTGGAACCGATGACATGTGTCAACCAAGTCAGCGAGCCTGACCAACCGATCCCGTTAGTCGCCTCTTACGACAAGCATGAGTTACTGAAGATCAATATTCTAACCCGGACCTTCACGGGTAGGAAATAAGGGATATTGTGAGTTACATATTTCAGATATTAATCACCGTGATTTTCGTAGACATTCAAGTTGACTGGAGTTGGAATTTGAAGGGAAGTTGGTGTAATAGAATTGGCACTGTTCACATTTAATTATGACTTTGACACATACACATGACCAGGGAGACCTTCGCACAGACGGGTTGTGTTGATCACACAATGTGTGTGGACACTTACCCGTTGTTTACTGATTTACTCTTGGAGAGGAATATTTTCACATTTCGTTCCCAATGATGACCCTCAGTATATACCCACACCAAACTTTGTTCCCAATCCCCAGCTGGGCGCGTACCATTGCAAATAGAGACATCGCCATATGTTGTTGTATGTTTGTCGTATAATGCCTTTCTCAACAATATTGTAACAATATGATAATGGCGTGTAAATAATGGACGCCAAATCAGAGATTGATATCATGAGCAACTGTCTACGCCAGCGAGGTAGGATGACAACCACCCAACACACTGAGCCTGACCACCGATCAGTTTGGTCGCCTCGACCATGCTGCAGCCTGTGGTGCTAGCTATGGGCCCATTCTAACCCGGATGTTCGCGAGGGTCCGCGATGTGGATCAGCTGACATCCCAGCTATCCTGTGGGTGTCGATCGGTGCTCAGGCTGTCAAAATGGTTCGCCTAGCGATGACTCGATTATGTCATCGTAATATTTCGGGAATATTTTTGATTGCGGTGTAAAACATTATCCTCAAGAAACATGTGAAAAAACGACGTCAAGCTAATACAATTTTACTGGGAAAACGAACAGCTGATTATGATAATGAAAACGTATCCATTTTGCGAATTTGTTAATAAATGGTGAAATAGTTCAATATATTTTATTAACATACAGTGGTGGAAATAGTGATATATGTTCTAAATGTTTGGTGATAATTTTGCGATACTGTAATAAATAATGAAGAAGTTATAAAATAAAAATAAAAAATGTTTTAAAAAGAAAAAATCTATATTTTTATTCGGTTGAGTTCATCATAGAATATATTTCACAGTGCATTCTGTATGACACGTTCTGTATGACATCTTAAATTCATGAATAAATAATATCCAAATACGAACTGGGTCATTCTCAAAGTTGCTGATAATTTACATAATGCTCTAGATTTGGAAGTCAGCCTGGAGGCTGGTGTAAATATATTTGTGCATTACGAAGCGTTTGTGTCATACGTTCGGACATCAGCTGACTCCCGCCCGGCCTTGGATATAGCTGCCAGTCACATCACGTTGACAGACAGACTCGTGTCGCCGCCATGCAGTGAGATCAGCACTAAGTCGGGGGCGGGTCGATAAATGATGAGGTCAGTCGGTGCATGTAACGACATTCCTGTGCAAGGGGAGGCTACTCTGTTTTCACAACATTCCATTCGCGTTAGTGATTTACCTGAGCAAAATGAGTGTGAGTCATTTTACGACGGTAAAAAATCCTATTGTGTTTGAATGAGTAGCTCTAGCTTACTAATGATATCGGCATGAAGGTTACATGGTTTTGTGTATAATGTAACTCACACAAAGATCTGTATAAGAGTCACCACACAAAGGGACACAACTGCTTTGTAAATGCATCTCATTCTTACGACACTTCGCTGTTTGTTTTAGAGGCACGAGGACGAATAGTTGCCAGCATGCTTTGCATACGATTCAAATCCAACTTTCCTCAGGCAAATCTCAGGAATTAAGAAGTAGGTGCCATTTTGCAAGTAACCCCTTCAACGGAGGAAATACCTGTGGAATGGCTGTGAGAAAAACAGTCAGGGATGAATGAAGGGATGGCCCCCGCTTGAAATAGCCGCCATTATACACACATACCTTCATAAGCAACCAAAATAGAACGTTTGATTTCCTTAGCATAGCTCAAGCGCTATACATTAATTATTATGGGAAAGGAAGTGAAACGTAAATGAATTGCGTGTTAAAAAATACCGATCCATGCCATTATTGATGGACACGTCTGTGCGTTGTATTAAGGGTATGTTGCACAATGTGCTCCTAAAGTGCATTTGACTTGATTCTGATCACTGGATCATTAAGGAAACTCAAGAGAACGTTGGATCATGCGCGAAAAATAGTCAGTCAACTCAGTGGTCTCTATGGAGAAGGAATTACCGATCGAGTCTTGACACCTTAACACAAACGTTCAAACAAAATGTGAAATACAGATAAATGTTTAAAGGAAACAGTAGTGATGACAATTTTTAGGTTTCTTGCAATATCTGTCCTGTTTTTAGGACTCGAAATTTACGCTGTAAATAGTGAACTATGGAACTGCGTCTGTCTATAACCTCTTTCCCTAAGCTATGGAGTTGATTTATAGCCCGAACCCTAAATCTATACATCCATTTACATGTAATTAAATAACGCAGTTAATACAGAAGAAAATAACCTTCACTTAAAGAAGAGCAACGACGACAACCTCACGCATACCTATAATTATGATAATTAAAGTTGCAATTTAAAATAAATGTCACCACTGCGAAAAAAATTCCATATATTGATCGTCTTCGTGATCATTGATAATATCGTTTATAGTGATCATTGCCGTGGTGATCTACATTCATCAACTTTATCTCTTTGAAATCATAAGTGATAATAACGAAACGCCTTTATGGTAAAGATATTAGATCAAAAACTGTCTCTTCAACTTTAATGAATGTTTTACTTTTGTCATTTGAATTTTAACCTTGCGTCAACCTTCACTAGGGTGGGTGGTTTACTTTAAATCGAGTTTTTCAGGGAGTGGGGGAAGGGGGTCGGGGTGCAAACCGCTGATCCCACCAAAGCACCAGTCACTTGGATCCGCCAGTTTTATCTCCCTTATACATTCAGAGTCAACGAAAATACACCCACTTTGCTTATATCAGCTAATTCAGATCTGTAGGACTCATATTAATGGAGCTTATGCTACCTACACGGACAAAATATCTCTGTCTCACGCTGTTTCTAAACCTATCCTGACATCGGAATTAGACTCGGTAACAAAATCCCTCTGTATGGTAGTCGGTCATGTACATACATAGCCCGTGCAGTGATATACTTGATTAGGTGTGCACAGCGATCAGGTAGGCAGCCTCTCACTGACGTCAAAACACACTGACCTGGATACACGTCCAGAAACAGGAACATATATGTGGATGGCCTTTTATGAATGGATAAAATAAACATCTAGAAGTGGCTGAAATAAGCTACATGTATTCGAGTTTACTTCCATCACGTGATCATGTTGAATTGTCTCTTTAAGACTTATTATAATGTATAATATATCAATATATTAATAGATGAATGAATGAATGAATGAATGAATGAAAATCACATATAAGTATATCTTGGTAACATTTACATGTGATGTTCTGTCAAGTTTCACCACCGGATCCAGTGCAAAAAGGCTGTTTTCGTTTGAATAGACTGGGGGCTTTGACTTGACTTTGTCAAACATTGGAAAATTAGGACTCCAAACATTCCGATTCAGAAGGTTGATTAAAATCCGTTTTGTGTTAGCATTAAAAAAATTATTTTACAAAACAAAAACTCAGTAATAAGATGATCAATAATGTTTTGCTACTTGTTTGTTAAGCCGACAAAGAAATTGATTTTCTGCACCCACACTTTATAAAACGCGTAATAATCTGCTACGCCGGCATGTAACGTCTTTTTCAACGAACTTCTTTTTCAAATTTCGCTGGAAGCACATTCCTTTTGACGTCTAGTTTGTGTAAACCCTTCAGTGACCTTGACTCAGAGAACGGGAGAAAGGAATGTCCAACTGGGGGAACACGTGACCCATGCAGCGTCTGGTGCATCCAAACAACGTTGTTGTACGATTCTTTGTGTTGTTGTCCGACCTCTTCCCCTTGCAACGATGATGACTCCCACATCCTGTCGCTGATTCAACACATCAAAGAATCCTCCCGTGTTATGCTATATATCCCCAAGCTTGACGGGATTTACTTCAGATTTAAAAGATAAATAACTTTAAAGATTTTTTCATACACGAGTGATCGATTTTTTAACAGTGTTAAAGCTAAAAAAACCCACTCCTTCCTTCTCCTTCAATATAGCACGGAAGGGGTATTCAGAACAACTTGCTTTTTTAGCTATACAATAACTCCTACGCACAATACACTAAAACGATGTTTTTGATTTATTTTTTTATAAAATAGAAACATTCCTTGTGAGCAACACAATCTTGTCAGCTTAATTTTGTGTTAGAAATGAGGCAGGTACTCTCTGAAAACTAAAGGTTTTTTTGTGAAGATCGATGATATGTGTATATATTGTAAGGAAAATATACGATAGTATAAGAAGTTTGCAAAGATAGACATTAATTTTGTCTATATGATGCACGTGTGTGGAGCTGAGGAAACAAGGACCATGAATTAAGGGCATCAAGAGTCGAACTCAGACATCGGATCCTGGTAAACCTAACAGAGGCAACTCTGCCCAGCCAATCACGGTATCTCAAACGTCTCGGACACCCGTAAGCCTGAGGTAGCAATGGCGGTTTTGAGAAATCCTATCGACCAGAAGACAATGAATTACCTGCATGTATTCATTTGCTGCATTTAAAGGACAATACATCCATAGCATTAATTTAGAAACGGAATTCCAAGATTGTTAACATTGGCAGACAGCATTTTCCACATAACATGAAGATACGCCATAACAAACTGACATAATGCTCAGAATGATATCGCTACACTACCGTATGTTATTGCGATACTGAATATGTACAGGGTAAGAAGAATGTGTCGGAGCGGTTTGGGTATAACAGGCGGGTGAACAATTAGCAATGACAAAATGTGTAGATGAGCTGAAACAACGAAACACTTATACGAATTAAACCACAATTAACTGCAATAAAACCTGGAATTATTGACATGCGCGTTCTTATTATTAGTTATGTAACACAATGGGATTCCAATATTTGACGGTAGTGAACAAGGTAACTGAACTAACTGAATTTACACGTACATACGGGTTATATAAGTAAACGCAATTCGTTTCGATAGTCGTGGAAGAAGAATGATTCGGGTCGCGTAGACTCAGGTTGAAGACAGCGTTGGGATAGATTAGGTTTCGCGATGAGGGATGAGGCCATAACTTGAGGATGCGGTCAGGATTTGGGATGGTTTTATACGCTGACAAGCTTAAACTTATTGGAGAATTAACTCAGAAGTCGTGGTGCCACTGCCATAGTCACGGTTTCCTAGTCGCCCGCCACCCTTCCTTGTTGGTAAGTTTAAAGTATACCTTTAGATATTATAGTACATATCAACAGCACGATATGGCTGAAATATTGCCGATGTGACGTTACATATTAACACTCACTCACTCACCCACATACCAACAAACAACAGCCATGGTGCTAGTTTGTCTCACAGTGCGTTTCCCTTCTGCCTCGCCCTTTCCGCAATGATAAAACTCTAAATGAAGCAAGTCTTGATTTACTCAGGTTTGGTCTGAATTTCCCCCATTTCACTGGGGCTCCTTTTCAATTTAAAAGGAATTGTTTGTTTTATCAACATTATATATATTCTGAGACCAAGCGTTAGTCTACCACGTTGCATGCTACATAGACCAACCGATCTCCGTGTACAAGGGACAGATGCACGCGCCTCCTGCCTGAGACTGCTGTTGGTGCTGTATAAAGTGATCCCGACAATGTTATCTCAAGCCAAAAGGATCCATTCTTTGTGGAAAAATTCTTTTCACCTGTCATAATATTTTAATAGTTCAACCTTGTAAGGAAAACGCCAAATGTATCTGTATGAATTGACTCATTACTCGGGATGTGTGAGGGGTGTGTGAGGCTGTCGGGATGTGTGAGGGGTGTGTGAGACTGTCGGGATGTGTGAGGGGTGTGTGAGGCTGTCGAGATGTGTGAGGCTGTCGGGATGTGCGAGACTGTCGGGATGTGTGAGGGGTGTGTGAGGCTGTCGGGATGTGTGAGGGGTGTGCGAGGCTGTCGGGATGTGTGAGGGATGTGTGAGGCTGTCGAGATGTGTGAGGCTGTCGGGATGTGCGAGACTGTCGGGATGTGTGAGACTGTCGGGATGTGTGAGGGTGGTGTGAGACTGTGGGGATGTGAGAGGGGTGTGTGAGGCTGTCGAGATGTGTGAGGCTGTCGGGATGTGCGAGGAGTGTGTGACTGTCGGGATGTGTGAGGGTGGTGTGAGACTGTGGGGATGTGTGAGGGGGTGTGTGAGGCTGTCGGGGTGTGTGAGGCTGTCTGGATGTGTGTCAGGGTGGTGTGAGACTGTCGGATGTGTGAGGAGTGTGTGAGACTGTCGGGATGTGTGATGGGTGGGTGGTGTCGGGGTGTGGGAGACTGTCGGGGTGTGTGAGACTGTCAGGGGTGTGTGAGACTGTCGGGATATGTGAGACTGTCGGGATGTGTGAGGGGTGTGTGAGGCTGTCGGGATGTGTGAGAGGCTGTCGGGATGTGTGAGGGGTGTGTGAGGCTGTCGGGATATGTGTGAGGCTGTCGGGATGTGTGAGGGGTGTGTGGGACTGTCGGGATGTGTGAGGCTGATGTGAGGGGTGTGTGAGGCTGTCGGGATGTGTGAGGGGATCGGGAGATGTGTGAGGCTGTCGGGATGTGTGAGGGGTGTGTGAGAAGACTGTCGGGATGTGTGATGGGATCGGGAGGTGTGTGAAGCTGTCGGGACGTGTGAGGTGTGTGTGCGAGACTGTCGGGATGTGTGAGGGGTGTGTGAGACTGTCGGGATGTGTATGTGTGAGTGGGGCGGGGTAAATGAGTGTGAGAGGAAATCGGGAAATCGGGTTGGAGTGTTTGAGGGGGTCATGTTGTAAAAGGGGTCCAGGAGGGTCAACGGTATGAGGGGGTTGGGGGTGTAAGGGAACAGGTTGTATGAGGGGTCGAGCTGGGAGAGTGAATTTCACGTATCTCTGCGTTGAACAATATTCCAGCTATATATATCCCTGGCCTGTCATCCTGTTACGCTGGAGGATAGACAGAGTTGACATCCATCGCCTGTGACACACACCGGCACTGTTGCTTCTCTGTGTGTTGTACTCAACAATGAAGTGAAACCAATGTTTTTGGACAGTGACGTGATTACAGCCTGATTATAAACATGGCTATAAAGGAATAGTACACAATGACACTGTTTTGTACTGCGTGCGGAGTTATAATATTCTTGATGACCTAACGGAAATCTTCTTATTCATCGTGACCTGTCCTGTTTCCGTGTGTTTAAATAAAGACTCCTACATCTGACTAAAGATTACCACAGCAGGGTCTCACTGTAAAGTGGCACGTATAACACTAAATGTCCCATCACTGTGATTAATGTGGAAAACATGAAAATACAGTACATGTATTTCCGTCAGGTTTGGACAGGTTCTATAATGACTTCCTTTGACTTATAGAGGCAGCGTGGTGCAACGAGTAATTCTCGCTATACGATTTACATACGTGTATTGTCGCAGGCTATTTTATCAATGGTTTGGGGGCAACATTAGCTAAGTCTTTTACTACCGTTCAGAAGTGATACACACACGGCACTAGACTTACGTGTAGTCTCTGAATATATATAATTTTGATGGTGAGTGAGTGAGTTTAGTTTTCGTCGCTTTAAGCAATATTCCAGCGATATCACGGCGGGAGACACCAGAAATGGGCTTCACATATTGTGGGGAATCGAACCCCGGGTCTTCGGCGTGATGAACGAACGCTTTAACCACTAGGCTACCCCACCGCCCCTAAGTTTGATGGTAACAAATCATCCCATTTAAATTGAAAAGTTGCCCCAGTGAGTTTGGAGGTTCAGGCTTGTTTCATTTGGGGCTTTAACATTGCAGGGAGGGCTTGGCTATAGGGGAAAATATGGTTCAGGGACTGTGATAGTCCCTTTTCATTATATATATATTTTTTTACTATGAACGTTTTTTTCAGTAAAATATGTTCATTTCAGAGACTAGTTGTTAGTCTAGGACTGTGAGACAGACATAACACGGGAGAGATTTTATGGACGTCAACTTCTTCATATGAGGAACACAATGTTTAGTGAGAATATATACTCACTCCTTCACCAGGTTAAATGTGGATCCAGTCAGCAGAGAGTGAGTCACCCGTCTTGTGAAGGACAAGCACATAATTTATATACTCGTAGACGTTGTGTTCCTCATAAAAACGAAGTTTATATGCATAAATTTTCTCCCCTTAAATGAAATAAAGTAAACTACTGTTATAACGAACTTAAAGAAACCGCAAACTGAAGTTCGCAAATTATACGCATTTCGACTGAAGCATACAGTATTGGGACCAGTACACAGTTCGTTATAGCCGTCGTTCGTTATAAGCTTGTTGTAAACGTAGTACTGCACGTCAGTATTGAAGTTTAAATATTACATAGACAGGTATTATACCATATTAAAGTGTACTCATTGAAAATTAGTACGTGAGTTATCGTCCTTTAAATATGAGGATGCACAACTGAGGTGAAAACTTGACGTGTAAGTGGAATCTACGTCCTATGTAGCCACCCAGGGTGAGTGAGGTATTATTAATGTCGATTTAAAGATTTCACATCATCTGAATGTGAGAGGATAAACCTCAGTGGCAGAGCAGCTGGTCCATCATCACTTACACGTCAAGCTGTAATCACTAGCGTTGAGCTGACAAACTGATCATAACCCGGGTGAATCTGTGACTTAAACCAACGGGATCCCAGTATCGATTATCCTGAGCAGTTTATTGCAATTTTATATTGTTTCGAAAATAATGGAAAATCGAGGACGTGCACATCCCGCGAGTGAGTGAGTGAGTGAGTTACTTAAGGTCGCATCGACAATATTGCAGAGAATTTCGGAAAGGAATTCAGTATTTGATCATTCAATGCTGATCATTTGCCTTTATTTGGAAATATTAAGTTATATAGATTTTGTTTCGTAATTGTATTCTTTTTCAAACAAATTCTAGTGCCTCGGTATAAATAACATCAGCATCCCAGAAGGGTGACTGGAGTAGTAAGGTGGCAGTCTGTCTGTTACCTGTGAAATGTTCTGTTGTTCTGTGGAAGTTAGTTACGGGAGGCAGCAGGTGCCCGCATACAGAGCATGTTGTCATGTTACATTCAGGTCCAGTGCCTGCAAACAGAACAGACCTTGGCCGAAGGGGGGAACTAGTCAACGCCGACATGACGTGCATGGGGCATGTGGATAAGGGTTCAATACCAGCCTAGGTCAGATCAGCGTGTGAGTACACACACAGACACACACATAGATGCATACATAGACAGTTCTCGACGACGTTCTGACGGAGACATATTGAGGATGAGAAGATCTGTCTTCGGTAATGATACACCGGCAGTTATCTATACGGTCAGGACTGGAGAATGTGTTGTCTCAGCACTCCCACGTCATACTGTATCGCACTACAGGGTGCTAGCGCAGGAGATCCCTTTGTCATAATAGACGCCTTATCAGCAATTGGGTCCAACACTGCTTCTTGGCGGTATTTCAGTTGAAAGACTTAAGACGTACGTGAGTGAGTGAGTGAGTGAGTGAGTGAGTGAGTGAGTGAGTGAGTGAGAGTGAGTGTGTGTGTGTGTGTGTGTGTGAGTGAGTGAGTGAGTGAGTGAGTGAAATTCTTTGCACCAGAATTGTGTAGACATCCAGTTTTTAAAAACAATGAGCAGGCACGTAGCAAGCCAATTTCTTCGTGTAAGCCCGATAGGTTGGAAAGCTTTATATTTAGATAGTATTGAGGGCTTGTTCAACCTTTTTAGCAAAAATCATGTGTAAGCCCGGGCTTTTTCTTATAATGGTAGCTACGCCCCTGATGAGAAATGGTAGAACTGCTCTGCAAGGCATCAGTCAAGTTACAAAACCTGGTGTTCCGAGCCATATTTAATATTCTTCTCGTACAACAACCATAAGGTACTCAATCCCCATTCTCACCCGGAATTACTATAGTTTGGGAAACAGCCCATCCGGGTAGCCTAAGGTTACCCGGATGCAAATAATCATGAGAACAAAGGGAGAAAAAAATCTGTCCTAGGAATACTGCTGATGCTGTTTCAGACATCACTTACTACCGAAAACATATCCCGATTCGTGTCTTTTCCCGATGTAAATATATTTGTAGCATTGTGACGTCATAACGTGTGTGCAGTGTGTAGAAATTCGTCCTTGGTGATTTAGAGTATCGGATCTAGTTGCACTGTTCTTCTAAATCCTGTACAACAAAAACACACTTAGAGGAAAACACGCAAACACTGAAACAATGAGTCGCCGAACTATTTCCCTGTACCAGCTCGAGAGTCCGACTCATTTCTGACCCGTGAGTCCGGGTCCTTGTCAACAGATCCAGTTACACAAGACATCCCGGTACTCGCCTGCGTGTTTGATACAGATCATAATACCAAACATCAAATTTGTATCAACATTTAATGTATGTCTAAATGACATCAAGCACACACAAAAGCGTGAGGTGAAATTCGGCGTGTACTTGATGCAAAAATTGATCTTGTAAGATCAGTCAAGTATTCCTCTTGCGTTGTCTCCCGTGATTACGTGTTAATTGGTTTGCTTCATCTGTCTTTAGACATACTGAGAGGGATGTACACGCCGTTGTCTTTACAGTCTGATGTGGTTGTCTTGTTTATGTCTAAAGCAATTGGTTAAACATTGAAAATTGTAAATAACAGGTGTTTTAGTTGCATGTCATCGTATCCCAGTTGTGCAGATCGAAGCTTATGATGTCAATGCACAATCCCATAGGCCGCAATGTTAAAGGAGTTCACGGCACTTTACATATGTTGATTAAATTGTTGCCATTCGATAAATGAGCAACGGAAAATTAAACAGAAATTATGTGATTGTAGGTGAGGTGATTCCTCACAAATGTGCAAAATTTGACTTGGATCATACGAAAATTAAAATTCATGAAAATTATTTATGCTACACTAGATTAACATGTAAGTCTATGGAAGTTACGTCAAGCGTCCGAATATAACTGGCACGGGTCTGTATAATCTAAACGCGTATACATGTTGTGAATCTAAAAGATGAATTCACGTAAACAGTGCAACACTTAATGAGTTGTTGCTTCAGAGATGCTGAAGTGGTTCTTTACATCCACGCAGCATCCAGATATCTTGCGTTTGCCTTTTGAAATCCAAAAGTCGTCATTATCACTCACAAGATCATCAGCCCAGTAAACTGCGTCACACCTTTCGTCAATATTTACGCATTACGGGATTTGCAAGTCTATACTTATCGATCTGCTAAAACTGGTGGGTCGGGAGACAATGGGTAAGCCACTATGACCGTGAATCAAGCCAGCTTTGTTATCGAGTGCTGCACACGCGACTTGTGGCAATATGCGCAGTATATTTATCGGTTGTCCAACGCATTGTGGTGAGCCGGTCTGATCTTGCTAACGCGTGGAAATGGCGCAGTTGTTAGTACATGTAGTTGGATATCCCGTAGCCCGGGACTACTTGCCTGTACCCCTTATTGACCAATCAAGGAGAGGTATCAGAGATTACACTTTTAATCAATTAAACTAGTGGAGGTGGCTACACTATATGTGAATATGGGTTGTATGATCAGTGTGCGAGAGAGTATAGCTTTACGCTACGTTGAACGTTAAGCAATACGCTGGCTCAATCACTGTGGGGCCACCACAGCAGTTGTCAAATGCACTTTAATACTGATTAATATTAATTGCTACGGCTCCACAGGTGTACTTTACTCATTTGATTGTTGCTGCTTCACAGGTGCACTTTACTGATTTGGGTCGTCACGAATATTACTGTGGTTACAGGGTACAAAACATACACCTAACGGTAAACTCCCATTCCGACACCTGTAGGTCATTACCTGTGAAATAAAACTTAAACAATTCGTGACGATTTATCAGATGATTACTGCCTGAAATACTGTATGCATATTTAATTTCAAAACATATATCAGTTGTAGAACTGTGATAGAAATTTGACCATGTCGACCTCGAGTATCATGATTGAGACCATGTTTTAACTGCACTTGTAGAATCACGTGAACATATTTGTATTTGCATTATCATATAATACTATAAAAAATGTGTGCATTAACATGAATTAATATTTGTGTTGCGCAACTGCAAATAATCTGCCCGACGATTGAAGATCTCGAATGAAATTAGGTCACTATATTCGCAATATGAGCTATGACACCAGGCACTGTATAATAAAACCTAAAAACCTAAATCAAACATTGAAAAACCACGACCCTTGCATTTCATGTGGCAACAGGAGGGGACAGTCCTTGAATTATTGCAAAATTTAAATCCGCATAACGGGAGCGATTTCAGGTCAGTTACGAAACACCCGACCTGATGAGACTTGTCCTTCCGTCGCTTGCTGATCGTTGTGACATTGAAGCCCACAGTACGCATTCCTGGTGGAAGGGAGGTAACCGTTGCAGTGTTCGTCCCCATGATGTTAAGTTTAGAAACTAGATTTATAATAGGGGAGTTAGTCAAGATAAAATGTTACGTCACAAGGGCAATATTTCATTCATATCGTGACGAGCCTTGATTTATAAAACGTTTAGTAATTGTTACTTGTGCAAATAATGTTCATCGATTTTCAAATACAATTTCATGTAACTTGATGTCTGGCAGCAAGTGTGGTATGGCCTTCAATATCTGAACTGATTGGTTGCAAAACATTTGCCTAATGATTAGTTGCTGGCTAAGACTGTATATAGTATTGTTGGTGATGCTACCAGGAAGAAAATATCCAAAATAACGAAGATGTGATACATCTTGCCAGATTCTCAGAAAATATGAAATTTATCTTTGATGTGTCTTCCTGGTTACTAGTATTCCTGTTCTTTGAAATTCTCTTTTCACAAGATTCTCTGTTCTCGGAAGGCAGACACAAACAAGGATATATCAACATATATTTGATCGGACTAAGGAATATATACATGTATTCAGTTGGTCTTAGTAGTTGAACACTTTCAGTTTGGTATGAACATTTATTAGGTATTGATCATTATGAATAATTGATTACTTTTATAATTATGGTGAAAACTGAAGTTTTGTCAATTCATAAAATTCATTCCTCAGGATATGTTCAGAAATCAGTCCTGTCAATACATTCTGAATACAGACAAGCGAGAGAGTATGGAGTTACACTGATTTGACCTATAATACAACTGTATTACAGCATACTGGTGGCCTGGCACCAAAGGAGTGAGTGAGTTAGTTTAGTTTTACACCGCACTCGGCAATATTCCAGCTATATGGGGGCGGTCTGTAAATAATCGAGTCTGGACCAGACAATCCAGTGATCAACAGCATGAGCATCGATATGCGATACCCTTAATTGCCTCTTATGATAAGCATGGGTTACTGAAGATCAACATTCTAACCCGAACCTTCACGGGTCTGGCACATAAGGACGGGCCTGCTCTTATTGTACCCACTCATCAAATGAACCAGAGCAGACAAGAGTTCAGATGCTTATCTTTATTAGGAGACATAATTCTTGAGTAGTTTTTTCACGCACATGGTTTGCAACACTTCTATATTATACTATGAGTTAATTAATATTGGTGCTGAGCACCTTGTTATTATTTTCTGTATACTTTGGGGCAAAGTAACCGAGAGATACGAATGGAACAATCCATGGATCAATAGCATGAACACTGATCTGTTCAATTGGGACACAATGACATATGTCAACCAACTCAGCGAGTCTGACCACCTGATCCTGTTGGTCGCCTGTTATGATAAGCATGGGTTGCTGAAGACCAATAATTCTAACCCAGATCTTCACTGGTGTTTTAAGAGGTGAAACCTAACATTTTTCACTCGCATTTTCTTCTATCATAAGACTAGTGGTACCAGCATTTATATGGCTTACTTTTGTCAACGTCAAACCTGTAATGCTTTGATTACATGCTGCCTTCAAAAATTTCCAAAAAGACCATAATTTGTGTTTTCATATTGTAGGTTAAATACAGGGGTAGAGTATGAGCAGAAAATCAGACAAACCTCCATGTATATCCTCCAGAAATACTGTAAGACTATAGTTTGCAGGACAGGCTGAACTGACCATAGATAACATCAAAATGCACCTCTTTACTTCACAACCACAACATTTACAGCCTGACGAAACATTCAAATATCTTTGAGAAGTTTGTTAATACTTCTTCATAAATTTTAAAACACAGCTTAACTATATAAGACTAAGTGTTTATTGTTTCCACCAGTCTGCAGATGTGGTTATTTCCTTCAGCTGAAATGAGACAATGTAACAACACTACCCTAGGATGTGACTGGTTTAGAAAGTGTCTTACACTTAATCACATCCTCTTAAACCAAATAACGTGGTATTCTTACCCACGTAACAATATTCATCAGGCTGTTGTAAACAAATGAATGGAAATATAAACTGAAGTTCAGGGTAGGCTAGAACAGAATTACTTGTTATATCTGGAACATTTTAACATGAGACTGCATATCATGAGAGTAAGATCTCCCTGCATCCATGGTGTCATCTGACCTGACACAAGTAGTATCCCCTGCAGCTGCCAATACAGTACTGGACAGTAAGACTGGTGACATTACCAGTACGTCTCACAAACACCACACAAATGGCACTTTCACTTATCTTCACATTATATTTGTACACAATTAAATAAGATTTACTTGCTTTTTATTTGCATGAAGTGGGGCATAACACAGCTATCTCCACCTTTCTCAATACAAAAGTCCATAGACAAAACTGTAGAGGTAATGACCTTCACACTTTTGAACGTGGGTATATTAACTTTACTTACTATTAACACCTGTGGTAGCTAGAACTACCTGTATGTCAAATGGTAACTTGATCATACACAATTATCAACTTGTCAAAAATATGAAAAACAATAACATCATGCAAAGTTCATTTAACATGGTGTAGTTTTTATTTTCTTCCTGCATTTGGCACTGTTTACTTTTTCATGAAGGCATGCAAAGAAAAAGAGGAGGTTGTCATACTGTCCTTCATATGTTGTCGAGAGGAACAGTTCATGGTAGTCACACATGAAGTAGTAAATGGCCTCTATTGTGGAGAGGTAGGTCTCGGGGTTACCTTGGTGATTTCGCCAGAAATTGGTCGTCCGAGACTGCAGCTCCACTTTCTGTAAACCTGTAATTGGGAACATGTATCAAGTATCAGAACTGTACAATGTGTGAACATGGTGAAATAAGTGCCTGCTTGTTAGCCTCTTTTCACATTCTTTCCATTATGGGGCATGATGGGGTAGCCTAGTGGTTAAAGCATTCACTCATCACGCTGAAGACCCAGGTTTGATTCCCCACATGACTACGATGTGTGAAGCCCATTTCTGACGTTCTGATATTGCTGGAATATTGCTAAAAGCAGTGTAAAACCAAACTCACTTCTCATTATGGCTTGTGAAAATTAAACAGAGGCATACAAAGTCTGACTACCACTGACGTCTATGACTATGAGCTTAAGGTCAGAGGAGTTACCCCCCTTGTTCAGTTAGTCCCAGTATGAGGCAGCTGGTGCTGTATGATGTATCAGCAGTGAGATGTCTTGTGTATCAGTGATAGTTATGTGTACCAGTGGTAACAGCGTTCGAAAGAATCACCGGCCCGGAGGCCCAGCGCCGGTTGTTATTGTATCGGGCCGGCAGTTTCAAATATTTGCAGGCCCTTATGGCCTTCAGTAAATTATACGTCATTTTTTTTTCAACTGAAATCTTTCCCATATTTTTTTTTATTAACGTTCGGGGGTCATCCATGATCCATCATGTTGTGATAACTTAAACTTTCACTGCCTGGTATTTCCGCGCTTTGCGCATAGGAATATCAACACCAGTCTTTAACAAATACAAACTTCTCTCTGCGCTTCCCTAATTGATTTTATAGAAACAGCATGAAACTTTGTACAGTGTAGTCTGTTTTGTTTTCATTGGTTTGACTGCAGATGGGCCTGCAGATTTCATTCAGGGCCTGTAGATTTTACAGCCTGCAGGCGACAGCAGGCCCTGATGGCCAACTACAAATTAAAGTATTGCAAACACTGAGTGGTAATACTCTCTATCCTGGGTAGATCAGGTTTCATAGGCGAGTCACATGCTCACAATAACGGACCCATGTGTAACTAGTCATGTTCAGGCACTGAACCCATATAATCCTGTAGAGGTATATAGAGAATCTCACCAGAGTGTCTTTTGATATCAAATATATCACCACGAGTTGATAAAGTTACAAATTTTTTTTACTTTTATCAACGAGTGGTTGATATATTTGATATCAGAAGACACGAGGGTGAGATTCTATTTCTCATCAAAAATCACTCTTCATTAGTTTTCATTGAAAAAAGTACATCTCTGACCACCGTTCTGCCATTAGACTTGCAGTGCAGCGATGTCATAGCATTGTGACGTCATCATGCTCATGACGTCATAGCATTGTCAGGATATTGTACAAAATCTACTGTCAAAATGATATCTCCTAGGAGATATCGTTTGATCTCACACAAGCGATATCTCCTGTGGAACACAGTTTTGGATGATAAAGCAATGCTGCCACTGCCATCAGTTTAACACATTGTTTAGACACTTGATTGTTAACATTGTCCAACTACAAAGACTAAAGTGTCCTACCTTTTAACCTCTCATCCTGTGAGATTCTGTAAGTTTGGTTCCATGTGGAGTCGATGAACACCACACGATCAAATGGTGGAGGTGAAGCTGCCTGGGCCTTCTTCTCCAGGCCATCACAAGTAGCCTTGCCCACATCTTCAGATGATAACTGGTTCCTTGGTGGACTGTTGTTCGGTGGACTGTTGTTAGGAGGAACTATGGTATCAGCTCCATTTGCATGACTGGGATGAAAGTTATCACTTGAGCATAATCTGTCTTTTATATCCAAGGAATCTGGAGGGTGAGTATTGTCACATTTGGTGCTTTCTTCTGTTTCACGTTTGTCTGAAGACGAAATTTCCAAAGAATGAAATACACAGATATCTGGGCACTGTAACAAATATACACAATCATATAATATCTAATGTTACAAATGCACTGAAGGTGAGAGGAGTTACCTCCCTTGTTCTGCACCCTGTGCCACCACTTTTGTCTAGTACTTGTCACAAATATGTATGAAGTGATTGGAATGGCCAGATAGAACTAATAAGTAATTTTCTACCATGTACAGGGTAGGCAAAAACAGAAGCACTTCTTACACACACATAGACACACACACACAAAGTTAAAGGGACAACAGAAAGCTTGAATTTTGGTGCTCTGAACAGTTTACTCTTGACGCTTGTCACAGTGAGTGAGTATGGTTTTACGCCGCTTTTAGCAATACTCCAGGAATATCCTGGCAGTGTAGACCAGAAATGGGCTTCGCACATTGTACCCATGTGGGGAATTGAACCCAAGTCTTCAGCGTGACGAGTGGAAGCTTTAACCACTAGGCTACCCCACCACCCTGTCACAGTGAGAGTTATACATATGAATAGTGACCTGCCATGCAGCACTAAACCTTTAAAGGATTTACTTCTTCATATATGACTTACAGAACAGTTGTCACACACTTTCAATGCCTGTTCTTTATGTGATTAAGATGGGCCTAAGCAGCGTTCGAAATACCTGCCAGCCTGAATGCCCGGGACGGGTTATTTTCAACGCGGACTGCCAGATTCTCAAATTCACCTGCCTGACGGTCCGGTTAACATTTAGACATGTATAACAAGTTAGTATTAGGTTTTTCAATATTTTACAAGTTTTAATTTAATTATACTAAGTAAATTAGTATTTTTTGTAGGCAGGTAAGTATTGGTCTGGGCTGACAAGTTTTACATCTAACCAGCCCTGTGGTCTGGCTGAAATTTTGGGAGTTTTCCGGTACATATCCAGACCTTAGTAGAATGTCTGACTACTGGTCAAGCCCTTACTTACACCACCCATCAATATGGCTCTCGAAAGGGATTGATTGTCTCTCATTGTCTCTTACCTGTAACAGGGTCTGTCAGCGAGGTCTGATGAGACAAGGCAGCCAAGTCTTTCAGCTGGACGGCATCCTCACCAGGAAACACAAGTAGTGTCTGTCAGATAGATACAGATTATGTACCTGGGGGGTGAATCAATCATAATGTGTGTGGAAAATACATGACAAATACAGTCAAAACACTGCTTTGCCAAAAGGTGATAGCTCCTATGTAAGAACTTTTAGTTACCAAAGGTTCCAGAGAGCCATAACATAATGACTCAATTAGGAATACACAAGGACCAAGTTTATAATTTAAAACAACCGTACGTCCAACATATCAAAGATTGACATAATGGCTTTGACTGAAAGTAGAACTTTTGTATGAACCTAAGGATGCAAATGTTTTAGACAATATTCTAAGATTTTCTGGATTATATTACAATGCAAAAGCACAAATGATAAATACTTAACACACAGAATTACTGATGGGAGTCTAAAGATTAAATTGTTTACGAATCCATGGACTTGTGGTGTTCTTAAGGCTGGTACGACTGCCCATAATATCATGTGTAGAATAAGGGTACCCCAAGCCAACTGCCAATCCAGGCATTCAACACACACAACACACTAACTTGGCTTACTGATGTTGTCTATATTTTAGTCAATCTGAAGTTATTGAACTATAATGATGGCACCACACTACTGTTGTTGAGTTAATTCTGAGGCCATTTTGAAAATGCATTTTTCACAGGTAAAACTGGTGCAACTCTCCATGTTTTTACAAAATTCTACAGTTGGAGAAATCACTAGAATCTGTTGACTCCAGAGGTAGAATCAATGAGCCCTTCTACGTCCGGAATCTACAGATTCGAGTGTTTCTTCATTACAGAATTACTAAACTACACAGAGGCTCTCCACAGTTGCCACTTAGTACAGTAGTAGATTCTGAGACTTATCACACTAAGTAGAATGACTCTGGTGTATGCTCTGTGACTGCATGAAGGTTCCTTACTCTGTTCTTGTCCAAGTCTGGTATAACTGGGAAGACATGGATGCTGACATCAGGGGAGATAACTGCCGCATGACATGCTGTGCTCTTGCCATCTCTTTCATAGGGATGTTTAATCACATCAACTTTTAATGGCAGCTGAATGAAATGAAACTACACATGATGATATATGTGAAACAGCACTGAAACGCTATTGAAAGACTGGAAATTTTGATAAAATCATGATCATGTTCTCAAAGATAATGATCATAGTAGCTATCTTCATATGATTTCATGGCAGCACAGAACAAACAATTAAGTAAGTAAATTGTACCAGTTGAAGAAGGACCCATTCACTTGTTGAGGATTATTGACAAAGTTTCAACTTAAAATACAAGCAAACAGAAATTCTGCTGATAAATACTCCATTAAATGTAAACTTAACTAAACCTGGTCTCCTGTCATTCCAAATTATAGACATACAGCAACTTTGAAGTGATAGATACATATGCCATTCATTGAAAACAATATGCATTAAAAGTGAATCAGATCCTGGTCTATCCAGCAAAACAAAAAAACAGTCAGTGTCAATGAATTAAATCATTACTGATATCCATATGAATTATCACAATATTATCATTTTTTTCAGGCAAGTATTTGTAAGTGTGACAGTTACTTTAAACAACATTGTGCAAAAATGAATACAGCTGAATCCATGATACCATACCTTAACTCTGGGAGTCAGTTCTTCTAGCCCTAAGACAGGACAGTAACAAGAGTAGCAGAAGTATTTCCGAGATTTGTTACATTTTTCACATGTTGTGCGTCCTTCCACCTCATCTAGCCTGTGATAGTTGTCAATCTTCAAGCCAGAAAATGGTGATTCATTATTCATGGTTGTCATCTGGTCAGCATCTGAAGAACAAAGCATATATCCATCAAATATTCTGGTAAAATGACTCAGCTCTTGCCTTATGATCCTATTTATACACTACAATGTTTAGAATAGACAGACAGACAGTTTTATTCAGTAAAAGGCCACTGGCCCATAATACAGACAGATGCATGGTGACACATCACATAAATCACATACACATAGAGTTATAAACAAGCTCTGCTCTTAATTTTAATTTGTACATTATATAAAAATAGACTTACATTCTTAATCACATCAACATTGGTAGATTGCATAATATTTAAGTTGTTTTTTTGTAGGAGGTTGACTAAAATATTTCACAATATATTTATCTCGAACATCAGAAAACATTCACAGATATACAAAATATGTAACACATCTTCAACAACATTAATACCTTTTGATTTACAAAATAAACCAAATCTTTCATTAGAAGCAATATTTTCATATCTCCCAGTCTCTATTGCTAAATTAACATTTCCACATCTGAATTTTGAAAGGGCAGACCTCAAATTTAAACAAATGTTACAATTTAAGTATTTTTCTACATCTAATAGGGTTTTATACTGACAATAATATATAGTTTTGTGTGAATTTTCAATTTAGAATACTCGGTAGAAGTATCATAAAATTGGTACTTGGTAAATTGACAACAAACTGGAGCATTTAATAAGATCATACAGTTGTATTTGTTTTCAGGCAAAATGTGGTAGAGGACAGACTTAGTTCAAATGTCCTTGAACTACATGTACATGTATACAGTATACTGTACAGTCGTTAATCAGTGTGTGTAGGCAGTTATATACCCCTTCTCCACAGACAGGATTGGAACACAAGAAAATAAGGATTTTGATGTAAATTTTCAGGCATGATATGATGAACATATTAAGAACAGATTGTTTGGGAAGCTTGTCAGAAATTGTGCAGGGTGGTTATACAAGAAGTGTTTTCACTAGTTTGGATATATAAACAATTTTTTTTAAATTCAACAAACATTGAGTTGAGAAGTTATTATAGAGAATAATGTCGTTTTATGCATTTGTATACAATGTATTCTATATTCGGTGTCCATTATTTATAGACTCTCTGATTACATTCATACACCTAATGCGTTCATATCACTAGTCCTGAGCTGAAGCACCGTCTAGACGCCTAAACTTATATCCACATGCAGACCACTGCGATTAGTGCGAACACGAATCTACAAAATAGGCCAAGTTTCTCAGCATTAAGTGTCAGTACTGCGTTTCCTTTGGCTATATATGTAACGGATGCATACCGGCCAACCCGCATTGATCAATATCATATTCATACCACAAAAGGTAACAGGAAAGATGAAACTACTCGTAAAGAAAAGTAGGCCATGCGATGATTCAACAACGGAAAGAGCGTCTGCACGTATCGCCCTGAACCGGAAGTTAACAGGTGCGCAAGGAATTCGTCGATAGACGGAATGTTCCTATCACTGCAAACCTTAAAGGAACAAAAATCTTTTGATCTCGACACGAACGTTACTACAAGACAGCGCCACGGCCTTTATGGCACACATATAAAGTTACAAGAATTCAGACAATCGTGTTAGAAAATACAACTGTAATAAGTTTGCTGATCTCCGAGGATACGAAATATATAATCTAAATACTGCAAACGTGATGATGGCTGATATACGGAATTTTCCTTGATGATGCGATAGAATTATATATTGATTGTAGTTTACCGCTGTTGTCAGCAGTCTTCCGGCTATAATGCAGACATGTTGAATGATCGAGTCTGGACCGAACAAACCAGTGGCTGACAGCATGAACAGCGACCCATGACATCGTGGAACGATGACCCACAATCAGTTAGCCTAACGACCATGGATGAAGTTGTCTTCACTATGCCAGGTAACTTACAATTACTGTTGTGTCTCAGGGACCTTCGGATGTCGCGAGGCTTTACGCAGGGTGCCAACTACACTTAGTATGCTGGTAACCACTTTAGTATGCCGGTAACCACTTCAGTATGCCGGTAACCACTTTAGTATGCCGGTAACCACTTATGCCGGTAACCACTTTAGTATGCCGGTAACCACTTCAGTATGCCGGTAACCACTTCAGTATGCCGGTAACCACTTCAGTATGCTGGTAACCACTTTAGTATGCCGGTAACCACTTTAGTATGCCGGTAACCACTTCAGTATGCCGGTAACCACTTAGGTAACCACTTCAGCCCGGTAACCACTTTGCAACCACTGCCGGTAACCACTTTAGTATGCTGGTAACCACTTTAGTATGCCGGTAACCACTTTAGTATGCCGGTAACCACTTTAGTATGCCGGTAACCACTTTAGTATGCCGGTAACCACTTAAGTATGCTGTAACCACTTTAGTATGCCGGTAACCACTTCAGTATGCCGGTAACCACTTTAGTATGCCGGTAACCACTTCAGTATGCCGGTAACCACTTTAGTATGCCGGTAACCACTTTAGTATGCTGGTAACCACTTTAGTATGCCGGTAACCACTTCAGTATGCCGGTAACCACTTTAGTATGCCGGTAACCACTTTAGTATGCCGGTAACCACTTCAGTATGCCTGGTAACCACTTTAGTATGCCGGTGGCATGCCCTGTTAAGTGATGTTACTCAACTTGGATACAGACACTTAAAGAAGGTTTGACCATGTGGATTGTCACGAGTTGATTCCCTTAAAAAAACTAAATTGTTAACCGGGACGAATATCCCAGGGTAGATAGTGATCGCACACTGTGTTGGCCTGCTTATACATTAAGATGTTATGTGAGATAAGATTCAATAACCGTCTCCCCTTGTATACCTGTCTTAGGCCGATGGTTCTGGAATAAGGCTCTTATAGGTCATTCTATAATATTCTTAGGGGCAGAACATGGTGAAAGACCTGTGTATAGACATATTCATGATTGCTAGAGATCGAGTATGTAGATATACGTGCGTATGCATAAACACTACAGACTATGTGGAAGTACACATGTGTTAAGACACATACCAGAGACTGACTATGTGGATGTAAACATGTGTTTAGATACATACCACAGACTGACAATGTTGATGTAAACATATGTTTAGACACATAACACAGACTGACTATGTTGATGTAAACATGTGTTTAGATACATACCACAGACTGACTATGTTGATGTAAACATGTGTTTAGACACATACTACAGACTGACTATGTTGATGTAAACATGTGTTTAGACACATACTGTTGATGTAAACAGACTGACTGATGTTGATGTAAACATGTGTTTAGACACATACAGACTGACTGATACAGAGACTGACTATGACTATGATGTAAACATGTGTTTAGATACATACCACAGACTGACTATGTTGATGTAAACATGTTGATGTAAACATGTGTTTTAGACACATACCACAGACTGTGTTAGACACAATACTACAGACTACTACAGACTGACAATGTTGATGTAAACATGTGTTTAGACACATACTACAGACTGACTATGTTGATGTAAACATGTGTTTAGACACATACTACAGACTGACTATGTTGATGTAAACATGTGTTTAGACACATACCACAGACTGACTATGTTGATGTAAACATGTGTTTAGACACATACCACAGACTGACTATGTTGATGTAAACATGTGTTTAGACACATACTACAGACTGACTATGTTGATGTAAACATGTGTTTAGACACATAACACAGACTGACTATGTTGATGTAAACATGTGTTTAGACACACACTATGTTGATGTAAACATACAGACTGACTATGTTGATGTAAACATGTGTTTTGAGACACATACCACAGACTGACTATGTGTGATGTAAACATGTGTTTAGAAACAGATTTTAGACACATACTACAGACTGACTATGTTGATGTAAACATGTGTTTAGACACATACCACAGACTGACTATGTTGATGTAAACATGTGTTTAGACACATACTACAGACTGACTATGTTGATGTAAACATGTGTTTAGACACATACCACAGACTGACTATGTTGATGTAAACATGTGTTTAGACACATAACACAGACTGACTATGTTGATGTAAAGATATAAACATGTGTTTAGACACATACTACAGACTGACACACATGTGTTTAGATACATACCACAGACTGACTATCTTGATGTAAACATGTGTTTAGACACATAACACAGACTGACTATGTTGATGTAAACATGTGTTTAGACATATACCACAGGCTGACTATGTTGATGTAAACATGTGTTTAGACACATACTACAGACTGACTATGTTGATGTAAACATGTGTTTAGACACATACTACAGACTGACAATGTTAATGTAAACATGTGTTTAGACACATAACACAGACTGACTATGTTGATGTAAACATGTGTTTAGACACATACCACAGACTGACTATGTTGATGTAAACATGTGTTTAGACACATACATGTGATTAGACACATACTACACAGACTGAGTTGATGTAAACACATAGACTGACTATGTTGATGTAAACATGTGTTTAGACACATACCACAGACTGACTATGTTGATGTAAACATGTGTTTAGACACATACCACAGACTGACTATGTTGATGTAAATGCATGGACTCTCAGTCACAGTTTTGAAAACAAGACAATGAAAGTTTCATGATGCATAATCAAGAAGTCTATATACATTATGGAATACTGGTTATTACGACGTAAATTGTAATAAAAGTTTATTACAATTTGCTGCAAATATTACAATTTACGTTTTTATTACAATTTACGTCGTAACACTGGTCTTATTTATGGAATACTCAAGAACATGGATGTCTATTATCCGTATGATTTGGAACCCTTATATGACCCTACACCATGTCTGTCAGATGGAACGACATTTCAACATCCACCTCGCATTTCAAATTTTCCACCCGTCTTGAAAGATTAGCTCAAAAGCTCAGTTTTCTTTCATCTTCCAGAAACAAGACTGGATTTCGAGTGTGACGGTGAGTTTTGTTTTAGCTATTCATCTTTTAGTGAATTGGATGTAAAGAATATATTGTCTGAAAGTTCAGAGAACTTACGATAAATCCCAACGAAGCATAGGGGCCGTAATGATTTCACTTGCTCTTCGCCAGTGCTGTTGTAATGCAAATACGTGGAATAGTCCGTGATTAAACCTGACGTACCATAAACATATCTTTACATCAGTATTTTTAATGACAAAAATTTGGCAAATTTCTCAACCACTTAAAAGTCTAGGTTCAAAAGCGCAAAAGTCTCAATTTTGTATTTTCACAATAAATACTAGAAACTAATCGCGCATCAGCATGTTTTGTACATTGAAGTACCATAGTACACATTATCGGAAGTTAGGGAGGGGGCGGAGGGACGGACGGCGATTTGTTCTTTTGACGTTTGGCATACAAACGTACATCTCTGATAGTAAGTACCGACAGGTGGGTGGAGGCAAAATCAAATGTGACTGAAGAGTCATCCATGTGCAATCGCAGATATCAACAAGACAGTTTCACTCCACTGACAATGCTACGAAAACTACACCCTATCCGATTCCAAACAAGCCTTTGTCGCCATACGGCAACTCTAGAATGGTAATTATCAGATTATGCGAAAACGCTTAAGTTATTATCACGTTTGACTTTGTTTATGTCAGGTTACGGCGTCTGCATATTTGACATTCCTGAGGTGAAGGGTCACATACCTGTACGAATACAAACCCATAGGGGGTCCCAGCCGACTATGTCAAGTGTACTGTTGCCTTTGTACCCGTCATAAAATGACAAGTGCGACTTGAAGCTTGTATTCATTCTATGTATATATTATAAGTCGTTTTTTACGGTGTCAAGGGAAATATTTCTCACATTTCTCAAGACTCTACAGCTCAACCAGAACGCAAGGCGCTGAACACTCGGTGGGGGCATGTGACCATGACAGCGGGGCCCCAAATGAGGTTAATTGTAGTTTGATTGAGGTGTCGCTTTGCCACCATATATAAGACTTGCGTTACAGTTGATTTAGCTCTTTCTCTGCGGTTTCACAGGCATTTCTGTTGACTTTTAGCAGACGATAGTTTTTACGTGATGACATGGCTTATCCATAGATGCAGTACATCATTGAGCATTGTCAGGTAGGTTGGTCCGTTTTGTACTCATTGCTTCTAATTGTATGTTTCTTAAAGCATGTCATTTGAATAATGACAACATAATTTGTTCATGATGCTGTGTTGATCATAATCAATAGGCAAATCATTGCAGCACGAATGATTAATAATAATCCAAACATAAAAGATATATTGTACCCTCTCAAACTTGCAACCATGATGATTGAAGTTCGTCAGGATTAAAAGATATTGTAAGTCCCGCTTGTCAGAGACCACTAAAATTCAGGATGGACTAGTGATTTCCTGGTGGTGTGCCACTTTCACCATTTGGCAGATGGCAACTCTGTGTCATGTCATTTTTGTGGACAAATGAAAATATGAAATAATTTTAACCCTGATGTTTTCATGCTTACGTTTTCAGTTAATTAAGAGATGATGTAGACCTATTTGGTAATTCAGTGGATAGTAATAACAATATCAGTTGATGAGTGCCATTTTAAATGGAGACAACTGACAAGGGGCAACCAACAGTGACAGAGGGGCTTACTTTATATGGACTGATCCTTGACTCTTTAACTAATGTTTTGTATCATTTTAGTCTTGTTGAAGGGATTATGCTACCATGAAACTGAATGAGACTGACACTGTTAACTCACATGAAGCTGGATAAGATTAATGTTTGTGTAAATCCGTAACAATATTTGTCATATTCTATTTTGTTGTAGTAAATATGACAGTTTAGTTAATACGTAGTGACATTACTGACTGGAGACATGCAATAGCTGGCCATGGAGATTCCAGGTTAGACTAGTCTTCAGCAACCTTAAAGCTTGTTATGTACAACAATTAAGATACTGACGAACATCGACTGAGTGATCAACATGGACAGATGATTGATTGATTGTCCATGTACCTTGACAGCATCAGACTCTGCTCATATTGTCAAACATTTGTTTGCATGATCCAGAATTAATCTGTTTTCACATGTACTATTCTAATAACTGGGACATTGCTGAGCGAGGCTCTGAAAAACATACAAACACAAAAACAAAATGCAGAAATCATTTTGTCTGTATGATACCCCAGGGTACAGTATTGTATGGATTAGCAATATTTTATTTAAGCCAAAATTCAGTGAGCCATTAACGTCTGTTTGCTAAGGTTGTTGTATGTTAAGTTCATTAGCTGCAGTAAATGTGTGCTATTTTGAGCATTGTTTGACAAAAAGTATTTATCTGTGTACTTTGGTGTTTCACCCCAAACTAGCATAGGATGGTTCTGTGATATGTCCGCCGTGATGTTGCTGGAATATTGCTAAAAGCAGCGTAAAACCAAACTCAGTCAGTCAGTCTGTGATATGTGCCTGGTAAGATGTAGTATGGTGCATCATCTATAAGAGCATACTCCATTGTCCTACATCAGTTACACCATTGTTACACATCCATCTCTTTTCATTAACAGAGCATTGCTGTCACATATGTTTTATTTGGGATTACACTTTCTTGGTAAAGTACAAATTCTAGTACTCTTTGGGTTGAGTCCCACCCGGGATTCGAACCCACACCCTCAGAGTCAGGCACCTATTCACCAGCACACAAAGTCAGTTGCCTAACCCGCTCAGCCAGCGCAACTTCCAGAAAAATGGAAGTCGGATAACTGGTAGTCTAGACTGCGGACTTTGTGTACCCCTCTGAGAAGTGTAAATTGGCACGGCTCCCACGTCCGAAAGCTGTGATTACACAATGTCATTTAGAAAGTGGTCAAATGTAACTATATGTTATATTTGAGATTACACTTTCTTAGTAAAGTACAAATTCTAGTACATTGCTGTCCCCTTGAAGAGCAAGATGTCTTTTCTGTGACAACGTATTTATTTTATAATGAATTGACATTTCTGTATAAATCATACTTAGTTTGTAAAGCAAGTGTAAAGTAAGACAGCACAGTACAAACCTGAATATGTCTGATGAGAATTTAAAAACAACTCAAGGGCATGCATGAAAGGGATTAACCACACTATCATTGATGCAGAAGGAATATTAGACAATCCGTCCAATATGAAATTCGTGCCCAACAAAAATTTCTTACTTGTACCTATAGTCCGTTTGGCTCAAAAGCAGACCGATGAATTGCAATCTAACTCGAAAAGTAATAAACATAAAATACTCAATGAAACGCTGATCATAATCAAAAGATCAGACCAACTCTATGATTTGTTTGCAGAATTTATGTTCTAAAATTACAAAAGTTGTTTAGCAAACTATCATTAAAATTTTGACACAGTTCACTATTTGTTACGAGGGAGGAGTGCAGAGAAAGGGACAGCCAGGTGTTAGAGAAGCAAGTGCCGACAACGTTATTGATTCATTAACCTGTGCTGTGCCATCTCCATCCTTTCTCGCACACCTGGCTGTCCCTTTCTCTGCTCTCCTCCCTCGTAACAAATAGTGAACTGTGTCAAAAGTTTAATGATAGTTTGTTAAACAATTTTTATTTTTAGGACATAAATTCTGCAAAACCTCACCGAGTTGGTCTGAGGACATAAATTCTGAGTATTTTATGTTTATTAGTTTTCGAGTTCGATTGCAATTCATCGGTCCACTTTTGAGCCAAACGGACTATATATTCATCAGATTCGTTACCTGACTTGGAGCTTTTGTACCCCTTTTGATTGACCTGTACCAAAAGTTACATTTATTCATATCCAAATTAAGATGAGCCATACCTGACTTCATTGCTAAAACGGGATTGCATTAAAGTGGGTCAGACAGATCTCATAACTTACAGGATTCCTGCAGCAATTTATTCTCCTATTACTTTGAAACACCATTAAACATTTTAACATTCATTCATTTGCTGCTATGGTCTCGAACACTGTATGGATTTTGCTTTTTCTAGTCCAGTTGTTTATGTACAAGTAGGTACAGGTTGTAAAACATTTGGGTTTGAGTCCACCCAAAACATTTGGGTACACAGTGGATACACATTGTCCAGTTGCCAATGAAAGATAATGGCTGATGGGATATAGCAACAACAGAAAGAAGCCATCTGTACATGACTCTGTATAAGTAGTACAGTCATCCCTCGCAATAACGCGCTTCGCGGTACCGCGGATTCGGTTAAACCGCGGGGTAAAACACGGCTCCCAAAAACTTCATGTGATTACACGTTGTGTAATGAGAGGTTAGGTGAGGTGAAATTGGGTTTAACGTCGCGCTTGAGAATATTTTGCTCATATGACGATGTGCATGCGTGTGTATGAGTATGTGCGGCTGCTTGTACTAGCCCAGACTGAAGCTGGTTTTATAGTGCTAGCTCACTGAGATACCATGCCGCAGTGAAGCATGAATACCCCACTCAGACACATTATACTGACTCCGAGCCGACCAGTCCTTGTTGTACCCATTAATGCCGAACGCCAGGCAGGGACCAACAAGTATCATATTTTAACGTCTTTTGGCATGACGCGGTCGGGGATCGAACCCGCGACCTTCCGCTCTCCGGGCGGACGCTCTAACCACTACACCATGGAGGCGATCGTGTAATGAGAGTAAATCAATGACGTAATAATCCGTCTGTTACAACGCGTGTTCTCCATATCTAATTGGGATCGTCAATTGATCCTTGATTGTTAAATAAACATCCACCTCATGTGTTGCAGGGGCTGGTGCTGCATTATCTGTTGTGTAAATCAATGACATCAGCCCTTTGAACTGTCAATACTAATTTGAACATCAAACATGCCGCGTGTTGTCATTGGAGTAACAACATGGCGGATGCGTACTCAGTGTCAACTGTATATGCAGCATGGAGACGATACATCAGGGTGTATTAGTGTTTGTCAGTTCATCATAGTCAGATGGAATGAGGGATCCTTCATCTTTGGAGACTGATAGTATTTGTGGGCAGATATAAAGTGGTTCTGATAGTTTTTTCTTTTGGTGATGTCATAGAAACTTACCAAGTTCTAAGTTGACAATCAAATACAGTAATCAGTCATCAGATCTCTTGCTTAAGAGTTTTGCAATCAGCTGTCAATCAATAGGACAGACCGGACAGACTCTTTGTAACAAGATTCAGGCATAGGCAGTATGAAACACTGTGGCTGAAAATGAACAAGCACTTGATGTATCTTGACTGGTCAAGAAATAGTTTAAAAACAAAAATTGCAAATTGCCACTGGCTGGAGATCGGAAGCTTATTTGTGAATGGGACTACCAGCCTGCTTTGTTTTATTTCTGAATTCATGCTGCAAGTCAACAGAAACCTATGATTGTTGGTTCAAATCCCTGTTCCCCCTAATCACGTTTCTAGTTCTATCACCGCCGCACCAAAGTGGTAAATGTCTGAGACCTGCATCACCCGTGAAGATCCTGGTTAGAATTGATCTTCAGTAACCCATGCTTGTCGTAAGAGGCCACTAACTGGATCGGGTGCTCAGGCTCGCTGACTTGGTTGACACATGTCATCATATCCCAATTGCATAGGTCGATGCCTATGATGTTGATCACTGGATTGTCTTGTCCAGACTCGATTATTTACAGACTGCTGCCATATAGCTAGAATATTGTTGAGTGCAGCGTAAAACTAATCACTTTTGCTCGCTCGCTCACTCACTCACTCACTCACTCACTCACTCACTCACTCACTCACTCACTCACTCACTCACTCACTCACTCACTCAGACCTGCAAGCTTTCTGCCCACACTAAGCAGGATTAAACCCTCTCAGTCTCACTCATGTGTGATGTAAAGTTGGCTGTGGCAGTAGAGTATGTAGCTCAAACCTGTACTCAAATTCTGTTCAGATTCACTCAAATGAAGTGAGGATTCTTAAATGAGGAGGGATGGAACTTTATGTCATTTAGCTTTTTAGTTAAAGAACAAACAGTTTGGTCTGTTGGTGTCTACAGGTGCTTGGATCTCTAACAGAGGTATTCTCTATTTCAGATGCAGGCAACCATCAACCCAAACAACTTCCTGTTGATTATGAGATTCCTAAAGACATGACAACGAAGGAGGACGAACACCCTAATGTCCGCTTCAGTATGCTTCAGATAGACATCAATGAAAATGGTGTTGCAGACAATGCTGCGGCCAAACGCGCCACCGCCTCCCGTCGACTGCTTCTAGTGGGGATTGTGTGTGTTCTAGCTGCTGTCATACTGGCTACCATTGCTCTGGCGGTTGGACTAACACTCACAGGTAATGGTCATTCTCAACGGTTTTATTATATGAACATTACACTCACAGGTAATGGTCATTCTCAACGGTTTTAACATATGAACATTACACTCACAGGTAATGGTCATTCTCAATGGTTTTAACATATGAACATTACACTCACAGGTAATGGTCATTCTCAACGGTTTTATTATATGAACATTACACTCACAGGTAATGGTCATTCTCAATGGTTTTAACATATGAACATTACACTCACAGGTAATGGTCATTCTTAACGGTTTTATTATATGAACATTACACTCACAGGTAATGGTCATTCTTAACGGTTTTAACATATGAACATTACACTCACAGGTAATGATCATTCTCAATGGTTTTAACATATGAACATTACACTCACAGGTAATGGTCATTCTCAACGGTTTTATTATATGAACATTACACTCACAGG
Organism: Haliotis rubra; assembly: GCF_003918875.1. Classification (NCBI taxonomy): domain Eukaryota; kingdom Metazoa; phylum Mollusca; class Gastropoda; order Lepetellida; family Haliotidae; genus Haliotis; species Haliotis rubra. Next base: position 497,583 of record NW_025765492.1, read on the forward strand.
TAATTATCATTCTCAACGGTTTTAACATATGAACATTACACTCACAGGTAATGATCATTCTCAATGGTTTTAACATATGAACATTACACTCACAGGTAATGGTCATTCTCAATGGTTTTAACATATGAACATTACACTCACAGGTAATGGTCATTCTCAATGGTTTTAACATATGAACATTACACTCACAGGTAATGGTCATTCTCAACGGTTTTATTATATGAACATTACACTCACAGGTAATGGTCATTCTCAATGGTTTTAACATATGAACATTACACTCACAGGTAATGGTCATTCTTAACGGTTTTATTATATGAACATTACACTCACAGGTAATGGTCATTCTCAATGGTTTTAACATATGAACATTACACTCACAGGTAATGGTCATTCTCAATGGTTTATTATATGAACATTACACTCACAGGTAATGGTCATTCTCAATGGTTTTAACATATGACATTACACTCACAGGTAATGGTCATTCTCAATGGTTTTATTATATGAACATTACACTCACAGGTAATGGTCATTCTCAATGGTTTTAACATATGAACATTACACTCACAGGTAATGGTCATTCTCAATGGTTTTAACATATGAACATTACACTCACAGGTAATGGTCATTCTCAATGGTTTTAACATATGAACATTACACTCACAGGTAATGGTCATTCTCAATGGTTTTAACATATGAACATTACACTCACAGGTAATGGTCATTCTCAACGGTTTTATTATATGAACATTACACTCACAGGTAATGGTCATTCTCAATGGTTTTAACATATGAACATTACACTCACAGGTAATGGTCATTCTCAAACATTACATTACACTCACAGGTAATGATCATTCTCAATGGTTTTAACATATGAACATTACACTCACAGGTAATGATCATTCTCAATGGTTTTAACATATGAACATTACACTCACAGGTAATGGTCATTCTCAATGGTTTTAACATATGAACATTACACTCACAGGTAATGGTCATTCTCAATGGTTTTAACATATGAACATTACACTCACAGGTAATGGTCATTCTCAATGGTTTTAACATATGAACATTACACTCACAGGTAATGATCATTCTCAATGAGTTTTAACATATGAACATTACACTCACAGGTAATGATCATTCTCAATGGTTTTAACATATGAACATTACACTCACAGGTAATGGTCATTCTCAACGGTTTTATTATATGAACATTACACTCACAGGTAATGGTCATTCTCAACGGTTTTAACATATGAACATTACACTCACAGGTAATGGTCATTCTCAATGGTTTTAACATATGAACATTACACTCACAGGTAATGATCATTCTCAATGGTTTTAACATATGAACATTACACTCACAGGTAATGGTCATTCTCAATGGTTTTATTATATGAACATTACACTCACAGGTAATGGTCATTCTCAACGTTTTAACATATGAACATTACACTCACAGGTAATGATCATTCTCAATGGTTTTAACATATGAACATTACACTCACAGGTAATGGTCATTCTCAATGGTTTTTATTATATGAACATATGAACATTATATGAACATTACACTCACAGGTAATGGTCATTCTCAATGGTTTTAACATATGAACATTACACTCACAGGTAATGGTCATTCTCAATGGTTTTATTATATGAACATTACACTCACAGGTAATGGTCATTCTCAATGGTTTTAACATATGAACATTACACTCACAGGTAATGGTCATTCTCAATGGTTTTATTATATGAACATTACACTCACAGGTAATGGTCATTCTCAATGGTTTTAACATATGAACATTACACTCACAGGTAATGGTCATTCTCAATGGTTTTATTATATGAACATTACACTCACAGGTAATGGTCATTCTCAATGGTTTTAACATATGAACATTACACTCACAGGTAATGATCATTCTCAATGGTTTTATTATATGAACATTACACTCACAGGTAATGGTCATTCTCAATGGTTTTAACATATGAACATTACACTCACAGGTAATGATCATTCTCAATGGTTTTAACATATGAACATTACACTCACAGGTAATGGTCATTCTCAATGGTTTTAACATATGAACATGAACATTACACTCACAGGTAATGATCATTCTCAATGGTTTTAACATATGAACATTACACTCTACGGGTACATGGTGGTGGTCATTCTCAATGGATTTTAACATATGAACATTACACTCACAGGTAATGGTCATTCTCAATGGTTTTAACATATGAACATTCACTCACAGGTAATGATCATTCTCAATGGTTTTAACATATGAACATTACACTCACAGGTAATGATCATTCTCAATGGTTTTATTATATGAACATTACACTCACAGGTAATGGTCATTCTCAATGGTTTTAACATATGAACATTACACTCACAGGTAATGGTCATTCTCAATGGTTTTAACATATGAACATTACACTCACAGGTAATGGTCATTCTCAATGGTTTTAACATATGAACATTACACTCACAGGTAATGGTCATTCTCAATGGTTTTAACATATGAACATTACACTCACAGGTAATGGTCATTCTCAATGGTTTTAACATATGAACATTACACTCACAGGTAATGGTCATTCTCAATGGTTTTAACATATGAACATTACACTCACAGGTAATGGTCATTCTCAATGGTTTTAACATATGAACATTACACTCACAGGTAATGGTCATTCTCAATGGTTTTAACATATGAACATTACACTCACAGGTAATGGTCATTCTCAATGGTTTTAACATATGAACATTACACTCACAGGTAATGATCATTCTCAATGGTTTTATTATATGAACATTACACTCACAGGTAATGGTCATTCTCAATGGTTTTAACATATGAACATTACACTCACAGGTAATGGTCATTCTCAATGGTTTTATTATATGAACATTACACTCACAGGTAATGATCATTCTCAATGGTTTTATTATATGAACATTACACTCACAGGTAATGGTCATTCTCAATGGTTTTAACATATGAACATTACACTCACAGGTAATGGTCATTCTCAATGGTTTTAACATATGAACATTACACTCACAGGTAATGGTCATTCTCAATGGTTTTAACATATGAACATTACACTCACAGGTAATGGTCATTCTCAATGGTTTTATTATATGAACATTACACTCACAGGTAATGGTCATTCTCAATGGTTTTAACATATGAACATTACACTCACAGGTAATGGTCATTCTCAATGGTTTTAACATATGAACATTACACTCACAGGTAATGGTCATTCTCAACATTTAATGAACGCGATGTATTCGGTTATTGCCCTGAGTTACTAGACTGAAGGTATATTTGGCATCATACAAACATATGGACTACACTGTTTGAAATAAGAATGGATGTTTTCCACTTATTGAAACCCTATTTCCTCTTTTGCATGAATGATAGTTACTATGGTTTCTGTCATAATCATATACATACACACAATCAACATTACTTGAGCTGTGGAGATGATTTTACTTGAAATTACATACATTTTATGTGGTTTTTGGTTGTTTCCGTGTACACAGCCTCCCTTTGCTGCACCAGAATTCATTAGAAGCCAATCTCAGATTCACTTGATTATTATCCCCCGCCGCGCGTTTAGCTCGCAGCGGGTGATAAAGTATTAGGCTCCGTCTGTCCGTCCGTTCGCATGAATTGGAATATCTTAAGAACCGTTGACTAGATTCTTTTCATAATTGGTACCTAGCTTCATCACAGTATAAGAAAGGACCAAGTCAGGTTTGGTGACCTTGACCTTCATCTCAAGGTCACAAGGGGACTTTAACGTTTTACCTGCATGTTAAGCTATCTCAAGAACCGTTCACTGGATTTTTTTCATATTCAATACCAAGCTTTATCTACGGAAAGCGCAGGGCCCAGTCGATTTTGGTGACCTTCACTTAATTTTCAAGGTCACAGAGACACTTTGAAGATTTCAGCATATTAACCTATATGTTATGCTTGTCAGCAATATATACCTTAAGAACCATTCACTGGAGTTTCTTCATATTTGACACCAAGCTTCATCCAGGGAAGGTGCAGGGCCCAGTCTATTTTGTTGACCTTCACATAATTTTCAAGGTCACAGAGACACTTTGAAGATTTCAGCATATTAACCTACATGTTATGCTTGTCAGCGATATACCTCAAGAACCATTCACTGGAGTTTCATCATATTTGACACCAAGCTTCATCCAGAGAAGGTGCAGGGCCCAGTCTACTTTGGTGACCTTCACATACTTTTCAAGGTCACAGAGACACTTTGAAGATTTCAGCACATTAACCTACATGTTATGCTTGTCAGCGATATACCTCAAGAACCATTCAATGGAGTTTCTTCATATTTGACACCAAGCTTCATCCAGGGAAGGCGCAGGGCCCAGTCGATTTTGGTGACCTTCACTTAATTTTCAAGGTCACAGAGACACTGAAGATTTCAGCATATTAAATTGCATGTTAAGATAGTCAGCAAGATATTGCAAAAAATATTCACTGGATTTTCTTCATATTTGACACCAACCTTATCTAGGGAAGGCCCAAGGCCCAGTCAATTTTGGTGACCTTCACATAATTTTGAGGGTCACGACGACACTTTGAAGATTTCAACATGTTAACCTGAATTGTCAGCAAGATATTTCAAGAACGTTTCACTGGATTTTCTTCATAGACTTTCAAGACTTTCCTTGAATGTTTTTCAATAAGCAATGTCTTTAGTACTAGTTTTGCATATTTCATACACTATGACATTCATGTCAAGGTCAAAGTCAGTCTTGAAAATATCTGTGTGTTTGAACAACTAAAGAGCCAGATATCAAGAGAGGTTGACTGGTCATGATTTTGTTGACATTTAACTTCATCTTGAACTTTCATTACTTTATGAGTTAGATTTGATAATTTGCGGCGGGGGATTATGTCACCTTAGTGACAATGCTTGTGAACCTTGAAGTAAACCCATCTCTTCCACTGAAGTGACAAACATCTATCACCTTCACTTAGGGCTTTTCTCCCTCATTAAAATGAGGCTGATCTTGTATCATTGTACCCAGATATTGCCGGGTCATTGTTTACAGTATCTGTCATGCCTTGTCCATGCTAGACAGTGATCCATGTGAGCCTGCTCAGAGGCTGATATTGAGATCTAAAGTCAGTCTTAGCAAATGACCCGTGAAGATCCGGGTTAGAACTGATCTCCAGTAACCCATGCTTGTTGTAAGAGGTCACTAACCTGATCGTGTGGTCAGGCTCACTGACTTGGTTGACACATTTCATCGTATCCCAGTTGCATAGATCGATGCTCATGATATTGATCACTGGATTGTCTGGTACAGACTCGATTATTTACAGACCTGTGCCATATGGCTTGAATATTGCTGAGTTCGCCGTGAAACTAAACTCACTCACTCACTCAGCAAATATGTCTCCAACAATTTCCAAGTTTGCAATGAACATGTTCCCAGTTCATGCAATTACTGAGATGTCAAATGTTATGCCTGTATGGATGTGGCTTGTATTTCACTAAGAGGACCAACTAATGGGAAGAGACTTCATTGTTTTAGGTCTACATTATAAAGTTGAATAGTATGTAAACATGCAATGTTAAAGTACCTGTGAATTTACTACAAATTAGTGTTTTAAGAAAATGCCAGGTTTCAACAATACAACCATATTTTCCCAATTTGTTTGCCAAGGGTAATATGGAATCTTAGATAAATTCCTGAGCCTTGATTATTTACAGGCTGCCGTCAAATAGCTGTAATGTTGCTGTGTGTGGAATCGAACAACAAACAACAACATTAACTTGACACAGTGGGATGTGTTTGGATTACTGTTGAAGGGGGCATTAAACCCAAGTCACTCACTCGCCAAATGCATCACGGTCAGGTGAACATTGTGCTGAGGGAGAGGGGGCACACCACCTGTTGTCATGCTTCATTCATTCTGTTTGTCCACGGCACACAAAACTGCCCAAGTTATGAATGTAGGCAGTGCTTACTGGTGTCGAGTTGTGACATGGCTCTTCAAAGTAATTTGTGGCAGGGTAGCACTTACAGGCCACCTGACCCCAACCCTCAGACAGGCCAATACATTTAATGACAGATTGGTCATATCAACTCTCTGAGGTAGAATTAGAAATATCTTGTAGCAACTTTACCCAACAAACTTGAACTGTTGACAGTGTACATCCTTTCAGATTTACAATTAAGCTTAGGCTTTTGTTCAAATATGTGACTGCCTCCGTGGTGTAGTGGTTAGAGTGTCCTCCCTTAGAGCGGAAGGTCGCGGGTTTGATTCCTGGCCAAATGATACCAAAAGAGGTTAAAATATGGTACTTGTTGGTACCTGCCTGGCGCTCAGCCTTCATAAGTGGGTGTAACAAGGACTGGTCGGCTTGGAGTCAGTATAATGTGTCTTATTGGGGTACATAATTCATCTTAACTGCGGCATGGTGTCTCAGTGAGCTAGCACTATAAACCAGCTAAAGTCTGGGCTAGTACAAGCAGCCACACACAACATTCTCAAGTACGGCGTTAAACCCCATTTCACCTACACATACACATACACACGCATGCATCAAATCATATGAGCGAAATATTCTCAAGCACTACGTAAAACCAATTTCACCTCACCTCACCTCACTAAGTGAGACTACTTTCAACAAATCGATAGATGAACTGGTTGACAAACTATCACTGAACACATTGTTTTTTCATCCTTTTCTAAGTACTGTGAATTATGCCAGTATATTTAGTAATTTGAAGTAACAGGTTATCTAAGAGTTATAAAACAAAGTGTATAACATCAACAATCAAAATATGACAATGTACTGGACCTATACATGATGTAATATTCTTCATCCATATTTTTCTTATTTTCAGTGATGTACAATAGACTGGATTTATGCCTGAAATAACAAACACCAGCATGATAATAATGAATGTGAATAATATTTAATCCATCCATGATGCTACTATAACTGCAATGGAAGAGTGTGAAGATTGAGTGTTGTGTGAAGTAGCATTGTTGCTGCTGCTCCCTGGCTTAATTGACTTACTGACAGCAGAGATTTCATGTTAACCCACCTAAAACTTTTAACAAAGGAACCAGATATGTTCTTTGTCTTCATCTGCAAAGTCAGGCATTTTCCCATTGAAGTGGCTCAGGGTTTGACCTGTATTTCTGGTGTTATGGCATGGCTAGAATTGTAATGGCACAGTTACATTCCAAGTGACTGCAGGGCACACTTAAGATCTCTGTGTTATCCGGCGACATCATCAGCTTGTGTGTCTCCTGCCATGCACCTGTTGGTCTGTTACAGGTGATATCAGCCTGTATTGATACAAAGGATGTCATTAGTTTGTGTATCGCTGGCTATGCACTATCTGTATGTGTCAGGTTATTCTGTATATTACAGGCGATGTCAGGTTATTCTGTTACAGGCAATGTCAGGTTATTCTGTATGCTTTAGGCGATGTCAGGTTTTTCTGTTACAGGCGATGTCAGGTTATTCTGTATATTGCAGGCGATGTCAGGTTTTTCTGTTACAGGCGATGTCAGGTTTTTCTGTTACAGGCCATGTCAGGTTATTGTGTATGTTACAGGCAATGTCAGGTTATTGTGTATCTTACAGGCGATGTCAGGTTATTCTGTATGTTACAGGCGATGTCAGGTTATTCTGTATGTTACAGGCCATGTCAGGTTTTTCTGTATGTTACAGGCAATGTCAGGTTATTGTGTATGATACAGGCGATGTCAGGTTATTGTGTATGTTACAGGCCATGTCAGGTTATTGTGTATGTTACAGGCGATGTCAGGTTATTCTGTATGTTACAGACGATGTCAGGTTATTCTGTATGTTACAGGCCATGTCAGGTTATTCTGTATGTTACAGGCGAGGTGAGGATATTCTGTATGTTACAGGCGATGTCAGGTTATTCTGTATATTACAGACGAGGTGAGGATATTCTGTATGTTACAGGCAATGTCAGGTTATTCTGTATGTTACAGGTGATGTCAAGTTATTCTGTATGTTACAGGCCATGTCAGGTTATTCTGTATGTTACAGGCTATGTCAGGTTATTCTGTATGTTACAGGTGATGTCAGGTCATTCTGTATGCTACAGGCGATGTCAGGTTATTCTGTATGTTACAGGCAATGTCAGGTTATTCTGTATGTTACAGGTGAGGTGAGGATATTCTGTATGTAACAGGCAATGTCAGGTTATTCTGTATGTTACAGGCTATGTCAGGTTATTCTGTATGTTACAGGCGATGTCAGGTTATTGTGTATGTTACAGGCGATGTCAGGTTATTCTGTATGTTACAGGTGATGTCAGGTTATTCTGTATGTTACAGGCGAGGTGAGGATATTCTGTATATTACAGGGCGATGTCAGGTTATTCTGTATGTTACAGGCAAGGTGATGTTATTCTGTATGTTACAGGCGATGTCAGGTTATTCTGTATGTTACTGGTGATGTCAAGTTATTCTGTATGTTACAGGCAATGTCAGGTTATTCTGTATGTGACAGGCGATGTCAGGTTATTGTGTATGTTACAGGTGATGTCAGGTTATTCTGTTACAGGCAATGTGAGGATATTCTGTATGTTACAGGCGATGTCAGGTTATTCTGTATGTTAGAGGCGATGTCAGGTTATTCTGTATGTTACAGGCGACGTCAGAAGGGCTGTGAATGCTGGTGAGGCTAACATGCAATCAACATTGAGCATCTCCTCTTCCATTTCATCCTCCTCAACAACCCCACCATCTCCACCAACCACAACCTCTCCCTCAGCGCCGCTTTCCCGGACAACTCATATTCCCATCACTCCTACGATCTCAATAAAACCATCTCCCACCGCTTCAGGAATGACTCTCCCTCCATCACATACATACCAGGTCTCTTCCAGTGTCGGTGACCACACCTCAGAAATTCCAACACATGTCTCCCCAACTCATGCCTCTGTTCTTTCTTCAACTGCTTCCACACCTGCAGCCGATACCTCATCTACAGCAACAGCATCATCCACCACGGTTGATACAACCACTTTGCCGGGTAAGCATTTACAGTTGTTAGACCATAAAATCATTTTCAATCAGTTTACAGGTATTTATCCTTAAAGGCACAATGTCACACATTTTCCACAATATTTTGGCCTATATTTTATATATTGGGGGCATATGCACTCACTTTAACTTCCTATTGATGCAATAAAAGACTTATTATCCCTTACGACTTGCCTGAAATTGATATTTGAAACTTTGAGGCGAACAGCTTCCAAACAGATAACACTTGCCATATATGGAATGTAATCGGTTGCTCTGTATATCGAAAAACTGTTGCATGCGGTGTTGTCATTGTTTACCGAGCTGGCCTCAATCACAGGTTGCGTTATAGGATATTCGTAAAGAGCGTTCCAAGGGACATAACTATATGGGGTTCGCTTGAAATAATGTTCGGCCGGTAGAGAGCGCAAGAGTCGATTTAATGCCACGTTGCATTAATTCATTCGAACTGTTTAATTTAATATTTTAATCTAAAAATGTGAAAATGTTTTGAATAAATTATGTGGTAGCTTCCCTGAAGGCTGATAGTATTATTCAGAGAAATGCATTGACTTTTGATGAATAATATCAGCGATGGTGTATCTAAAAATGGTCTCTGTCTAGTTAGCATGTGTCAGGAACTCTGTAGAATCAGCTTCAGTTCAGTTCACAGCATATTAAGAAGGGACTTATCGTAAGAGGGGACTAACGGGATTGTGTGGTCAGGCTCACTTACTTCCACAGTCCCAATTGCGTTGATCGATGCTGATGCTGTTGATCACTGGATTGTCTGGTCCAGACTCGATTATTTACAGACTGACGTCATATAGCTGGAATATTGCTGAGTGCGGCATAAAACTAAACTCACTCACTCGTTCACAGCCTAGACTGGGTATATACAATTACTCCAAGTGTGGAGGGTTTGCCTGGTGGTCTCACTGTTTGAGGGTCATATTGTTTCTATGTACTGGGATCATTGTTTAATAATGCCTGTGAGAGGTGTGTTGACTTGCTTGTATGTTCTTCCAGCTTGTCGGTCTGATCAGCTCCGCTGTGACAGTGGTCAGTGTGTGGATGGCAGTTCGAGGTGCAACCGGAAGATTGAATGCCTTGACCAGTCTGATGAAACCTCCTGTTCAGGTACATAATTTCCCACTGCTTGACTTTGTGATAAGGACATGTCCCTGACTGTCTTGCCTCAGTGAAACAACAAAGAGTTGATCACAAGCGAATGTCAAAGTCACCTAAAAATACCTGCTTTCAGCTAATGTCTGGTTAATCTTGTCCTGCTTCTTTAAGACGAACACGTTTTATGGATATCCAACTTCTCTATTGCAGTAGATGCGACATTTTAGTATCCATGCTAACACCATTTGTTTTCATTTGCACCAATTTCCATCTGTTGAATAGAGAAGTTGTCTATTCATGAAACTTGTTCATCTCCTTGCCCTGACATCCGTTGTTTTACCTTTGACATTTTGACATCACCTGTGGAACTACAAGGCTTTTGCTCTAAAACTGTTAAAAAACATTTATCTGATTTTAAACATGCCCACAATATAGGTTTTCACTTATGGATAGCATTGAAATAAAAAAAGTTGAAAAGTTGTGGTTCTATCAACAATGAGCTTAGCAACGGCCATTGGTAGCAAGCTTCATGCAGAGTTTCACCATCATACACCTGTTCAAGTTCGAGTAACTAGTGAAACAAGTTCAAGCAGGCCTAGACTGTCCACATACAACAGGCCAGTGTTTTTTATCTACTGACTGTTGTGTCAGTTTGCTTCAGTCATTGAAACAGTGGAGGCTAGGAAGCTTCAATGGTTGTCTGTCTCACAATCCCTGAACCACAGTATTTTCCCTTCAGTCTTACCCTCTCTGCAGTGCTAAAGCCCAAAATGTAGCAGGTCTACATTTGCCCAGGTTCAGGGATCTCTGGCTCCTTTTCAATTGAAATGGGTTTATTTGTTACAATCAAAATTATATGTATTCAGAGACTAAGCTTTGGTCTACTTCATTGGTTGAGAGATGAGAGGTGCCATTTGATTGTGACTTTCATGGTAACCAATGACATCACAGTATTCAGGAAAGAAGTGTTGGACAACATTTCAAGTGGAGGTGGATGATGAAAGTAGTTTTCATACAGCAGCAGTTACCCCCACCAGTGACAAGTAACATGATGGTACTGTTCCAGAGTGTCAGCAGTCAGGGGGGTACCAGTGCGCCTCAGGCCTGTGTTTGTGGGACGGCAAGCGTAGGTGCAACGGACGCTTCGACTGTGCCGACCTTAGTGATGAACTCAACTGTCGTAAGTTGATAATACTTTGAAATTATTTAGGGAGCTTTTGTCACTTTAGGAATAATCTTGTTTTTATGCTTCATAAACTTATATACTGAACAAACAACTAGAAATCATAAATATTTAAAGGGATATTTTTAGGAAGTTGTGTGGAAGGGAGGTACAGGAAGTATGTGACATAGACCACCAGTCGAACTCAGATACAACTCAACAACTGAGAGTACTAGACTTTGTACTTTACTGAGAAAATGTGAGTTTGACACAGGGCTCCAGATAATTTTTCAACATCAGGAGTATGTAGTCCTTATTTTTTCAATACAGGAGTACTTGAAAACCTTAAGAGTATATTTAGAGTACTGAATGGAAGCTAATCTTGTGTTACCTTTCATATATGCACCACAACATTGCTACCCTTGTGTAAACACGTCAATAAACAATACAACAATACTTTTTCAGAAAAATATGTCTGTAAATGATTCTAAGACCGTAAACCATTGCTCTGGTGCGTATCTGCTACGTTTTCTAAATTATTTCCTATCGTGCATATTTTATATCCGTACATACCGCCGATACGGCCATTATCTGGCGCCCTGTGACATAATATTGGTACTTTTGTATTGTGTGTTCACAATCACATGTTGTCATGAAAGCTTTTTGAATGTATCAGCTGACTGTGTTCCGATCAGTCAGGCTAGAGGGAGCAATATTCAGTCATCACGCATGGCTCAGTAGGTCTGAGAATTAAACAAGCAGCCATATGTGCCTGTCAGGTCTACCTGTGAAGGTCCGGGTTAGAATTGATCTTCAGTAACCCATGCTTCTCATAAGAGGCGACTTACAGGATTAGCTGGTCAGGCTCGCTGACTGGGTTGACACATGTCATCATTGCGTAGACTGATGCTCATGCTGTTGATCACTGGACTGTCTGGTCCAGACTCGATTATATTCAGATCGCTGCCATATAGCGGCGTAAAACAACAAACTGAACCAGCCTGTCAGGTCACTGTTTTTCAAATCTATAAATTCGCCTGTTATTTGCCATGTGGATTTTAAACAATCTTTGAACACCAGCTTTCATCTGTCACATTTCTATGTTAATATTATGCCTCTCTTGATTTGTTGTATGTTCTCAGCTCGGAGAAACAATTACCACGTGTGTGACAATGGAATGCAGATAAGACAAGCACTTGTGTGCAATGGCATTGATGACTGTTACGACAACAGTGATGAAAAGGACTGTCGTAAGTTACCATGGTTACGTAAAATGTTACATTGACTATATGTTATGTGCTGTTATACTCTCTATACTGTCAGAATGGGCTACAACCAGGATGGGATCCTGGCATCAGGAGAAACACTTTGTCCAACCAATACTCATTTTTCTAATGATTTATTGCCCCTCCTGAAATTCCTTGGGAATTAACCAAGTGAAGGTCCGGGATAGAATGAGCCTTCAGTAACCCATGCTTGTAAGAGGCGACTAACGGGATCAGGTGGACGGGCTCGCTGGCTTGGTTGACACATGTCATCGGTTCCCAATTGTGCAGATCGATGCTCATGCTGTTGATCACTTGATTGTCTGGTCCTGACTCGATGTTTTACAGACCGTCGGCATATAGCTGGAGTATGGCATAAAACTAAACTCACTCACTCACACACGTGGAATTGAATTCCTTATATTTATACATTAGGAATTGGATTCCTTATATTTATACATTACCCTTGTATTTATACTTTAGGAATTGGATTCCTTGTATTTATACTTTAGGAATTGGATTCCTTGTATTTATACATTAGGAATTGGATTCCTTATATTTATACATTAGGAATTGGATTCCTTGTATTTATACATTAGGAATTGGATTCCTTATATTTATACATTTAGGAATTGGATTCCTTATATTTATACATTAGGAATTGGATTTTATACTTATATTTATACTTTAGAATTGGATTCCTTATATTTATACTTTAGGAATTGGATTCCTTGTATTTATACATTAGGAATTGGATTCCTTATATTTATACATTAGGAATTGGATTCCTTATATTTATACTTTAGGAATTGGATTCCTTGTATTTATACATAAGGAATTTGATTCCTTATATTCGTACAATATTGGGAACTGGATTCCTATTTATACATTAGGAAGTGGACTCCTTATATTTGCACAATGGCTAATGGCAACATTTTTCCGGAAAGGATTAATTTTCTTGCTTTCAGTGTACAGTAGCTAGAATAGCCTGAAATGGTTAATGTGTGTCGCAGTATAGAAATGTATTACCTGGCTGAATGTGTGTTGTATTCCAATGATGTGCGATCTGACTCACCAAAATGACAGAGGGAGTTAATTATATTTCTCGTATATTGTTTAAGCCATATTCAGTGAAAACATGCATCGAAAAAAATGTCATAAGTACATCAAGGTTATATTAATATGTCATTCCCAAACATTATTTTTCACAGCAATAATATCTACGACTATAAAACATAGACAGCAATACCATTAAGTTGACAGTAATTCATGCCTCTGCCTCCGGTTTGCCTGGTTGAGAGTTATATGCTATATGAACACTTTACTGTATTGCCACCACATATTGCACAACATTCACTAGGTACCTTGACAGAACAAAATATATTCCATTAATCTGCTCCTAAATATAGAAGTGCTCTAACTTAGATATGACATTCACAAAGTATGAAAGGTGTGCGGGCCTCAGCTTAATACGTCCTACACATTACGGAACACATTTCAATAGCGTCATATGCTACCCATGATATTCAGTTTGTGTTCGACTCAATAGACTGTTTCCATCAAAGACACATCTGTACCTGTCATTGAGCTTGGCGTGCCACATTATCAGTAAATCAATACTATCCTTCATTCACTGGAAACATTATAAGGCATGTTATGATAATTGCCAGTCATTAATGTTTGCTGTAGAGGACATGACAAATCCCTCTGTATAAATGCATGTAGAAAATGAATATACCGGTAACTGAAAACACAAGCTACTGAGGACAGTTATTATTGCTGAGCAAACATGACAGAGGTATTGATACTTGTCATGGTTGCTGAACTCACAAGTGTTTTAGTTCCTCTTTAGCTTGTGCTGTCCCAGGTTTGGGAAGTGTGTTTAGATGTGGGAGTATCTGTGTATACTGTCACTGTATTGACAAACCCATGAAGCATTCACCAAATAAGTAACCATAAACATTTACGTAGTTAGAAAAATTCTTTGTATCTGTCAAACATGTTTATGAATAGTAGAAGTAAGCTCTGTACCTACAAAAACATTTAATCATTACTATTGTTGTGAAAGTTATGTCAGCCCTGCCATATTTCAGTGTATCCAGGGTGTAACAATGTTATTCCATATTTCAGTGTATCCAGGGTGGAACAGTGTTATTCCATATTTCAATGTATCCAGGGTGGAGCAGTGTTATTCCATGTTTCAATGTATCCAGGGTGTAACAGTGTTATTCCATGACAGTGTTATTCCATATTTCAATGTATCCAGGATGTAACAATGTTATTCCATATTTCAGTGTATCCAGGGTGGAACAGTGTTATTCCATATTTCAATGTATCCAGGATGTAACAATGTTATTCCATATTTCACTGTATCCAGGGTGGAACAGTGTTATTCCATATTTCAATGTATCCAGGGTGGAACAGTGTTATTCCATGTTTCAGTGTATCCAGGGTGGAACAGTGTTATTCCATGTTTCAGTGTATCCAGGGTGGAACAGTGTTATTCCATGTTTCAGTGTATCCAGGGTGGAACAGTGTTATTCCATGTTTCAGTGTATCCAGGGTGGAACAGTGTTATTCCATGTTTCAGTGTATCCAGGGTGGAACAGTGTTATTCCATGTTTCAGTGTATCCAGGGTGTAACAGTGTTATTCCATGTTTCAGTGTATCCAGGGTGGAACAGTGTTATTCCATGTTTCAGTGTATCCAGGGTGGAACAGTGTGGAACAGTGTTATTCCATGTTTCAGTGTATCCAGTGTTATTCCATGTTTCAATGTTATTCCAGTGTTATTCCATGTGTGTATCCAGGGTGTAACAGTGTTATTCCATGTTTCAGTGTATCCAGGGTGGAACAGTGTTATTCCATGTTTCAATGTATCCAGGGTGTAACAGTGTTATTCCATGTTTCAGGGTGTATCCAGGGTGTGTAACAGTGTTATTCCATGTTTCAATGTATCCAGGGTGTAACAGTGTTATTCCATGTTTCAATGTATCCAGGGTGTAACAGTGTTATTCCATATGTAACAGTGTTATTCCAGTGTCAGTGTATCCAGGGTGGAACAGTGTTATTCCATGTTTCAGTGTATCCAGGGTGGAACAGTGTTATTCCATGTTTCAGTGTATCCAGGGTGGAACAGTGTTATTCCATGTTTCAGTGTATCCAGGGTGTAACAGTGTTATTCCATGTGTTATCCATGTTTCAATGTATCCAGAGTGTAACAGTGTTATTCCATGTTTCAGTGTATCCAGGGTGTAACAGTGTTATTCCATGTTTCAGTGTATCCAGGGTGTAACAGTGTTATTCCATGTTTCAACAGTGTATCCAGGGTGGGTGTAACAGTGTTATTCCATGATCCAGGGTGTTATTCCATGTTTCAGTGTATCCAGGGTGGAACAGTGTTATTCCATGTTTCAGTGTATCCAGGGTGTAACAGTGTTATTCCATGTTTCCAGTGTATCCAGGGTGGAAGGGTGTAACAGTGTTATTCCATGTTTCAGTGTATCCAGGGTGTTTCAACAGTGTTATTCCATGTTTCAATGTATCCAGGGTGTAACAGTGTTATTCCATGACAGTGTATCCAGGGTGTTATTCCATGTTTCAGTGTATCCAGGGTGTAACAGTGTTATTCCATGTTTCAGTGTATCCAGGGTGTAACAGTGTTATTCCATGACAGTGTTATTCCATGTTTCAGTGTATCCAGGGTGTAACAGTGTTATTCCATGTTTCAGTGTATCCTGGGTGTAACAGTGTTATTCCATGTTTCAGTGTATCCAGGGTGTAACAGTGTTATTCCATGTTTCAATGTATCCAGGGTGGAACAGTGTTATTCCATGTTTCAATGTATCCAGGGTGTAACAGTGTTATTCCATGACAGTGTTATTCCATGTTTCAGTGTATCCAGGGTGTAACAGTGTTATTCCATGTTTCAGTGTATCCAGGGTGTAACAGTGTTATTCCATGTTTCAGTGTATCCAGGGTGGAACAGTGTTATTCCATGTTTCAATGTATCCAGGGTGGAACAGTGTTATTCCATGTTTCATTCCATGTTTCAAGGGTGTGTTATTCCATGTTTCAGTGTATCCTGGGTGTAACAGTGTTATTCCATGTTTCAGTGTATCCAGGGTGGAACAGTGTTATTCCATGTTTCAATGTATCCAGGGTGGAACAGTGTTATTCCATGTTTCAATGTATCCAGGGTGTAACAGTGTTATTCCATGACAGTGTTATTCCATGTTTCAGTGTATCCAGGGTGTAACAGTGTTATTCCATGTTTCAGTGTATCCAGGGTGGAACAGTGTTATTCCATGTTTCAGTGTATCCAGGGTGTAACAGTGTTATTCCATGTTTCAATGTATCCAGGGTGTAACAGTGTTATTCCATGTTTCAGTGTATCCAGGGTGTAACAGTGTTATTCCATGTTTGTATCCAGGGTGTAACAGTGTTATTGTATCCAGGGTGTAACAGTGTTATTCCATGTTTCAGTTATTCCATGTTTCAGTGTATCCATTCCAGTGTATTCCATCAGTGTATCCAGGGTGTAACAGTGTTATTCCATGTTTCAGTGTATCCAGGGTGTAACAGTGTTATTCCATGTTTCAATGTATCCAGGGTGTAACAGTGTTATTCCATGTTTTCCAATGTATCCAGGGTGTAACAGTGTTATTCCATGACAGTGTTATTAACAGTGTTATTCCATGTTTATGTATCCAGGTGTGTAACAGTGTTATTCCATGTTTCAGTGTATCCAGGGTGTAACAGTGTTATTCCATGTTTCAGTGTATCCTGGGTGTAACAGTGTTATTCCATGTTTCAGTGTATCCAGGGTGGAACAGTGTTATTCCATGTTTTAATGTATCCAGGGTGGAGCAGTGTTATTCCATGTTTCAATGTATCCAGGGTGTAACAGTGTTATTCCATGACAGTGTTATTCCATGTTTCAGTGTATCCAGGGTGTAACAGTGTTATTCCATGTTTCAGTGTATCCTGGGTGTAACAGTATTATTTCATGTTTCAGTGTGTCCAGATTGTAACTCTTATTCCATGTTTCAGTGTATCCAGGGTGTGTAATAGTGTCATGCCATGTTTCAGTGTATCCAGGGTGTAACAGTGGCATGCCATGTTTCAGTGTATCTAGGGTGTAACAGTGTCATGCCATGTTTTAGTGTATCCAGGGTGTAACAGTGTCATGCCATGTTTCAGTGTATCCAGGGTGTGACAGTGTCATGCCATGTTTCAGTGTATCCAGGGTGTGTAATAGTGTCATGCCATGTTTCAGTGTATCCAGGGTGTAACAGTGGCTTGCCATGTTTCAGTGTATCTAGGGTGTAACAGTGTCATGCCATGTTTCAGTGTATCCAGGGTGTAACAGTGTTATTCCATGTTTCAGTGTATTCAGGGTGTGTAATAGTGTCAAGCCATGTTTCAGTGTATCCAGGGTGTGTAATAGTGTCATGCCATGTTTCAGTGTATCCAGGGTGTAACAGTGGCATGCAATGTTTCAGTGTATCTAGGGTTTAACAGTGTCATGCCATGTTTCAGTGTATCCAGGGTGTGTAATAGTGTCATGCCATGTTTCAGTGTATCCAGGGTGTAACAGTATTATCCCATGTTTCAGTGTATCTAGGGTGTAACAGTGTCATGCCATGTTTCAGTGTATCCAGGGTGTAACAGTGTTATTCCATGTTTCAGTGTATTCAGGGTGTGTAATAGTGTCATGTCATGTTTCAGTGTATCCAGGGTGTAACAGTGTTATTCCATGTTTCAGTGTATCCAGGGTGTAATGCCTTATGCCATTTATTGCAGGATGTCACTCCGGGCGTGGTCATGCCTGGATGGCAGTTGCATCATGAGGGAGTGGGTGTGTGACGGCTACCCTGACTGTGTCAACGGCACGGATGAGGCTAACTGCAGTATGTGACATGTCTCTCATGTATTACTGTATATAGATGCAGTAGTGTTTTTGGAAACTGTTGGACAGACAAAACAGGGTTGTCACTCTACGTCAGTGAATGAAAAGGGCAGAAGCATATCTCATTGTAAAAACACAAAGAAATTACAGTTTAAATACTAATGTCAGAATCCAAAGTTCATGTGGCAGAGCTAACAATGAAACTACTGTGCTAAGCACCAGAAGATCGTACATATCACACATAACAACAGCACTACTGTGAGGGCAACTTTCTGCTCTAACTCATATGAACACTCCTTGAACATTCAGCTTTATTAATGTTTACCCAGTGGAATACTTAACTTGAACAACTTTCAGTTCTTTGCTGAACAATAAACCTAAGTTATGGAATCTCTTCACTTCAGGCTCATGTTTTGCCACTGAGTTTATGTGCAAGGACTACTATTGTCTCAACTATAGTTCAGTGTGCAACGGAGTCTTTGACTGTGAAAAAGGGGAAGATGAACGGACCTGTGGTGAGTTTCCTCATACATTCCACAAATCTTGCTTGTGCTCTGCAGTTCAATAACTCTGGATATGCCACCAAGGTGTAGCAACCAATTACGTTAGACCTCGTATTACTGGGCCTTCTAGCACATCCCCATACCACCTGTGGGAGGAGCCAAGCATCACACCTGCTACAGTGGTTTAGCCAACACCATGTAGAGTTATGTCACTTATTGGGATGATTGACAAGTTTGATTGACAGGTCTGTGCTACAAAACCTTTATTGAATGTCAGACTTGTGTAAATTGTGTTATAGTCGATATATAGTCGACGCCTCGTCCGACTGTCTGTCCGTCCGTCCGTAATCATTTTGTTTCTAGAGCATAACTCAAAAACCATTCAATATTTTTCAACAAAAATTGGTAGATATATCAAACAGAACCTAAGGTGGTGCCTTTTGCTATTAACAGATTTTTGTCCTTTTTATTTTTCTTGGTTTCCATGGGGTTTTGGACTTAGTCTTAAAGGGGGGTGGGCTTCGTTTCCGGAGCATAACTGGAAAACTTCTTAATATCTTTCAGCAAAACTTGGCGGATACATGAGACAAATCTTAAAGTGGTGCCTTTTGCTATTTACAGATTTTTGTCATTTATATTTTTTTTGGTTTCAATGGAAACAATTCGAGCTTAGTCCCAAAAGGGAGGGGTGGGTTTCTTTTTCGGAGCACAACTGGAAAACTTCTTAATGTCTTTCAGCAAAACTTGGTAGATATGTGAGGCAGATGCCAAAGTGGTGCGTTTTGCTTTGGCATAATTTTGACATATTTATTTTTCCTGGTTTTCCTGGAAACGATTCGGACATCGGTAGAGTTATGTCACTTATTGGGATGATTGACAAGTTTGATTGACAGGTCTGTGCTACAAAACCATTATTGAATGACAGACTTGTGTAAATTGTGTTATTATCCCCCCGGCATGTAATGCAAGGGGATATAGTCGACGCCTCGTCTGTAATCATTTTGTTTCTAGAGCATAACTCAAAAACCATTCAATATTTTTCAACAAAAATTGGTAGATATATCAAACAGAACCTAAGGTGGTGCCTTTTGCTATTAACAGATTTTTGTCCTTTTTATTTTTCTTGGTTTCCATGGGGTTTTGGACTTAGTCTTAAAGGGGGGTGGGCTTCGTTTCCGGAGCATAACTCAAAAAACGTTCAATATTTTTCAACAAAACTTGGTAGATATATCAAACAGAACCTTAAGTGGTGCCTTTTGCTGATTTTTGTCATTTTTATTTTTCCCGGTTTCCATGGAAACGATTTAGACTTAGTCCCAAAAGGGAGGGTGGGCTTCGTTTCCGGTGCACAACTCGAAAAGCGTTCAGTATCTTTTAACAGAACTTGGCAGATATATTAGGCAAATTTTGAAATGGTGCCTTTTGCTTTTTACAGATTTTTGGCATTTATATTTCTCATGATCTCCATGGAAACGATTTGGACATAGTTTAGAAAAAAGTCAAGCTGGACTTTAAGTAACTGTCAGATGATTTGTTCTTTAAAATATGTGGGGGCCGGGGGGATATGTCATCTTCTGATGACTCTTGTTTTGTCAGGGGGGACTGACTGCCTCTCAAAATATCTCCTGATGCACTCATCAGTAGTTGTTACTTGTTATGAGATGTGGGTCAAGGAATAATTGGGCACTGTTTGTTGGTTGTAAGAGCTGACAATCAATGTACAATATCATCAATATCAGATTCTATATTATTTATTTAAATCAAGGAACATTTCAGTTTACAAAAATACAGGTACTGGTATATTTCTTGTGGATAACAACTTCTTTATTGTATGTAACAATGCTATTTCTTGTTTGTCTTCAGGTGAATACTGAAAAAGTGTATTGTGGTAATATGTATGTATTGTAGTAATATGTGATCATACATGCACACTCAGTCACTCAGTTGGCCTATTGTGAAAATGATATTCTTGTCATAATGTCATGAACAACAGATCAATTATTTTCCATGATAATTCATATGACATCACATTGGTGTAGCTGTCTTTATTCATATTGTGAAACTGGAATGAAGAAGCCAGTAAGAATGAATCATTAAATATACTGAGAGAAACAATTAAAGGATCACAGGAATATTCAAGTGTTCCTTTATTATTTTCCTACCCGAAGGTCCGGGTGAATATTGATCTCAGTATACTTCGTAACGGGATCGGGATCGGTCAGACTCGCTGTTGGTTGATCATCGGTTCCCAATTGTGATTGCTCTGTTGATCACTTGATTGTCTGGTCCTGACTCGATTATTTACAGACTGCTGCCATATAGCTGGAATATTGCTGAGTGCAGCGTAAAACTAAACTCACTCACTCACTCATTATTATTATTTTCTAGTTTTCATCACAGCGCTATTCAAAGCTGGTATTAAAAACTGGAACATATTCAAGTAATGCTTGAATTTTCCTGTGATCCATTATTTGTTTCTCTCAGTATATATCCCACAGTGAGAATTACTGAAATATTGCACTGATGTCTGTGTCTCCATTGTTAATGTTAAATCTTCCAGTACATCTACAGAACCCCAACTCAACAGTTCCAACCGAACTCACCATACAGAAGGGTGAGGCTCGGTTCTTGGTGTGTGGCGATGAGTGGACGGATGCGAACAGCAACTTCCTGTGTCAAGAGTTAGACATGTAAGATGACTCCTTTACCTCAACCCATATGGAATCAATCCTAATCAGAATATGGTTGATATTCTATACCCTTGGCAGCCTTAGATTCTAGTTTACACACCTCGTCTAGAGCTATATGTAATAAACATGTACCATCCTATAGAAATTTAAGCACCTGGGTCCAGTTTCCCTGGTCATAACACTACGACAGTCGTAACTCCTATAGTTTAACATAGACTTACAAGAGTCGTAGCGCTACAATCACTTTGTGAAACGGGACCCTGGATGCTGTCATCGGTATGGACTACTGTGTCATGATGCTGTGTTGTAACAGGTCCTATCAGTCAACAAGCTTTCAGGAAGTAAGAAACACCTCTTCTGATGCTGCCTACCTTCTCCTGAAGCCAGGAGCTACAAAGCTGAGTCGAGATCAACCACTGGGCACTTTCTTCACTCAAAGGTACACACTGCCTACAGTCTTCACGCTGACTTCAAAATGATTACACCCTGTCTGCACTTTGTCTACTCAGTGTCTACACTCACTCACACTGCCCACTGTCTACACCTGTCTACAAATTGTTTACACAGTAGTTGTGTACACTTTGTCTTCTGAAAGTTTATTCCCAGTCAGCCTACTATCTACATAGGGCCCCTTGTCCACACTTCCTACACATTTCATCAGCTGTGGGAAAAGATGTTCCTATATGTCAGGCCTACCAGAGAAAACTTTCCCACTGTGCAGAAAAACGCAGAAAAGCCCACATTAATCGTGGAAATAGCAAAATAAACATAATACCTCACTACTGAAACAGTAAAAACGGCAACTTTAAATTGCTACACCTGGATAAAAAAACAAAGAGCGATTTTTGCACATGCGCACATGGAAGAGGAAGTCTTAACCGCATGTTGACATTGACCAGCTTGGACAAAACATGAGGGTATTGTGTATTGATTTGTATTGTGTTATTTGTCATTTATCATCGACATACTTATGTGCACACTTGTTTACTTTACTTTCCATTCATATGAATTGATTGACAGCAATTATTTCGACATATTCAATACATTTTCTACGCGAGGTGATTCACGGTTGCTCGGAAATAGTTTTCCAGGTCAGATCGTAACGCGCATGCGCAGTAGAGGTCAAAGTTTGCTGATGTAAACATATTGCAGTTTCATAGTCTTTCGTTGCCGTTTTTACTGACCTGTATTGTATGTGCTGTATTCTCAATTCAATCCAAACTATAAGGGAGATAACTCATAAGTTTTGCAAACCTGAGATCCCTGCCTGCCACAGTAGTTGGTTCTTATGTAAATCACAAGTCAATATATCAATATTCTCCCTACAAACATAAATGCCAATTTTGTCTCGCACTGTCAACCCTCCTGATTTTCATCCTTGCCACTGCTGTCCTGGTGACTGGGAGAAGGGTTTGAATCCGAGATGCACCCAAACTGTCACTGCCCCACCAAGCTTGCAGGTTTCACCGTAAAACATCGGAGTCAAGCATCACTAAAGCTTTCCTCCTACATCAAGCTGACATGTTCACAAATGTATTAAAAACAGATCCTGTATGTAACAGATCAAATTATTCTGGTATCCTGAATTATGAAGTAAATTCAAGCAAGTGAAACTGACTGTATGTGTTGTTATGGTGGTGTTACATTCACAAGAAACATGTAGTTATGCCAGACACCATGACAATATGTTTTCATGAATATATTACTTGTTTTTATGATTTTTGCTCAGTTTGTCATAGAAAAAGGTGGATAAGGTACCACACTTTCCAGAGGACTTGCCTCGCTTGTCTGATCCAGGATCCGTTGGTGGTGGGTTTAAATCTCAGATTAGCCCTCATCATGATCATAACATGCACTATATCTGTGCTTGAGGGTTTCTCGGATGTGGTAAATGTCTGTGGCCTGCTTGACGTCAGACAACAGACCCAGTGATAGAACTGTACAGGATGAATGGCAGCGTCATTCTTGGATACTTGTGCTTTTCTTCATTCTTGGATACTTGTGCTTTTCTTAGCCTAGTCACAGCATGGCTGTCAGTTTAGTTTGTGATTAGGAGAAATTGTACAACAAACTCAAGCTGCTGTCGTCTAGAAAATCTCCAATTGATGTTGACAGATTTCATAATTTGAGTTTAAAGAATATTATGTTTTTAAAAATAGCTGTTCTGTGTGATTCTGTCAGACTTGGGACGTCGTTGATCGTGATGGCATTTTTTGTTGCTCATGCTTTTAGTCATCGGCTTGCCTGAACAGACTTGATACATGACTGAAACAAATTTCTCACTGAGTTTTATCAAGGACACAGTGTTTGTAATGTGACTGTACCCAAGACTTCTATGAATGTTATCAACAGCTTCTATAGTGTGAATGTGGCTATGTTCTTCTAAAGAATCATATGTCTTTGGCCTGGCACTTGTGGGAATGTTAGGGACCGTTCATAGTTTATGGCTAGGGGGGCTGATGATGATTTTTATTGTGAAGCATGTACAATGAGAATGACCTAAAGAAAGTCATCCCGCCCTGCATGTCATGTACAAAATCAATGCCCACCCCCACACCCACCCCCACCCCTTCCCATAATTTTTAGCATATTTTCAAAATATTTTCATGTACAAAATTGATGACCCTCACTAGTTCATGTGTACAAAATTGATGACACCCACCACCGCTGCCCCTCCCTAGAACAAAATGGGTGACACCCCACCCCCATCCCCTTAAAATCATCATCACCCCACCTAGCCATACATTATGAACGGTCCCTTATTCCTGAGTTTCCATCTGAATATAGTGAGACTGTGGCTGATCAAGAGCTTCTATAGTGTGAATGTGACTGTACTTTTCTCTCTCTCCCTGCATGCAGGTCTGCCTGTCCATCACTGACGACTGTAGCCCTGTCTTGTGTACAGCAAGGTTAGAACTCTTTATTTCTCACCTGTTAAAGAAGCACCTGTAAAATCATTCTACCTCCTTGTGTATTATATATGTGGTACCTCTCTTTGTGGGGCATGTACAAATGTAGATGCAACCACAGTGTTTATTTGTCATTTGGATGTCTAGTTGTTAAGACATGTATTTTATTAAAAGGTCGTTTCTCTTACAAGTATTACACTTGATCATTATGATGTTTTCAGAACTTGTGATTAAACATGTGGATCATCCTCTACTCAGAAAGAAGAATACAACAACGTCTTTCAATGGGGAAATTTTATGGATATAAAACTTCTTTTTATGTCTCCCCTGAGGGTTGGGAAACATTGTTTTGGGTTGAGTTTCCATCAGCGTCGGCATCGGCGTTCACATTGTTTACGGAACATAACTCTAAAACGACTTGAAACAATCTTCACCAAATATACTGAGTCAAAAAGAAACTTCACATTCTTTCTTCAGGGCACTCTAAAAGAACAAGAGATGGTAAGATGGTTAAATTGTTATTATTTCATTGCTGAGATCTGTGATGTACTCGATACACTGATAGTGCCATAATCAGTTCCATTAGGCTACACCGCCGTTCCAAAACATGGGTATACAGAATGTCAAGTCACAAGAATAAAAATGCGAAATTTCTCAGTTCAGTATCGTGTATGGCCGCCCTGCACGTTCACCACTGCCAAACACCGTCTCCACATCAACTGCCTGATGCTTGTGAACACGTGGTTGGGGATTCTGCGCCATTGCTCTTGCAAGGCAGCGCCAAGTTCCTGCAAATTCTGAGGTTGGTTCCTAAGACCACGAAGCCTTCTCCCAAGTGCATCCCAAACGTGCTCTATTGGATTAAGGTCAGGGGACCTCGATGGCCAGTCCATGACGTTGACTCCAGCGTTTTGGAGGAAATTTCGTGTCAACATCGCGGTATGTGGCCGAGCATTATCATGCTGGAACTGTAGACCTGGGCCATGAGCCGCCATGAAAGGAACGAGTTCAGAGGTGAGCACCTGGTCGCGGTAAGCAGCAGCTGTGAGGTTTCCACGGATGACCAGAAGTCGGGACGGTTGTTCCCACAGAAAGCACCCCACACCATGCAACTTCCGCCCCCGAATCTGTCGACTTCCTGTACACAACATTGGGCATACCGTTCACGACGTCGTCTCCAGACTCTATGCCTGCGGTCCGCGAATCTGAGGGTAAACCTGGATTCATCGCTAAAGACGACTCGATTCCAGTCTCTCTGGGTCCATCGGAGGTGACGTTGGGCCGACAGCAGACGTTGACGTTGATGAAACGGCGTCAATATTGGCTCACGATATGGACGTCGAGAATAGAGATTGGCAGCCCGCAACCGATTTCGAATGGTCTTTGAGGACAGTCGACCTCTAAACATCTCAGCCCTGGTTCGTGTAGCCGGCAGAAATCTGTCACGTAGGTGACGTAGGACGATTTGATGGTCTTCTGCTCGTGGCGTCACACGTGGATCGACCGACCTTGGGCGATCAGAAGTGGTGCCAGTTTGTTGTAGACGACCTCGCAAGTCATACACAGTACGACGGCTGCATCCCATTGCTCTTGCGACGTCAATAACTGATCTTCCTGCTTGCAACATGCGGCAAATTCACATTGCACATTTGACAATCGTGGCATTTCAAGTACTGTTAGAACTGTGGTTTAAAAGTGTTTTTTCAATTCTTGAGGCCAATGCAAACACGTGCATATGAAGAAAACTTCGATGCGAAGATCACGTGATCGACTGCACGTACAAAACCTGATTTGGCACTAATGTCATTTGCACGACGAATGGATGGGTTTGAGTGGGTTTTGCTAACGTTTTTCTAGAGTCGACAGATAGGGATCCCATTTCTGAAACATAGATGTATCATCAGAGAAAAATTATTCATTATTTTTCAAATTACATTTTGTGAAGTTTCTTTTTGACTCAGTATATGTTATACTGCCTCTCCATGTAGATGTGCCTTTTGGGGGTTTGAGGTGTTTTCAATTTATTTTTTCTGTTTTCATTGCAACAATTTGGACTTTGTCTTTTTGAAGGGTAAAGTTTGTTTCCGGAGCCAAATTCTGAAGCTAAACAACCCATCTTCACCATATTTGCTATACTGCCCCTCCATATCATGTAGAGATGTGCCTTTTGGGGCTTTGAACTTTTCTTTCAATTTTATTTTATTTGCTTTTCATACTTAGAGATTTTGAAATTGAAGGATTCAAATGAATTGTTTGAGGTCTCAATATTGAATTGGGGGAAGGGGGAGACATCTGTTTTTATGAGTAAAACCAATTTCTAGTTTATTAATGTAAGCAATGTTTTGGTGTAGATGCATATACCGGTAGGTGTTAGCAATTACATCGAAATGTAGCTTACAATAATAATAATGAAGTTGTATACCCATAGAACTCTCCCCGTTGTTCATCACACCAACTTCTAAATGCCACACAATGAAGTGTCTTTCAGACTTTCAGGGATGAACTTTCCACAATTGTTACAAAACAATCAAGCATTTCACTGTAATGCCAAAAGAATCTGCCTTTCCGATTTCAGACGATAGTTTTTAATGCAGGGTATTCTCTTTTTCTATTATTAATTAGTGGGTTTTGTGTAGTGAAGTGCAACCTTTGTACGCTTATTGCATAAAATGTTAGTGATATGGGATTTTGATAAGAGATGCATGGCAACATATCATAACATGTTCAGGGTTTGGGGGCTTCAGATTTGGTTTGGTTAATAACCAGAATTGACCAAATATTTCACTGTAAGAGAAGGTTGAAATATAGGTTCATTCCTGTAAGATACTGGACCATAATATTAATACCTAGCCAAACTTGGAGTAGAAAACACATATTTCACAGATGACAGAACCAGCAGGTGAAGGGAGTTTAATGATTAGTGAGGTTTCTTTGTAGTAAAGATTTAAAGGTAATATACAATGTCAAATTACATCTGAAATTTACAAAAATGAGAATTTGCATAAATTCCTGTTGTCAACAAAATTAGGACTGTTTCTCCATATATCCTGCCAGGGCACTTAGTTTGGAATCCTAGATAAATCCTCACGTGTGTGGAATATTTGGAACTTAACATTGATTTATGAGTGTTTTTATTACTCCTTGTACTGTTGGTTTGAAGGAGTGGGTGGTACACATGTTTTATGCTGTATAGGAACCTTATCAAATGTTAATACAGTATACAATTTGGAATCAAGGTTCTGTCTGTTGTTTTTATCCTGTCAGCATGTTACATAAATCCATTATCCATTGCATAAACAGATGTAATCTCATATAATATCCATCTTGTCATGTACAGATTGTGGACAGCGAAAAGCCACCATCATCACTCCATATGTTATTGGAGGGAACATACCACAGGAAGGGAAATGGCCCTGGGTTGTCTCCCTTTCCTACCAGGGCTCTGCACAATGTGCAGGTGCTCTCATCAACAAGCAGTGGGTGATCACTGCAGGACACTGTGCTTCAAGGTGAGAATATAGTTGGAACATGGAAGTGAATAACTCATTACACACGAGAAGTTCTCATAGGGTGATTTGGATTGTTTTAAAAGTGCAGATTGGAGAGGATGAATATTTGCAGAAATTGGGAAAATTAGAGCATGCCTGACTAAAGATGCTACGAAAACACTGACCCTTTCACTAATAATTTCAAGGATAGATTATTGCAACAGCCTCCTAGCCGGATCTAAAAAAAAATGTCATCAGAAGGTTGCAATCAATCCAGAGCAAAGAAGCCAGACATGTTTCACTCTCCCCAAAATCAGACCATATCACCCCGATCCTCAAAGAACTTCATTGGCTTCCTGTTCAACAGAGAGTCAATTTCAAACTTCTCTGTCTAGCTTATCAGTGTCATTCTCATATTGCTCCATCTTATCTCTGTCACCTCCTCCAGCCCTACATTCCATCCAGATCACTCCGCTCAGAATCTCAACAGCCATTCATTGTGCCTAAAGTCAAACTGTGCAGTTATGGACAATGGGTTTTTTCCCATTCAGCAGCTTATCAGTGGAACATTCTCCCTCAAGAACTACGTACCTCTCCAACCTATTCTCCTTTTCCGTACCTATTTAGATTCTCCTATTCTCCTTTTCCTTCTTAGCGCTTTGAGCAAGATATTCATCCTTGAATGGCGCTATATAAGTGAACTATTAAATATGGACTAATATTAATATAGAATTATACTATACATTAGCTCATGACTCATGATGCTCTGGAGATGGTTAAGGATGAACACCATAAGGTATCAGTGGCGGTGGGGTAGCCTAGTGGTTAAGGCGTTTGTTTGTCACGCAGAAGACTGGCACAATGTGTGTTGTCCCCAGCCGTGATATTGCTTGAATATTTCTAAATGCAGCGTAAAACTAAACTCACTCACTCACAGAAAGAATCACTGGTTGAAATCGATAAATATTCCAAAGTTGTCAATTGTATGCTACACATATGTGACATTTCATAGCTGTGAGCAACATACTGAGGGTGGCAATATCAAAATTTCCTTAATCTTACATTTAAATCCCCACTTTTGATATGCTTCTGATGTCAATAAAATTATTGGAAGTCAAAGAAAGCATAAAATGTCACCACCTGCTGGACCCACGTTCATGTCTTTGACCTGCACCCATCCACCCTACTATATAGAACATAGACCCAGGTAAATCCCTGTATAGCATGGGTCTCAGTAAAGGGTAGATGGCAGGTAGGTACAGGAAGCTGGCTCCAGCTTTAGGGCAGCAGGGCAACCTAGAACCTATAGCTTATGCTTATGATGGCTAGCGAAAAGTGTTGCAAGAATATATCCACTTTTACAATGTGTAGCCCAGAGTAATTGAACATGAGATGGTGTAATCATGCTGTGGTTGAATTTGCTGAAATTGTGTTTGGTTGCAACACCTTGAGGTTGGAAATTGATAATTCTAAGAATATGTGTCAGTTCTACAAATATGTGTAAGCCCGTAGGTATAGACAAGAACCTCAAAAATATGTTTTTTGTCATACCTTACCTGGGAAAAATCCAGTGTCAATTATTGATACAAACTTTCGGTGACAACAACTCTTCAATCAGTGCAAACATATGTTTGAGTGAACATATATGTGAGTAAAATCTGCTATAAGCTGTGAAATCTTTCAGACCAGGTCATTTTAGCTACGTGACAACATTCTCAAACCTGGAGATTCTCCTTGGCACTGTGGACAGACAAGGCAGGTCAGCCCATGCAGTGAGAGTACGTGCCGCCAACATCACCTACCACTACAACTTCACCGCAGCCCGGCCCCTGGACTGGGATATGGCCCTGGTGAAGCTGGAGAGACCTGTGGAGTTCACAGACTACATACAGCCAATATGTCTGCCTTACGAAGGACAGACCTACACATACCCCTCCCTGTGCTATCTGGCTGGATGGGGACTAGTCAACAGTGTGCAATGTGAGTATAGTGTTGAACTAATCAACAGTGTGCAATGTGAGTATAGTGTTGGACTAGTCAACAGTGTGCAATGTGAGTATAGTGTTGGACTAGTCAACAGTGTGCAATGTGAGTATAGTGTTGGACTAGTCAACAGTGTGCAGTGTGCAATGTGAGTATAGTGTTGGACTAGTCAACAGTGTGCAATGTGAGTATAGTGTTGGACTAGTCAACAGTGTGCAATGTGAGTATAGTGTTGGACTAGTCAACAGTGTGCAATGTGAGTATAGTGTTGGACTAGTCAACAGTGTGCAATGTGAGTATAGTGTTGGACTAGTCAACAGTGTGCAATGTGAGTATAGTGTTGGACCAGTCAACAGTGTGCAATGTGAGTATAGTGTTGGACTAGTCAACAGTGTGCAATGTGAGTATAGTGTTGGACTAGTCAACAGTGTGCAATGTGAGTATAGTGTTGGACTAGTCAACAGTGTGCACAGTGTTGGACAGTGTGCAATGTGAGTATAGTGTTGGACTAGTCAGTCAACAGTGCAATGTGAGTATAGTGTTGGACCAGTCAACAGTGTGCAATGTGAGTATAGTGTTGGACCAACAGTGTGCAATGTGAGTATAGTGTTGGACTAGTCAACAGTGTGCAATGTGAGTATAGTGTTGGACTAGTCAACAGTGTGCAATGTGAGTATAGTGTTGGACTAGTCAACAGTGTGCAATGTGAGTATAGTGTTGGACTAGTCAACAGTGTGCAATGTGAGTATAGTGTTGGACTAGTCAACAGTGTGCAATGTGAGTATAGTGTTGGACTAGTCAACAGTGTGCAATGTGAGTATAGTGTTGGACTAGTCAACAGTGTGCAATGTGAGTATAGTGTTGGACTGTGCAGTGAGTATAGTGTTGGACAACAGTGTGCAATGTGAGTATAGTGTTGGACTAGTCAACAGTGTGCAATGTGAGTAGTAGTGTTGGACAACAGTGTGCAACAGTGTGCAGTCATGTGAATGTATATAGTGTTGGACTAGTCAACAGTGTGCAATGTGAGTATAGTGTTGGACTAGTCAACAGTGTGCAATGTGAGTATAGTGTTGGACTAGTCAACAGTGTGCAATGTGAGTATAGTGTTGGACTAGTCACTAATGTGAGTAACAGTGTGCAATGTGAGTATAGTGTTGGACTAGTCAACAGTGTGCAATGTGAGTATAGTGTTGGACTAGTCAACAGTGTGCAATGTGAGTATAGTGTTGGACTAGTCAACAGTCAACAGCAAATGTGAGTATAGTGTTGGACTAGTCACAGTGTGCAATGTGAGTATAGTGTTGGACAACAGTGTGCAATGTGAGTATAGTGTTGGACTAGTCAACAGTGTGCAATGTGAGTATAGTGTTGGTCAACAGTGTGCAATGTATAGTGTTGGACTAAACAGTGTGCAATGTGAGTATAGTGTTGGACAATGTAGTCAACAGTGTGCAATGTGAGTATAGTGTTGGACTAGTCAGCAATGTGAGTATAGTGTTGGACAGTGTGCAATGTGAGTATAGTGTTGGACTAGTGTTGGAACAGTGTGCAATGTGAGTATAGTGTTGGACTAGTCAACAACAGTGTGCAATGTGAGTATAGTGTTGGACCAGTCAACAGTGTGCAATGTGAGTATAGTGTTGGACTAGTCAACAGTGTGCAATGTGAGTATAGTGTTGGACCAGTCAACAGTGTGTAAGTGTGGAGTCATAGTGTTGGACCAGTCAACAGTGTGCAATGTGAGTATAGTGTTGGACCAGTCAACAGTGTGCAATGTGAGTATAGTGTTGGACTAGTCAACAGTGTGCAATGTGTGAATGTGTATAGTGTTAGTGTTGGACTAGACAACAGTGTGCAATGTGAGTATAGTGTTGGACTAGACAACAGTGTGCAATGTGAGTATAGTGTTGGACTAGTCAACAGTGTGCAATGTGAGTATAGTGTTGGACTAGTCAACAGTGTGCAATGTGAGTATAGTGTTGGACTAGTCAACAGTGTGCAATGTGAGTATAGTGTTGGACTAGTCAACAGTGTGCAATGTGAGTATAGTGTTGGACTAGACAACAGTGTGCAATGTGAGTATAGTGTTGGACTAGTCAACAGTGTGCAATGTGAGTATAGTGTTGGACTAGACAACAGTGTGCAATGTGAGTATACTTTTGGTTGTCAAAATCCCTCTTGGGTCTTTATTTATCAGGAAGTGAGAGACTGCCTAACTGTTATTTCAGATTTACCACCAGAGAAGTTGCGAGATGCGAAGATGATGGTGTGGGATGATGGAGGGTGTGTGGACAGCAACAACTTCACCCTGTGTGCTGGCTACCTGAACGGCCACCCTGCAGGCTGTCAAGTAAGGCTCTCACCCACAATGTGAAAACTTACCAACACATCAGTCTCAATATTGGTAGTCCTATCACATCGAGAATTGAGGCTCTTTGATATGTCTACAGTGGAAACCACTCCTCCTTCCCTGCAGGAAGCCATAACATTTTCTAATCTTATATATGATTAGTCAGTTTCATACGCCACTATCTGTTGTTCTTCAGTCAGTGAGGTGTATATCAACTGGTCATATCACTTCTGTGTTGGACATTAAAAACACTGATACTAAAATAAGAAATGCGTGTTAGGTTATGTGATATATTGAGCCAGAATTCTGTCATTTTTATGACCCCCATGGTGCCCCAGCATTGCTCTGTACTAGACCGGGTCGGGAGCTTACAGTCCTCGCCCCGGGTCTTCAGTCTTTATGTCATTCTTCATTCGCATCCCTGAACCCAGACCCTAAGAATGAAACGGCAGGTTCTATATTCTCCATCATTGTGTCACAGTTGAAGTTTCTGTTGCCAGGGTGACAGTGGAGGGCCTTTGATGTGCCAGGAGAAGGCAGGAAGTGGCTGGGTGTTGGCGGGGGTGATGAGCAGCGGGAGGAGCTCCTGCGAGGACACACCCTCCTCCCAGCCCAACAGGTTTGCCAACATTGGCAGTGTCAGGAAGTGGATTCAGTCAATCATATCTGTATCCTAGCATTACCATTGGTCGATTGACCAGGTACAGAATCAGTAATAGCTGGATCTTCGTGTAACACATGGCTGTTTGCCAAAATATTGTCCTTAGTAATTACAGGATTCTGGTTACAGTGGTTTTAGAAGTGGAATACTGCTGGCCTCGGCAAAAGCTGATCATATTGAGGGAATTACCCAAGATCTCCTTGATCCTACTTGCATGAGACTTATTTAAGACGTGACTTCCAACACCTTTCACTAAGACTGGTCTGATACAATGCAGAAAATGTTTTTGGTTTTAGATTTTTTTTTGTATTTGGTGTTTC
This sequence comes from Haliotis rubra, assembly GCF_003918875.1. Taxonomy (NCBI): domain Eukaryota; kingdom Metazoa; phylum Mollusca; class Gastropoda; order Lepetellida; family Haliotidae; genus Haliotis; species Haliotis rubra. Next base: position 531,050 of record NW_025765492.1, read on the forward strand.
AATTTCAGAATGAGGAATTTATTAAGTGCTAATTACCATGTAATTATGCTAATTATAGTGTTGAATGATTTTGTGGATTTCACAGAGGAATCACCTTCATATGAAGTTAGCAGTGTGAAATTGGGAGTGAGTTGAAAGTGTTTTAATTTCTTTGTTGATATATGATATCCAAACAATGGTTGTGTCACTGATGGATCTCCTGAATTGTGTTGATGATATCATAATATACCGATATTGTATTTATTATCAAGAGTGTATATATGTTATAGCTTGTTTTTATTGGCAGTTCTGGTTGTGCATTTTGATATCTTGTGTTACATGCCCTGGTCTTTCGTGTTACTTGTTATTTCATTGGTTGTGATCTGTATGATAGTATCCTGCAGGGTTACCATGGTTACCACTGGTCAAAACCTGTAGTAAAAGGATTCATAGAATTAAGCGGAGATGCAACAACATATTTGCATTTTTTTAACTTGTTTCATATATTTCGTTTTGTATGAAGCCCTTTCGGTGTGTTCTTATTCATGGTTGTAATTTTTCATTTGTTGAGTTTTGTCTTAATTTGTCATGACCTTTTCCTCCGTGAGTGAAAGTTTTAGTGCTGTTTTGAGAAGAGCTTGTTTAGATCTCCAGATGGGATTGATATTACAATGTGCTAATCTGTGCTTCAGTGAATTGTTGCCCCCTTTTAAATTGTCAATTAATTGAATGAATGATGAAGAAAACATATGTGTGATTTATCCTTCCACTGATGTCCACTGCCAAATGCATGGGGAGCTCAGCTAGCTATAAAGTTTGTTGTTCTGAATTGTCTCCCTTATGCATACTGTGATCCAATGTTTCTGGGTTTGAATCCTAGGTGTATCTTGAGTATGATCCTTGTCACATATCATACTTGCTTGTGGGTTAAGAAAGTGGTAAATGCTGTTGTATATGTGAAACAGACTGTACACTGTGTTCGGTAGGATGTTTGTCTCCTGTATACTGATGCTGTTGATCACCGGATTGTCTGGTCCAGACTCGATTATTAACAGACCGCCGCCATATAGATGGAATATTGCTGAGTGCGGCGTAAAACTAGACTCACTCACTCCTGTATACTGAACCTCTTCTGTCTAACATAGAGGAGATTTTTTATGTCTTCCATCCTCTGGGTTGCTTCATTTAAAACAACTTTCCAGATCAGGAGTTCCGACTTGTGAGTCGGTTGATAATATCGATCTCTTGCGTGTGGGTGAGACTTATTTGATATTGTCATATAGCTTGAATATTTCTGTGTGCAGCATTCAATGCCATACATTTGTCGTGATAACCTCAACAAAATCGGATTGTTAAAGGTCACATGCAACCAAAAAAATTAACGTAATTAAGACACAACTATCATTTATTCATGACATATAATATACATTGCTGATTATGAAAAACAAATAAAATTTGTCAGTCAGTCACCTAATCGCCAGCACACAAAGTCAGCCGCCTAACCTGCTCAGCCCTGCCAAAAGCCACAATCCCAGCCCGACATCTGGGCTGGTAACTTCAAAATGTCAAAATGGATTTAACCCGACCAGACAAACCAAAGAGAATAACTCAAATTTAAGTTATTGTTTTGTGGCTGTTTTAGTGATAATATATGTCAACTCAGTGCGTCTAAATGTAACGCTTAATTTGAAAAATAGATTTTAAGATATGGTGAATTTACTCAGATGCATGGAACATGTATCTTACATTTTTTCCCAGAGCATCGGACAGGCTAGCTGTAAATTTTGACCATCTGTCAGAAATCTAGCCCGTCTCGGGCGGTCGGACGGGCGGGCCTTATATCATACACTGATTAAACAGCTGTTTAGTTATTTGCAGGAATAAGTGTAATTAATTCACAGACATTTTTTATATTCTGTGAGAATATTCTTTAAAATATTCCTTATTTGGTCAGTCTCTTGAGTTTCATTCATTGATTATAAAACCTGTGTTGATTGATAGACTGATAGATGATGAGGGAGTTTAGTTCTTTATTGATAACCGTCCCCTATAACTGTCTTTGTGTGATTTCTGTCCTGTTTGTGTTGACTTGAGGGCAAATGATGATGCCCCTTTAGTTAAGCTGCACCTGCTTGTCCTTCTAATTTACCAGTAGAATTATGTGTTTGGAGATTTACACATATTTGAAACTCCAATCAAACTGACTGATTCTGATTCAATCAGATGGGGTTTATTGTGATTTATTAACCTCTGATTGACCAGTCAGAATTGAGTAATTTTCAATTTCATTGTAGCATAACTGCTTTCCCTTCACTAAGTAGCTGTTCGTGTAAACGATCTATGTAGATTGTTTCTGTACATGACTGTTTTGCTGTTGTCAACATTGTAATGTCTATTGTGTTCACCCCTTCCCAACCATATCATAGTCTTTTCATTCCAGGTCAAGTCATTATCATGGTACTAAGCCTGATTATAGTCCAAAGGACGTTCTATACTGAATTTAAGGATTTACATTTCCAGTGTCAGGTTTGTATTTTATCTTGAAACACCTTGTGATCATATGGAACACCTGTGTTCTCCTTGTTATATTTGTGTTGTTTCCAACCAGGTGTTGTCATGTAGCCAAGCAGTTAAGACTTTAGCTTGTCAGTTTCATATATTTGATCAGTGTGTGCTGCCATTATGAAAAAATCCCCCAATTTGGTGTAGTCTCTTCCATCCATGCCAATGTTGCCTGTTCCTCTCGTAGTCTTCGTCCAATACCGTATTGACAGTATGTAACTACCATCACTGTCCATACAATACAGAACACTTTCCCAGGAAGTGAGGTTCTCACCTAAAAAGTGTTCAAAAACAATGTACACATGTTGTGTGAAACATGTGAACAATGGTTATCTTACAGATAAATCATGTATTCTATTGATGTGTATTTATGACAACCAGTGTGTTTTGTATTAATGTGGAACCTACAGAAGAAGGGCACAGAAAGTGTAAACATGGACAGGAAACATACAAAGATAAGCCCTCCTGTCAAAATGAGTGACCCCCTTTATGGGCATGGTCAGATGATCCTATGATGTGGAAAAGTCAGGGGAGCCTTGGACCCAGGGTTTGGCATGTTACTTACCTGTATTTCTAGGTGCTGTTGTGCAGCATTGATAAGTGCTTCTAATTGCTTCTCTGAATGAAATCTATGCATTGTTTTTTATGATTATTTATTGACCCTAATAAACATTTCATATGATCTAATCCATGTTAATATTGTTTGTATATGAGTAATGTAATAGGAATCAATCTTGGAGTGGGCGTGATTCATTCATACTAAATCACAGATGTGTCCTATATTAGGACCAAAGCCAGTTCTTCTACTGTAATCAGGAAATGTCCTGTATTGTAACCCAACTAGGTGGAATGTTGTAGTCTTATCTTACCACCATGTAAATACTTTAATTTCATTGGTCAATGACGGTTTAACAAGTTTCTGTGTCACCCTCTATTGGAAAAAATATTACCAGCTGCCACGGTAACCGCCAAGCTCTCCGCTGAGAAGCTGAAGTGCTAACAATCGTATGATGTCACAATATGATGCATGGAGTGCCCGGAGTTCGAAACCGTTCGATCAGCTGTTTTTGTGTTCACTTTGTACAGATTTATTTTACCGACTTTCACTGCTGTATTTAAGCTATTTTATACATTGAATGGTTTGCACACTCAGCTTAAACATAATTGACATGTTTTATAGCAGTTTTAAGCTTGTCAGAATATGTTTCACTGATGTTAAAAATCCAGTCGAGAGGCAGACACCATTTTGTTTGCATGTCATGTAGTCGGTAGCGATCTTTAACATAAAATAAATGATATTTTGTACATTTAACATGGCGGTAAGATAAATACGTTGTATGCTTCTCCCTCGGGTAATATGGTCTGATGTACCCCTCTTTGTAGCAGTGTCATGCCTTGCCTACCGGCTCGGGGAACACTGACCTTATAATAGCCAGGTCTAAACCCAACCAGGTCCTATGTTGTAATCACTGGCAGGTCCTCTGTTGTAATCACAGCCAGGTCCTATGTTGTAAGACCGCTGCCATATAGCTGGAATATTGCTGGGTGCGGCGTAAAACTAAACTCACTCACTCACTCCTATGTTGTAATCACAGGCAGGTCCTCTGTTGTAATCACAGCCAGGTCCTCTGTTGTAATCACAGGCAGGTCCTATATTGTAATCACAGCCAGGTCCTCTGTTGTAATCACAGTCAGGTCTTATGTTGTAAGACCCGCCATATAGCTGGAATATTGCTGGGTGCAGCGTAAAACTAAACTCATTCACTCACTCCTATGTTGTAATCACAGCCAGGTCCTATGTTGTGATCACAGTCAGGTCCTGTGTTGTAATCACAGGCAGGTCCTGTGTTGTAACCACTGCCAGGTCCTATATTCTAATCCCAACCAGGTAATGTGTTGTAACCAATGCCAGGTCCTATATTCTAACCCCAACCAGGTCTTGTGTTGTAACCACAGCCAGGCCAGGTCCTATATTCTAACCCCAACCAGGTCCTGTGTTGTAACCACAGCCAGGCCAGGTCCTATATTCTAACCCCAACCAGGTCCTGTGTTGTAACCACAGCCAGGTCCTATATTCTAACCCCAACCAGGACCTGTGTTGTAACCACAGCCAGGTCCTATATTCTAACCCCAACCAGGTCCTGTGTTGCAACCACTGCCAGGTCCTATATGCTAACCCCAACCAGGTCCTGTGTTGTAGTGGCGGTGGGGTAGCCTAATGGTTAAAGCGTTGGCTCGTCACGCCGAAGACCCGGGTTCGAATCCCCACATGGGTACAATGTGTGAAGCCCATTTCTGGTGTCCCCCGCCGTGATATTGCTGGAATATTGCTAAAAGCGGCGTAAATCCAAACTCAGTCAGTCAGTCAGTCCTGTGTTGTAACCACAGCCAGGTCCTATATTCTAACCCCAACCAGGCCGTGTGTTGTAACCACAGCCAGGTCCTATATTCTAACCCCAACCAGGTCCTGTGTTGCAACCACTGCCAGGTCCTATATGCTAACCCCAACCAGGTCAATCTGGTCTTTCGTATTTTTTATCACATTCATGTGTACCTTAGCAGCCTTCAAGGATAACCATTCAACTGAAATACGATACTGACAAATATTGAAAACCGACAGTCATTTAAATATATGGATATACATGTATATGCGTACATATTGTCTGCTCTACCTGAACATGACCTCATCTTGTTGTGTACACAGACACTTTAGACTTTGGACTTACACACAGTTGTGCACATGACAGCAAAATCATTCTAACAAGTATCTACTTCAGCCACTTTGTAAACGTATTGAACATTTTGACATAGCTGGTGACACTATCTCAGGTACATATACTACATGGGGTACAGATGCAACAATAGGTACAGAATAAACAACATGAGGATAGACACTACATGAGGAATAGACACTTCATGGGGAATAGACACTACATGAGGAATAGACACTTCACGGGGAATAGACACTACATGAGGAATAGACACTTCATGGGAATAGACACTACATGAGGAATAGACACTACATGAGGAATAGACACTACATGAGGAATAGACACTTCATGGGGAATAGACACTTCATGGGGAATAGACACTTCATGGGGAATAGACACTACATGAGGAATAGACACTTCATGGGGAATAGACACTTCATGGGGAATAGACACTACATGAGGAATAGACACTTCATGGGGAATAGACACTACATGAGGAATAGACACTACATGGGGAATAGACACTTCATGGGAATAGACACTTCATGGGGAATAGACACTACATGAGGAATAGACACTACATGGGGAATAGACACTACATGGGGAATAGACACTTCATGGGGAATAGACACTTCATGGGGAATAGACACTTCATGGGGAATAGACACTACATGAGGAATAGACACTTCATGAGGAATAGACACTTCATGAGGACACTCTTCATGGGAATAGACACTTCATGGGGAATAGACACTACATGGGGAATAGACACTACATGAGGAATAGACACTACATGAGGAATAGACACTTCATGGGAAATAGACACTTCATGGGGAATAGACACTACATGAGGAATAGACACTTCATGGGGAATAGACACTTCATGGGGAATAGACACTACATGGGGAATAGACACTACATGAGGAATAGACACTTCATGGGAATAGACACTTCATGGGGAATAGACACTACATGAGGAATAGACACTACATGAGGAATAGACACTTCATGGGGAATAGACACTTCATGGGGAATAGACACTACATGGGGAATAGACACTTCATGGGGAATAGACACTACATGAGGAATAGACACTACATGAGGAATAGACACTTCATGGGGAATAGACACTACATGAGGAATAGACACTTCATGGGGAATAGACACTTCATGGGGAATAGACGCTACACTACAAGGGGAATAAACATTTCATGGAGAATAGATTCTACATGAGGAGTAAACAGAAGAACAGAAGAAGATTGTTTTATTAACCTGTCACAGATTACACAGTACACGGTACCTACATAACAGTAAAATAATATGCAATATCCGGCCAAAAGGCGCACGAGACGAGTGTCTTCCATTAGCATTAAAATATAAATCGTGGTTTTAAAGTATACATATCACAAAAATGCTAAAATCATATCACAAAAGAGTCATACTTCTAAAATGGAAGTTAATTAATCTTGTGAAATTGTCTACATTGAATCATAGTGGAAATAGTAGCGGCTAGAGGTTTACATAAATAATCACATTGCATTAAGTAAATGGCTTGATCACATGGGGATAAGATAGGAAACTGCGAATACATACTGGAAGCTAGTTTCCATACCTAATATCACAATAAAAACTGCAAGTTGTAAGGAAATGAATTCCATCTACAGAATTACTATAACAATTCAGATATATTCGTTCATGTAATGGGATAGGTATGGAATACTGTAAGGGACATTCTCGCGATCTCACATTCTCGCACTTTTGGCATTTTTAGCTTGTTTCCAAAGGTCGAGATCGCATAGATAGGCGGACGACACAATGGCAACTTATTCAAGGTGAGTGAGTGAGTTTAGTTTTACACCGCACTCAGCAATATTCCAGCTATATGGCGGCGGTCTGTAAATAAACGAGTCTGGACCAGATAATCCAGTGATCAACAGCATGAGCATCGATCTGCGCAATTGGGAACCGATGACATATGTCAACCAAGTCAGCGAGCCTGACCACCGGATCCAGTCGCCTCTTACAACAGGCAAGGGTTACTGAAGGGACATTCTAACCCGGACCTTCACGGGACACTTACTCAAGGTGCTTCTATGTCGTCTGTTGAGTACATTACGAACATAGGGTTCAACTGTTGGGTTTAAAGTTTAAAGTTTAAATGACCAATAGGTAAGTAATTTATTACCATTGACCCTCCCTGTGCCGTTCCATAACTCACTGAACCATTTTTCTGCATTCATATACGCTTTATGTTATCAAAATGGGGTTTGAAATGTTTTATAAATCTTAAATGTGAATATCAAGGTTATTCAATAATGACAATGACAATACGATAACGTATAGACCAAGCAGTAACAATTCTAACACGTCTTTCTGAATCCACGGAGAACAGCTTTTTCTCGTAACACTTCGATTCGTTGTATCGTAACAGATGATAACCAGCCCCTAACAGCAGCATTTTGGGTCTAACGACCTACGCCTACGAAACATCGACAGGCACGGTGTTGGACATTGTATTACACCGGAATTCCCTAGTGCTCCATATTGCAGAACCGTAAGACAGAAAAGGCTGCGCAAGGTCACCATATAAGGTGTTAAATACGTCATAAGCCATTCCACCAACGGATTTAAATCTACTTATAACAACACCCAGAGCTCTGCTGGCAGATTTAGCCAACTGTTTGGCTGTATAATTAAAATCCAAGTGTTCATGAAACCATGATCCCAAATATTTGTTAGCATTGGTGTTATCAATGGCATCATTACCAATAGTAAAAAACACATTTGATTTTGAGTGTTACTTTGTCGAATAATCACTACATTAGTCTTCTTAGCATTGATAAGTAATAGCCATCTGGAACACCATCTGGCCACCGTATCTAACATGGGCCGTAGACTATTCTCATCTGGAGCAATCAGAACAATGCCATCTGCATTTAGGAGTATACTTATCATATCCTCCCCAATATTTACACCACACCAAGGATGGCTAATTTCACTGGTTAGGTCGTTAAGGAACACAGAAAATAGCGATGGAGACAGAACACAACATTGTCTTACCCTTGAACCAACAGGAAACACATCTGTCAGGCAACCATTAATACGTATTTGACTCTACATGGGGAATAAACACTACACTACACGAGGAATAGACACTAAATTTACATGGGGAATACACACCACACTAAATGTGGAATAGACACAACACTACATGGGGAATAGACACCACACTAAATGTGGAATAGACACTAAATTTACATAGACACTAAATTTACATGGGGAATAGACACCACACTAAATGTGGAATAGACACAACACTACATGGGGAATAAACACTACACTACACGAGGAATAGACACCAAATTTACATGGGGAATACACACCACACTAAATGTGGAATAGACACAACACTACATGGGGAATACACACTACACGAGGAATAGACACTAAACACTACACTACATGGGAATACACACCAAACTAAATGTGGAATAGACACAACACTACATGGGGAATACACACCACACTACCACATAGACACAACATACACAATAGACACCCACACTACATGAGGAATAACACAACACTACATGGGGAATAGACACCACACTAAATGTGGAATAGACACAACACTGGAATAGACACAACACTACATGGGGAATAACACTACACACTAAATTTACATGGGGAATACACTACTAAATGTGGAATAGACACTACATGGGGATGTGGAATAGACACAACACTACATGGGGAATAGACACCACACTAAATGTGGAATAGACACAACACTACATGGGGAATAGACACCACACTAAATGTGGAATAGACACAACACTACATGGGGAATAGACACCACACTAAATATCGAATAGACACAACACTACATGGGGAATAGACACCACACTAAATGTGGAATAGACACAACACTAAATGGGGAATAGACACCACACTAAATGTGGAATAGACACAACACTACATGGGGAATAGACACAAAAAAACATGGGAATAGACACAACACTACATGGGGAATAGTCACAAAAAACATGGGGAATAGACAGTACATGAAAATAGTCACTACACTACATGAGGAATAGGCACAACACTACATGGGGAATAGTCACAAAAAACATGGGGAATAGACACTACATGAAAACAGACACTACACTACATGAGGAATAGACACAACACTACATGGGGAATAGACACAAAACTACATTGGGAATAGACACTACATGAAAAAACACTACACTGCATGAGGAATAGACACAACATAAACATAGACACCACACTAAATGTGGAATAGACACAACACTACTTGGGGAATAGACACCACACTAAATGTGGAATAGACACAACACTACATGGGGAATAGACACCACACTAAATGTGGAATAGACACAACACTACATGGGGAATAGACACCATACTAAATACCGAATAGACACAACACTACATGGGGAATAGACACCATACTAAATGTGGAATAGACACAAAAAACATGGGGAATAGACAGTACATGAAAATAGTCACTACACTACATGAGGAATAGGCACAACACTACATGGGGAATAGTTACAAAAAACATGGGGAATAGACACTACATGCAAACAGACACTACACTACATGAGGAATAGACACAACACTAAATGTGGAATAGACACAAAACTACATTGGGAATAGACACTACATGAAAATAGACACTACACTACATGAGGAATAGACACAACACTACATGTGGAATAGACACACAAAACATGGGGAATAGACACTACATGAAAACAGACACTACACTACATGAGGAATAGACACAACACTACATGGGGAATAGACACAAAACTACATTGGGAATAGACATTACATGAAAAAAAACACTACACTGCATGAGGAATAGACACAACACTACATGGGTAATAGATACAAAACTACATTGGGAATAGACACTACGTGAAAATAGACACTACACTACATGAGGAATAGACACAACACTACATTTGGGAATAGACACAAAAAACATGGGGAATAGTCACTACATGAAAATAGACACTACACTACATGAGGAATAGACACAACACTACATTGGGAATAGACACAAAACATGGGGAATAGACACTTCATGAAAATAGACACTACACTACATGAGGAATAGACACAACACTACATGGGGAATAAACACACAACTACATTGGGAATAGACACTACATGAAAATAGACACTACACTACATGAGGAATAGACACAACACTACATGGGGAATAGACACAAAACTACATGGGGAATAGACACAAAATTTACATGGGGAATAGACACCATACTAAATGTGGAATAGACACAACACTACATGGGGAATAGACACAAAACTACATGGGGAATAGACACTACATGAAAATAAACACTGCACTACATGAGGAATATACACAACACTACATGGGGAATAGACAGAAAACTACATTGGGAATAGACACTACATGAAAAGAGACACTACACTACATGAGGAATAGACACAACACTACATTGGGAATAGACACTACACTAAATGTGGAATAGACGCAACACTACATGGGAATAGACACTACACAGGGAATAGATGCTACATGGGGAATAAACACTACATGGGGAATAGACAATACACTAAATGTGGAATAGACGCAACACTACATGGGAATAGACACTACATAGGGAATAGATGCTACATGTGGAATAGACACTACATTGGGAATAGGCACTACACTAAATGTGGAATAGACGCAACACTACATGGGAATAGACACTACACAGGGAATAGATGCTACATGGGGAATAAACACTAAATGTGGAATAGACACAACACTATGTGGGGAGTAGACACAAAACTACATGGGGAACAGACACTTCACTACATAGGAAATAGACACTACATGGGGAAAAGATGCTACATGGGGAATAGACACAACACTACATGAGGAATAGACACTACACCATATGGGGAATATACACTACACTACATGGGGAATAGAAACTACACGAGGAATAGACACTACAAAGACAATAGACACTAAACTACATGAGGAATAGACACTACACTACATGAGGAATAGACACTACACTACATGAGGAATAGACACTACACTACATGAGGAATAGACACTACACTACATGGGGAATAGACACTACACTATATGAGGAATAGTCACTACACTACATGAGGAATAGACACTACACTACACGTGGAACCAACACTACCTGAGGAATAGATTCTGCATTAAGAAAGACACTACTAAGGGGAATAGAAAACATATGATACAGAAACTACATTGGGGATAGACACTACAGTGGATGCAGACACAACATGGATATGGGCACATCAACGGATTTGGACACTACCTAAAGCATGCCACAACAATGGTTTATGAACACTAAACCGATGCAGACACTAACTAGGGAATGACACTGCATGGTTTATGAACACTAAACTGATGCAGCCACTACCTAGGGAATGACACTGCATGGTTTATGAACACTAAACTGATGCAGCCACTACCTAGGGAATCACACTGCATGGTTTATGAACACTAAACAGATGCAGGAACTAAATAGGGAATGACACTGTGTGGTTTATGAACACTAAACAGATGCAGCCACTACCTAGTGAATGACACTACATGGTTTATGAACGCTAAACGCATGCAGCCACTACCTAGGGAATGACACTGCATGGTTTATGAACACTAAACAGCATGCAGCCACTACCTAGGGAATGACACTGCATGGTTTATGGACACTAAACAGATGCAACCACTACCTAGGGAATAACACTGCATGGTTTATGAACACTAAACAGGTGCATCCACTACCTAGGGAATGACACTGCATGGTTTACACTAAACAGATGCAGCCACTACCTAGGGAATGACACTGCATGGTTTATGAACACTAAACAGATGCAGCCACTACCTAGTGAATGACACTGCATGGTTTATGAACACTAAACAGGTGCAGCCACTACCTAGGGAATGACACTGCATGGTTTATGAACACTAAACAGACGCAGCCACTAACTAGGGAATGACACTGCATGGTTTATGAACACTAAACAGATGCAGCCACTACCTAGGGAATGACACTGCATGGTTTATGAACATTAAACAGATGCAGCCACTACCTAGGGAATGAGACTGTACAGTTTATGAACACTAAACGGGTGCAGGCACTACCTAGGGAATGACACTGTGTGGTTTATGAACATTAAACTGATGCAGTCACTCTCAATGGTAAAATGGTAAATGAGACCTACTTAGGGTAGCCAGCGTTTCTGTCCAGTTACTAAACAGGTCAAAGTCCTGGCCCTGTTATCACGGTACAACGAACATAACCCCATATATTTATGAACACTGAACAGATACAGCCACTACCTAGGGAATGACACTGCATGGTTTATGAACACTAAACTGATGCAGCCACTACCTAGGGAATGACACTGCATGGTTTATGAACACTAAACTGATGCAGCCACTACCTAGGGAATGACACTGCATGGTTTATGAACACTAAACAGATGCAACCACTACCTAGGGAATGACACTGCATGGTTTATGAACACTAAACAGATGCAGCCACTACCTAGGGAATGACACTGCATGGTTTATGAACACTAAACAGATGCAACACCTAAACGACACTGCACTAAACTGATGCAGCCACTACCTGAGGATGAATGACACTGCATGGTTTATGAACACTAAACTGATGCAGCCACTACCTTGGGAATGACACTGCATGGTTTATGAACACTAAACTGATGCAGCCACTACCTAGGGAATGACACTGCATGGTTTATGAACACTAAACTGATGCAGTCACTCTCAATGGTAAAATGGTAAATAAGACCTACTTAGATTAGCCAGCGTTTCTGTACAGTTACTAAACAGGTCAAAGTCCTGGCCCTGTTATCACGGTACAACGAACATAACCCCATATATTTATGAACACTAAACAGATACAGCCACTACCTAGGGAATGACACTGCATGGTTTATGAACACTAAACAGATGCAGCCACTACCTAGGGAATGACACTGCATGGTTTATGAACACTAAACAGATGCAGCCACTACCTTGGGAATGACACTGCATGGTTTATGAACACTAAACTGATGCAATCACTACCTAGGGAATGACACTGCATGGTTTATGAACACTAAACAGATGCAGCCACTACCTTGGGAATGACAGTGCATGGTTTATGAACACTAAACTGATGCAGCCACTACCTAGGGAATGACACTGCATGGTTTATGAACACTAAACTGAAGCAGCCACTATCTAGGGAATGACACTGCATGGTTTATGAACACTAAACAGATGCAGCCACTACCTAGGGAATGACACTGCATGGTTTATGGACACTAAATGGGTGCAGCCACTACCTAGGGAATGACACTGCATGGTTTATGAACACTAAACAGATGCAGCCACTACCTAGGGAATGACACTGCATGGTTTATGAACACTAAACTGATGCAGTCACTCTCAATGGTAAAATGTTAAATGAGACCTACTTAGATTAGCCAGCGTTTCTGTACAGTTACTAAACAGGTCAAAGTCCTGGCCCTGTTATCTCGGTACAACGAACATAACCCCATATATTCAGTCAAGTGCTAATGTATCTCAGGCTTGTCATGATGAGCGTTATTGGTTGTACAAATGTGCAAATTGGTTCACTGCAAATGTTATGTGTGATGCAGTCTGATTGAAATGTTGCTTTAATTGGGTTTTTAATATGTCGCCATGGTGGAACAATGTACCTGATAGAGGGGAGAGAGCTGGCATTTAAAAAAACATTTAACTGGAACAGATTGTGTATTGAAAGGGTGGTCAAATTGGGAGTAGGCATAATGGGAGCGAACCGTTGAAATTATTCAGTGTATGAATGAATAGGAGGTAAACGGGCTGAGCATCTACTGTAGATAAAGGCCATCGGAATATTTAACATGTTATACTGAGTTTCGACCTGAGCTTCGATTTGAGTTGATCAATCCGAATCATGTAACTGTAAAGTTAGGGAGCAATGAACCTAGCTTTGTATTTTACAATGTAGATAAACACAAGATTAAGTGTTCTTTCAGATCATTAACATGTAATGTTAATGTCTAATGAATATACAGTTAATTTTGATTCCATTAAACTGCCTCACCAATAACACAAGACTAACGCTTAGTCTCTGAATACATATATTATTAAACTGCCTCACCAATAACTAACGCTTAGTCTCTGAATACATATATTATTGAAAGAAACAAATAATTCCATGAACTTCCTTATGTTGCATTTAGAAGTTTGTATAAAAGTGTTTTACATTGAAAAGGAGGCTCAGTAAGATTGGGAATTCAGAACCTGAGGAAATCTAGACTTGCTTCATTTAGAGTTTTAGCACTGCAGGGAGAACTGGGCAGAAGGGGAAATCATGCGGACCAGGGCACAGGGGCGTGTCACGCTTAGAAACAGCGGTAGAAAGACATATAGGTATATACACTGGGTACAATGTGTGAAGCCCATTTCTGGTGTCCCCCGCCGTGATGTTGCTGGAATATTGCTAAAAGCGGCGTAAAACCAAACTCAGTCAGTCAGTCAGTCAGTCTAAGCGTGACACGCTCCTGTGGACCAGGAAGTGTGAGACGACGATAATACCTCCTCGCACACTATCACAACCCCTATGAAAACAATCGGTTTACCCGTGCGTCAACTTACATGATAAACTGCGATAAACACAACAAGGCCTGCAGATACGGGACAAGCCTGCCCAATACATCGAACAGGAGCTTTATATTTTCACATGAAACAGTTTGGTTATTACATAACTGTGTCAAATCGGTTTCAGTCTAGTGAACCCATTCACCGCGTCAGTCTGTGTGTCGGCCGAGATATAGCTCAAAGCATAAACTTTGAAGGGACGATTGTAATAGGGCAGGAAACAAACCCATTTTTGGGAGGTGATTTGATCAAATTGAGAGGTATACATGAACTATATATCAAATTAAAGCTTAAGACCTATAGAATAATAATAGACATGATGTGGAAATATTCGTGTGAACACTTTCTGGTAAATCCGGATTTGGGGGCAAAAACACTAAAAATCATAATTTTGCCCATTTTGTTTTAAATTTTCAAACTAATGACCCCATTCAAACAAATTCATCACCAAATGATATTCTCTTTACAATTGAAAAATGATAGTGATTCCAATATTTAGACATAAAATTTCCATTTCATGCTTGAAGAATTGGGTGAAAATTAAAATTTTCACTGATGCTGTTTGACAATTTTTTCAAGGTATGATACAGTAGACAAATAATAAATCTAAATGTTTTGATTTCAAAATTACCTTTCTATCACTCTTCACTGTCATCCTTACAGGTAGAGATACATTAATATCTCTAAAATAGAACATCTTTAAAGATACTGAATTACATCTGTTAATGTGTTCAGAACCGGAAATCCTTTAAACTCGTTTCATTTGCTGTTCTGTTTTACAATGTAAAGCAATGGTAATTTTTGTGTTAAAGGTTATTGGTAATAACAACTTGGAAAAGCAACGAGCTCAAATATGAATTTAACACAAACATACTGACCATGCATTTCTTACTGGACTCGTCTAATTTCAGGTTTAGTTACACATCAGATCAAGGTTATTGCTTCTGTAAGATTCAAAGTTCTATTTAACATCTTCATGTCATACATCGAATAGATTTATGATTATTAAAAAGGTCATTCTTCATTGTCACTGGTTTCTTCATCAACATCATTCATGGGGTTATTGCAATTCCGTCCACCCTGTCTGTGTTTGCAATAACACAGTTCAATACAAGGCAGATTGTTCTGTCTACAAATGCACTGCATTGAGGAGCATGGGGACTTGCAGCAGGTGCAAACAAGGCAGTCAAGAACTTCTGAAGCAGTTTGATGTTCAAACAATGTAGAGGTGAGCAATCCATTAACCCTGGTCCAGCCAAAATCTTCAGGGTTACCAAGCTCTGGCTTACCACAATGAGAATTTGTCCAGATTCTAGTTTGCCACATCACACGCTTAACGTGCTGTCGAAAGCTGTCTTCGCATGGGGGAAGTCTGGCAAGCTCAATATCACTTAGTCGACATAGTTGAAGTCTCATGTCATTCAAAGAGTGGCATGGTTTAAGTTTCTTCCTGGGGTCATACAATACTGATGTTAGTTGCCTGCAGACCTCCACTGCTGCATCAAGGTTTCCCGAAGACAGGACTTGAGCACTTGAAAACAGATCTTTGTCTTTCATCATAGCCTTGTAGACTGTCTTCTTGCCAACATGAAAAAATGCCGATGATGTATCGCAGCCAGTAGGCATGGATTCCTGGCAAAGCAAATGACATTGATGATCCAAGAAGATGGCAGATGTTATGGACAGGAATGAACCGGTGCTTGTCTGTGACTGCAGAAGACACTCCAGTTTCGAACCAAATTTCCCGGACATGCTCCATTTGATGATAATAGTAGATACATAGTATGAGAACATCTGTATCAGGGGACTTGATGATGATACGTCCTTGGGTATGCCTCTCTGCAAACTCATCATTGCAATACATGGCGTGGAAGAGCATACGTGTATCGGCTTCTTCTTGAGAACATTGAAGTTCATCAATGCACGCATCCCCAGTGGGAGTGATCAACTTGGTCACCATTCCATCTTCATATCCTCCTGAGAGATACAGTCTTTCTTGTGGTTTCATTTCTGGTGACATTGTAGCCTGCACTTTGGTGCACAAGAAGTTGTTGAACTGTGCCTTGTTCTCAGATACACCTAGAAACTTGTTCCACTGTGGAATCTGTCTGCCTGATGACACTTGATACTTCTTGCCATTGTTGAGGTCTGCTCTTCGGGAACGTTCTGCAGACTTAGTGGAGTTGGGAGTGTCATACTGGTCGAACACATCTATGACAGTATCAGCTCTGGTGAAACACTGCTTCATATTTCGCATATAACTGTCAGCAACACTGTCAAATGTGGAGGTGATGGCAGGTTTCATACTTCTCAATATTGCCATTGCATCACGAATGTAGACTGTGTCTTCCTTCTCAAAGTCTGGTAAAGTGTCAGCACTCTCAACCATTTCTTCTAATTTGTGTGTTAAATCGGCTTTGGATGTCTTCCTCATTGACCAATCTTCATTGAAGAGTGATGTAGGAACTGATCCTATGGGATGTGTGAGAACCTTGGCCATTGTGACATCATCACGACAAGCTGTCAGACATAAAGCTCTTCTAAAGACCATTTCTGCACTCAAATGCACAAGTCGAACAGTCCCATCTCCACTAAGTAGCTTTGTTTTCTTCTTCTTTTCAGTAAAGGTGATCAATCCTGACCGAGGTATTGGACTATAGAAAGACTTTTGCCCAGATGTAGACAATGTATCCTTTACAAATGCCTCCATCCTCTTCGTTCCAATCTTGACGATGCTGCTCAGTGAATGCTGAACTACAGAGGAAGCAAACACCCCAGTTGAAATGTTGATAACAGAGTCTGGGTGTTTCTCTAAGTCAAAGGGATCAGTCATTCCACTTGACAGGTGATTAGACATTGCAACTGCATGGCGTTCATCTCTTGTAAGTGATGATGGATGGTTTTCCTAATGAGATGCTGAAGTGTCACAAGAAATTCCTGATCGGCCTTGCATGACAGTGGAATATTCTCCAATGAGATGGCGAGAGATTGTCCATCGAAGAAGAGCGCTATTTCTTCTGGTGAGACCAATGACACCACCGTCACTTTTAGAGTCACGAATGACTGTTTTCTCCACTCCCATGTCTGTCCAAAGACTGTTGAACTTTCCTGATTTCTCCCTGTATGTGTGTTGGCCTTGAAGAAAAGTATCTTTTATCTCTTTTGGCAAATTCATCATGTCTAAGATATATACAGGTATGTATCTGGCATAATTTGTTCTATTTGCAGCAAAGATGAATGGCAACATTGCACCTTGAGTTGCCAAATGAGAATCCCAATCACTCTCCCGTTCTGCACGAATATTCCACAATAGAATTTGGACAGCTTCAAGATACGTCATCCAGTAGTCAAATGTTGGAGATTTTGAGCGTCCCAATGTCTCAAACTGATCCAGGAGTGGTGTCAGAACATCACTTACAACAGCTTGTAAGGAGTTTATGTCACATTGTCCAAATCCATTCTCCAGTTTTGGTACCTTCTCCAACACTGCTTTGAGTGCTTGACCATGACTGTTGTTGTCACACCACTTGAAAAACTGCGTAAGCAAAGCTTGAGAAAGGACTTCATAAGTGAGTGTAAGTCCACGGATTGCTCTGTGATGTTGCTTGCCTGCTAACATCTGTTCAGCTGTAGCTGATGCATAAACACCAGAGTCCACAAGTAGATCAAGTAGACCTCCATCTCCCCAGAGTTTACCAATTGCTTCTATGAAACACTGGACTTCATGAAAACCTCCAAGTCTCACAACATGAGAACTGAAGGTGTCTTTTAGGTTCCACTTTACATTTTGAGCAACTGCATACAGCTGAAGATCCATAGTCTGCACAGAATAATTCTGCCCAAGAGCATTAGACATTTCATGGCCTTTCACCATTGCTGTATACACAGTTGATATGTCTGATGGCTTAGCATCTATTAAAGGTGCATAGGATGCAACTGTGTAAGAAAGATTCTTTGGCGAGTTCAGCTGGTTGTATCCAGACCAAAATGGAACTGTTTGGCCGTTTATCGAAATGAACTGAGGGATTTCCACCACCCCACGACCCAACATCCTTAAGAGAACCCATGTGACATCTTTACCTCTGCTCAAGGGTTTCATTGAGTACTCAATTATTTCCAGTGCCTGATCATGTCTAGGCGGTTCAGGTCTTTTGCTTGGCTTCTTGTAAGGAAGAACTCTCATTATGTCTGTCAATGTATTGTTGTTGGTTAGTGATCGATTGCCTCCTCTCTTGATGGCTCTTGAAGGACGTTTTGACACAGAGTCTGATTTAGTCATCTGGAAAAAAACACGGGTCATTGAATGAAAGGTATTTTTCCCGTCTACAGTTTCAATGTTTAAATCAACATTATCATCCCCTTCTTGGATAAGACAGCCACCTTCAGAGTACTAATCCACTTGGCACATACACACCATTAACAATCTTCTTTATCTCATCTTCTGCTACACTTGTCAGAAAAAGTCTTAACTCAGCGTAACTCGCACAGAGTCCATATGAATGAAGAGTGTCAATCAACTTCTTTGAGCCATATGCATGATGTAACTGGACAGCAAGTCCAATATAAAAAGGAGTCACAACATTTTTAGCAGCATGAAGGATACACTCTGATAATGTAACAGCCTTCCTATGGAGAATGTCATTAGTCTCATGATTCTCTTCACTTGATTGAAAACGCTCTGGGTCCAACAACATGGTCATAAAACTGATCAAGGATGATGGAACATATTCCTCAGAACTGGTCTGGCCTACTTCAGCTGGAGAGGGGTAAGTATCGGGTGTTTTTATATCTGCCATGTCATTTCGAAGTATTGCAGCTGCTTCTCGCAGTGTTTCTTTGATGTAACTTTCATGCGACAAGACATCATTAGTTGAACTCTGAGATGAGGTAAGTTCTTCTTTCAATTTCTGCGCAGCATAAATGGCATCACTGAGTGAAATGCTACTGCTGAAAATGATATTCGGACTGCCTCTTGCAGGAAGTGTTTGGATTGCAATTCTTTCTCCATAGAAACTTGTAAGTTTTAACTTTAAGTGGGCACTGGTTAATGATGTCTCACTAGTTTCTTCTACAAGTTCATTGTATCTGTCAAGCAACGTAGTTAAACCCAAGGCTCTTTTCTGTACAAAAAGTCTGTCCTGAATTTCCTGAGTCAGCATCTTGAACGCAGCTGTTGGTTTAGGTCCCGCCTGTGTGGTATTAGGGCTTTGACTTGGGTTTTCACTCAAAGACAGTCTCAGAAATCTCTTGACACATGTCTCATGGTAGAGACCTTCTTTTGCAATCAAATCCTCCCCTAGGATTCTACTCCGAACTGTGGTGTCCTGCAATCTTTGAGCAGCATTTAGTATGTCCTCTGCTCTCTCGAATGTCTGGATGACATGTAGCTTCTTATCTCCCTTGTGTTTCCTGAATCCACATATGAGGCAAGATGACCAGAATATCGGATCTGATGAGCGGGTCCTTTTACTTTCAAATGTGTTGTGGAAAATGGTTTCTTCATGATCATTGTTGTCAGAAATAATTTTTCTATGCTGAATGTTTGTCTTGCTTGTGTATTTTTGGAAACATAATCTATGATAAAACAAATCCTGACCACAAAGATCATTTCCAAACAACTGCACAAGTCTGGTATAAACATCGTCTTGGCACAATTGGGCAGTGGTTATGATTTTCAGTGATGATAATTTTCCAGATGATAAATTTGTTCCCGTATTACATATGATGCAGGACTCAGCAGACAGGGTTAGAAATCTCTTTGAAAAGTCTACTAGCCATGAGGACTAGTGACTCTCACCAAACTACTAGTCCTCACACAAGTTTGGTAGTCCTCAAATTTCAATCATTAATATGAAAAATGAAATTTGACTTAGTCAAGCAGTATTAACAACATCATAACAAACAAACACACAATCTGTTTTTTGTTTAATTCATGCATCTGTCACAACAGACTCTGTCACACAGACGTATCAACCCATTGACAAAAGTGACTCCTTGAAAAGAGCAAAAGCCCTTTTTTCCATCAGCTGAAGGTCCTCCTGCTGTTCATCTGTGTCAGAATAATCAGAACAATAATCTGAGACATCATCAAAGCCTTCGTCATCATCTCCTCCAATGACTACTTCAGCATGACCAACAGCCTGACCAACAACCTCTGGTTCTTCACCAGCACCCTCACCAGCAACCACATTATCATTATAATCAACATCATCAACAACAGCATGAGCTGCAGCATTTGTGTGCTTGGCTTTAACAGATCCACTGAAAGATGGCATCCTCTTGGCCCCCAAATGCCATGCCATCACGGAGGGCTCTGGATTGAAATCATCAATGCCAGGAGTCTCCAGCTGCACTGTCATCAGACTGGAGAGAGAAGAACTAGACAATCTTGATCTCCAGTCTGACTTTGTGCTTTTCATAAGGGAAAAACCCCTCTCTGCATCTGCAGAGCTGGCAGGAAGTGCAAGCACCAGGTCCATCAGGGCCAGGACAGTAGGAGACTTGTCCCTCAATCCTTGGTTCACTCTCTTCCAGGTCAAACTGGGGATGTCATTCAAGCTGCAAAGAAAATTGGAAGATGTTCTAATACTAATGATATTTACACATGTTATAATTGCAGGTGACCACAAAAGGATATTTGCTATGTTTCTTCATTAACATTTTAATCATAAGTGATATACATGTATGTGAGACATTTCAGTATATTTTATTTGAAAAGAATATATGACATAACGTGTCTAACTAATTGTTAATTGTACAGATATTGTCTGTTTATTTTTATTGAGGAAGATAGACAAATTCACCTGTTGTACAACAAGGTCTTGAACCGGGACCACTCTGCACCTAGGTCCTCAGTTAAGTACCCGTTGGAGGTCAGAATGGTCTCAAACCGATCACCCAGTAGCTTGATGCTTGCATCACCAAATCCTGGTATTAAAAAGTACATATTAAATAAATAATTCAATCAATTTCAAGGGGTTCAAACTTTTTTTTAAAAAGTAATTTGTCCTGACTTGTTTTCCACTTACCCTGATTTTATGAAATAATCATGATGATGTAATTATGAAAGAATATATCAATATGGTATTTGATGTTAATGTTTACTGGACTATTTATTGAAAAGTGATAAATAGCAAAGAAAGATAACTCTACTTTATTATCATTGCGAAATTTAATAGCTACATTTTGAGCAGATATGAAATTAAATTTAAGTTTATTTGCAGTTTGAAACCACAAGTGGAAATTATAGTAGCCCACGGACAAGTAAGATACCATTATTTGTTTGCCCGAAATGAAAACTGACTTGTCCTGGGCTTCGGGCAATGGGATTTTTGAACCCCTGTATACTTCATTATAATTTGTACTGAGGTAATTTTTATTTAGTTACCTACCGTATATTACTGTCTATAAGTCCAAATTTGAGGACCAAAAAAAGCAGTTAGGAGAAGGGGGTCGTCTTATCTATGGGTTATACTTTCGTGAAATTTTTACCAGGGGTAAGAAAACAACATTGTATCGCGTGAACAAACAACAGAAGACGACTTTGTCAGTAGAGACGTCAAATTTGCAAGTAAACATCACTAGACAAGATTATTTACCTTTTAAGTTCTAAGTTGTTTTTGCTGGGCATTCTATTATTTGCAGGGATTATGATTACCGTGTGTATTTGAGCCGGTAAATGATATTTATTGCTAATGCAGACTAGTATGAATACCTGGTTCATCTTTAAGTTTACTAGGCCAAAGTGATAGCGTTGCCACACTGGTGGCTTTGAGCAAATTCCTATCTGCATTGAACCTCTTCTCAAGACTTGAGATCAGGAGATCAAGGAGCTTATGTCTCGAGGAAGGAAAGCTGACTAGATTCCCTGTCAGTTCCTGGTTGTCAAATACAGAGGTCCCAATCACAGACCCAAGACTAAAACCATTCCTATAATGAAGGAAAGCAGGACAGGATGCAAAAGCAAGACAGGATGCAAAAGCAAGACAGGATGCCGGAGCTCATTCACTCAGGGATTAGACAGAAAAGCATACAGAGCTAGAATGCAGGGAGAATCTGGGTTATGGTAATATCTATTTTTAGGAGAGTAACTACTGCTAAGGACTAAGGTGACAACATGCAATTGTGTTTAAAAGTTTGGTTTCGAGTACCACCACCTTCAGAATAGATAACTTTGTTAAGCAGAAGAGCAGAGTTTGGGCACAACCAAGCATTAGAAGGAATGAACAGTGTCATATCAAACTTACTCTGTCTTGTATGAGTCCAAAAGAGTCTTTGCCGCCTCCAGTTCACCGTACATGTCACCTACTGTTGTGGATGTCTTTTGGAAGGCCAGGGACAACTGGGAAAGGCAAGCGGTCATTTCTAGCAGGAAATGGAGGAAGTACAGTCCATCCTTGGAAGTCAGGACCTTAAGAAAATTCCTAGCTTTTGCTGCCCTTTCAGTTGTCTTCTGCCCATCACTCTGAAGCTAAAATATTATAAATATCATTTAATGGATATCATTCATGGGTTTGATTATTGTAATCATAATGAGATATATAACTTAGTAGTTACAAAATGTGTCCAATGAAATGAAAACAACTTTTGTAACTATACAGGTTTTGGCTTTGGAGTTAGTTCATGCTGAAAGAGTGATTTTAGGCAAAGCTATACTACAATTTACTTACTTGTTTGAGGTGTGTCACGATTGGTCCAAATGATTTAAAAAGGTTCTTTAGAGCCCTGACAGTGTGCGGCAGCCATCTCGTTCCAGCGACTCGAGTTGTCATTACTGGCTTGCGATCAAACACTTTGAAAGCTTCCTTCAAGTTGTGGCGGTTAAGAGGACTGTTCCTGTAGAAGTAGTACAAGTCGAGCCGGTGAGCTGAGCAGTGGACTGCGAAGATGGGATGCTGAATCCTGTCGGACATTCTCTTGACAACCCAAGACAGCTTCCCTGTCATAACACTGGCACCATCGGTGCCCATACCAACATGTTTCTTAGGCCAGTCTGAAGGGAGGGTCTCATCCAACATCCGAGTCAATACTTGTGAAATGTTCTCTGCATCAGCCTTGCCAACTGATTTAATACCTAGAAAATGGGTCTCACTTTGTCCATGACATGAAAGCTTTATGTAGCCTATCTCGGCTTCTGTGTGTGAGGCATCGGTAGCGCCGTCACTTATGAGAGACAAAAAAGTACTGCTTGCCACCTTTGAACTCAGCTCCTTCTTCTGAGTAGCAGCAATGAAATGAACGAACGTGCTTGCAGCCTTGTCGTTCATGTAGGTGCTTCCTACATCAAGTCCTTTGATCTTGTCAAGCTTGCAGAGCCAGACAAAGTCCCTACAAAATGATTGACAGTTTTTTAAGAATTTGTTTTATATCATGAACTTGAATATAGATATTTTGAATTAAAGGACAAAGAAGTATTTTAATTTTTTATTTATTAATATGATTAAAAGGAGAGATTTATGAATTTGAAACCATTTTTAGTGGCATTGTGACAAAGTCATGACCTTTCCCTACAGGGTGTCATTCCATTTGGTTAATAACCAAACAAATCTATTTTTATTGAAACAAACAGGTTCATAAGTAAAAAATTCAACAAGTTAAATTTTTTTCTTAATTTCATCTATTTAAATTATTTATCATAATTTCATCTATTTCAATTATTTATCATAATTTCATCTATTTCAATTATTTATCATGATCTTATCAATATAATTAATTTTTGACATTTATTGATTTATTAGGCAATCAATAAATACTTAGCAGATGACCATCCCTCCCTTTACTTTATTAATTTCACCTCCTTTTTGAGGAGTGTGTCAAAAGTACTAAATATGTCTTCAAACAAAATAAATTAAAAATATTTTACATTCTGTTTCAATGTTATACATCTTAGGGACTGTTCATAATTTTTATGGAGAAGCATGTTCAATGTGCAATGAAACCCTCCTCCCTTCCCCCACCGTAACATTTATGAACAAAGTAAATGACCCCCACCCCACCCCGCATGTCATGTACAAAATCAATGACCCCCTTCCAATATTTTTAAGCATAATTTTTAAACATGTTTATGTACAAAATTGATGACCCTCCCCTAGAAACAAGTGTACAAATTGATAACCCCTACCTCCCCAGAACAAAATGGGTATCCCCTTAAAATCATCATCCCCCCTCTTCTCCGTTTCTTTCTCCCCCAAATACCATCATCCCCCCACCCCAGGGGAGGAAAAAAATATGAACGGTCCCTTACCGGAATATTCTTATTTTTATTGAACCTTGTAGTATGGAGCTGGTCTGTCTTTGTCACGAATGCCACAGCTGTTGATAATTAAACTTACATGTAAGGCCGGGAATGTTTTGCAAGTGCGTGGGCATTACGGAAAAGGTAACACATTCTGTGGAAGACATTCCTGTCCAAACTCTGTAAGGTCTTCTCAGCTTCCGAGGTTCCAACTGCGCTTTGTTTTGCTTTGAGTGCAAGGGAATGTTTTATGTGGGATTTTGAAATTTCATGTGCTCGTAAAGCTTCTATCTTAAAGTTAGTACAGCCTGTCACGAAAGAACCAGCGGTGTCTTGTTTACGACACAGCTTACAATACATTTTAGGCTGATTGTTTGTCGTATGACATTCGAGCCAGGAGAAAGAAGATAACCATTTGTTTTGGAAACTACGTTCGCGCTTGTTGGAATCATTTTCCTTGTGTCGTTCATGTTTTTGCTTCTTGGGTGGGGGGGCGATGCCTAGGAAGCGGTGCATCGTGAATGTTTTGGCGGGTACCGTTCGAACCCTTGTCAAGAGTATTTTCACAGTTGTAAGAAGCGATTTTATTGGATAAAGATTGGTTTCTAATGACGCTTTTTCGCCACACTCTACTATAAGGATTGTGATTGGTCAGAATCGTACACATGACCTAAGGCAGCCAATCATATTACAGCAATGGATACCGTCCTCGTAAACAAAAACTTGAAGATTTAGACGAAAGTTTTCGGTAAAATCAAGCTATTCTGAACGTGTTACGCAAACAAATCACTACCTATGCGTATATTATGGAACTTAGTGGACGTATCGTGCTAGGTTATGACCTGTGACAAAAATACTTCATGCATATATTTTAGCATTAAACATCGTGTCAGAGCGTGAAGTTCGAGGCGACGAAAGCCGAGATGTTACTTGAATTACATTACACGATCGCTCGAAAAGATGGAAATAGTAAGTTATAATGTACGTTTGACAACTTTTATGAGTACTGTTGTGTATTTTATTCTTCAGTTTATTCTGTTTGCTTAATTATTTCCTCGAAACATTGTTTCTTTGCTCTTTGACAACTTTGCTGTGGACCGTTGCCGAAGCATGTGTCTGATCTATAGATAATTCTAATACTGTCGATAATATACGGTCATTTGAAATTTAATACGTGTTTTCAGACATTGCAAAAAGTGACAGATTTGATAAAAGAATCATATGTTAGTTACGTTCCTAAAATTATGTATCATTTTGATGCGACTACTGCCTGGCCGGTTTACCGGCCTGCGGTGTCAGGGGACTAGTGACGTCTTGGTTGATTTTCCGGCCTACGGTGTTGTTCTTCTGTACTAGCCCGGCGGACTAGTACTGTTAGATGTTTTGGTAGTCCTCCGGGAGATTTACTAGCCTTGGGCTAGCGGACTAGCGTAGATTTCGAACCCTGAGCAGATGGATGTTTTCCCTTTCGGACCTGTCCTAGCTTGACTGGACTTAGTCCTTGTGATTCCATTTCTCTTTGAAGTGAACCTGAAATAAGAAAGTTGTATCACTAAACAGGGCTCGACAAAAAGCAATCTAGTTATTTGTCTAACTTGCACCAGGTGCAAGTCAATTTTTGAGAAATATATCAACAATAAATCGAACATTATAAGCATAATTAAGTCAGCACATTTTTCTTATAAACTTTGAATAATTCAATAGCATAGTTCTTTCATTACATATTGCAATAAAAGCAGTGCAGCTGGAATTTGGCTGGTTCAACTAGGTTTTGTTATCTTAGGTTGCACCTGGTGCAAGTAGGTTAACATCTCTTAAATCGAGCCCTTCTACTCTTATATATTTGTTACAAGTAGAAAATATTTCATAAAGATAATTCCTTTCTTAAACACAAAGGTCATTTCGTGTTACACAAAATAAGAGCAAGATTTACTTCATTTCTTACAAAAAGAAAGATTGGATTTTATCAATAAATAAGTAAATGTGTGTGTAACTACAGTGATACTATATATACCTAAAAGGCTCATGAAAGTGATCTGTTTTGGGCTTGTCAAAACTTGACTGGCTTTGCCTCCATTTCTTCAGTTTATTGGACAAGCACCTAAAATGAGAAAATTTTAAACATGAAATCTTCAAATATTTGAAATATATGATTGTGACAAGGAGAAAAACACTTCATGAAGAGAAATGCCCTTCTTAAACACAAAATTTCACTTTATCACAACAAAATAGGAGTTTGCTTTTTTTAATATTTAGAATCTGAAAAAAAGAGTTATGATCTCGTCACTGAATAAGCAACTGTTTGTGAAACTACTGTGAATACATACATACCCAAAAGGTTCATGAAGGTCTTCAACTTTGGACCCATCTTGACAAAATATGGCATTAGTCCATGTGTATTTCATGTGCACCTGAAATTAGACAGAGTTTAATCATTAAATCTTTTTACTTTTGAAATGTATCAAGAAAAAGAAGAGAAAAACTACTTCATAAATGGAAATGTTTTTTTCAAAATACAAACTTTCACTATAATACACAAGGAAATTATAGCAAAAGTTAAAAAAAATAAAAAACAAGACAATGTATACTACTAAAGGTTAAACTTTTACAAATAAAGACAAACAAAAATACAATTTATTTTAGGGAAAATATTTTTTTTATTTTTATGACAGCATGCACACATACAGATTGAGTTATATCTATGTTAACAAAAATAATTAAATCTAATAAATATTTTTGAAGGAAATGTTCTGTCAAATGTTCTTTATTCTTTTTTGGTCAAAGAAATATGTATTAAAAAATTCTGTTTTTGTGAAATTATATATACATTAAGAAAGATATTATGAATAAACATTTATAAATTTTAATAGCTAACTTAACTATATACATCAAATCACTTAAAAACATCCTTTGCTTAAATTTGTGATTTAAATTCAGTTGAGGTTCACAATCAGGTAATATTATATTGTAGGGATATATCACTAACATGTTTGGGTCACATGATTACACTGACCAGGCATTATATACATGGAGGCCCTTTTAGGGTTTTGGAATGTTATCAGTGCATGCTTTCAAAAATTCTTCGAAAACAAATCTATAAAAACCTAATAAAACCACAATTTTATAATATTTGAAAAGTAATTAGACCACAATAAGAAAGATAAAGCATAAGATTCTCTGAATAGGATTTGATGAATATTTTCATCCTCAAAATGGCCTCTCAGGGGTTTTCATCAGTTAAAACTTGAGACTTAATTATTTTGAAATCTGTCAATGAAACACTTAACTTTAAACATGTAAAATGCCATGAAAATACCTTAGAATATCAGGTACCATAACAAATTAGCTATTTGAAATGTATTTCAAATTTTATCATCAAACAAGATTAGTGCAGAACTAAACCCACTGGTAATCTTCTGTCATGTCTATCATTAAAACATAAGGTTCTGTTGAAAAGTTCACAATTAAAAAACAGCTCACCTCAATAATGATGTAGAAGAAATCCGAAGACTTGTCAATGCTTCAGGTGGAAATCTTTGGAAAAAGATCTGACAAGCTGTGAAGTTCCAAATGACAACACTGCTAGAACAGGAAGTGGTCTCAGCAGACTACAGGAAGTACTAGTAGTACTAGTGTCTTCATGACTCATATTACTGTAATGTTTCTCTAAAGACTTTATTGGTTCGTTTT
This sequence comes from Haliotis rubra, assembly GCF_003918875.1. Taxonomy (NCBI): domain Eukaryota; kingdom Metazoa; phylum Mollusca; class Gastropoda; order Lepetellida; family Haliotidae; genus Haliotis; species Haliotis rubra. Next base: position 559,953 of record NW_025765492.1, read on the forward strand.
TACAAGAGAATGTCCACGTAAATTTCACCACATCATTTTTTTTCTCAATACTCAGATCACAAGCTTTCATTTCATGTATAGGTTGTATATACCTCTCTCGGATATCAAAAACAAATGGTTTTTGAAGGAATATCAGGTTTGTGTCCTGCCCTATAACCTTGACCCCCGTTTGAGACCGGTTAGGAGCGAGCGTGCGAACATGTTGTGGAAAGGCAAGCCTTTACATCTGCCATGTGTTTCTTTGGGGACATTCATGACGGAAAGGTTCGATCAGCTTGGAGAAAAGGTTGCCTTGGTGAGTAAATTCGACACTTGTCGCATTCGAGTCGACCTCCTTTCCCCCTATCTATAGCAGGGGCTGTTGACCTATATGGATTTTCTAGATCTCTCGTTACTGTCAGTGTTAAACTGGCGTATCTCAATGGTCAGGCTCATCCTTGTGGTCCGTCCGTTAGTAACTGAAAATCTAGTCTGTCTCACAGTCCCTGAACCATATTATTGTGCCTATAGCCCTGCCTTTCCTGCAATGCTAAAGCCCTAAATAAAGCAAGCCTAGATTTCCCCAGGTTCTGAATCTGTGCCCTGGGACTCCTTTTCAGTATAAAAGGGTTTATTTGTTACTATCAAAATTATATATGTTCAGAGACTAAGCCTTAGTCTACTGAAAATGTTCATTGTTCTGTGCCCAAGCGTGTGTGTGTGTGTGTGTGTGTGTGTGTGTGTGTGTGTGCGTGTGTGCGTGCGGGCGTGCGTGCGCGCGCGCGCAGCAGCCACGGTCCTGTGTATTGCCTCCATTATCAGATTTCTACCAGCTGATAAGTTTACACGATACCATTGGAAAGCTGGGCGTCAGATGTTTTCTCAACTAGATATTCTAACGTTTAGGTATCGCAAGAATTTGGCAATGAATATTGCAACGCAACTCAATTCAAACAACGTCTAAGATATGTGGGGCGTTGGGGTAGCCTAGTGGTTAAAGCGTTAGCTCGTCACGCCGAAAATCCGCCTTTGATTCCCCACATGAATACAATGTGTGAAGCCCATTTCTGGTGTTCCCCGACGTGATATTGCTGGAATATTGCTAAAAGCGGCGTAAAACCATCCTCACTCACTCATTCACACAAAGATATGTTCATGCTTGAGTGAACAACGTTTATAAATACTTCAAGCTACTGAACACATTATTCAAAACTTCAAACTTTGTTTACAGTATGAAATTACAAGATAAATAATTGATACGATGGTTATGTAAATTCAGATTTGGTTTACATGATTTAAAAAATCACTGATATATGGCGTTGAATGACTTGTATGTTCGCAATATAATACAGGAAACTAACGAAACCAATTCCATGTACTGTTGGTACGTACTTTTAGCCTGTCTCTGAACCACATTATTTTCCCTAATGCCTAGCCCTCTCTGCAATACTAAAGCCGTAACTGAAGCAAGGATAGATTTCACCAGGTTAAATCTCCCAACTCACTGGGGCTCCTTTTCAATTTAAATGGGTTTATTTGTTACTATCAAATTTATATATATTCAGGGACTAAGCGTTAGTCTAGTATGTACTAATCTTTGAAACAAATATTGTCATGGCTGTCCTAACTTAAAGCGTCTAAATACAGTGTTCTTTATATAGTATGGCAAGCACGCTAACATCAGGATAATAATGATGTTAAATGATTACCCCAAAACAGGTCGTACCATGACCATGTCAATTTTAATAAGTATATGAAAATATAATGGATAAATCTCCAATCCTCTCAAGGTCTGTTGCAAAATGTGGCAAAGTTTTCATAATATCTATATGGGGACACAGGTCTTTTTAATTCTGAAAATAATAAAATAAATAATTTCTGTGTATGGCCAAGAAAATTATGAATGCTTTTTAGAAGAACACAATTAGCCTCACTAACAACGCACAATTATACCAAATATATACGACTTCCTGAAATTGTCAATATTAAATTTCACTTCTCCTGAAGACATATCATTCAGAGGTACAGAGAAGCTGCGTATGTGTGTAAATTACGCAAATATTTATGTGAAAAGTCAATTCTGTTACGTCCATCGGTACAAGTACGCTTGAATTTTTGTAAATACTCAATAAATTTGATCTTACATGCTTACACACAAACATGTAAAATCTTAGCTTTCGTACCGGTGAATTAGTTCTTGTCACTAAACCTACTAGAATTTGGAATAAGCAGACCCATGTGCTACAGATGGAGGTTACTGAGGATAAAAATACTAATAAAATAACTGAGGTATATTGAGAGGTTCTATTTTATTACATGAACTTGTCAACTTGCAGTCTTTCTTATCGTTTCTCATATTACAGATCAAATATCGTAACAAAAACGTAAATCAACACTTAAGCTTTATTATATTTTTACAATTAATTGAAAATGGCAAAATACCCAGTTGAGTTTGAGTTAGTTGGGTACAAAATTTATTTGGTTTCTCAAAGGATATTATGATACCCAATTGAGATGAACACAAGTGAGTACATAACTCAATGACCCAAAATGTTGTCTGTAGCTCTACTGTTAGAATTTCGATTACACTTTCTCAGTAATGAAGAGATAATAGTACTTCTTCCCAAATATAACATGAAATATGATCACTAAATGGTATTGTGTGTATTCTTAGCTTTCGGTCGCGGGATCAGTCCCGGTTTACACTTGTCAGAAGGGTACACAAAGATCGTGATCCAGACTATCATTTTGTGGTGGCTGAGTGGGTTACATTGCTGAATTTAGACGATAAGGTGCGTGACTCTGAGAGGATTGGACCTAACCCCCCAAAAGTACTAGAATCTGTGCTTTACCGAGAAACTGTAATCCTAAATACAACGTGTTATACTGAGAAATTTACTATCAAGTGCATTCATGATCATATTAACACGCTTTCTCAGGTCGACTCGAACACTGGCCGTTCCATGTCTTACCGCGAGCTCTCTGCCACAATCCGACGTCTGGCCCGTGGACTTAGTAACCTCGGATTCAAGAGAGGCGACGTTCTCTGTATCTTCTCCCCGAATGTCATTGAATATCCAATCGTGTTCTACGCAGTTGCCTCCCTTGGTGGTGTACTACAAGCGACCAACCCGCTCTACAATGCAGGTAAGAGATTCAGATCACTTTTTTAGTTGGCATATCGCAAACCACAGCCGAGTTAAATTAATGAAAAAAGTTGAAAATTGCCACAGGACAACGTTTTTCTGCTAGAATATGTGGCAAGTCTAGATTTCCACAGTTTGAAAATGAAGAATGTCTCAGGGCTCCTTTTTAATATATTTTGTTGGTATTATGAACTGTTTTTTTCTGTAAAATATGTTCATTTCAGAGACTAGTTGTTAGTTTAAATATCAGACTCTTTCAAATGAATACCGACAATGATCAGTGCCTTGCATGCTGAGTTCCACGGGTTACACCTTCATTACCCCTGGGATGTAATGAACCATGCCAGTCATGAATATTCACAGGGGTCAACAGTTAAAGGTCAAGAGGTTCTTTTTCTTCGTTGATCTGAGGATTGGGTGACTAACATAGGCCTGCTAAAGCACAGGGGTTCGAATCACTGTTTGGACAATAATTTATAAAAATAAAAATCTAGATTTTTGCAACCGTATATTGTTTTTATATTTTATGAGTAACTTGTATTTCAAATTTGAACGAAATCGGTGAAGAAATGGAATTTTTAGAAAATTCTCAAAACATGTAATGAGTGCAGCGGGAGAATTTTCTAAAAAATCCATTTCTTCACCGATTTCGTTCAAATTTGAAATACAAGTTACTCATAACATATAAGAACAATATACGGTTGCAAAAATCTAGATTTTTATTTTTAAAAATTATTGTCCAAACAGTGATTCGAACCCCTGTATGCCAAAGTCTAAGAAAAACAGCAGGGAACTACCAAACTATGGGATATGAACACAAAGTAGACCGAAATAGACACACAAACACGATCCCCGTTTCCCACGTAATCCTAAGGACCCGGCAGAGTTTCAGTGCAACCAAACAAAAAATAAAAGTCAGAAAGGTGACTGTGCTTTGTTCACTGACAAGGCCTAGTAATTCCATGCGGATGGCTGCAGACATAGCGTGGAGTCACTCGCATCACAAATATACTGGTAGGTTCAATTATTCAGGTTGAGCTCTAAATTGATTTATATATTCGAGGGCCCAGGTCGCCCATGGCCAGTTGCCTCTCTTAGGTCTGCCAGGATCCAGTGATCTTGTGTTCAAATCCCGTTTACCCTTATTGTGATCCTTTGTTTCTCATCACCAGTGTTCGTCTTTATTACGCCTCCCACCCCCACCCCCAAAAAAACCACAACAAAAAACCAACACCCCCAAAAAAAATAAAAAACCCTAAAAAGTAACAACAAAACAATCAAAAGCAAACAAACATAACAACAACAACAACAACAACAACAACAACAACAACAAAAACACACCCACAAACTGACATACTGTGAAGCATAAATCCAACTCACTCTTTATGTGTTTCTCCAGATGAACTCAAACACACCTTCGACATCTGTCACAGCAAGTTCCTTCTGACCCTACCGGATATGCTACCAGTTGTCAAACAGGCCCAGGGTCACACCATCCAGGTGAGAGGGGTTAGAAGGTCACCTGTCCTTCACCAGCATATATTATTGAGCTGCCCCATGTGAAATCACTTGGTAGGTTTAGAGTATAAGCTGACTATTCCCATACATTACAGGTATGGCATATATATGTTTAGGCTGTATGTCCATGAAAAGCTTCACTACAAATTTGATGTGATGCATTAAAACAGATACCACTCACTCACTCACTCACTCACTCAAGGTTATCAAAGACCCTTGAAGATCCAGGGTAGACTTGATCTTCAGTACCCCGTGCTTGTCATGAGAGGCAACAAACGGGATCAGGTGGTCAGGCTCGCTGACTTGTTTGACACATGTACTGTGCTTATGCTGTTGATCACTGGATTGTCTGGTCCAGACTCGATTGTTTACATACTACCGCCATATAGCTGGAATATTGCTGAGTGCGGCGTAAAACAACAGCCAATCAATCAATCAAGGTCATAAAATACATACAGATGTCTGTAACTTGTACATTTCAGAAGGTTATCGTGCTGGGTAAGGCTGAAGGGTGTGTCAGTTTCTCCTCTCTCATCACGTCCGATATTTCCGATGCACCAATCAGCGACCGAGGCATCGACCCGAAGAACGACGTCGCGGCAATCTTATTTTCTAGTGGCACGACCGGAAAACCAAAAGCGGTGCAGATATGCCACTATGCAATGACCTCCAACGTGCTACAAATGTTGTATGTATTATACTGTATGTTATCTGTTTATTTGTGTGCCTTCAGTTACTAACACAACAACACCCTAAATGGGGCACTTAAGATTTCTTAATAGTTATGTTGGGCTCTGTTTTCGTATACCAGCTACCGACGTTTTCACACCGCACTGACTCGCACTCGCACTCGCCCACGCACCCACGCACGCACGACCTCACACCTATCCGTTCTTGTGTTTGTGTGTGTGCGTGCGTGCGTTAGTGAAACAGTAGCTTTGATGTTAAGAGTACTAAATTTCTTCTACACACCCGCTGACATTTACTTACAACTTGCGGAAATTCACATTCATTGAAATAAGGGACGGTGGGGTAGCCTAATAGTTAAGTGTCATGGTTACAGTGTGCAAAGCCGATTTCTGGTATCCCTCGAATATTGCTAAAAGCGGCGTAAAACCATAGTCACTCACTCACTCACTTATTGAAATAAACAATTTCACAAGTAGAATTAATTTTCAGTTTACAGTGTCCATGGCAACAATTCTACATGTTTATGAAATGTGGCCCCCAACTGAGGGGATGGTGCTTGGTGTTACGTTGCATCAACTTTGGAACATTTGTTTGGTTGTTGATGTCTGATTTTCGATGTTTTTTAATGTTATTTTTAGGTCAATTTCTTAAACAATTCAACTCTTATATAATAAACCATTAGATATAACTTGAAGCGGTATGATCTTTTCTGGTGCCTTTAGTTCCATCCGCAGACTAACGTTTAGTCTGAATATACATAACTTTGATAGTTACAAATACTCCCATTTATATTGAAAAGGCGCCCCAGTGAGATTGGAAATTGAGAACCTGAACCTGAGGATATCTAGACTTGCTTTATTGAGGGCTTCATGTAGGGAAAATACAAGTAATGTGGTTCAGGGACTGTGAGACAGACTACTTCAGCCGCTATGTTCGAATTCTTTTTACTGTAAGCATCAAACGAATATGACTGTCAGGAACTCGGTATAATGCCAAGTGTACAGTTATGTTTGATGGGTTCGTAGTGCCACCCTTTTACTACGGAGTACTTCGAAAATAAGGAATTCCTTTTGTAACTCTATTACATTGTCAACAAGTTAGACAATATCATCCCTCCCATACAGATGGGAAACTGTGCCGTGGTGATGATTGTTTAACTCAACGAATCCCCACAGGGTCACGTAACCGGCCTTGTTTTGTTGCCACATCAGACTGAAAGTCACGTGAGCTTAGGTCATGGTACCCGTGAAGCTCCGGGTTAGAATTGATCTTCAGTAACCCGTGCATGTCGTAAGAGGCGACTAACGGGATCGGGTGGTCAGGCTCGCTGACTGGGTTGACACATGTCATCGTGTCCCAATAAGCCATTTTCCAGTTTCGCGAAATAAGTTCGTTTAGAGTGATGTCCCTTTGCAAAACCACGTGACCGCGGGCAAACTGTCAAAACAAACGGCTGTCAAAATTTGTAACGTAATTGACTGTGCAACGACCGCTATCTGACGTGTACACCGAGAAAAGCAGAAGATGCCTTACCACCACTGTTGCTATGGATTGTGTAAGTCTGATAACAGGTACAAGGATCGCCATGAGATGGAAAACGTGTTTTTTATTCCTTTTCCGAAGCTGAAGAGTCAACCGGAGAAATGTTTGAGGTGGACGAGGGCCTGTGGTCGAGAGGGATTTGACGTCAAAAACATCACGAGGCACATATATTTTGTTCGAAACACTTCGTAGGTGAGTTTTGTCTGAATATGCTACAATTTTATGTTTCCATCAGGTGGAATTCTAAAATAGTAACTATATCGTCAATGCAAATCATTAATTTCTCGGACAATGATAAAAAAGTGGTTACATGGTGTAAAATAATGTACCCATGCATAGTTTTAAATTGCCGCTTTAGTGCTTGTGTGAACTACAGTTGATTTATAAATATCCTGTCAGGTGGCCGTGGACCAACTTTGGATTTCCCAGACCCTGTCTCGATAACTTCCACGCCCTTGAAGCCTAGGCCACCACCTCGACAAAGACAGGCAGACCCAGTAGCCTCTGACACCCCAAGCAAAAAGAGAATGGTAGAGGATGATGTCTTACCTACCAAATGTATGTATGTTCAAAAGAATATAACTTTAGCATGTTGTTTTATAATTAATTCATTCTCACATCCACTTGTTTTGATTGAATCGCCCCTTTATGAAATAATTTAATCTGAGTGTATATATTCTGTTATAATATTCTTTTGGTCTAAGTATGTTAATATTATTCAACAGGTGAAGTTCAGATGGGAATGGACATTGTTGGTCCAATGACAGCTCTTGGTGATCACATCTACAGCACTATCAAATCTACTGCTGATGCCTCCACACAAACAAACTTGTGTTTTGATGACATCAGCTCATACACAGATGATGTGCTGCAGAACCCCAAGATGCTGACCAAAAAATTAACAATGGATAACATCACAAGAAACAACAAAAGCAGCAAGTTTTACACTGGTACATATATTACATGTTATTGTGTTTAAAGGTATATACATACAAAATACCAGCATATATAAAATAACTAAGTATTACATTTATCAATCCTTTGGGTTGGGCACTGTAACCAAAAATATCAGATTCATGTTTCATTTATGGTGGTGGTTATTATTCAATGTCACATTGTCAATGATGTTTGATGACCAGTGTTACACTTTTACAACAGGGCTCAGTGTTGCCATGCTCATGCTGGTGTTCAACTGGTTGAAGGACAAGGCTGCCAGGATGACTTACTGGAGAGGTCAAAGTGAGACAAAGCAAGATGGGGTGTGTTTTGTCATTAATACTCATGTCAGTTAGTACATACCAAATGACATTACATATTATATAAACCATTTGATGCTGGTTAACTTTTCAGAAATATTCAGTTTATTATGGTCAGAACATTGGGACATTTTACTGATAATACAAAAGTTTCCAATTAATACAACTCTGAATCTTGGCTGGCAACCAATGCATTATTTCACGCATAGTTTCTGATATCAGTTCAGAATGTAAATGGTACAGCACTGTAAATGTTCAAAATTAGTTGTGTACAATTTCCTGCTTTTGTATTGCAGCAAAAATCCAGCAGAGGCCCGTCAAGACTTCTCTCTCTGTATGAGGAATTTATCATCACTCTGATGCGCCTACGACGAGCTAATGATGTGGAACAGTTGTCTGACTTGTTTGGTGTTTCGAACTCTCACATTAGTAGAATTTTCAACACATGGATCAATCTGATGTGCAAAGAATTATGTTTTCTTATCAAATGGCCTTCCACAAGACAGGTGAAACATAATCTTCCTAAATGTTTTAAATATTTTCCAAATACCAAAGCAGTTATTGATTGTACAGAATTTCTACTTCAAAACCGAGTATTCCTTCCAGCCAGAGAGTAACATGGTCATCTTATAAACATAGAAATACTTTAAAGTGTTTAGTTGCTTGCTCTCCAAAAGGTTCATTTACTTTTGTTTCAAAGTTATGGTCAGGCAGCATTTCGGATAGGAAGATAGTTCAACAATCTGGTTTCTTAGATTTACTCTCTGAACATGATGACATCATGGCTGATAGAGGCTTTTAATTAGAGATCTATTAGCCTTTAGAAAGACAACTCTCAACATACCACCATTTTCTCATGGGAGACAACTCAGTTCAGTAGCAGTTACTAAAACTAGGAGAATAGCAAATGCTAGAATACATGTGGAGAGAGCTATTGGGAGACTAAAGGAATATAAACTATTACAGGGTGTTATTCCTTTGAAAATCAAAGGTTCTCTTTGTCAGTGTGTAAATGTAGCAGCGTCACTGTGCAACTTGGATAATGTTCTTGCTAAATAGATGTCCAAGTCACTCAAAAGGAATATCTCTTACAGTAACCAGGAAGTTTCAGCCAAAGCTGACAAATATCTTCATCTATTTTACTTGTTTAAAGTCTGCAATATTGAAGGAAGTAATATTTTTACATATATATTTTTGATTTTTCTAATCATAGACTCAAAGAATTGTTCATGAAAAGGTACATTAATAACATGTATACCTTTCCTGGTGTATATTACCAAATCACAGGACTGAAATCCATATATACCTAATTGGCCTTGAATTTGATAATAATAATCACTATCATCTTTAAGATACCAATTACCATCTTTCAGGTAACATCCCCTACATTGTGCAGCAGTTTTAGGATCACAGTCTCAAAAGCCCATGGACATTTAATTTCTAATAATTTGTTTTGATGATTTTCTTTGCATTGACATTCAACTGTACCATCCACTGAAGTACCAAGGAAAGGATTTTCTTTATCAATCAATAAACCTTTGATTTTCACTAATAATTTTTATGTCTCCTTCTTTCAATCTGTTTATACATTTCTTTGGCCTTGCTTTCTTTCTTTCTACCCCACACAATAGAAGATGGTACATTGCTATTGTCAATGCTAAGACTGTCATGGAGCAAACATTTCACTAAATTTGAACAATCAATGTTATTGTTTTTTCAAAAGAGTCTGCCCTGGTGCAAACACGTTTAAAATTGGAAGTGGTCACCATGCCTTTTCTCTCATAACTGACCATGTAGGATTCTCACTCTGTCCTGTGGTTTCATGTTCAATGTAAGTAATGTCATCAGTACAGTATCTGAGTCTATTAATTGCATCCTGAGATATGTCAGTATCTGGACGCAAGTCAAGGGCCTGTAGTTTGTTGACTATGGACATGGCAGCACATTCCTCATTAATTTTGTTGCTTGAGTCTCTGTGTCAGTGGGATCAAGTAGGCTCTCCAAGGCACAAGCATTCGGATTTATCTGCAATTATGAAACATGTTCATAAGTTCTCTGCAAAATGATATCATTCATTTGGGTTACAACTAGCTCTGAGCATTGGAAGTTGTCCATTTCTGTCATGATACCAAGCTGAAAGTTGGAAGTGTCATCCCATGAAGGTATGTATATATTGAGTGTATTGTTTTACAGATAGATATTCATTGCTTTTATGAATGTTTGAAAGTAAAACAATCTGCATTGAAAACACCTGTTCCAAAAACGTTTATATGAATACTTAACATTTTCATGCTTTAACTACCGGTACATAATGACTGTTGTATGTTGTGGACTGAAATAGGGAATATTCAACTCATTTCAACCTGGTGCAGGGAGGCTGCAAAATCGGCCAGCTGTTCAAGTGATGGATTTGCTCGGTCACTTATTGGTCGAGGATCAAAATTCTCCTGTCCAAGGTCACTGTTCGTGTCTGCTAGTGTTTGTCCATAGCTGCAACACATTTTACATGGGTCATTTGTACAGCAAAATAAAAATATCTCCCATGTATTTCATGTTGGTTGTGATTTATTTAAGACCAGATTTTAATGTAGAATATTAACTACTTGCAGACTAGTGTTCTGAAATTTCCCACATGTCCTTGTTTTTCTTTTTGTACCTGATTTTCTTGACTTTTAGGTGACGCAGTGGCACAGGCTCATCATGACTTCTTGGTCGCTTGGTCCATAGGGATGGGCCATCAGTGACGCTCTTTTTCTCAAAAGCTTCAATGTCAAAAAGTGTTGCTGCTATATGTCTGCAGGCTCCATCAGATCTGAAATATGTGAAAAATACATGTACACTATTTGTTTCAAGACAAAGGGTTATTATAACAAACATTGTACATGTAACATTATACATGAGCAACATCAATAACTGCTTTCACAGTATTATGAATAGGTCTACATGGATATTAGAAATGTATAAATATTGGCTAAGATCCACTGAAACATTATGGAGTTTGGAACTGGTTGTTTCTCTTTAATTCAAGCATCATTACGAGCTTTAGACCTTTTCAATGTATAATGCCAGCTAGCTCACTTACCCTCCTGGACACTGACAGTAAGCGCTCTTAATGTCAACATTATTTTTTTTCCACAGCAATCCATAGGTTGTAGAACTCGGACTTTAGGTAGGTCTTGTCCCGTTGTGTTGGCTTCACAGACGCTTTAAAAATTCCAATTGTGTCAGTAGCATCAGCATACTCCACACTGTTGACATGCCCATCAGCAAACAAGCGATAGTCTTGAAAAGACTTGTAGGCGCGAAGCTTCCTTCTGTCATAATCGGGCCTGAACGACACCAAGTAATTAAATACGTCATATATTCCAATTTCCGGACATTGTGACAAATTGTTTGAGTAGCCTTGTAACAGGAATGGGTCACAGTTAATGTTCAGGTGTGAGAGTGTTTGGGGTGTGTAGCTTACATCGGAAACATCCTGGAAGACGGGCAAATCCAAGCTGGCAACACACTCGCACAAAGTGATCAATTCGCGACGAATGTAGCCTGTAAATGTCACACCACGGTCTTTCAAATACATCTTCAACTGTGGAACAGTCTTGATAGGAACATACTTGATATTTTCTTCAAATAGTGATCGTAGACCAAAAGTAAACAATATCGTCTGTAGACAGAAACGGCACGTCAACCTTGTTTACGTGTTGTCATGCCCGCGGTCACGTGTCACAGTGGGCAGATAACTCTAAACGGCAAAACTGGAAAATGGCTCCCTATCGGGTCTCAATGCTGAGGGGAAAGGTCAAGATCTAGGGTTGTTGCTGGCAATGGATTTCTGTGGGCATGGACGTGCAAGTGAACTGAGATAAATCGGAACGCCTTCCTCCATTGCCCGAAGAAGGTTTGCAGCAATTTTACTGGCCGTTTCAGCTCGATTTCGTAGAGCCTTCTTCCCGCGTAAACAATGAATGAAACCAAGCAAAACAAATGTTTGGTGAGCAGAAAAAATTGTCCACAGAGTTTAATGGTTCTTTGAATAAAGTCTGGAATGCTGTCCAGTGCAGTTGTATAGAGCTGCTTTGGGAGGCACGCGGAAACTATCGGATTTGTTTTGATGTTAAGTTTTTCAGACAAAGCTTTTTGAGAAGGGGTGGGGTGGGGTGGGGTGTGGTTTGCACACTATTGAGAAAGGAGGGGTGCACACTTCATTTTCACGAGAGTTTCAATGGTCATTTAATAAACTTTCAGGAAAGGGGGGGGGGCACCCCTGCATCCCCCCACTGGATCCGCCTATGCAAGCGTTCCCGCATAGTGCGTTTGTCATCAGAAATCATCTTTGTTCTTATACTTGGTATGAACCTTTATATGTCTCTAATCGTTACATTTCGGAGTAATCTGCTTGTTCCACCAGGGAGCCGGGAAACCTGACTGACAAAGACTCCTACGTGACGTTCCTACCCTTCTTCCACATCTATGGACTTGTTACTATCATCTCCGCCGGCTTGTACAGCGGGGCCAAGAACGTGGTCATGTCCAGGTTCGAGATCCACGAGTACCTGCGCAACATACAGGAACACAGGGTGAGTGTAACTGTGCAAGGGCTGTATCTTGTACTACATATTTCAACATGACCCTACGATAGTCGTAGCGCTAAGACTGCTTTATGGAACGGAGCCATAGAGAGTTGTCCGTTGAGTCATAAAGAGTTGTCCGTTTTTGGTCGATTTCCGATCCGGCTGGGCGGTGGGGTAGCCTGGTGGTTAAAGCGTTCGCTCGTCACGCCGAAGACCCAGGTTTGATTCCCCTCATGAATACAATGTGTGAAGCCCATTTCTGGTGTCCCCCGCCGTGATATTGCTGGAACATTGCTAAAAGCGGCGTAAAACCATACTCACTCACTCACCCACTGCGATCCGGCTACGAATATGACTTGTATGGCGAAAATGAGAAACATAATGATATCTATATTTGTTCACTGCGCTAAATTCTGCTTTTTAATGAAAACATCAGATGCAGCAGTCTATGAGAATAGTATTTTTAGCAAACATCTTGTTATTAGAAACAGGTTGGGATCAGGTCGGATACCAACAGCACAGTGCTGGAGACAGGCTTAGATTAGCAGTTACATTCAGAACAATGTTCTTCTTCTCAGTACTGACAACTTGTCTGTTATAAACAGTGCTGTTGTGTAGGCCATCATCAGGCGCCACTATCTCTACTCAGATTTCGCCATTGAAGATGTTGCAAAATCGTTATCCTGCATCTCAGAAACTGATTCACCAAGCACAGTGCTGCTGTCAAAATTATATCAGATATTCTATTTACATATTTAAATCCTACATATAACCAAATAATGTTGGGTGAGATTGGTGGTGCCAGTGTCTTCAGCTCTCCGTGTCACGCAAAGTACCTCATATATTTTTATATATATTTAGTCACGCAAAGTACCTCATATATTTTTATACGGACGGACGGAGCCTAAAACTATACCCCCCGCTTCGCGCTAAAAGCACGGCGGGGGTTATAGTTTTAGGCTCCGTCCGTACGTACGAAGGAATATCTTAAGAACCGTTGACTAGATTCTTTTCATATTTGGTACCTAGCTTCATCACAGTATACGAAAGGTCCAAGTCAGGTTTGGTGACCTTGACCTTCATTTCAAGGTCACAAGGGGACTTTAACGTTTTACCTGCATGTTAAGCTATCTCAAGAACCGTTCACTGGATTTTCTTCATATTCAATACCAAGCTTTATCAAGGAGAGGCGCAGGGCTCAGTCAATTTTGGTGACCTTCATATCATTGTCAGGGTCACGACGACAGATTTCAGCATGTTAACCTGAATTGACAGCAAGATATTTCAAGAACGTTTCACTGGATTTTCTTCATAGACTTTCAAGACTTCCCTTGCATGTTTTTCAATAAGCAATTTCTTTAGTACTATTTTTTCATATTTCATACACTATGACAGTCATGTCAAGGTCAAAGTCAGTCATGAAAATATTTGTGTGTTTGAACAACTACAGAGCAAGATATCAAGAGAGGTTGACTGGTCATGTTTTTGTTGACATTTACCTTCATCTTAAACTTTCATTACTTTATAAGTTTGATTTGATAATTAGCGGCGGGGGATTATGTCAACTTAGGGACAATGCTTGTTCTCAGTTGTTTCAACTTTTGAACGTAAGCCCAACCAACAATGGTTGAAATATTGTGACTTGCAGCCCTGCTGATGGTCAGCCGCCAGTTGTACAAACAACCCATCACCACATTTCATGCTTTGATTAATGATGCAAAAACATTAATTGAGTAATTCTGTAAATATCTGAAATGATCTACGATTTAACTTTCAGGACTGCTCTTCACTCCATAACTATACTAGCAGGAGCAAGAAGAATACAAATATCAAAGATTAAAAAAGAAGTCGTTATCCATATAACGTGTCATGTATTCATATGCTTAACACTACCTGTTCATTAGGAATATTGTTTGATCATGTCAGGTTCACGCCGACACGGTACACCGGCCACGTCATCAATACAAACAACACCTTCATCCTCGATTCCGGAAGATTGCACTTTTAATATTAACCTCAATGTGATGGCATCTTGTGAGCATTAGCGTCTTCTGAAACGACATAATAGGTATATATTCAGACACAACCTACCGACTCCTTAAAACCTTTCATGGCATAAATCTGATAATATACAGATGATTTTTGCAGCCATAGCTGATCAGAACACTAGTTGGACGCCATATTGTGAAACATATTACGATTATCTCACATAAGGAACAAACTTTGCTACAAAGATGCGTATGACTTCTTAAACAAATATGATTCAATGTATCCTTTACTCCTATATACGACCGCCCCCGTGGTGTAGTGGTTAGAGCGTCCGCCCGGAGAGCGGAAGGTTGCGGGTTCGATCCCCGATCGCGTCATACCAAAAGACGTTAAAATAATGTACTTGTTGGTCCCTGCCTGGCGCTCGGAATTAATGGGTACAACAAGGACTGGTCGGCTCGGAGTCAGTATACTGTGTCTGAGTGGGGTATTCATGCTTCACTGCGGCATGGTATCTCAGTGGGCTAGCACTATAAAACCAGCTTCAGCCTGGGCTAGTACAAGCATCCGCACATACACATACACACGCATGCACGTCGTCATATGAGCGAAATATTCTCAAGCTCGACGTAAAACCCAATTTCACCTCACCTCACCTTACTCCTATATACATGTACGTCGATATAAGGTGACAGTACTGTTTCCTAGGCAACCGTGCTGCATCTGGTACCCCCGGTGATGGTTCTGCTGACCACCCTGCCTGCTGCAAGACAGTATGACCTGGGTAGTGTCCACCGAGTCATCTGTGGAGCAGCGCCCCTCAGTCAGGACATCGAAGGGAAGATTCTAAAGATATTCAACATCAAACATGTAACACAGGGTAATATTGGGTAATATTCCATTTCGATTAGAATAGTTGGGCAGCTTTTGTTCTTAGAAAAACAGAAAACTATAAATCTATAAACATAAAACCAAGAACTTTTCATTCGTTGACCTTATTATTATTTGGAGGATAAACAATCACATTTATGTCTTTCAGTGGCATTTAGAAGTTGTACACTTTGTACAATTTCTCTCACAACGCTTGGAAATAAATGATTAATCGTCACTTAGACTCAATATAGATAAACAATAAAAATAACTTGGAAATCACATTTATGTTCATAGCGTTCTGCACAAACAAGTGGTCCGTCAGGTTGTTAACATAGCTGATAAAGATGATTAGTTTTAATATGTGTTTTACAATGTTACTTTCAGGCTTCGGAATGACAGAATGTTTGGTGACTCACTTGTCACTGGATGAGAAGCACAGGTTCGGATCGGTGGGGATTGCTATTGCAGGAGCTGAGTGTAAGGTAGGGCATACATGTCTAATACAGTACACGCCCTGAACACTGCAGGCTGTTCGCGTCTCTGTTATATATAATACTCCATGTTTAGTAATAAGATGATTATAATGTCATAACCCATAAGAGCAGAGGCTTCGTGCCCAAGGGCGGGAAGGGTCGCGTACAGTCGTGCTCAAGGGCGTGGTCAATACTGTGTATTTGTGTCCATCGGCGTGGTCGATAGTGTGCAATCGTGCCTAAGGGCGTGGTCGATAGTGTGCAATCGGCGTGGTTGATCGTGTGCAATCATGCCAAGGGCTTGGTCGATAGTGTGCAACCGTGCCCATCGTGGAGTTGATCGTGTGCAATCGTGCCAAGGGCGTGGTCGATAGTGTTTAATCGTGTCCAAGGGCGTGGTCGATAGTGTGCAGTCCTGCCCAAGGCGTGGTCGATAGTGTGCAGTCCTGCCCAAGGCGTGGTCGATAGTGTGCAGTCCTGCCCAAGGCGTGGTCGATACTGTGTACTCATGCCCAGCGGCGTGATATCCCTAACGTCATGGTTGATCTTGTACAATCGTGCCCCGAAGACGTGGATCGTTTCTTAAGTTGTCTATCGCTGTTTTACCATGCCGGGATTCGATCACTACAGACTACAGACATATAGTTGTAATGTTGCCGACTACGGTGCAAACAGTATTCACATGTACATTTCACAGATAGTCGACCTGGAGACCGGCAAGGCCCTACCCGCAAACAGAGAGGGTGAGCTATATGTACGAGGACCAAGCTTGATGAAAGGGTACCTGTCGAACCCTGTTGCCACGAGGGCCATGATTACCGAGGATGGGTGGATGAAGACAGGTAGCGAATTATAGTGACAACAATAGTTAATCATATTTTCAAAAATATCATTCTTTCATGAAGAAAACAATTTTCAAGTATAAATTTTTAACATTTCGTGATTTTCTGCGTCAGATTGAACAATATACTCGTGCGTTTCGTTATAGTATGTGTCAAAAATCTTGGTCAAATACATTTCAATCGTGGGTTTCTATAGTACGACCCCGTAGGCTCCCATACTTGATACTTCACTCCTTACTCCCAATACGAAGTCAGGAACTATGGCCTTCATATTCACAAATGCCTGAAATTGTTTGATCAGTCAAATATTCAAAACATTGGTTTACTCTTTCGCGACACCACTGAAAATATTGTATCGTCCTCTAATTCTTGAACCTCCGAATGCAACTGAAGCTGTTTGGCGCGAGAATGAGGGAATAGCACAAATCTCACCTGGTCAAATACAGTATGAGGGAGTATATGTTTCCCCAGAATGTTTCCCTCTAGTGTCCTGATGAAAGCAACGACCTATAGGCGGAATACTGCCAAATTATCCATGAATTCATAGAGGCCTTTTGATGTCGGTGGAACGCCACTGTCACAATACAAGATTCACTCACTCAAGGACTTCTCGGAAGTTATTTTTGAAAGTATCTATTCGTGCATTGAGTTACACAAACCGTGTATATTTAATGCACAAATCTCTTTGTCATGTTTGTCCATATACTTATCTGCCTTCTCAATAGGTGATGTTGGCTATGTTGATGATGACGGGTTTCTCTTCATTGTTGACCGACTGAAGGAGCTCATCAAATACAAGGGATTCCAGGTAATGGTGGGGGAACGAGATGGTCCCCCTGACATAGTTCAGCTACTGCCCAAATGGCCAATCTCAAAGAACTGACCTTCATCTTCGCTGTCTAGAATAACACTATATGTATTATTTTGATAGAAACAAGTGACTCCTTTTAAATTGGAAAGAAGCCCCAGTTGGATAGGAGATACTGAACCTGGTAAAAAGGTAAAATAATGCCGCCCCGAGACTATTATGACAGGCTATTATGACAGGCTGTCTTTCACCGTTAGCTGTTTTTACAGCCGAGTGGGAAACACGATTTACAGGAAGCGCTCGTTAAATCACAAACATCACCATGTAGTATGTATGTACGTGAATGTGCTTGTCATCTGGGGAAGACGACTCCTTTTAAACAATGATGTATCCTGGTTACGTTTATATGTGAAAGCTTGTTTCACGCCTCAGTAGCTGTCTCCTCATCTGATCGGAGGAGGATGTAGATGTATTGGGGCGGTGGGGTACGTAGCCTGGTGTTTAAAGCTTTCGCTCGTTTGTCAAAGCCCGGGTTCGATTCCCCAAATGGAAACTAGGTTTGAAGCCCATTTCTTGTTTCATCCGCCGTAATATTGCTGGAATATTGCTGAAAGCGGCATAAAACTCACTGACTGTTAACGTATGGGTACGTAGAGTTATGCGCACAGATAGTACAGGGAGTGGCCAATTTTGCATCCGTATTATCCGTATCATCAAATTTTGCTCTAAAGAGCCGAAGAGCCATGAACCTCAGCTCAAATCAGCCTAGAGTGAAACGACACTGAAAGAGATCGATTTGAATCTGTTACATCCACAATGGAATAAACACATTTGAGCTAGACATGGTTTTCACTTTCACAAACACATTAATTTTTTCCCAGAATTCTTTACGTGTCATGGACTGTCAGTTGGACGTTTTGACTATTTGCAATGTATTTGGTTTTTGGGGGAAATGACAGAAAATGTTCGCTGTAACTAATCCCCGTCTTCTGGGCGGGGCGTGTGACGACCAGTAAGGTGGTCTCTGTCTTTGTACACGAGGTTGTTCCCATTCATCCTTCCTGGACATGCATTTCCTCACCAGGTGGCGCCAGCTGAACTGGAGGACATGCTGTTGAGTCACCCCGGCGTGGCAGATGTCGGTGTCATCGGTATCCCGGATGTCGAGGCAGGAGAGTTGCCCAAAGCGTTTGTTGTCAGGAAGCCGGGGTCAAGGACAACAGAACAAGAACTGCAAGATTTTGTGAAAGGCAGGAAACACCATTTTTTACGTACAACTGGGAGCCTGTCTTTTCCTTTATTTGATGTTTATTGTTATAGCTCTGCACTTAACATTCCGCCGTTATATCAGGGCTGTCTCTTTATATAATAGTATCTGGACAAGCCAGTGACTGATATGAAGAACACGTCCAATGCCATAGGGGAACGGTGACTCGCAATAGCCCATGGCTATATTTTCTTGGGAAGTTTCAAGAAGCAAACATGTTGCCTGATAAAGCTCGTTTGAAGAAATACATGTTACGTGATTTAAACAGTTTTAATGTACCTGAATGCCTGAATATTGTCTAGTTTGGACGAAAACATATATGGAACATGGTGTTAAATCTCAACTCTTGACATGTGGCGGTAACAATGTGATAATACAACTTTAGAGCGGGGAATCATTTTAGCAGTAAGTGTTTCAGTCCATGACTTCCCACCTTGCAGGTAAAGTATCGGGGACCAAAAGACTCAGGGGAGGAGTGACCTTTCTTCAAGTAATTCCAAAGAGCGCCAGCGGCAAGATCCTCAGAAGAATACTTCGAGACATGGAAAAAAACACTCGATCAAAGTTGTAAAACGGGAACCAAGGACAAGGAGAAAATCTATGTTTAAACGGAAAACCTTTAACAATGACATCCCTATGACAATTCTAATTAACAAATTTTAACGTATGTACTAATAATATGTTTAATTATCTACGTATTATTATTAAATAATGTGCGATTTTTTAAGAACACACGTTCCCATGGCAACATATATTTATATTGGGACCACATGATTAAATTGACATTAATTTATTATTAACATTTGAAATTATGTAAATTCAGTTAGTGAAATGTATAGGTACTGCTTAATAGACTATTGTCTATTGTCATTTTGTTAGCATTCTGACAATCGGTACTTGTGCATTAAGGAGAATATTGGTGAAAAATGATAAATATGTGAATGTAGAAATACCATGGAGACCGAGCTAAGGAAAAATGTCAAATGCACACCAATCCAATGACTGGTTTTATATTGATGATACGTGATAGTATTGTCTGAGTGGAATGGCGAGTCAAACCGCATCTCGAGTTATCAAGCTAATCGCGACGAGAGTGAATGTCCGCACTATAAATGGATATATGTTGCTTCTTGTGATGAAGTCGATAGGTTTTGTGTTTGTTTTAAAGCATGATACTTGTATAAAAGAACTATCCTTAATACATTGTTTTACCATGCTTCCAAGAAATCAACTTTGTGTGTGTTGTTTTATATTTATGTCCAAGTCATATGATGTGCGGTGGGGTAGCCTAGTGGTTCAAGTCTTTCTCTCGTCACGCTGAAGACCAGGGTTCGATTTCCCACATGAGTTCACTTGAAACTCATTTCTGGTTTCCCCGGCTGTGATATTACTGGAATGTTGCTAAAAGTGGCGTAAAACGTTACTCACTCACTCACTTAATGATGGGCATAGGAGGACCCGTCATGTGAGGCGCCGAAAATTGCTTCACAGAGTTGCTTGGGCGTGCATATTCTTATGGTTTCGGTTCGAATCCCTGATTAATAATATATGTTTGTCAGTTTCATATCGTTTCTCACAGATTTTACCTGTGTGGTAAGACCGATCACAGGGACTAAATGCCATTGCTCTTCAATCCTCACTTTGAAGTTCCATGAATTGCAAACATCATTTGTGCGCATTGCACCGCCAAGATTTCAATTTGTAGGATACATCAACGATATTCCTCTGAGGGAGCATTGTGAAAGCATTAATTTTGTTCAACATCACACTGCATAATAATTAATGTATTTATACAATATCTGGAATAATATGGATTATAAATAATCACTAAACGGGCGAATAACGCAGACGCAGATCACCGACACAGATGCAGATGGCCGACACAGATGCAGATGACCGACACAGACGCAGATGACCGACACAGATTCAGATGGCCGACACAGACGCAGATGACCGACACAGATTCAGATGGCCGACATAGACGCAGATCACCGACAGACGCAGATCACCGACTAGGATGCAGATGGCCGACACAGACGCAGATCACCGACACAGACGCAGATCACCGACTAGGATGCAGATGGCCGACACAGATGCAGATGACCGGCACAGACCCCTGTGATCGTGGCCTCGCCACGGTGGTGTTTCTAGGTTTGTCAACACTTAACCGCTTTAGTGGGTTTCACCAAATCGGTAAACTATGACGAGCCTCACCACTTCGGGGTTTCCTCCTACAATTGCGGACCCTTTAGGATGTCACTTGACTACTGTTCAAAGTGCCGCTAATCGACAAAGGCAACGCCAGTCTGTTGCACTACGGAAGGGAGAGATCCCAGAGCCATACACTGAAGGTTGAATAGTCGATCATAGGACATTTAATACAAAACGAAAGGGTATTGCTTCCCTTTTGACGCTTAATCATTCCGACATAACTGAATTTCCCATCCCCGATAAACGGTATGCAACTTTGTTTTCAATATTTATTGTATACATTAGGTTCATACAAAAAGCTACACGTATTTCATTCATACACTCACAGGACCAAAAGCCGGATAGTAAACCATTGAAATAATCGTAAATACAGTAGGAAATACATGCCATGACCGGATTTACGTATGTTTTCAGATATTTCCTAACTTCGGGCATATATTTCATATGAATCTATACCTTTGAAACATATGCTCATCGTACATTTTCGTATGCACAAGCACCTCGTTCATGTATGCCCTGACCGGATTGTTAGGGATTTCCAAACATGAATTGCAAAACAGATACCCCGGTAAATACATGATCATACAGTATTTCCAATGCATTCCTTTGAATTTCAATGGGTGCTGAAATTTCCAATTTCGTTCTAAGTTTACTCGGGTTGGAAACATGTGAATTTACTTAGGTGGGGAAACACATGTAAATTTGCAAATTTGCAAATATTTACACACCTTAGATATGTATGTATCATACCGGATTTCAGGGGTATGTATATGAACGGTTCATACACCTTCATGTTACCTGTACTCAAGCAATATGATCATATATATCCATCATGTGAATTACTTGGTTCAAAGGGCGATGCGTTGCCCCTTTGTCCTCGCAAGTTTCCCTAGCTGTCACAATAGAATAGCACTTTGTCTTTCTTGGAGCCCAGCCAAATATGCTACACGAATCAACTCGTAATTTCTTAAGTCTGTTCAGCTCGCGCATCACTACTCTAAAATATGTTGTGGCAGTACATAATTGGAATATTATTGCACTGCATGTGACCTTCCTTAATAGTCCCACAGTGCCTGAACAATGTTATTTCTCCATTCGCTCAGCCTTTGCTGTAATAACGCCATACATAAACTTTAAAGTTGTCCACATTTGTTTCACTAACGCAAAAGTATACGATAACAAACAATGCCATATCAAATTATATATTCTGTGAGACATGAAATGAAAAATTGTTTTTATTGTGTAGCGATTATGACCGGATAGCACAGGCGGATGCGTTCTCTGAGTATATCATAGGCATGTTGGATCTCTATGCCTTTCGTGAAATTCGTCTATATTGTCCTGTTTAAATTGACGATCCATAACTCAGATCACGTAAGTAATTGTGATGTCGCATTGCTGTAAATTTCCCTATCGGAGAAGTCATTCCCACAAGATATATATTCCCTTGTTTGGAGAAGATCTATGGCTATTACGCCCCAGTGTTGCTAAACATCTTGTAGGCCTTTAGTCTGACACAGACGCAGACCTCGCATGTTAAAGTTCAGATCTGACAGGGGCTGAAAATATCATTCCGACATGAATACAATATCTCAGTGTTTTCCAAAGTAAGTGGAGAGCTTTCTACAACATTGGAAATAACTGTATCGTTGTCCTTCTGATATTCCCCGAACGAAAGCTCTACCCATTTAGGGTACAATGTGTAAGTTACGGAATTGTAGGGAATAGTCTTAAGACTTTTCTACTTTGACCAGGACTCTTCGAACTTGTAACAGTCGTTTGAGAAGATCAAAAGAGAAAAGGGTAGTGCACAATGTATCTGACGGACGTATTTAGAGAACGTTCGAAGAACTTTATAAATACAATGATAGAAATACCGGTTATGTTTAAAACGTCCCTTCAATCTGATAGCCAGAGGGATTATTGTGAAAGATCGCAGTATATATCATCATAAACGGGCCAAGATAAAAGTACATGTCATTCATCCCCACATTATATCCCTTTTATAGACACGGGACATCGTTGTTACAGGTAGGGCAAACACTTTCTTCTAAAGTGTCTGCCGGTTTCACGCTACATACTTGTGTTCAGAATATCGAGAAAACTAGCGACGCAAGTTCTCCTCCATCACACCAGAGACCACATAATCTATCATATGGCCTTTGATCACACATATAATTGTTTATTACCCACGTGGTCAACGTATGGGTAGTTGCATACTAATCTCGTACGTCACACGAGTGTCGTATCGCGTTGACCTGAGAAATTCTAACGATTTGATTGGATAACCGATGACCTCTCAATTAGGTCACATTCTGACGTAACTATTTTTTCATTCATAACAAACACGTGAATTCATTCATTCTACAACTTAAATGCATTGTGGGAATGTAAACATCGCGAACGTTGCCGTGTCGCTGTTTAATTGTGAGTCGAACTGAGACATTATATCCGTCGAAAAACGTAAACGCAATGTTTCCACCAGTGATGTTAGCCGAATGTAGCAACTGCAAACCAAGAAACGGGGTGCTACGGAGTAGTTTACTGTAGGAGGCTGTACGAGGCGATGACAACTGACATGAATCGTGACGTCGGTTACCAAGGCAGTGACGTCATTACAGTGTGATGTCATGCAAATATTGTACTACAGTACAAAACTCTTCCGCAACCTCTTTATGAAACCGGTTTCGGGTTGAAACCAAAATATTAACAAAAATACACCATTTTGTCAATTTAATGCATGTAAGACCTTCTTATGTTATCTGACCTTGCTTTCGCTCGGTCAGATACCATAGGAAGGACACTCGTTTCGTATAGTTCGTATGTAATGAGACCTCGTGTAGTATTCTCTATAAAGATACCCAGTGTATTGATAGCGATGAAGTAATTTATCAACTTGTACGGCCGACAGTATCATCTGCATTACTCTCTTACATAAGGTGAAATATCACAGGGTTGTTATGGTAACGATAATTTGGCATACTATTTATTGTGTTATTCTTTAATCTGCGATTAGAATTTAAATACGTTTTGACGTGAGCATGTTAAGAAAAGAGAAGCTGTAAAACGAAATGTATTGTGATCGAACCTATAGGCCTTTGTAAAAGCGAGGATCAAGCTACCTACATAAAAACCTGTTTTCGTGATAAATATCTGTTAATCCTTGGCACGATTCCGACCATATCATGGGCATGTGTTTGTGAATCATAATCAAATAGTGATGTTACAAGGCGTCCATGCCGCGTCAACAACACATGCAAACAGGGGCGTAGCTACCATTATAAAAAACAGCTCGAGCTTACACATGATCTTTGCTAAACAATAATTTTTCTTCTAATTCTTGCCAGAAATACCTACAAACACGTTCCATTTAAAAAGTGGAAATCCCTCTATGAATCATACTGACTACAATATTCTTTGACTAAAGCATTACCATGTACAGTAAACAGGTTATTCTTCATATCATAACTTTCAGTGATGATTGTTTTTCCATCGACATGTATGAGGATGTTTTGTTACAGTTATGATTATATGTGAATCATCACTGAAATGCAGTTGTTTATTTTTCATTTGTTTATCAATTATTTTAGAAAAAACACCAAATACTCGATGTATGGTATTGTATCGATGCAGCAGACATGTGTAAACTATGTCCAAACATATTTGTATAAGAGGAAATCACATTTCAATTTCCATGGTGGTAAGACTTCCGTCCGAATCAGAATATGTCTTTCAGAATATGTCTTTCAGTATGTTCAGATACAATAAACAAATCGCGTTAAAACTCATCCTTATCAGATGAGGAATATATACAGTATATATTCAGGTGATATGATTTGACTAGAATGAAATTTAAGGGGGGATACAGGCGGAAGTCTTTCCACAATATTTTGAAGCTATTGAAATCATCAAACGTCAAACGATAACTCTTCAGGTCTCATAAAAAATGAAATTTGGGCAAGCCCCCAATACCACCTACATATGCCCCCAATACCACCTAAATATAAGGCTTTGCAGCCCATAGGGCTTACACGAAAAAAATGGCTTGCTACGCGCCTGGCAAACGCACGAGAATTGCAATACCGGCCTCTTACCACTGATTCTCCGTGACCTGGAGACACATGTGACTGAGCGTATGTTGGGACGTCGTCTGTCATACAGACCCTGAAGCAAATATATCCAAGCCCACGCAAGTCTACAAAATGTGGCAAGTCTAGATTTCCACAGCTTCGGGAGAAAGTCTCAGGGCTCCTTTTCATTATATTATATTTCCTTTCACTATGAACTTTTTTTCTGTAAAATACGTTTATATCAGGGACTAGTTGTTAATCTAGTTCTGACGGGTAGAAGACAAAAGACAAAATGGATACTAGTGCTGTTACATTTTATTATACATATACATTCGTCCTTGTCTCGGTATAAATGTATATTTTCCACCAAATTTACCTATCGGAGGATATCGAAATCTAGGTTAAGCTATTTGAATCATATTTACAATTAAAAGACCCAAACAATGGTTTGTTGTCCAAATTTTTGGTTTTCCATAGTCACAGAACGATAGTTTTCCCCTTCCGTCTCTAGGAAAACTCACTGCAGGGTTGGGTTATGGAGTGCCATACCAAACACCCACAGCTAGCGGGACCAACATCTCCAGTAACATTTACATCTGCCAACGCTTAATTCGCAAGTGGTGAGGCAATAAGCCAATGAGGCTAAGGGTCCTGTACCATGTTTGTGAAATACCTATGATGCCTTATATGAAGTCTATCATCTAAGCAAGTCTAGCTATGTATGGCGTTAAGTCACTGCTTGAAGAAAGGCTCCTTTAGAATTTTATTTGGTAAATACATGTATTAGTATTTTCATCATATTGGAAAATACATAGACTAACGCTCAATGTCTGAATATATATAATTTTGATAGCAACAAACAAACCCATTTAAATTGAAAAGGAGCCCCAGGCAGACACGAGATTCAGGCCGGCTAGCCATGGCAGTTAGCTATAGATATGTTTACTTTGTAACCCGACCCCCAAAGTGAGTTAGGTTTCATGCAGATGTTAACAGACCCTGGACCTGAGGAGATCTAGACTTGCTTCATTTAAGGCTTTAACATTGCATAGAGGGCTTGGCAGTAGGGGAAATAATGTGGTTCAGGGACTGTGAGACAGACTAAGCAGTAAGGAATATAATGTGGTTCAGGAACTGTGAGACAGACTAAGCAGTAAGGAAAATAATGTGGTTCAGGGACTGTGAGACTAGAAAATGCATGGCAACCTACACTTCATTGTGACTATGATTAAGGCATCATTTCAAAACACAAGGGTTATTTCCTTTGCGTTAACTGACAGGCTTTCGGTGTCAAATTATTTGGAACTCCAGCCCAAGGTGGTGTTATGCTGTCTGGAAATATGGCCTTTTTGTAATGCTTTGGTTGCACATAATGATAAGTGATTGTTGTACATATGATGTTTTTGAAGGATAATCTCAGCTGACTAATACTTTGCACGTGTTTCCCCCCACTCTTTTCATACCCGTAAAAGTTAATTTTCCATATATATGTCTGTAAGAAAAGAGTGTACGTAAAGTAATGGGATGGCTGAATTTGGCCACCTGAGGTAGTGACCACAGCACTCTGGTTATACTGCATTGAGAGAGGACAGAGCTTGGCAAGATACCAATAAATATGCTTGTCATTTAAACCTTTATCTGATGTTTGTGGAATGTGATTTTATAATTGAAGATGATTCCTGCACCTGTAGCCCCAATATAGACGTTGTTAGTCTGTGAATCTTCCAAATTACTTCGTCTCTTTTTTTCAATTGAAATTAAGATCTTTGCCTTTTATCAAAATAATATATTTTCAGTCTTAATGTGCCTATGTCGGAAATCAACCACCGGTTTTTGACCTGACAGGCAAACGCTTTAACCACGAGCGTACCCCATCATTCCTTGATACTGTTAAAGAATATACATTGGTACATTTATTATACATTCAAGATTGAACCCAGTTTTGTCACCATAAATCCTTCAGTTTTTATGTTAGTGACATGATCTGCACACTGATAATTTAAAAAGTGAAATATAAATAATGATTGTTTGCGATCTTTATCCAATTTAGTTTTCCATTGATCTAGTAATTTTCAGTTTCTATTTCCTCGAATTTCTGTACGAAGGTACTTTTAACAGTTTCACCCAATAACAGTAAAGCATACAGATAATACGTTTCGGTACTTTGATAGATTAATAAGTACACATTATATTCCATGATATTGAGATACCAAAATGATTAACATAATTATAAAATATATAACAAATTAGACAGCAATAAGCAAAAGCAAGAGAGAAAACGCATGAGCAACATAATGCTGTCAGGTAGTAAGCTTTCAATAATTATCGAAACTGCTTAGTTATGAGCTAATTGCAATCACTACAATTTTCTATAGTCTACCCAAGAGATGGAAACAAAATAGGTCTATTATGAAAATTATGAGCTAATTGCAATCACTACAATTTTCTTAAGTCTACCCAAGAGGTGGAAACAAAATATGTCTACAGTATATTCCGTCGGGTAACTGAAATTTGAGAAAACGTCCGTATGGAATAATACCTGTATTCCGAATCAAAAAGAGGTCATACCAAGTATGTGCATGTTCACACATTTACAACAGTAATTTACACCGGGAATCATTAATACATTGTAATCATCTTTTATGAAAGTATAGATAATGAAATTTGTTCAGTTATGATCAGTCGGATAATTCATACAAGTGAGCAGTAAAATTAGGGACCTACCGGTTCATGTCTGTGTGAACACATCTGTCTGTGTTTTATTGTAATTAGCAGTGTCTCCTTGTATAGCATATTAAGAAGTGTACCTAAGGTCAGTTATTTAAACTGTTATGTAATTTCCATTACAAAAAGTATAAACGATATTACCTACTGGTCAGAAAGACTTATCAGTACCCAACACCGACCCACCACCACCACCCCACCCTAGGCCTACCCCATGCCACACCCTCTCCCTCGCACACACACACACTCCCTAACATACATATCGCTCTGGCCCATAGACCCGATATTTGAACCTGTTAAACAGACACCATGTGTATGTCAAGAAAGACACGCACGTTATTAGTGGTGCTCAGTCATGGGTATCACTTCACCATGTGTTTCTAATTATCTCAGTACATTATGGCGTGGTCGGACGCGCTAACGAACCCTATGTGACAGTTACATTACAGAACCATTGAAATACATGTTAAAGTAGTGCTAATCTTGTAACACTATATTTACCCATTTCCAACCATTTACGCATGTACTAAATATATGACAAACCTAACCCTGGTCATACGAGATTTCAAGGGTATTGAAATGCAGGTCCTACAGTCACAGCATTTACATATGTTACACATGTTAGGAAACACATGGAAACAATGGCCAGATTTACACACCTGTGAAATACATGTAAATGCAGAGTTGAATGTTCGTTTATTTTAACACCCCTTTAAACGTGTGTAAATCTGACGGCCAGATGATACGTAGATTTCAAACGTTGTTCATATGGCCGCCGGATGAAACGAGCATTTCATGACGTTAGTAAATTTGGTTAATACAGTCATTTTGTGTGGAATAGACACTACATGGGGAATAGACACTACACTACATGAGGAATAAACACTACACTACATGAGGAATAGACATTACATGGGTAATAGACACTACACTACATGAGGAATAGACACTACATGGGAAATAGACATTACACTACATGAGGAATAGACACTACATGGGAAATAGACACTACACTACATGAGGAATAGAGGGGACACTACATGAGGAATAGACACTACATGAGGAATACACACTACATGGGGAATAGACATTACTACACTACATGAGGAATAGACACACACTACACTACATGAGGAATAGACACACATGGGGAACACTACATGAAATAGACACTAGACACACTACATGATGGAAATAGACACTACACTACATGAGGAATAGACACTACATGAGGAATAGACACTACACTACATGAGGAATAGACACTACACTACACTACACTACATGAGGAATAGACACTACACTACATGAGGAATAGACACTACACTACATGAGGAATAGACACTACACTACATGAGGAATAGACACTACATGGGAAATAGACACTACACTACATGAGGAATAGACACTACATGGGAAATAGACACTACACTACATGAGGAATAGACACTACATGGGAATAGACACTACACTACATGAGGAATAGATGCTACATGGGGAATAGACACTACACTACATGAGGAATAGACACTACACTACATGAGGAATAAACACTACACTACATGAGGAATAGACATTACACTACACTACATGAGGAATACATGAGGAATAGACACTACACTACATGAGGAATAGACACTACATGGGGAATAGACACTACACTACATGAGGAATAGATGACACTACACTACATGAGGAATAGACACTACACTACATGAGGAATAGACACTACACTACATGAGGAATAGACACTACATGGGGAATAGACACTACACTACATGAGGAATAGACACTACATATAGACACTACACTACATGAGGAATAGACACTACATGGGAATAGAATACACTACACTACATGAGGAATAGACACTACACTACATGGGAATAGGAATAGACACTACACTACATGGGAATAGACACTACATGGGGAATAGACACTACACTACATGAGGAATAGACACTACATAGGAATACATGGGAATACACACTACATGAGGGGGAATAGACACTACACTAGACACTGGGGAATAGAATAGACACTACACTACATGAGGAATAGACACTACATGGGGAATAGACACTACACTACATGGGGAATAGACACTACACTACATGGGGAATAGACACTACACTACATGAGGAATAGACACTACTACATGGGAAATAGACACTACACTACATGAGGAATAGACACTACATGGGGAATAGACACTACACTACATGAGGAATAGATGCTACATGGGGAATAGACACTACACTACATGAGGAATAGACACTACACTACATGGGGAATAGACACTACACTACATGAGGAATAGACACTACATGGGGAATAGACACTACACTACATGAGGAATAGACACTACATGGGGAATAGACACTACACTGAGGAATAGACACTACATGGGGAATAGACACTACACTACATGAGGAATAGACACTACATGAGGAATAGACACTACACTACATGAGGAATAGACACTACATGGGGAATAGACACTACACTACATGAGGAATAGACACTACATGAGGAATAGACACTACACTATAGACACTACATGAGGAATAGACACTACACATGGGAAATAGACACTACATTGGGAATAGACACTACACTACATGAGGAAATAGACACTACACTGGGGAAATAGACACTACATGGGAACATAGACACTAGACACTACTACATGAGGAATAGACACTACACTACATGAGGAATAGACACTACATGGGGAATAGACACTACACTACATGGGGAATAGACACTACATGGGGATAGACATAGACACATACATAGACTACATGAGGAATAGACACTACACTACATGGGAATAGACACTACACTACATGATACATGGGGAATAGACACTACACTACATACATGAGGAATAGACACTACACACTACATGGGAAATAGACACTACACTACATGAGGAATAGACACTAGGAATAGACACTACACTACATGAGGAATAGACACTACATGAGGGAATACATGAGGGAATAGACACACATGGGGAATAGACACTACACTACACTACATGAGGAATAGACACTACATGGGGAATAGACACTACACCACATGACATGAGGAATAGACACTGCATACATGGGGAATAGACACTACACTACATGAGGAATAGACACTAGACACTACACTACATACACTACACTGGAGGAATAGACACTACACTACATGAGGAATAGATGCTACATGGGGAATAGACACTACACTACATGAGGAATAGACACATACATGGGGAATAGGACACTACACTACACATAGGAATAGACACTACACTACATGAGGAATAGACACTACACTACATGAGGAATAGACACACTACATGGGAATAGACACTACACTACATGAGGAATAGACACTACATGGGGAATAGACACTACACTACATGAGGAATAGACACTACACTCTATGAGAAATAGACACTACACTACATGAGGAATAGACACTACATGGGGAATAGACACTACACTACATGAGGAATAGACACTACACTACATATAGGGGAATAGACACTACATGGGAAATAGACACTACACTACATGAGGAATAGACACTACATGGGAAATAGACACTACACTACATGAGGAATAGACACTACATGGGGAATAGACACTACACTACGTGGGGAATAGACACTCTACACTACATGAGGAATAATAGACACTACATACATGAGGAATAGAATACACTACAAATACACTACACATGAGGAATAGACACTACACTACATGGGAGGACACTAGACACTACACTACATGAGACACTAGATGAATAGACACTACACACATGAGGAATACATGGGAAAAAGACACTACACTACATGAGGAATAGACACTACATAGGGAATAGACACTACACTACGTGAGGAATAGACACTACACTACATGAGGAATAGACACTACACTACACGTTGAACCAACACTACATGAGGAGTAGATTCTACATTGAGAAAGACATTACATGGGGAATAGACAACATATGATATGGAAACTTTATTGGGAATAGACACTACAGTGGAGGCAGACACTACGATGGATACAGACACTACAATGGATGCAGACACAACATGGATATGGGCACAACAACGGATTTGGACACTACCTAAGGAATGACACAACTATGGTTTATGGACACTAAACAGATGCAGACACTACCTAGGGAATGACACTCTACAGTTTATGGGCACTAAACGGATGCAGACACTACAGGACACTGTTTGGTTTACGGACTCTAAACGGGTACAGACACTACCTAGGGAATGACACTGTATGGTTTATGGACACTAAACGGATGCAGACACTACCTAGGGAATGGGACCGCCTCTGTGGTGTAGTGGTTAGAGCGTCCGCCCGGAGAGTGGAAGGTCGCGGGTTCGATCCCCGACCGCGTCACACCAAAAGACGTTAAAATATGGTACTTGTTGGTCCCTGCCTGGCGCTCGGCATCAATGGGTACAACAAGGACTGGTCGGCTCGGAGTCAGTATAATGTGTCTGAGTGGGGTATTCATGCTTCACTGCGGCATGGTATCTCAGTGGGCTAGCACTATAAAACCAGCTTCAGCCTGGGCTAGTACAAGCAGCCTCACATACACATACACACGCATGCACGTCGTCATATGAGCGAAATATTCTCAAGCACGACGTTAAACCCAATTTCACCTCGCATCACCTAGGGAATGGACACTGTATGGTTTATGGACACTAAACGGATGCAGACACTACCTAGGGAATGACACAACTTTGGTTTATGGACACTAAACGGATGCAGACACTACCTAGGGAAAGGACACTGTATGGTTTATGGACACTAAACAGGTACATACACTACCTATGTGATCAACACTGTGTGATTTATGGACACTAAACGGGTACAGACACTACCTAGGGAATGACACAACTTTGGTTCATGGACACTAAACGGATGCAGACACTACCTAGGGAATGCAACAACTATGGTTTATGGACACTAAACGGATGCAGACACTACCTAGGGAATGGCACAACTATGGTTTATGGACACCAAACGGATGCAGAGACTACCTATGGGATCAACACTGTGGGATCAACACTGTGTGATTTATGGACACTAAACGGATTACCTAGGGAATGGAACAACTATGGTTTATGGACACCAAACGGATACACTACCTAGGAATGCAACAACTATGGTTTATGGACACCAAACGGATGCAGAGACTACCTATGGGATGGACACTGTGTGATTTATGGACACTAAACGGATACAATGGGAATGATACAACTATGGTTTATGGACACTATATGGATGCAGACACTACCTAGGGAATGCAACAACTATGGTTTATGGACACTAAACGGATGCAGAGACACTACCTAGGGAATGCAACAACTATGGTTTATGGACACCAAACGGATGCAGAGACTACCTATGGGATGGACAGTGTGTGATTTATGGACACTAAACGGATTCAGACATTATTTAGGGAATGATACAACTATGGTTTATGGACACTATATGGATGCAGACACTACCTAGGGAATGCAACAACTATGGTTTATGGACACTAAACGGATGCAGACACTACCTAGGGAATGCAACAACTATGGTTTATGGACACCAAACGGATGCAGAGACTACCTATGGGATGGACAGTGTGTGATTTATGGACACTAAACGGATTCAGACATTACCTAGGGAATGATACAACTATGGTTTATGGACACTATATGGATGCAGACACTACCTAGGGAATGCAACAACTATGGTTTATGGACACCAAACGGATGCAGACACTACCTAGGGAATGGAACAACTATGGTTTATGGACACCAAACGGATGCAGACACTACCTAGGGAATGGAACAACTATGGTTTATGGACACCAAACGGATGCAGAGACTACCTAGGGAATGGACCTATGGTTTATGGACACCAAACGGATGCAGACACTACCTAGGGAATGACACAACTATGGTTTATGGACACTATATGGATGCAGACACTACCTAGGGAATGACACAACTATGGTTTATGGACACTATATGGATGCAGACACTACCTAGGGAATGACACAACTATGGTTTATGGACACCAAACGGATGCAGACACTACCTAGGGAATGGAACAACTATGGTTTATGGACACTAAACGGATGCAGACACTACCTAGGGAATGATACAACTATGTTTTATGGACACTATATGGATGCAGATACTACCTAGGCAATGCAACAACTATGGTTTATGGACACCAAACGGATGCAGACACTACCTAGGGAATGCAACAACTATGGTTTATGGACACCAAACGGATGCAGAGACAACCTATGGGATGGACAGTGTGTGATTTATGGACACTAAACGGATTCAGACATTACCTAGGGAATGATACAACTATGGTTTATGGACACTATATGGATGCAGACACTACCTAGGAATGCAGACAACTATGGTTTATGGACACCAAACGGATGCAGACACTACCTAGGGAATGAACAACTGTTTTTATGGACACCAAACGGATGGGAATGCAACAA
This sequence comes from Haliotis rubra, assembly GCF_003918875.1. Classification (NCBI taxonomy): domain Eukaryota; kingdom Metazoa; phylum Mollusca; class Gastropoda; order Lepetellida; family Haliotidae; genus Haliotis; species Haliotis rubra. The sequence continues at coordinate 594,455 of NW_025765492.1, forward strand.
CTATGGTTTATGGACACCAAACGGATGCAGAGACTACCTAGGGAATGCAACAACTATGGTTTATGGACACTAAACGGATGCAGACACTACCTAGGGAATGACACAACTATGGTTTATGGACACTATATGGATGCAGACACTACCTATGGAATGATACAACTATGGTTTATGGACACTATATGGATGCAGACACTACCTATGGGATGGACAGTGTGTGATTTGTGGACACTATATGGATGCAGACACTACCTAGGGAATGACACAACTATGGTTTATGGACACCAAACGGATGCAGACAATACCTAGCGAATGACACTGTATAGTTGATGGACACTAAACGGATGCAGTCACTCTCAATGGTAAAATGGTAAATGAGACCTACTTAGATTAGCCAGCGTTTCTGTACAGTTACTAAACAGGTCAAAGTCCTGGCCCTGTTATCTCGGTACAACGAACGTAACCCCACATATTCAGTCAAGTGCTGGCGTATCTCAGGCTTGTCATGATGAGCGTTATTGGTTGTACAAATGTGCAAAAAGGTTCAACGCAAATGTTATGTGTGATGCAGTCTGATTGAAATGTTGTTTTAATTGGGTTTTTTAATATATCGTCATGGTGGAACAGTGTACCAGCTGATAGAGGGGAGAGAGCTGGTAATTAAATAAACATATAACTGGAACAGATTGTGTATTGAACGGGAAGTCAAATTGGGAGTAGTTATAATGGGAGCGAACCGTTGAAATTATTCACTGTGTATGAATGAATAGGAGGTAAACGGGCTGAGCATCTACTGTAGATAAAGGCCATCGGAATATTTAACATGTTATACTCGGTTTCGACCTGAGCTTCGATTTGAGTTGATCAATCCGAATCATGTAACTGTAAAGTTAGGGAGCAATGAACCTAGCTTTGTATTTTACAATGTAGATAAACACAAGATTAATTGTTCTTTCAGATCATTAACATGTAATGTTAATGTCTAATGAATATACAGTTAATTTTGATTCCATTAAACTGCCTCACCAATAACACAAGACTAACGCTTAGTCTCTGAATACATATATTATTGACAGAAACAAATAATTCCATTTAACTTCCTTATGTTGCATTTAGAAGTTTGTATAAAAGTGTTTCTCTTAATCCCATTTACATTGAAAAGGAGGCTCAGTAAGATGGGGGATTCAGAACCTGAGGAAATCTAGACTTGCTTCATTTAGGGTTTTAGCAATTGCAGGGAGAACTGGGCAGAAGGGAAAATAATGCGGACCAGGAAGTGGAGACGACGATAATACCGCCTCGCACACTATCACAACCCCCTATGAAAACAATCGGTTTACCCGTGCGTCAAGTTACATGATAAACTGCGATAAACACAACAAGGCCTGGATACGGGACAAGCCTGCCCAATACATCGAACAGGAGCTTTATATTTTCACATGAAACAGCTTGGTTATTACATAACTGTGTATCAGTCTGGTGAAACCATTCACCGCGTCAGTCTGTGTGTCGGCCGAGATATACCTCAAAGCATAAGCTTTGAAAGGACGATTGTAACCTTGACCCCCGTTTGAGACCGGTTAGGAGTGAGCGTGCGAACATGTTGTGGAAAGGCAAGCCTTTACATCTGCCATGTGTTTCTTTGGGGACATTCATGACGGAAAGGTTCGATCAGCTTGGAGAAAAGGTTGCCTTGGTGAGTAAATTCGACACTTGTCGCGTTCGAGTCGACCTCCTTTCCCCCTATCTACAGCAGCGGCTGTTGACCTATATGGATTTTCTAGATCTCTCGTTACTGTCAGTGTTAAACTGGCGTATCTCAGTGGTCGGGCTCATCCTTGTGGTCCGTCCGTTAGTAACTGAAAATCTAGTCTGTCTCACAGTCCCTGAACCATATTATTGTGCCTATAGCCCTGCCTTTCCTGCAATGCTAAAGCCCTAAATAAAGCAAGCCTAGATTTCCCCAGGTTCTGAGTCTGTGCCCTGGGACTCCTTTTCAGTATAAATGGGTTTATTTGTTACTATCAAATTATATATGTTCAGAGACTAAGCCTTAGTCTACTGAAAATGTTCATTGTTCTGTGCCCAAGCGTGTGTGTGTGTGTGTGTGCGTGTGCGTGTGCGTGCGTGCGTGCGTGCGTGCGTGCGTGCGTAGCAGCCACGATCCTGTGTATTGCCTCCATTATCAGATTTCTACCAGCTGATAAGTTTACACGATACCATTGGAAAGCTGGGCGTCAGATGTTTTCTCAACTAGATATTCTAACGTTTAGGTATCGCAAGAATTTGGCAATGCATATTGCAACGCAACTCAATTCAAACAACGTCTAAGATGTGTGGGGCGTTGGGGTAGCCTAGTGGTTAAAGCGTTAGCTCGTCACGCCGAAAATCCGCCTTTGATTCCCCACATGAATACAATGTGTGAAGCCCATTTCTGGTGTTCCCCGCCGTGATATTGCTGGAATATTGCTAAAAGCGGCGTAAAACCATACTCACTCACTCACTCACACAAAGATTTGTTCATGCTTGAGTGAACAACGTTTATAAATACTTCAACCTACAGAACACATTATTCAAAACTTCAGACTTTGTTTACAGTATGAAATTACAAGATAAATAATTGATACGATGGTTATGTAAATTAAGATTTGGTTTATATGATTTAAAAAATCACAGATATATGACGTTGAATGACTTGTATGTTCGCAATATAATACAGGAAACTAACGAAACCAATTCCATGTACTGTTGGTACGTACTTTTAGCCTGTCTCACAGTCTCTGAACCACATTATTTTCCCTAATACCTAGCCCTCTCTGCAATACTAAAGCCCTAACTGAAGCAAGGATAGATTTCCCCAGGTTAAATCTCCCAACTCACTGGGGCTCCTTTTCAATTTAAATGGGTTTATTTGTTACTATCAAATTTATATATATTCAGGGACTAAGCGTTAGTCTAGTATGTACTAATCTTTGAAACAAATATTGTCATGTCTGTCCTAATTTAAAGCGTCTAAATACAGTGTTCTTTATATAGTATGGCAAGCGCGCTAACAACAGGATAATAATGATGTTAAATGATTACCCCAAAACAGGTCGTACCATGACCATGTCAATTTTAATAAGTATATGAAAATCTAATGGATAAATCTCCAATCCTCTCAAGGTCTGTTGCAAAATGTGGCAAAGTTTTCATAATATCCATATGGGGACACAGGTCTTCTCAATTCTGAAAATAATAAAATAAATAATTTCTGTGTATGGCCAAGAAAATTAGGAATGCTTTTTGGAAGAACACAATTAGCCTCACTAACAACGCACAATTATACCAAATATATACGACTTCCTGAAATTGTCGATATTAAATTTCACTTCTCCTGAAGACATATCATTCAGAGGTACAGAGAAGCTGCGTATGTGTGTAAATTACGCAAATATTTATGTGAAAACTCAATTCTGTTACGTCCATCGGTACAAGTACGCTTGAATTTTTGTAAATACTCAATAAATTTGATCTTACATGCTTACACACAAACATGTAAAATCTTAGCTTTCGTACCGGTGAATTAGTTCTTGTCACTAAACCTACTAGAATTTGGAATAAGCAGACCCATGTGCTACAGATGGAGGTTACTGAGGACAGATAAAATAACTGAGGTATATTGAGAGGTTCTATTTTATTACATGAACTTGTCAACTTGCAGTCTTTCTTATCGTTTCTCATATTACAGATCAAATATCGTAACAAAAACGTAAATCAACACTTAAGCTTTATTATATTTTTACAATTAATTGAAAATGGCAAAATTCCCAGTTGAGTTTGAGTGAGTTGAGTACAAAATTTATTTGGTTTCTCAAAGGATATTATGATACCTAATTGAGATGAACATAAGCGAGTACATAACTCAATGACCCAAAATGTTATCTGTAGCTCTGCTGTTAGACTTTCGATTACACTTTCTCAGTAATGAAGAGATAATAGTTCTTCGTCCCAAATATAACATGAAATATGATCACTAAATGGTATTGTGTGTATTCATAGCTTTCGGTCGCGGGATCAGTCCCGGTTTACACTTGTCAGAAGGGTACACAAAGATCGTGATCCAGACTATCATTTTGTGGTGGCTGAGTGGGTTAGATTGCTGAATTTAGCCGATAAGGTGCGTGACTCTGAGAGGATTGGACCTAACCCCCAAAAGTACTAGAATCTGTGCTTTACCGAGAAACTGTAATCCTAAATACAACGTGTTATACTGAGAAATGTATAATACTATCAAGTGCTTCCATGATCATATTAACACGCTTTCTCAGGTCGACTCGAACACTGGCCGTTCCATGTCGTACCGCGAGCTCTCGGCCACTATCCGACGTCTGGCACGTGGGCTTAGTAACCTCGGATTCAAGAGAGGCGACGTTCTCTGTATCTTCTCCCCGAATGTCATCGAATATCCAATCGTGTTCTACGCAGTTGCCTCCCTTGGTGGTGTACTACAAGCGACCAACCCGCTCTACAATGCAGGTAAGAGATTCAGATCAATGTTTTATTGGGCATATCGCAAACCACAGCCGAGTTAAATTAATGAAAAAAGTTGAAAATTGCCACAGGACAACGTTTATCTGCTTCTACGCGTGTATTGTCAGTCACTCATACACAAGAATCGCTGTAAAGTCCGTCATACAGACCCTGAAACAAACATATCCAAGAAAACCCATGCAAGTGTAGAATATGTGGCAAGTCTAGATTTCCACAGTTTGAAAATGAAGAAAGTCTCAGGGCTCCTTTTTAATATATGTTTGGTATTATGAACTGTTTTTTTCTGTAAAATATGTTCATTTCAGAGACTAGTTGTTAGTTTAAATATCAGACTCTTTCAAATGAATACCGACAATGATCAGTGCCTTGCATGCTGAGTTCCACGGGTTACACCTTCATTACCCCTGGAATGTAATGAACCATGCCAGTCATGAATATTCACAGGGGTCAACAGTCAAAGGTCAAGAGGTTCATTTTTTCTCCGTTGATCTAAAGGATTGGGTGACTGACATAGGCCTGCTAAAGCACAGGGGTTCGAATCACTGTTTGGACAATAATTTATAAAAATAAAAATCTAGATTTTTGCAACCGTATATTGTTTTTATATGTTATGAGTAACTTGTATTTCAAATTTGAACGAAATCGGTGAAGAAATGGAATTTTTAGAAAATTCTCAAAACATGTAATGAGTGCAGCGGGAGAATTTTCTAAAAAATCCATTTCTTCACCGATTTCGTTCAAATTTGAAATATAAGTTACTCATAACATATAAAAACTATATACGGTTGCAAAAATCTAGATTTTTATTTTAAAAAATTATTGTCCAAACAATGATTCGAACCCCTGTGTGCTAAAGTCTAAGAAAAACAGCAGGGAACTACCAAACTATGGGATATGAACACAAAGTAGACCGAAATAGACACACAAACACAATCCCCGTTCCCCGTAATCCTAAGGACCCGGCAGAGTTTCAGTGCAACCAAACAAAAAATAAAAGTCAGAAAGGTGACTGTGCTTTGTTCACAGACAAGGCCTAGTAATCCATTTGGATGGTTGCAGACATAGCGTGGAGTCACTCGCGTCACAAATATACTGGTAGGTTCAATTATTCAGGTTGAGCTCTAAATTGATTTATGTATCCGAGGGCCCAGGTCGCCCAGTTGCCTTTCTTAGGTCTGCCAGGATCCAGTGATCTTGTGTTCAAATCCCGTTTCCCCTTATTGTGATCCTTTGTTTCTCATCACCAGTGTTCGTCTTTATTACGCCTCCCAGCCCCAAAAAAAAAAAAACAAAAACAAACAACAACAAACAAAAAACAAACCCCAACAAACCCCCAAAAACAACAACAACAACAAAACAAACAAACAAAACAAACAAAAAAACAAAACAACCAAAAACAAAAAACCCAACAAACAACAACAATCCAAAAAAAACAAAAAACAATCAAAAGCAAACAAAAAACTCATACAAACAAACATAACAACAAAACAACAACAACAAAAACACCAAAAACACACCCACAAACTGACATACTGTGAAGCATAAATCCAACTCACTCTTTATGTGTTTCTCCAGATGAACTCAAACACACCTTCGACATCTGTAAGAGCAAGTTCCTTCTGACCCTACCGGACATGCTGCCAGTTGTCAAACAGGCCCAGGGTCACACCATCCAGGTGAGAGGGGTTAGAAGGTCACCTGTCCTTCACCAGCATATATTATTGAGCTGCCCCATGTGAAATCACTTGGTAGGTTTAGAGTATAAGCTGACTATTCCCATACATTACAGGTATGGCATATATATGTTTAGGCTGTATGTCCATGAAAAGCTTCACTACAAATTTGATGTGATGCATTAAAACAGATACCACTCACTCACTCACTCACTCACTCACTCACTCAAGGTTATCAAAGACCCTTGAAGATCCAGGGTAGAATTGATCTTCAGTACCCCGTGCTTGTCGTGAGAGGCGACAAACGGGATCAGGTGGTCAGGCTCGCTGACTTGTTTGACACATGTACGGTGCTTATGCTGTTGATCACTGGATTGTCTGGTCCAGACTCGATTATTTACATACCACCGCCATATAGCTAAAATATTGCTAAGTGCGGCGTTAAACAACAACCAATCAATCAATGAAGGTCATAACATACATACAGATGTCTGTAACTTGTACATTTCAGAAGGTTATCGTGCTGGGTAAGGCTGAAGGGTGTGTCAGTTTCTCCTCTCTCATCACGTCCGATATTTCCGATGCACCAATCAGCGACCGAGGCATCGACCCGAAGAACGACGTCACGGCAATCTTATTTTCTAGTGGCACGACCGGAAAACCAAAAGCGGTGCAGATATGCCACTATGCAATGACGTCCAACGTGCTACAAACATTGTATGTATTATACTGTATGTTATCTGTTTATTTGTGTGCGTTCAGTTACTAACACAACAACACGCTAAATGGGGCACTTTAGATTTCTTAATAATTTGGCCTCTGTTTTCGTATACAAGCTACCGACCTTTTCACACGACACTGACTCGCACGCGCCCACGCACGCACGACCTCACACCTATCCGTTCTTGTGTCTGTGTGTGTGCGTGCGTGCGTGGGTGAAACAGTAGCTTTGATGTTAAGAGTACTAAATTTCATCTACACACCCGCTGACATTTACTTACAACTTGCGGAAATTCACATTCATTGAAATAAGGGGCAATGGGGTAGCCTAATGGTTAAGTGTCATGGGTTCAGTGTGCAAAGCCGATTTCTGGTATCCCTCGAATATTGCTAAAAGCGGCGTAAAACCATAGTCACTCACTCACTCACTTATTGAAATAAACAATTTCACAAGTAGAATTAATTTTCAGTTTACAGTGTCAATGGCAACAATTCTACATGTTTATGAAATGTGGCCCCCAACTGAGGGGATGGTGCTTGGTGTTACGTTGCATCAACTTTGGAACATTTGTTTGGTTGTTGATGTCTGATTTTCGATGTTTTTTAATGTTATTTTTAGGTCAATTTCTTAAACAATTCAACTCTATATAATAAACCATTAGATATAACTTGAAGCGGTATGATCTATTTCTGGTGCCTTTAGTTCCATCCGCAGACTAACGCTTAGTCTGAATATACATAACTTTGATAGTTACAAATACTCCCATTTATATTGAAAAGGCGCCCCAGTGAGATTGGAAATTCAGAACCTGAACCTGAGGATATCTAGACTTGCTTTATTGAGGGCTTCATGTAGGGAAAATACAAGTAATGTGGTTCAGGGACTGTGAGACAGACTACTTCAGCCGCTATGTTCGAATTCTTTTTACTGTAAGCATCAAACGAATATGACTGTCAGGAACTCGGTATAATGCCAAGTGTACAGTTATGTTTGATGGGTTCGTAGTGCCACCCTTTTACTACGGAGTACTTCCAAAATAAGGAATTCCTTTTGTAACTCTATTACATTGTCAACAAGTTAGACAATATCATCCCTCCCATACAGATGGGAAACTGTGCCGCGGTGATGAATGTTGAACTCAACGAATCCCCACATGGTCACGTAACCGGCCTTGTTTTGTTGCCACATCAGACTGAAAGTCACGTGAGCTTAGGTCATGGTCAGCTTGTTCGCATCTGTCGTCGACTTTCACTGGGATGGGCTCAAGAGCAGTTAGACTCTGAAATGAACATATTTTACAGAAAGAAAATAATGTTAACAAAATATAATTAAAAGGAACCCAGAGACTTTCTTCATTTTCAGAAACTGTGGTAATCTAGACTTTCCACACATTCTAGACTTGTATGGGCTACGCTGGGTAGCCTATATCTGTTTCAGGGTCTGTAAGACAGGTTACAGAGAAGTGGTAGTAAATATACTCTGTGAACTTGAAATCTCTCAACCCGTGAAGGTCCGGGTTAGAATTGATCTTCAGTAACCCATGCTTGTCGTAAGAGGCGACTAACGGGATCGGGTGGTCAGGCTCGCTGACTGGGTTGACACATGTCATCGTGTCCCAGTTGCGCAGATTGATGTTCATGCTGTTGATCCCTGGATTGCCTGGTCCAGACTCGATTATTTAGACCGCCGCCATATAGCTGGAATATTGCTGAGTGCGGCGTAAAGCTATACTCACTCAGTGAAATCTCTCAAAGTTGAGAAAGGAGGGGTGCACACTTCATTTTCACGAGAGTTTCAATTGTCATTTAATAAACTTTCGACCGCCTCCGTGGTGAAGTGGTGACGCGTCCGCCTGGAGGACGAAGGTCGCGGAAAGGAAATGATCCCCGCTGCCGCGTCATACCAAAAGACGTTAACATATGGTACTTGTTGGTCCCTGCCTGGCGCTCGGCATTAATAGGTACAACAAGGACTGGTCGGCTCGGAGTCAGTATAATGTGTCTGAGTGGGGTATTCATGCTTCACTGCGGCATGGTATCTCAGTGGGCTAGCACTATAAACCAGCTTCAGTCTGGGCTAGTACAAGCAGCCGCATATACACATACACACGCATGCACGTCGTCATATGAGCGAAATATTCTCAAGCACGACGTTAAACCCAATCTCACCTCACCTCACCTAATAAACTTTCAGGACAAAGGGTGTGTGTTGATGTGTTTTCAGACAAAGCTTTGTGTGTGTGTGTGTGTGTGTGTGTGTTTGTATGTGTGGAGTGTGCCCACTTCATTTCACGAGACAATGGTCATTTAATAAACTTTCACACACACACACCCACACTGGATCCCCTATGCAAGCGTGCCCGCATAGTGCGTTTGTCATCAGAAATCATCTTTGTTCTTATACATGTACTTGGTATGAACCTTTATATGTCTCTAATCGTTACATTTCGGAGTAATCTGCTTGTTCCACCAGGGAGCCGGGAAACCTGACTGACAAAGACTCCTACGTGACGTTCCTACCCTTCTTCCACATCTATGGACTTGGTCCTATCATCTCCGCCGGCTTGTACAGCGGGGCCAAGAACGTGGTCATGTCCAGGTTCGAGATCCACGAGTACCTGCGCAACATACAGGAACACAGGGTGAGTGTAACTGTGCAAGGGGCTGTATCTTGCACTACATAATTCAACATGACCCTACGATAGTCGTAGCGCTAAGACTGCTTTATGGAACGGAGCCATAGCGAATTGTCCGTTGAGCCATAAAGAGTTGTCCGTTTTCGGTCGATTTCCGATCCGGCTGGGCGGTGGGGTAGCCTAGTGGTTAAAGCGTTCGCTCGTCACGGCAAAGACCCGGGTTTGATTCCCCTCATGAATACAATGTGTGAAGCCCATTTCTGGTGTTCCCGCCCATTTCTGGTTGCTCGGCGTCTTCTCAGTACTGACAACTATTCTTGTTATAAACAGTGCCGTTATGTAGGCCATTATCAGGCGCCACTATCTCTACTCATATTTCGCCATTGGAGATGTTGCAAAATCGTTATCCTGCATCTGAGAAACTGATTCACCAAGCACAGTGCTGCTGTCAAAATTATATCAGATATTCTATTTACATATTTAACACTCATGATAAATCCTACATATATCCAAATAATGTTGGGTGAGATTGGTGGTGCCAGTGTCTTCAGCTCTCTGCCAAAGATGCCCCATTATATTGTTTTTGTGTGTCACACAAAGTACCTCATATATTTTTATATATATTTTGTCACGCAAAGTACCTCATATATTTTTATACGGACGGACTAGGAGCCTTTTCATATATATCCCTAGCTTCGCGCTAAAAGCGCGGCGGGGGATATAGTTTTAGGCTCCGTCCGTCCGTAAGTACGAATTGGAATATCTTAAGAACCGTTGACTAGATTCTTTTCATATTTGGTACCTAGTTTCATCACAGTATACGAAAGGGCCAAGTCAGGTTTGGTGACCTTGACCTTCATTTCAAGGTCACAAGGGGACTTTAACGTTTTACCTGCATGTTAAGCTATCTCAAGAACCGTTCACTGGATTTTCTTCACATTACATATGAAAGCTTTATCTAGGGAAGGCGCAGGGCTCAGTAAATTTTGGTGACCTTCACATAATTATCAGGGTCACGACGACACTTTGAAGATTTCAGCATGTTAACCTGAATTGTCAGCAAGATATGTCAAGAAAGTTTCACTGAATGTTCTTCATAGACTTTCAAGACTTCCCTTGCATGTTTTTCAATAAGCAATGTCTTTAGTACTATTGCTGCATATTTCATACACTATGACATTCATGTCAAGGTCAAAATCAGTCTTGAAAATATGTGTGTGTTTGAACAACTACAGAGCAAGATATCAAGAGAGGTTGACTGGTCATGTTTTTGTTGACATTTACCTTCATCTTAAACTTTCATTACTTTATAAGTTTGATTTGATAATTTGCGGCGGGGGATTATGTCACCTTAGTGACAATGCTTGTTCTCAGATGTTTCAACTTTTGAACGTAAGCCCAACCAACAATGGTTGAAATATTGTGACTTGCGGCCCTGCTGATGGTCTGCCGCCAGTTGTACAAACAACCCATCACCACATTTCATGTTTTGATTAATGATGCAAAAACATTCATTGATGTTTCCAAATTATTTTGTTATTTTAAAACAGGTGTTGAGTAATTCTGTAAATATCTGAAATGATCTACGTTTTAGCTTTCAGGACTGTTCTTCACTCCATAACTATACTAGAGAAGCAAGAAGAATACAAATATCAAAGATTAAAAAAGAAGTTGTTATCCATATAACGTCATGTATTCATATGCTTAACACTACCCGTTCATTAAGAATATTGTTAGATCATGTCAGGTTCACGCCGACACGGTACACCGACCACGTCATCAATACAAATAACACCTTCATCCTTGATTCCGGAAGATTACACTTTTAATATTAACCTCAATGTGATGGCATCTTGTGAGCATTAGCGTCTTCTGAAACGACATAATTTGTATATTCAGACACAACCTACCGACTCCTTAAAACCTTTCATGGCATAAATCTGGTAATATACAGATGATTTTTGCAGCCATAGCTGATCAGAACACCAGTTGGACGCCATATTGTGAAATATATTACGATTATCTCACATAAGGAACAAACTTTGCTACCAAGATGCGTATGGCTTCTTAAACAAATATGATTCCATGTATCCTTTACTCCTATATACGACCGCCTCCGTGGTGTAGTGGTTAGAGCGTCCGCCCGGAGAGCGGAAGGTCGAGGGTTCGATCCCCGATCGCGTCATACCAAAAGACGTTAAAATAATGTACTTGTTGGTCCCTGCCTGGCGCTCGGCATTAATGGGTACAACAAGGACTGGTCGGCTCGGAGTCAGTATACTGTGTCTGAGTGGGGTATTCATGCTTCACTGCGGCATGGTATCTCAGTGGGCTAGCACTATAAAACCAGCTTCAGTCTGGGCTAGTACAAGCATCCGCACATACACATACACACGCATGCACGTCGTCATATGAGCGAAATATTCTCAAGCACGACGTAAAAACCACTTTCACCTCACCTCACCTTACTCCTATATACGTCGATATAAGGTGACAGTACTGTTTCCTAGGCAACCGTGCTGCACCTGGTGCCCCCGGTGATGGTTCTGCTGACCACCCTGCCTGCTGCAAGACAGTATGACCTGAGTAGTGTCCACCGAGTCATCTGTGGAGCAGCGCCCCTCAGTCAGGACATCGAAGGGAAGATTCTAAAGATATTCAACATCAAGCATGTAACACAGGGTAATATTGGGTAATATTCCATTTCAATTAGAATAGTTGGGCGGCTTTTGTTCTTAGAAAAACAGAAAACTATAAATCTATAAACATAAAACCAAGAACCTTTCATTCGTTGACCCTATTATTCAGGTCACTTTGTACAATGCTTTGAAATAAATGATTAATAAATAGATAAACAATGATTTATCACATTTATGTTCATAGCGTTCTGCACAAACAAGTGGTCCGTCAGGTGGTTAACATAGCTGATACAGATGATTAGTTTTAATATGTGTTTTACAATGTTACTTTCAGGCTTCGGAATGACAGAATGTTTGGTGACTCACTTGTCACTGGATGAGAAGCACAGGTTCGGATCGGTGGGGATTGCTATTGCAGGAGCTGAGTGTAAGGTAGGGCAGACATGTCTAATACAGTACACGCCCTGAACACTGCAGGCTGTTCGCGTCTCTGTTATATATAATACTCCATGTTTAGTACTAAGATGATTATAATGTCATAACCCATAAGAGCAGAGGCTTCGTGCCCAAGGGCGGGAAGGGCCGCGTACAGTCGTGCTCAAGGGCGTGGTCAATACTGTGTATTTGTGTCCATCGGCGTGGTCGATAGTGTGCAATCGTGCCTAAGGGCGTGGTCGATAGTGTGCAATCGGCGTGGTTGATCGTGTGCAATCATGCCAAGGGCTTGGTCGATAGTGTGCAACCGTGCCCATCGTGGAGTTGATCGTGTGCAATCGTGCCAAGGGCGTGGTCGATAGTGTTTAATCGTGTCCAAGGGCGTGGTCGATAGTGTGCAGTCCTGCCCAAGGCGTGGTCGATACTGTGTACTCATGCCCAGCGGCGTGATATCCCTAACGTCATGGTTGATCTTGTACAATCGTGCCCCGAAGACGTGGATCGTTTCTTAAGTTGTCTATCGCTGTTTTACCATGCCGGGATTCGATCACTACAGACTACAGACATATAGTTGTAATGTTGCCGACTACGGTGCAAACAGTATTCACATGTACATTTCACAGATAGTCGACCTGGAGACCGGCAAGGACCTACCCGCAAACAGAGAGGGTGAGCTATATGTACGAGGACCAAGCTTGATGAAAGGGTACCTGTCGAACCCTGTTGCCACGAGGGCCATGATTACCGAGGATGGGTGGATGAAGACAGGTAGCGAATTATAGTGACAACAATAGTTAATCATATTTTCAAAAATATCATTCTTTCATGAAGAAAACAATTTTCAAGTATAAATTTTTAACATTTCGTGATTTTCTGCGTCAGATTGAACAATATACTCGTGCGTTTCGTTATAGTATGTGTCAAAAATCTTGGTCAAATACATTTCAATCGTGGGTTTCTATAGTACGACCCCGTAGGCTCCCATACTTGATACTTCACTCCTTACTCCCTATACGAAGTCAGGAACTATGGCCTTCATATTCAAAAATGCCCGGTCAAATATTCAAAACATTGGTTTACTCTTTCGCGACACCACTGAAAATATTGTATCGTCCTCTAATTCTTGAACCTACGAATGCAACTGAAGCTGTTTGGCGCGAGAATGAGGGAATAGCACAAATCTCACCTGGTCAAATACAGTATGAGGGAGTATATGTTTCCCCAGAATGTTTCCCTCTAGTGTCCTGATGAAAGCAACGACCTATAGGCGGAATACTGCCAAATTATCCATGAATTCATAGAGGCCTTTTGATGTCGGTGGAACGCCACTGTCACAATACAAGATTCACTCACTCAAGGACTTCTCGGAAGTTATTTTTGAAAGTATCTATTCGTGCATTGAGTTACACAAACCGTGTATATTTAATGCACAAATCTCTTTGTCATGTTTGTCCATATACTTATCTGCCTTCTCAACAGGTGATGTTGGCTATGTTGATGATGACGGGTTTCTCTTCATTGTTGACCGACTGAAGGAGCTCATCAAATACAAGGGATTCCAGGTAATGGTGGGGGGACGAGATGGTCCCCCTGACATAGTTCAGCTACTGCCCAAATGGCCAATCTCAAAGAACTGACCTTCACCTTCGCTGTCTAGAATAACACTATATGTATTATTTTGATAGAAACAAGTGACTCCTTTTAAATTGGAAAGAAGCCCCAGTGGGATAGGAGATACTGAACCTGGTAAGAAGGTAAAATAATGCCGCTCCGAGACTATTATTAAAGGCTGTCTTTCACCGTTAGCTGTCTTTACAGCCGAGTGTGATACACGATTTACAGGAAGCGCTCGTTAAATCACAAACATCACCATGTACGATGTATGTACGTGAATGTGCTTGTCATCTGGGGAAGACGACTCCTTGTAAACAATGATGTATCATGGTGACGTTTATATGTGAAAGCTTGTTTCACGCCTCAGTAGCTGTCTCCTCATCTGATCGGAGGAGGATGTAGATGTATTGGGGCGGTGGGGTACGTAGCCTGGTGTTTAAAGCTTTCGCTCGTTTGTCAAAGCCCGGGTTCGATTCCCCAAATGGAAACTAGGTTTGAAGCCCATTTCTTGTTTCATCCGCCGTAATATTGCTGGAATATTGCTGAAAGCGGCATAAAACTCACTGACTGTTAACGTATGGGTACATCGAGTTATGCGCACAGATAGTACAGGGAGTGGCCTGAGCTTAGGCTGAGTTGGTGAGTGAATATTACTAAAAGCCGCGCGCATCACCAATTTTGCATCCGTATTATCCGTATCATCAAAGTTTGCTCTAAAGAGGCGAAGAGCCATGAACCTCAGCTCAAATCAGCCTAGAGTGAAACGACACTGAAAGAGATCGATTTGAATCTGTTACATCCATAATGGAATAAACACATTTGAGCTAGACATGGTTTTCACTTTCACAAACACATTAATTTTTTTCCAGAATTCTTTACGTGTCATGGACTGTCAGTTGGACGTTTGTGACTATTTGCAATGTATTTGTTTTTTGGGGGAAATGACAGAAAATGTTCGCTGTAACTAATCCCCGTCTTCTGGGCGGGGCGTGTGACGACCAGTAAGGTGGTCTCTGTCTTTGTACACGGGATTGTTCCCATTCATCCTTCCTGGACATGCATTTCCTCACCAGGTGGCGCCAGCTGAACTGGAGGACATGCTGTTGAGTCACCCCGGCGTGGCAGATGTCGGTGTCATCGGTATCCCGGATGTGGAGGCAGGAGAGTTGCCCAAAGCGTTTGTTGTCAGGAAGCCGGGGTCAAGGACAACAGAACAAGAACTGCAAGATTTTGTGAAAGGTAGGAAACACCATTTTTACGTACAACTGGGAGTCTGTCTTTTCTTTTATTTGATGTTTATTGTTATAGCTCTGCACTTAACATTCCGCCGTTATATCAGGGCTGTCTCTTTATATAATCGGGGCGGTGGGGTAGTCTAGTGGTTAAAGCGTTGGCTCGTCACGCCGAAGACCCGGGTTCGAATCCCCACATGGGTACAACGTGTGAAGCCCATTTCTGGTGTCCCCAGCCGTGATGTTGCTGGAATATTGCTAAAAGCGGCGTAAAGCCAAACTCAGTCAGTCTTTATATAATCGTATCTGGACAAGCCAGTGACTGATATGAAGAACACGTCCAATGCCATAGGGGAACGGTGACTCGCAATAGCCCATGGCTATATTTTCTTGGGAAGTTTCAAGAAGCAAACATGCTGCCTGATAAAGCTCGTTTGAAGAAATACATGTTACCTTATTTAAACAGTTTTAATGTACCTGAATGCCTGAATATTGTCTAGTTTGGACGAAAACATGTATATAAAGTTTCACTACCCCGATGGGCTAATTGTCCGTCCCTCTGCTGGTACACCAATTACAAAAACAGGGTGTTAAATCTCAACTCTTGACATGTGGCGGTAACAATGTAGAAATGAGAATACAACTTTAGAGCGGGGAATCATTTTAGCAGCAAGTGTTTCAGTCCATGACTTCCCACCTTGCAGGTAAAGTATCAGGGACCAAAAGACTGAGGGGAGGAGTGACCTTTCTTCAAGAGATTCCAAAGAGCGCCAGCGGCAAGATCCTCAGAAGAATACTTCGAGACATGGAGAAAAACACTCGATCAAAGTTGTAAAACGGGAACCAAGGACAAGGAGAAAATCAATGTTTAAACGGAAAACCTTTAACAATGACATCCCTTTGACAATTCTAATTAACAAATTTTAACGTATGTACTAATAATATGTTTAATTATCTACGTATTATTATTAAATAATGTGCCATTTTTTAAGAACACACGTTCCCATGGCAACATATATTTATATTGGGACCACATGATTAAATTGACATTATTATATTATTAACATTTGAAATTATGTAAATTCAGTTAGTGAAATGTATAGGTACTGCTTAGCCTATTGTCATTTTGTTAGCATTCTAACAATCGGTACTTGTGCATTAAGGAGAATATTAGTGAAAAATGATAAATATATGAATGTAGAAATACCATGGAGACCGAGCTAAGGACAAATGTCAAGTGCACACCAATCCAATGACTGGTTTTATATTGATGATACGTGATAGTATTGTCTGAGTGGAATGGCGAGTCAAAACCACATCTCGAGTTATCAAGCTAATCGCGACGAGAGTGAATGTCCGCACTATAAATGGATATATGTTGCTTCTTGTGATGAAGTCGACAGGTTTTGTGTTTGTTTTAAAGCATGATACTTGTATAAAAGAACTATCCTTAATACATTGTTTTACCATGCTTCCAAGAAATCAACTTTGTGTGTGTTGTTTTATATTTATGTCCAAGTCATATGATGTGCGGTGGGGTAGCCTAGTGGTTCAAGTCTTTCTCTCGTCACGCTGAAGACCAGGGTTCGATTTCCCACATGGGTTCACTTGAAACTCATTTCTGGTTTCCCCGGCTGTGATATTGCTGGAATGTTTCTAAAAGTGGCGTAAAACCTTACTCACTCACTTAATGATGGGCATTGGAGGACCCGTCATGTGAGGCGCCGAAAATTGCTCCACAGAGTTGCTTCCCTTGGGCGGCCAGATTCTTATGGTTTCGGTTCGAATCCCTGATTAATATTATATGTTTGTCAGCTTCATATCGTTTCTCACAGATTTTACCTGTGTGGTAGGAACGATCACAGGGACTAGATGCCATTGCTCTTCAACCCTCACTTTGAAGTTCCATGGCTTGCAAACATCATTTTTGTGCATTGCATCGCGATGATTTCAATTTGTAGGATACTAGTACATCAACGATATTCCTTTGAGGGAGCATTGTGAAAGCATTAATTTTGTTCAACATCACACTGCATAATAATTAATGTATTTATACAATATCTGGAATAATATGGATTATAAATAATCACTAAACGGGCGAATAACACAGATGCAGATCACCGACACAGATGCAGATGGCCGACACAGATGCCGTGATATACACTGAGCAACACGTGTATTGAACACGTATTGAGGGACTGCCTCCGTGGTGTAGTGGTTAGAGCGTCTGCCCGGAGAGCGGAAGGTCGCGGGTTCGATCCCCGACCGCGTCATACCAAAAGACGTTAAAATATGGTACTTGTTGGTCCCTGCCTGGCGCTCGGCATTAATGGGTACAACAAGGACTGGTCGGCTCGGAGTCAGTATGATGTGTCTGAGTGGGGTATTCATGCTTCACTGCGGCATGGTATCTCAGTAAAACCAGCTTGAGTCTGGGCTAGTACAAGCAGCCTCACCTACACATACACACGCATGCACGTCGTCATATGAGCGAAATATTCTCAAGCACGACGTTAAACCCAATTTCACCTCACCTCACATGTATTGAGGACGTATCCTGGAACTGTGGGTATACTCTAAGGCTGTGCACGGACCTTCCGCACCCAGACCCCTGTGATCGTGGCCTCGCCACGGTGGTGTTTCTAGGTTTGTGAACACTTATATTACCCGCGTTCGTGGGTTTCACCAAATCGGTAAACTATGACGAGCCTCACCACTTCGGGCTTTCCTCCCACAATGGCGGACCCGTTGGGATGTCGCTTGACTACTGTTCAAAGTGCCACCAATCGACACACGCAACGCCAGTCTGTTGCACTACGGAAGGGAGAGATCCCAGAGCCATACACTGAAGGTTTAATTGTCGATCTTAGGACATTTAATACAAAACGAAAGGGTATTGCTTCCCTTCTGACGCCTTGTCGCTAAATGATTACGACAAAACTGAATTTCCCATGCCCGATAAACGGTATGCAACTTTGTTTTCAATATTTATTGTATACTTTAGGTTCATACAAAAAGCTACACGTATTTCATTCATACACTATACTTGTCATTACTTTAAAAAATACAAACAACTACTCCGCACTGTCCGACATTCTTGACATGAGATTGGAGTCTTCACATCTTTTTTTGAAACGGTGACTGGATTTCTTGAAGCACATCACACGTACATTCTCATGTTCAACGAAGCCATTTGAAAGGCTTCGGCCGACAGAACGCAACACCGCCGGGAATCTGTAGAGAGAGCAAATGCATACATTTTACCATATCTATATGATAGACCATTTGAAAATACAACTAATATAAGAATGATTAGCATGTGCAGTAGTATCAATAAGTGACGGCGCCTTCTAGCTGTAATTTTACAGCAAATATATTGTATGCACCACCGGGTTTACGGGTCAGAAGAGTCATCTTCATCCAATTCGTGGAAGAGCCAGGTGCGTCATCATCGTGAGAAAAAGTCCGGGCTTACACATGATTTTGAAAATGAAAGTTGGGCATGTCCTCAATACTATCTACATGTAAAGCTGTCCAAAATATCGGGCTTACACGAAAAAACATGTCTTGCTATGCGCCTGGTATTTACGGACAGCCGTTTTATAGAAGCTCAGTGCAGCGTTAAACAAAATTACAAACACACGTGTGTGAAAAGCACACTCCCAAATGTGTTGCTATGGTAACTGTTGAAGTGATAGTGCTGCCCCACTTACCAAACATCTGCACTCGTAGAACATTAAGGGATTTTCGTCCGACTGTATGAGGTTGGAGGTGCTGAGAAGGAGAGGGGTTCTTAACGCTCGGTTGGTGGCAGTTCCCACTCCAGGCATGGCAGGGTATCGGCAGTTGGGCCCTGGTGACAATTAAGACAGGGGTTCAAGACTCAGACAAAGCTAAACCTGTGTCTATCTACGCGACTGTAACATGAGTAATGATTTTAACTTTGCTGTAGTCAAATCTCCCTTTATGAAAAACAATATTCTACCAACTCCCATCTTTCATACTGCACAATTCTATTACTTTGGGGGTTAAACCCTCGTGCGAGATTCCAACCAGTAAACACTTGTCACAAAGATAGAAAAATACGTGACGAGGCCAGTTTTCTTACTTCCGTTTTGAATGCGATGGCTGAGTGGGTTAGATCGCTAACTTTGTGCGGTGGCGATACGGTGCCTCAGTGTGACAGTGGGTATTTATTCCCGGATGGGACTTTCGAACAAAATATATTCTGGCGTGCCAATAGTATGTATGTAAATTGGTAAAATGAAGACAAAATGGTGCTTACCCCTGAGACATCTTCGACAACATTCCCCTTGGATGAGCACACTGTCCACACAAACAGGCGGGAAGCAGATCTTCCTTGTACAAGTAGGGTGGTCAGTGTCCACCTCACATAAGCACTGACCACAAGGGTCCCCGGGTGGGAAGGGGTAGGACTGACCGATCTGGTAAACTGTGTCGCCTGTTGGACACCCGAGCTCTTCACAGCAGCAACCATTGGATGACCACTACACGGAGGACACATGTATTACAACTCTGTATTCTTTAGGTCGTTACAAACATAATTAGACAGATCAACACATTCAAGTATATTTCGATAATACATTATATCAAATAACTCTTAGAGGGCGCAATGTTATATACTTTTTACAATGTTCTAAAATGTACACAGACGAAGGCGCCGGAATGTGCATAAAACAATATTCAAGCTCCTTTCATTTTCTCAGTTTCCAATAAGTGTTACGAAATGAAAATTCGTGTAAAGTGCCGGACACAAGTTTATATCACATTTTAAACACATGATGTAAAGGTTATCAAAGTTTTAAAATATTGATAAGAATATTTAAAAGAATCATGTTGTTTTCCAAAATATCAAACCTTAATACGGAAACCCAAATGATGTGTATATAACTAGGGGAATTACCTTAGCGCAGGTTTTGTTGTGGTACGGCTTGTAAGGAATGGCGCACTTGGGGGTCTTACAGACACTGCCCTGGGTGGGGTGGCAGAAGCACTTCACGCACCTGTCCTGCCACTGTTGGCCAACCTTCACCGCTCGGTGGTTACCGTCGAAGCATATGCGAGAGACGATGAAGTTTTCTTTGCCACCAATGCCTGGAGCTACTACAGGTACGACCTCCCCGATAACAAAAGTGAAAAAGACAACAAAAGTTATCGACATTGAGGAAGTCATGGTGAAATTCTCTTGTTCCTTCCTCTGTGTTCTCTTGGTCAATAGTTCTCTGAGCTTTCCTTTTTTCACACGGTTTTCTTTCAAGGAGAGTGCGGGTTCTTTTTCAAACCATTGGAAGCCGATCTTTTATAGGCCCGAAGAAAGATATGTTTTTTGACAGCTGGCGGAGAGTGACGTGTGAGTGGCGAGGGTTTATGTGCCCTACGCATGTATTACTACATATCCATCCCCTAAACAGGTAGCCTCGGGCATATATGATGTGGACAGATCACTTGCTGTCTTGAAAACAGAGGAACGATTTGTTTTATATCCTAGGATTTTGATGTCATGGATTTCAGACCTGGCTTCGGCAGCATCATAAAAGACCGACCGATCACATTAAGGATCGGTCAATCATTGAGACGTCAGCCGGTACCACGGTGCAGTCACAAACACAATCTATAATTCAAACGTTCTTGTAATATAGTCAATTGATTTTGTTTGAAATACATGTGTGACTTGCTATGACGAATACCTTCATTTCAACGAAATACGTTTAATCCAACTAATGCGATATGGACGTACTTGGGTGTGACGTCACATGACCTAATTTCCACCACGTCATTGCTGTATACTAGTGAACTACAACTATGTTTTGCGCGTCACTAATATCACACGTTTTTATGTAAACATGTTTTTATGTAAACAAATTCGTAAAAACAAGGACCCAAGCATGAGTCATGTGAAACTTATCTTGGAAGAAAATATATGAAGCTGTGTTTTATTGTTAACTTCTGTTTTTTCACAATATATCGATTGGAAAAGATCCAAGAATAGCAATAAGATAGAACAATGTCAGTCAATGTGAACAGAAACATGTATTGAATATAAACTGAAATAAAAAATACGTACATGTCTATCAAAACCTTCAAATATTACTGTATACATGTCAGCCATATGCACAAGTGCATACATGGTTGTCAAATGGTATCAAATATATATCAAATGTCTATTTCATCGGCCTGCAGTTGTACTATGGCCAATGTTGCCGCCAGTAAAAACTAGAGTTGTGTATACATGCATACCGTGTGATATGTAAATGAACACATCATTGACACTTGCATGGATATATATTCTTTAAAAAGTAGGGGAACTTCATTTACGATTTTAAAACTTGGGAGATACATCGTAGTCAATCAATGTTGATGTGATAATAATGAATGTTTTGAGAATGCATCACCGCTTGCACTTCCTTATGACAAAAGTTGTTTGTACAGAAATCGCTCTTGAAACATTATTGGTGTATGGCGTGAAATTTGCATGTGTACGATTTTCATTTTGAAACAAAAGAAACCGGCTAGAAACAAACACTAACAAGCAGGATGATCGTCAACATTAATGGTCTACAATGATTTATCGACCTTCTTGAAAACCGTCAAAATCAAGAATGACACCCTATGCACGTGTATGGGGCTACTGCGTTGTGCACGTGCATCCCATGCGTTGTGTTTAGGGTTGGTGATAAAGAGAAAAGGTGTAGTGTTCATAAGATGTCTGTCTTTGAAATGTTTGTTAACGCTTGTACTTCCTGTCCTAATTGAAAGTTCGGGTTCCACTACTATTTTATACAGGGATGGGGCCGACCATCCTGGGTGCTGAGTTTTATTGAACAAGTGAACATCACTGACTATGGACGTTTCATTACTCCGGACACTTGTTAATCAGGACTATTATCCTAGAATGCGACCCGTGAAAATCCAGTTAAGAATTGATCTTCAGCAACCCATGCGTGTCGTAAGAGGCGACTAACGGGATCGGGTGGCCAGGCTCGCTGACTTGGTTGACACATGTCATCGTATCCCAATTGCGCAGATCGACGCTCATGCTGTTGATCACTGGATTGTCTGGTCCAGACTCGATTATTTGCAGACGCCGCCATATAGCTGGAATATTGCTGAGTGCGGCGTAAACTAAACTCACTCACTCCCCCTAGAAAGCTACTGACCGCGCTGACCAGCTTCCGCTGAATTTTACAGATACTTGCATCTTCCAAACTGACCGGAATATAGAGTGTCTTTTTTCTGTTTTGATTCAAATACCAATATC